>NC_090928.1:990800939-991530939 GCF_040938575.1 Ambystoma mexicanum | reverse complement strand
CGCGAGAATACAGTAAGGGTAGAGCTAGGTCGTGCTCTCCTATAGAAAGTGCAATATCGTCTGTAAATGAAACCAATTCTGTCGCCTTAGAAAATCCCTGAGCATTCATGTTGTCGCCTGACATTCTATACTTCCCCTTTCGGATGTAGGATCTAGTCACCCCTGTGTCTACAGTAAAGGAGAAAGTTTTGTCACCTATCACCACCACTATGCATGTTCCTCTGCCGGGTTGAGGGTATAGTGACATTTGATTCCCTGCGTAGGGGTTGCCCCCATCAATGTAACCGCATAATTTCCTAATGGGAGTCGTTGCTAGTGTCCCGTCATTTTGCTGTGCTGTATATGATGGCTGTCTGTTATTCTGTGTCAGTGGTGCCTGGGACGTCTGTCGGTAATGCTTCACTGGCACCTGCATATGTGGTGTCTGTGTCATGGACTGGTGTGTCTTTGGGTATGCGTTTGGTGTCTGTCTTTGTTGTTGTGTCTGATCTTGGGCATAATACTCATTCTGTTCCCCTGGGTATGTTGGCTGATATTGCATTCCCCCACTCTGTGGCATCCCGCTCTGCTTCTACATACCCTAGAGCTATTTCCTATCTGTCCACACACCCAGCACTGGGGTGGTTCTCTTATTTGCCTTTGATACCATCCGGAGAACCCTTCTGGGCCCTGCTGCATTTCTTGCCTGTATCCACGATACCCTCCCACAAATCCCCCTTGGATTTGTTGCATTTGATGCCCATAACTGTGTCCCCTTGGTGGCCCCCCTCTTCCTCAAAACCCATTCTGTGCACTGCTCCGCCACATGAACCCTCTTCCCGTGGGTGGCGGTCCATACTGGGTCTGTGGTGCACCTTGTCCTCCTGTGCTTGCTAATACTGCTCCTTCCATGGTATATTTAATCCATATTTTCTGCACTCATTTTACTTCCTTCTGCTTCCTTTCTTCATGTTTTTTCATTGCGCTTTCTTACATTTTTTACCATGGTTTTGCATCCATCGCCACCAACTTCTTTAGTTGCCTTTGCACCTATTCTGGAAACCGTTGACATAGTATATGGTAAAATAATGCCACTGTTTTGTACCACGATTCTCGTGTTTCAAGTCTCCATAACTCCTGAATAGCCTGAATATATTGTAGGGGGTCTTTGTCTTCCCCCATTCTCCGTACCATAATTGCACTAATATCTGATGTGTCTGGGTACTGCACCCGTAGAACGTGCCATACGGCTGCTCAGCAGTTATCAAATGATGAACCATCATGCGCCATGTTCTGGGTGGTCATTCCTGGGTATCCCGCCATTTTCCACACGTCATCAGCGGCCTCTTCGAGGGTCGCCACTAGTAACCTTTTATGTCCCCACTGCTAATTTTTGCTCTGCTGTCATCCTCTCCATTTCGTATATACATTTCCCTGTACCTGCGGTAAATGATGGTAGCCTACACCGCACATTTTCCTTGTTGATATGTTTCCATGGTATGTATTGAGGTCACCCCTCCCTTTTCCAGTAGGGGAGCTGTGTCAGTCCAACCTCCCCATCCAATCTCCCTTTGGTGGCGGTGAATGCCCTTGCCACTTCTCCTTTCCTTTGTGCTGGAAGATTCCTACTACTCTGTGCATTCTGAGTTACATTGCCCATGCTGCACAATGTATCCCTGGACTGACGTCTCTCATCCTTGTCACCCAGCAATCCCTGTGTGTCTCTGTCTGCTCCCCATGTAGAGCTTCGATCGGTGTGCTTCCCATTCGATCAACGACCAGGTCGCCTGCTCCCTCATCCTCACTCACTACCAAGCCATCTTCTGACTCAGTGTCTCCCAAGTCATTGTTGAGGTTATTATGGAAGCTCAGTCTCCTCAATGTTTCCCTGTGCTTCCCCTTCTAAATTGATCAAGTTCTCACAGTCCCCTCTTACAGAGGACCCAGTGTTGGGTTTGTCTGGCAGCATAGCTTCCCTATCACTTTTTCTGCCACAATCTCACCCTACTTGCTCGTCTCTTCCTTCGTCATCATTAAAATGTGCTAATACCAACTTCGTCATCCTGTTTGATTTTGTGCTTTCTTACGAGTCACTCTATTTCTAACTTCCTCCTCTCCATCTTTATCAAAACCTGCTTTTCCTTCTCTTCTTCTGACCTTTTCTTCGCTATCTCCTTGAGCTCTGTCTTCCTCCTCATCTCTCACTGTTCCAGCTCTCTCTCTTCTGCCTCTTGCTTTTCTCTTCGCACTCTCTCGTGCTCCTCCTTTTCCTGTTTGTCCTGCCTCTCTGCCTCTTCCATTCTCTCTGCCCACTTTCGTGCTTCACTGTTGTCCTTTCAACCAGTTACTTCCTTACCCTCCCCTTTTGTTTCTCCCACTGTCTTCCCGTCTAATTTCAGGAGTATTTGTCTTCCTACCCACTCGTTTGATACTATATTTTCCAGCCCTTCCCTTCTTTGCTCTGTTCCCAGGTCACATCCATTTGTACTTGTCTGTGTTTCGCTGTGCACCCCTTTTCTGCCTGCGGCACTTATTGATACCCCTCCTGCTGGTGCGAGCCCTTTCTGCCCCTCCTGTGTGGTGTATGGTGGAGGTGTGAATACAGGATTTGTGTACCCCTCAGCTGCTCTCAATTCTCGTACAGGGTACAATCCATGTGCTCCTGCTGTAGCCCCTTCATTCCCACATTCAGGAGGAGGTGGGGAAGCGTGGGGCGACAGGCTTTTCACCCGGAACCTCCTGTTAGCTCAGCATCCATTTAAGCCACGCCACATCCCCTCCATCATCTTGAAACATCTTCCAGAGCTCAAATATCACCATACGGTTTCTCAATATTTCCCCTGATAAACCTCTTGTATGTGTGTGTGTAATGGTTGCTGCACATGTTTGCAGCCGTTCCCATCCTTTGGCCATGGCTTAGTCAATGTACCTTCTGTGCTTCTTGTCCATTCCGCACTGTATTTACAAATAGTGTCCTTATATTGCAGAAGGACCTTGCATAGGTGCTATAGGGGCGTGTCCCCTGCAGCTTTAGCACAATACATTGCTTTAATACTTACTTGACCTCATGTTGAGGCTTTTGACACTTCCGCTGTTATTGACAAATATAAATACAGTTCATCTTATTTTTCTTCACTTTCACAGATACCAGTTCTTTTCAAAACATCACAAGCCTCTCGGCTCCCAACCCACTTCTCAGATGTGCTAAATGCAATTCTCTGTCTCCTGCGGCACACCCACAGATCTCGCACATGCGCCTTCCACGCACTGCCACAGAACAGCCCACTCCGTCAATTCTATGATTTTCAAAACTATATTTTGCACCTCCTCGTGCTCTTCTAGTCCTATACACAGACCTCACTGGTGACGCTATGTTAAGGATTTCAATCAGGCACTACACCCTGGTCTCAGCCTAGTATGCAGTGCACAAATGAAATACTTATTTTATTATGTCTATAGGTTCAATATTCTGAGTGATATACCACTCATATCACACCCCTTCTCAAAATGCCCCCAGGTCACAATGGACCAGGAATCAGGCTGGTTGGAAAAGGTAATATTTATTTATTTATTTATTTAAAATTCAAATCAAAGGTCGGCCACCAGGGGGCGCGCGGATGCAGACCTTGTCCGCGTGAGCTCCCGTCGCACGGTCCCCCAAAACGGATTGAGCCCCCGTTCTTAAGGACCCCCCCGGACTGGAATTGAGCACAGGGGTGTCGGAAGGACACCCCCACAAAACAGCGAAATCCCGACTGAAATCAGCCAAGAACTCCCGGAGAAGAAAGCCCTAGGCGTCTCGCGCCGGAAACGAAACTAACAGTGCCCAGAACGAGCACCACGCCGCAGTGCCCAGAGTCCCCGGCAAACTTTGCGTGCTCCGACTCACGGTGTGGGGGTAGCGCCCAGGCGCCCGCGCGCCCCACCCTCGCGGGAACGACCCGCTGGAGGAATCCCTGATCGGCAGCATAAAGCGGGAGAAGAACCTCCTCGCGACGCGGCTCCAGCGAACCCCGCCGAGACACAAAGTAAGTGCGCACACTGGCACTCCCCGCCTTCTCCCGCACGATCCCACGCTTACAATCCGCCCTCCCCGCCGAGGAGCGAACCGGCCCAGGGCGGTGGGTCGAGGCCCCCACACATGGCAGTATAGACTCCGGAAACCCTGCCGCGCCCGACTACATCGGAGCCTCAACTACACAGGCCTACACAAGCTGGGCCCCGCTTTTTCAGGCCCACGGCACCCGCGGCCTCCCTGCGCCACACGTGGCGGACAGTAGGCGGTTCCCGGTCCACCCGGACGACATCGTAGCACAAGGCCTCACAGAGTGGACCCGATTTGGCGCTCCTGTTCAGACCTCACTAGCGGAAGGCCCTCACCACACAGCTAAAGAATATAGTCACAAGGAAGGGGACATTCCTACTATGGCAAGACCTGCAAGAAGAGGGTGACCCCAAAACACGAATGCTCCACAGATCTACTGAACCCCACGATTCCAGGGCACTCCATGGGGGGCACTCTCTGGACCTAACTCTCCCTGAACACACTAGAGATCTGCCTTGTCACACACCGCTGGGGGAAAGGCCCCCTGCCTCATCATTGTCCTCTTGGACATACCAGTGACTCCAAGAAAGATACAGGGGCGTGTGCCTCCTCAGCGGTATCCACAGTCTTACTGAGCGAACTCACCTAAAAGTCCAGAACGGGTTCTCACAAGCGCATGAACCCCCGACAGAAACTCGCCATCTACGCCTACAACGCAAACCCCGAACCTACCGGCAACCTCGAGATGGCGTCCCCGGAAAACCCGGTCCCGGACGGGAACACGGCGGCAACGAAAGGAGATATTGCAGGCCTGCTCGCAGAGATCAGGAACATGGGTGCCAGCATTGGTGGGAAAATTGATAAACTCACACAGCGGATAGACAACATTGAGGACAGGGTCGAAGGGATTGAAAATAACCAGGTATCAATTGATACCCGTGAGACTCAGTTGTCACTAAGGATAAGCGATCTGGAGAGGAAGGAACAAGAGTGTAAACTTAAGATGGACGATTTGGAGAACCGGGAAAGAAGAAATAACCTCCGATTTTTCGGCATCCCAGAAAAAGAGGGTGAAACTGAAGAGGACCTGAAAACGACCATACACGATATCATAAAGCTCCTCATTACCGACGACAATATAGATGAACCCAAAACGGAACGCATCCACAGGGCGGGGGGGCCACCCGGGGGACCCCGATCCGTCCTGGCCCGATTCCATCATTACCGAGATAGATCGAGGGTGTTAGAAAAGGCAAAGAATGGAGGCAGCATCACCCTGAGCGGGGCACACATAACGATTTACCAAGATCTCTCCTCCCTAACCCTCGCAATGAGGAAAATGTGCAAACCGCTCACCACATGGCTTAAATCTCGAGACATAAGATATAGATGGGGATACCCCTTCTCCCTCTCCTTCGAACACGAGGGATCGAGAATCAAATTGTCCTCGGAAAAAGAAATTAAGGCCTGCATCCTCGACCTATTAGGCGATCCATCTCAAGAAGAAGAGACTGATCACGCACCTCGCGAAGATAGGGAATGGCGAATACAAGGCCCAAAGAGGAGGAAAGTTAAAGGCTCAAGAAAATACCGCAGAGGAAATGGCTCACCAGAGGGATTGGGTTGACTATACTCTATCACATTTCCACACAGCTAATCTGCACGCCAAACCGAGAGCGAAAGGACATTGCTAATATAGGGTGTTTCGACCCTACCTGTGCTCGGCTAACAAGTACACTTTGAGGGGGGGTTTCAGGGGGCTCTAAAGTTGATATTGTTGTATATACTGCAAGGGGACCGTGAAGTAACGGCCTCCACTGGTGGTTCGGTTATGGGCCAGTGCTGCCAACTCGGCTCAATCGAACGCCACCGAACATATGGGGGGAGGGGGAGGGAAGGATGGGGAAGGGGAATGGAAGCTGATTTCGTGTCAACATGTTGGGTGTATGGCGCACACAGGGAGACGGGCTTGTGGCCCCCCGGTTACCACGGGGAAACAGCGGAAGGGTCAGAACGTCCAGGTGACCTGAGATACCACCGTCGTGATGATGGCTGAGGCATGCCATGGGGGCAACATGAGGGTGGGTACATTGAATGTGAAAGGCCTGAACTCGCCCACAAAGAGGTCCCTCGTCTACAGAGAGTTCCGAAGGTCGGGATTTGATATCCTTCTCCTACAGGAGACGAAATACGTGAGAGGTGAAGAAAGATCAATTTTGGGGAAGCGAACGGGGCTGGAGTTCTGGGGATCAGGCCCATTGCGCAAAGGTGGGGTGGGGATCTTGGTCAGAAAAGGAATAGATCTGGTGGTCACGAAGGTCTGGGCGGATGTAGAGGGCCGAGCGCTACTTATCACGGGTACCATAGGTACACTAGCTATTACGGTGGCCACAATTTACGCCCCAAATGTAGGTCAGATCCGATACCTCTCCAAAACAATACCCAAGATCATGCTGGAAGCGACCGGCCATGTAATATTAGGCGGAGACTTCAACATGTGGGCGGACCCCGACATGGATTGGCATCCTGGCAATCCCCAAACTAAGGCCAAACCCACTGGGGACTACACCCAATTTAATAAGATGATGGAATTGTATGGCTTGATGGACGTGTGGCGTTGTAAGCACCCCACTGACAAGCGGTACACCTTCTTTTCAGCCCCACATAACACACACACCCGCATAGATTACCTTTTCTTTTCAAAAGACATATGTGATACAGCCTCTAGCTCAGATATCGTTACAATTTCATGGTCAGACCACGATATGGTACGAGCCGAATTGGCATGGGCCTCCCTCCCAACGGGAAGGGGTAGATGGCGTTGTAATGAATCGCTCTGGAGGGATGCAGTTTTTAAACAAGCAATGCAAACCGCAATTGAGGATTACTTTCAACTGAACGACAATGGTGAGGTCTCCAAGCAGGTAGTCTGGGAAGCGGCCAAAGCCACATGGAGAGGGGTATTAATAAGGGAAGGGGCCAGTAAAAAAAGGGAGAGGGCTTTGATCGAAAACAAGCTCCGCAAGGACATTACCCAGCTAGAGACGGGGACCTTCAATAACGGGGTTGCGGACTCTGAACGGGTCTTAGAAGCTAGGAAGAAAAGGGAGGAACTCCGTCTCCTAGAACATGAACTAATAGCCCGCAAACTTGTCCTCTTGAAGCAGAAGTTTTATGAGAAAGGGGACAGAGCTGACGCGCTATTGGCAGCTAGATTACGGGCCCAGCAAGCCGACAGGAGGGTACATGAACTATCTGATGCTGACAACACCCCGGAAGCGCCCCAAACCACCATCCCTGAAAAATTTGCCAACTTTTTTGAAGCTCTGTATACCCCCGAAGGGGAACCCGACACACTAAACATCCAAACATACTTAAACGACATCGACATGCCCAAGATTACAGTCACAGAGGCCGAATCCCTTGACAGCCCCATAACAAGTGTGGAGATCCATGAAGCAATAAAGAGACTCGCATCAGGCAAATCCCCGGGGGAAGATGGCTTTTCGGCAGGATTTTATAAAACGTTTGCAACACAACTCACTCCCTTCCTCACCGATCTCTTCAATCAGATCCTGAAGACAGGGAAACCCCCCGATTCTTTCACGAGGGCGATTATTGTGGTTATCCCAAAGGAGGGGAGAGATCCCGCGAGATGTGGCTCCTATCGCCCAATCTCCCTATTAAACTTAGACGCGAAAATTTATGCCAGGGTCCTAGCCGCTAGACTTGAATCGTTCCTCCCCCGTCTTATCCACGCAGACCAAGTAGGATTCATATTAGGCCGTCAAGGCGCTGACACCATGCGCAAAACCCTTCACTTGATACATACCTCCCATACCCTCCATACCAACCCTGCGCTGCTCTCTATTGATGCGGAAAAAGCGTTCGATAGGGTAGAGTGGGACTTCTTAATGAAGGTCCTCCAGAAGATAGGACTTGGCCCCAACTTGAGAAAGGGAATACAAGCAATTTATTCAACTCCCTCGGCATCGGTCCATGTGAATGGAGAATATTCTAGGTGGTTCCGATTAACGCGTGGTACCAGGCAGGGATGCCCCCTCTCAGCGATTTTGTTCGCCCTATCGCTAGAACCAGTAGCATGCAAGATCAGAAAAGACCTTGGTATAGAGGGCATACGTCTGGGAGGCGTAGAGTATAAATTAGCGCTATATGCGGACGACATACTACTACACGTAGTCAACCCAGAGACCTCCATTCCTCGAGCCATCCTCCTACTTGAGGAATACGGCCACCTGTCGGGGTTCAAGATCAACCGCACTAAGTCAGTCCTTTTCCCCTTACAAGGTGACCCACCCACGAACGCGGAAAGATATTCCTCCCTGGGGCTAACGATCGAACACCATACATTACAATACCTAGGGATTCGAATCAGCAAAAATATTGCCTCTCTCTACGAAGCAAACTTTCCCCAGCTCTTAATTAAACTCCGGTCGGACCTCGCCAGGTGGGGTAAACTCACGATATCGTGGTTGGGCAGGCTCAATGCGATAAAAATGACTTGCCTCCCGCGGTTCCTTTACCCATTCCAGATGCTCCCAATCATGATCCCTCAACGGTACTTCATAGACATCAGGAGGGAAATTCTAAAATTTCTCTGGCAGGGTAAGAAGCCCCGTATAGCATATGCCACCCTCACACTGCCCAAAGATAAAGGAGGGGTAGGACTACCTGACCTGAGAAAATACCATGCAGCAGCCCAACTCCGTCTACTTGTCCCCCACCTGCGCAACTACAGGGAACCACAATGGGTGGCAATGGACAACCACTACCTTGCACCTGCAACACTTGGAGAGTGGATGTGGGCACCGCGAAAATGGGTGTTGAGAAGAACGAAAAACCACCCACTATTTGTAGCCCTGTGGGACATCTGGAGGGAGGGAACGGATATGACATGCATTACAACTTGGCCGTCCCCACTAAGCCATTTATGGTCACCAGGTATTAACAACCATATTCCCAACGTAGAAAGATTCCAGACCTGGTATGAGGCGGGACTTGAGCGGGAGGGTCAACTTGTTCGTACCGACTCCTTCATCACCTTACCAGCCCTAACAGAGACCTTAAACATAGGAACTCTATCCGCTTTTCACTACCTCCAAATTAAAGGAGTCCTGACGAGGGAGGTGTGGAAGGATAAACTGACCAGAGAACTCACCCCATTTGAAAAAATGTTAGACTCCAAGACTGACAGGAAGGGACTGATCTCGATAATGTATAAGCTGTTATTGGAGGGTGGTACTGGCTCGACACACACTCTCCGAACACGATGGGAGAACGACATGGGGATTGAAATTGTAGACGAAATATGGGACAAAATGTGCTCCATGGCCACAACCACCTCTATTTCAAGCCAATACAAATTGCACTCCATCAAGCTCCTCCACCGCTGGCAATACGACCCACACAGATTATCAAAGATGTATCAAACATCATCCCCCCACTGTTGGCGCGAATGTGGTCAAATAGCTGATTACTGGCATATGTGGTGGGACTGCCCTAGGGTCCAGATTTTTTGGGATGAGGTGCTGGGCTGGATAAGACACACGGACGGGATCCAGAGAGCCCTGACCCCGCAACTGGTGCTATTTAGTCTGGAGGCGGAGGATGGCGAATGGACGAAGGTCCAAGGAGTAGTCCCCCACTTACTACTTGCGGCGAGGGCATTGATAGCGACAAAATGGAAATCATTGTTGACCCCGAGTAAGAAAGAATGGATTAATGTCGCTTTAAACCTTTGCACGATGCAAAAGATAACGGCATCACTCCATGGTAGAGCGTCACAATGCGAACTGTTATGGTCCGAATTCCTGAGCGCACACACGTCCACTCCAGAACCAACCCACAGCGAAGATGGCTCTCTGCCCTGAGGAAACCGGACCAGATCGTCCTCCTCCTCTAGGGATAACCCCACCGCCACTTTGCCACAGATCCTCCCCCATGCCACTAGACACAACCATTCCAGGCCTGTAACCACACCCCCCTCATGAACGCCCCCACGGCAGAACTCAAATGACCTAGCCCTGACCCACAACATACACCTTGACCAACGATGCAAAAACCACCAAATGACCAGTCTTCCATTCCGGGGGGAGGGGGGAGGGGGTATCGACATTACATCTGTTGGGGGAAGAGAGATGACGTATCTGTGTATACTCTTGGTTCCCCTGTGTTCTTCTGTTACTGTATGCTCTATAATTGCACTTTCCTATTACCAGGAAGAACCTGATCTGAACAGGTACTCGTTGTTATTTCAAATGATATTTTCAGTTTCTACTTCTCTGTTCATGTACAATGTCTATTTTGAAAACTTAATAAAAACAAATTTAAAAAAAAAAAAAAATTCAAATCAAACATATGCTTTAATACATGGAGCAGCAATCACCAATGTGGTGACAATAACAGGTACAAAGGTATGTAAGGCAGTTTAATTCACTTTTAGCAACACCGAAGGAAAATACAGAGAAAAGAACAGTTTTGGCTTGTTTGTAAAGATAGGCCCTCAGTTAGGATTTCTCCCTGCAAATTTATCAACCCTTAAATAAGCAATTCTAAACAGATGTAAGGGAGCAGCAGGTATTCAGGAATAAAGAACAGTGTACAGAATATGAAGACAACCTTCCCTCGCCAAACAAGAGAGAAAAACAGTTTGGAAATCTTACACTTTTAAAATGACATTTGAAAATGGCTTATCAAAAAAATGAACAGTGTGCAAAAGTCCTTAAAGCAATACAAATCTTGATGGGAACAACACTGCAAAGATCCCAACAAACATAAGCTATAGTATGAGCAAAGATAAATAATTTGGATCTTAATGAAAGTTTGGAAATAATTTAAATTGAAAATCATACGTGTAAACCTTTGCAGAAATGCGAATTCCCACCTAAAAATCACTAAATGGTTTCTTTGGATGCGGTTTTTGTGTTGGGATGTACCTACAGGTCCTAAGGATAATCCAGAGTTGAAATGAAGTATCTAGCTATTAAATTGAGGGAGTTATGCAATGTTGAATGAGAGGCATTTTGGGAAAATAAAGCAGAGAAAAACAGAAAATTGGTTTTAAAATGACAGATTAATTTGACCTAAACTAGATTTAATGGCTAAGAAAAAGATAATGCCACCCGTGAATCTCCACAGTTACACAGGCGTTGTAACCGTTCACGTCATGGATACCACGTTTTCTTTATGGAAATTACTTTATTTAAACAAAATCACTAATGGCTTATGGTCTGGTAAAACAAAAATGAAGAGAAATCGGCGCTAACACTAGGAATCACAGACAGGTTGCAAGAATTGTTCTGGCAATATTACCGGTTCTTAAGGAAAAGATAGGATGGATTAGAGATTGGGATAGGACAAGGCAAGATATGCTTTGGTTTACTATGATTCCTATTAATACTTACAGTCCACTTTAATTTAAGATTTTTGACCGTCAAGAGTTCTAGTCATCACACGGATCGGGTCTAACAAAGGATAGCAGGGCACATCTGGCGGAATAGGTCAGCTGGGTGGTTCTGGTTACCTGGACTGGTACCTCGGACTGGAGACTGCACTGGTTACTGGAGACCGGTGATCAGTGGGATGGCGAGTTTGGAGCAGGCAAGCATTTAGTGGTAGCAAGCCAGCTGGATCAAAATGTTTCCCTTAAGTTTTGGGATTGCTTCAGAATTTGGGCCAAGCTGAAAAGGAGTTCAGCAATGCAGAGGCATTGGCTTTGCAAAGAAATCTGTAATCAGGAGCACCGATGGAGAATTCAGGAACAAGGCACCACGCAGAAAATTAAGATCAAGCCAGGAATCAGTGTGTCTGTGTGTTGTGAGGTTCCCTTATTTATCATGCCAAATGACAATACTAAAGTTTATAACAGGGGCAGACTTATTTTCCACACCCACAATGCTATGATTGGTCAAAAGCACAGTTTCCGCCTTGCTTTTCACTGATTGGATGACAGAAAAAGGATATGATATGATATGATATGGCATTTGTAACGCGCCTATACACAAGTGTTTCAAGGCGCGACGAGGCAGGGAGGGGGGAACAAGGGGAAGACAGACAACGATCCTACTAAGCCAGGTGTCATTCAGACCGCGCAAGTGCAGGGGTAGGGGGAAGGGAAAAGTGCAAGGGGAAGGGGAGGGGGGAAGTGCAATACAAGTAAGTAGAGTAAGTAAATAAATAGGGCCAGCTGGTGGCAAGTGCAAGGTAAGTGCAGAAAAGTGCTGGGAAAGGGGGGGCTGTAGGGATACAGAGACAGTCCCTCAGTGCAGGAGTTGCCAGGGAGGCAGTGCAAGAGGAGAGTGGCTGGGCCCAGGACTGAGGTCGGTGAGAGTGGACCAGTTGCAGATTCGGTGCAGATTCAGTCGAGAATTTAGCAGGGGAGAGGGAGAGAGAAAGCAGAAGCAAAGAGGAAGGTTTTGAGGTGCTTCCGGAACCGGAGATGGTTCTCCTCAAGTTTCAGGGAGGCAGGAAGGCTGTTCCAGAGGGAGGCCCCTGCCACGGCGAGAGATCGACCCAATGGATGTCTTGTTTATGGGATGATTTGTTTTACAATGACTAGATCCTCCCCTAGCCACTGGAACCAAAATCTAACTTTACCACAAATATTTATCTAGTTATGCCCTCTAAGAAAATCAGATACATAAGTTACATATTTCGGGGGTCACATTTAAATCCAACTCTCAAGTCTGTGGGACCTGGAGTAGTCTTCCTGTTGAATTTTGGCAATTTTAACCATGAAAGATTTGGCCTAACATTTCCCAATTCTGTACATATATGCACGATTACCCCTAGAATATGTGTACACAACATTATGTTTGCAACATTAACACTTTCTGTGCAATTCGTTATTCTTGGTAACTTCTGTTCCTTACGCAGTAAGAAATTCTACCAAGTTTTCAAATGAATAGAATAAATTCAGATTTCGATGTATGCACTTTTCAAGTGTTTTCTCATTCTTTCTGCCAAGTTAAAAGTCTTGAAGTTCAGTGGAAAATAAGCATTTTAAACCCAAAAGTCACATGTCCATTTTATTTTATTTTTTCCAAGTGTAAGAAAATGTAAAATCCTTTGAAGTTGAATGAGGGGCTTCTTCCCTGAGAGTGGAGCTTCCTGCCCCTCCCACTGGAAGGGTGAGTGTCCAAGCCTGCTATTGTCTTCGCCTGGGGCAAAGACGAACGTCTAATGAAGTCACTTTGTCATGAGTATTCAAGGCCTCCCAGCAGCAATTAGCCTTTCCTGTGCCAGCAGTGGAGGTGTCAACCTTTTTTTTTTTATATAGTTGATTAACTCAGACTGGGTGTAGCTTTGAGTTTCACCTTTTAAATCTTTCCTTTAAACATATAAAATTAAAACAGTTCATAGGTGGATTTTTAAAATTAGCAAATCCTTTGACATTCTTAAATAATTAAGCCTTTACTCAAGAATATACTTTAACAACAGGCGATTTTGCTCTTCATTCATGAAAAAGCACATTAAACTTATTTCTTTAAATCCGGTTTACATCTGCAGCAAATACACATTTTATTCAGCTCTAGTTCTTCCCTTGAGTGCTGGAGTTGTTTTCAGCATGACTAAATTAATCCAGTATGTGTTTCTCTGGACAGCTGTTTCTTGATATTTGTTGTAAAGAAATAGCCACGTTTTTCCCGTGGAAAACGAAAATAAGGGTTCCTGGTTTGCTTCTTGAAAGACACTTTGTGGGAACTGTCATTCCAATGAGGCCCGGTTCCTCTGAGCCACACTGGATGATACTGGGCATTGCAGGGCCCTTTAATCTCAATGATTCAGTAGAAATGAATGGATTTGGCACCAAAACAGCACTTTTTAAGATTAGGACAATGTCATTTTAAAAGGCATTTTCGGGTTTTCAGCACAATGATGCTGTATCATTCACTTTGCTCCATGTTGACTGTGGCAGAGCACACTGGCATGCTCCTGCAGTGAGGACTCTGTTTTCACTCCCCTAAACTGTGTGTGGCAGGGTGTGCAGCCTTTTTCTGGTTGTGACCCAAATGCATGTCTAAAGATTTTGGCGTGCACAGGAGTCAGCACGGTCATTTTGGGCTGTTTCCTTCACCCTTGCAGTGAAGTGATGTAGTGAGGAACATTGGAATGGGTCAAAATATCCCACAAAAACCCCTCCCCCCCTGACTTCGGCTTGACTTCCAGTCATGGGGAAGTCGGGCAAGTGGGATTTTTCTTTCTTTTCGTGAAATAGCAGGTTTAGCCAGGTGTAAGTTCTTCTTCCATCAGCGAATGATGCAACACGCTCTCCTTGCCGGCTCTGGTTGGAATAGAAACGATACCCCCAGCCTTCTCTCAGGTTTTCTTTTCTGGTGTGGAGCGACACTCCGGATTTCTTTGGGTTTTTCCTTCCGGGTCCATAAGGAGGTCCCCCTTGGTTGTTAGGTATAATCAGTGCCAATCTATAAAACAGAACACAAACCAGTTATGACAATTTTCCCCCTACTGTCCTCCAATTGGGATTTCAGGGGTTGGATATACGCATACATTCAGTAAATATTGACATATTTTTATGCTTCAGAAGTGTCAATTTGAAATATTCCTATGTTTCAGAAGTCTCTCCCACTGGGTTTTCTTTGGACTCCTCTATTTGCTGCAAAGTGTGCCCGGGATGGCAACTCTTTATCTGATTGATGTGGACCCACTTTTTTCTTCTGTCAAGTCGCCCTTGGGGATGCGGATTCTGTAAGTGACTGGTGAGATTTTGTCCACAATTTCAAAAGGTCCCCGCCAGCTAGGCAAAAATGTGCGCTCTTTAGCTTGATTTCTTTGGAAATTGTACACCTAGACCCTGTCTCCTACTTGATATTCCTTTTTGGTTGTCTTAAGATCATAGTGGGTCTTCATGCTGTCTGCAGATCTTTTTAAATTCTGCTGAGCACACGCAAAAGCATGTTGAAGGTGTTTTCTCAGATTGTCAACATACTCATGAGTTGTGGAGGCATTTATTAGTGTCTGCTCTTGGGTTCTAAAGAGCAGATGCTGGGGTAGCACCATCCTTCATCCAGTCATCAGCTCAAATGGAGACATTTTAGTTGCAGAAGAAGGAGTAGATCTGATGGCCATCAGAACAAGTGGTAATCGAACATCCCAACTTGGCCCAGAATCTGCCACAAACTTTTTTAGTATGCTCACAATGGTTTTATTGTACCTCTCAACTCCACCACTAGAGGACTGGTGGTATGCAATGTGTAGTTTCCTTTTTACCCCAAGTATCTCCCACATCTTTGTCATCACTTCGCTGGTGAAGTGAATACCTCGGTCTGACTGAATCCTTTGGGGTAGTCCAAAATGTGAGAAGATGTGGTTGATCATCAGGGCAGCTGCTGTTTCTGCCTTGCAATTTGGGGCCGGGAGACATTCCACCCATTTAGTAAACAAGCATGTTACGGTTAAAAGTTACTTGTTCCCCCTAGAGGAGTGAATCACGGGCCCGATGAAATCTACTTGTAAATCTGACCAAGGCAGTGTCATCCCCAGCTTTTGGAGGGGAGCTTGGTGTGTGAGTGATGTTGGCTGAAATTGTGCACACACAAGACACCCCTTCAAGTATTGGTCGAGGCCCTGCCCCATGTGTGGCCAGAATGCAACCTCTCACAAGATTTTGAATGTAGTATGAAACCCCGATGACCGGCTGTGGCCGCCTCATGGGCGTGACTTAGCATCAGGCTTTGGAATGAGGTAGGGATCACCCACTGGTCACAGCCAGATATGGATCTCACCAACAAACTGTCTTGGATTCGGAACATTTTTGGACATTTCATCAACACTCTAAGGTCCTCTTTCCAAATGCAATAGGTATCCGTAAGGGGAAAGTTCTCAGGGTCCTCAATGTGTTGATAAAATTTACCAATGATTGGATCCCCTTTTTGAGCCGTGATTAAATCAGCATCTGGGGTCTCTTTACCCCACTGGGCAGTTGAGAGTTCAATGTGAGCATTTGTCTGGGTCCTAGTGATAGCAGTGACCTGCATTTCCACCAACATGGACTCGATCCCAAGGAGATCCCCTTGGATGGCTCCGATTTTGGCCAGCTGATCAGCTTAGTCATTTCCAGTTTTGTCTGGTCCCTCTATTCTGGAATGACCCTTTATCTTTTTCCAGTAGATGGTCATCTCACTAGAGGTGACCAGATCATCAATATTTTGTATTAGCTTGCCATGTTTGAGTGGTTTGTTTTTGGCACATAGCATGCCTCTGGTTTTCCAATTAACCAGGTGCTCTACGAACCCGTTCCGGACATAATCTAAATCAGTGATTATGACCAGTTCGTGGTGGTGGTGTTGGACAGCAGTGAGGATGGCTTGATGAACTGCCATCAGCTCTGCCACCTGACTACTTCGGGGATTGATTTTGTAGCCAGCAGAGGGTTCCGGGGCATCATTTACCCAGGCATTCCCCACACTGGCCACCAGTTCCTTTTCCCCGTTGTTGTCAACATGGTAGGAGCACCCATCCACATAGACAGTGGGCATTCCCTTGCACTTGTCTTCTTCATAGACTTTGTGAGGGGAATTGAGGTACGCCTCCATGTTGTCCTGGATTTTAAGACTTTTGTCCTTGAGACAGTTTTCTCTGGCACAATCATGCAAGTCAGCCAGACCTTGCGCGAGGGGACTATTCTTGTTTTGGCCATATCTGACCTCCACAGGACAGCCTTGCATTGACAGAATCCAGGAAGTAATTCTGGAATTACTTACATTTCCGAGCCAGATTCTGTCACTTTGGAGATATTGCAGAGCCTGGTGTGGAGTCTCCGCTATGATGTGTTCCCCCTGGATGAACGGGCGGTAATTTTTCAATGCTCACACCATTGCCAGGAGTGCCTTCTCACAATCGTTGAATTTTGTCCTCCACAGAGGATAAAGTCTTAATGCATAGGAGATGACTTTATTGACCTTGTCATGCTTTTGGTATAATACCATGGTCAAGCATGTATTTGAGAACCCTGTCTCCAAGAAGAACTCCTTGTTTATGACAGGGTAAGCTAGGCAAGGCCCTTGTGAGAGGCTTCTTTTGAGTTGCTTTACTGCCTCAGCTTGTTCTGGACCCCACTCCCACTTGACCCTCCCATTCAACAGATGAATCAGGGGTCTTGTGATCTCTGCGTAATCCTCAATGAACTTTCTACTGTAATTAGTCAGTCCAAGGATGCTCTTTAGCTCACGCAGAGTTGTGGGGTCCTTTAGTTTCAGGAGTGCTTCCACTTTCTTTTCCTGGGGACAGAGACCCTCAGGAGTTATCTCGTGCCCCAAGAAATTTACACGGGTCCTGCACCACTGTGCCTTTTGAAAAGATAGTTTTGCTCCGGCAACCCTCAACTGCATCAGAACATAACGTGTTTCCGCTATGTGTTCCTCCACAGTTGAGTTTTTGATCAGAACATAATCTACATAGGCCAGGTTACCCCTTTCACCCAATTCGGGCATGGCCTTGTGTAAGAAGATATTAAATTCATTGCCGGAGTTGATGTATCCGAAGGGAGTCTGGGTCCAAGTGAACTGCTGCCCCCCAAAGGTAAAGGCCAGCTTGTATTGGTCCTCCCTACTGACATGCACGGTCCAGTACCCATTGCTCAGGTCAATGACAGTGCATACCTTTGACCACTGGATCTGGGCCAGCCCTTGGTCAATGTAGGGGAGAGGCCATCGGGACATATGGACCCATTTGTTTAGCTCCCTTGGGTCAGCACAGAGTCTCCACTGGCCGGATTATTAAAGGTGCTGTGGACTGGAAAAATTATACCAAGGGACTCAGGGTTTTTGATTATTTCTGTGAGGGACGCCATGGATGCGAGAGGCCAGCGATATTGCTTCACAAACACTGGAGTCATGCCAGAGTCCATGGGAATTGTTGTTGTATGGATTTCGGTGCGACCACAGTCATATGAGTCCATTGCAAAGAGATCTTGAAAATCTAAGAAAACTTGATTCAACTTTTGCTTTTGCTCCAGAGTTTCACAGGCATCAGCTAGGTTGACTCTCTCTTCAACCATTTGCCTGAAGCCCGGAAAGACTTCTGGTTTGGCTATTTCAGCGGCCTCCTCCAGCTGGGTGGAGAGGTCCCTGGTGAATGTACTGACCTGGACAGAGGGTTCCATGCAGGGTAGGCAGTCCTTCTGGACCTGGAAGATCACCTCATCCCTCCTGATATCACATGTCACCTCTTCCTTACCATAAGGGCAGGAAGAGTACAACAGGAAATCTCCCCCCCCCCATGCCGGGTGAAGATCATGTCTGGTGTTATGTCATTGTTGCTATCACTGTCAAAGCAGTCATTGGGATTGGTCCTATCAGTTCATTACCTAAATCTATGGAAAAATGTTGGTCATCAACTGCCATTCCAATAATGGTGCCTGCGCCCAGAGTGATACTCCTGAGTTTGCTGTTATCCATCAATATTGGAATGGTGTTGTGTTCTACATTGACTAATGGTGTTGGGTTTAACCCCAACCCTTGTTGTTGGAGATGGCCGTTGAGGCGAACATATGCGTCAGGATTTTGCAGTTTCTGTCCCCTTTTCATTTTTACTTTAAGTGGGAATATTCGTGTCCATCCTGGGATGGTGACTTCCTCTCCAATTTGAACTTCAACTGCATACGGCAGTAATTGGGCTGACCGATATGCTTTTTCTGAATCATCAAAGTCCATGGGATTACCCCCTAATCATGACCAGGTTTTGTAGTTAATCAGGTCCAAATTAATGGCAAAGCAATTGAGAATGTCACTGCCTAAATAGAATGCAGCAGGGACATCTTGCACGACCCAGGAATTTTATACTCTGCTTTTGTTGCCTATAGACATTTTGAGCATACACCTACTAGGCAGGAGATGTTTGGAGTTGGGAGTTTCCAGGTCCATTTCCCATTTGTCTATCAATTTAAATGTGGGAATGGCTGGATCTTTTGGGAGTTTTCGGAACATGGCTTCGCTGATGAAGCTCTTACCGTTGTTCATGCACACTCGGGCGAGAACAGATTCCTTCCCTTCATTTAACTGAATAGGGATAAATAACTGTTCTCTAATTTTCTGAATGTCAGCTGAACTTTGAGCAGGTTTCTCATCATTTTGGACTATTGAAGTGGGATTTTCTGATTGTGAATTAGTATAGAATTTCCTTCCAGTGTGGAATGCCACTTGAAACTGGAAGGAAGTTTGATTTTCAGAAATAGAGAGGAATTCCCATCACCAGTTTGTTGTCCTACAGCAATAACCATCACGTCAGAGATTTGATTGTTTTGAAAATGGAACTCAATATAATCCTGTTTTTGTTCAACTATGTGGCATGTGCCATTTAAACTAACATGGTTGACACTATGGGGCTGATTCATGAAATTTGTACGCCAAAAAACAGGAATTTGTGTGCCATTCTGCCCGCAAATCCCCATTTGTTAAACAGGGATTTGCGGACAGAATGGCACACAAATCCCTGTTTTTCGTCACACAAATTCCATGAATCAGCCCCTATGTTTAGATTTTATTGGCCGGTTAGTCTGGATTCAGAGGACTTTGTTCACACAGTCTGTTGGGGGGACAACCTTTGCAGGATGTCATTCCCCAGTAGACTGGGTGTGCCCTCCGGCGCCATGACTATGACCGGGTGTTTCACCTTGTGTCACCCAATTTTAATTTCCAAATCTGCAGTCCCCTCAACAGGAATTTTATTCCCATTGAAGTTCTGAAGTTGTCCAGGAATTCCTGAATTCAGCTGATCAAAGGCTCTCTTTGACAGAAGAGTGGCTTGGGATCCAGTGTCCACCAGTGCCAAAAATGTACATTGCCCTTTTACTTCGACCGGGGCATAAAATCTTCCCTCCTTCTCATCAAGGGGGAAAGATAATGTGCATTTTGGGCCAGTTGGTTGGTCAGTTTCCTATTTCTTGATTCCCAAACAGGGGTAGTTTGGGCAGGATTCTGTGTAGGAGCTTGGGGATCTGCAAGAAAAATATGTCAGTTGGATATTGGGGGAGTTTTGGGATCCCCTGGTTCGGATTCTGGGCCTCCCCCCTCTTTTTGGAGGCAGTCACCACAATAGGTTTAGGCAGTGTGGTTTCCCAATTTATCATTCTGGGGTTCAATAATGGGCAATTTTGACTCAGTCCCCACATTCACCCAGTCTTCATTAGGATCTCCTGGGACACATTTTTCGTTGGGAGGAGATCCCCCATCCCTGAAGGAGAAGATCTTTTTCCCAGAGTCCTCTGAGGACCCCTCTCCTTCAAATTGGAGGACACTAACCTCCTCTACAAAATGGGCCTTTTTAGGTCCTTTATTTCTCCTACCCGCCCTCTGTTCCTTCCTTTGTTAGACCCGATCCTTGTGATGACCAGAACTCTTGACGGTCCAAAATCTTAAATTCAAATGGACTGTAAGCATTAATAGGCATCATAGTAAACCATAGCAAGTTTTTCTTAAAAAGGGTTTAGTGAATTTTAGGCGGGAATTTGCATTTCTGCAAAGTTTTACACGTTTGATTTTCAATTTAAATTATTTCCAAACTTCCATTAAGATCCAAAGTATTTACTTTTGCTCATACTATAGCTTATGCTTGTTAGGATCTTTCACGTGTTGCTCCCATAGCGATTTGTATTGATTTAAGGACTTTTGCACACTTTTCATTGTATTGATAAGCCATTTTCGAATGTCATTTTAAAAGTGTAAGATTTCCAAACTGTTTTTCTCTCTTGTTTGGGGAAGGAAGGTTGTCTTCCCATCCTGTACACTGTTCTTTATTCCTGAATACCTGCAGCTCCCTTACATCTGTTTAGAATTGCTTATTTGTGGGATGAGAAATTTGCAGGGGGAAATCCTAACTGAGGGCCTATCTTTCCGAACAAGCCAAACTGTTATTTTCTCTGTATTTTCCTTCTGTGTTGCTAAAAGTGAATTAAACTGCCTTACATACCTTTTTATCTGTTATTGTCACCACATTGGTGATTGCTTCTCCATATATTAAAACATATGTTTGATTTGAATTTTAAATAAATAAATAAATATTACCTTTACCAACCACCCTTATTCCTGGTCCATTGTGACCTGGGGGCATTTTGAGAAGGGGTGTGATATGAGTGGTATATCACTCAGAATATTGAACCTATAGACATAATAAAATAAGTATTTCATTTGTGCACTGCATACTAGGCTGAGACCAGGGTGTATTGCCTGATTGAAATTCTTAACAGATTTGGGGGCTCGTGCCTTGATTTTCAGTTCGAATTACCACCTGCGAGAGTCTAACACCAGGAGACTAACCTGCAGGGTAGACACACCTTGCATGTTTGGTGTACTGTGCTACACTGTACAAGCACCCCTCAAAACAAATAATCCAAAATTAGACCTGTTTGTAAAAGTAAAAGTAAATCAACCCTGAAATTATTCATAAAGAAATTGATAGTTCCAAAATGGCGATCCCAGTAGAAATCAATATGGCTAGGGAACACCTCTTGCACAAGCTTTTTGTCAGGGGTGAGTGGCCAGACCAGAATGAACATGTCAGGCTGCAGGAAATCACAGAACAGGTCACTGCCATGAACATGGATATATGGCAGGATAAGGGCCCATTGCACCAAGCTCTTAGTGAACTGTACATGGCCCCAAAAGTTAAAGAGGAGCAGAGTAAAATTGCCAGAATAGCGGCCTACCTATACCTCCACATAGGAGTGATGCAGGAAAAGCACGCTGAAAACACAATTCTGGCACACAATCAAGTGGAATCACTAGAGATAATCCAGAATGATCTAGACTCTACAGAACAAAGGCTACTGAAGAGCCAATAATTCGAGGCAGGCTCTAGAGATTGTGTCACTAAATTAAAAGTAGATCTGGCCCTCCTACAGAAAGAGAATGCAGAGCAAGACACCCAATTACAGGCACTAAAAGAAGAGTGTCAGGAAAGGGTTGGCTCTCTGCAACAGAGTCAACAAAAGCTGGCGCAACAATTAGAGTTTAATAGAGCCTGCGCAGAGCAAATAGTTAACCTACAGGACCAGATAGACAAATTAAAAGAGGAAAGTAATACATTAATTATTAAAGACCTCCACTCTCAAGAGGAATTTGATGAGGGGCGCCAGAAATGCAATGCATTCAAAAAACAAAGGGATGGCCTGGCTGAACACAGGGGCACCCTAAGTCAGGAGAAGGACGCCTTAGGCCAGGAAGTAAGCCAATTAAAAACCAAACTAGAGGGAAGAAAGCGGGTCCTCCAGAAGCTCAATGAATTAAAAACAGAATATGAGAAGCTACTAGAGCACACCAGACGGGTGGAGGATGCTCTGGAAAAGAACACCCAGACCAAAGAAGCTAAATATCAGGATGTGAGTCTCCTGCAGTAGAAATTGGCCCAGTATTCCCAGACCAGGCAGGAAGCACAGAGAGACAATGAGGCACTCTGTGAAAAGAATGATGTGCTCCACCAACAGATAACAATGCAAGAGTGAATCATTGAGACCAGTAAGGCCTTGATAGAGAAACAGAAGGCTCAGATTTTTGCTTATCACTAGGGAATAGGGGCTGAAAGAGAAAAGGTAGAGAGGGACAGAGCAACCCCTGACTCTAACATCAAGACCCCTGGACTCAGGGACTCGAACCCCTTCAATACCAGGAACTCTGCCAGCTTCATGTCCACTGGCTCATCTGAACCAGGGGCCATGGGGATAGTAGACTTCAACAGAGTTGGTAAGATGGGACTGACAGATCAGCGCCCCCCAGAAATTAATGGACGGGCGTCCCTGTACAGATCCCCAAAGATTAGGGCAAATATCTCTGACCAGGAAGACTCATATGAGGGGAGAGTCGGGTAACTGGATCCACAAAAATACTGCCTTCCAAAAGATCAGTTTGTTAAATTTGATGGGGAACGCAAGGAAATAAAGCCCAAAAAGAGTATCCTAAAGACCTCTTCCCAGGTAGGGCAGTGGGGGGGTACCAATCCTGGGAGCAGGGGATAGTCAGAAGACTCTTCTGAGCACCACAGGCAAAAGGAAACTAGGCCCCACATTCTGCAAGCCCTTCTCAAGCTCGCAGAATCAGTAGTGCCTGGGTGAGTAAAACCAAAAAGGCAAACACAATCAAGAGAGCTATGCAAAAAGATCCCCTGAAGCAGATTAAGGCCATTAGGAGTGTTGTAACTCCCTATCATAAAAATGCAAAGTATTCGGTCTGGGAACACCTTGAATTATATGAATAGATGATGGACACTTTCCATCTGAAAGACAGTCAGAATTGCATCCAGTATGTGAAATGGACATTCTCCCCTGAGTACTCCAGCTTCTTTGCGGGACTGGAGGATCAGAACCACTTAAGAAGATCCACCTAGATGGCGGCCATCTTAAAACACTTCTCTGCCCATAGAAACCCCCAAGAGGCCCGCAAGGCGGCCTACAATCTGCAGTGTGGGGAAGATCAGGCCCCACAAGAATTTGTGGAGCAACTCAAATGTGCCTTTGCGCAGACCACCAGGAGGGTGCGCACTGATAATAGGGAGTTCATCAACACCTTTTTCCATGCACTCTCCAAATATATAATGACCCAGCTGGTGAGGGACTTTCATGAAAAGAGATCACTAGACTGGGTCATAGAACAGGCAACCCGTATTTATGAGGTACAGAAACATGTAGATAATAAGAACACAAATAGAAACCCCAAACCAGCCAACACCCCTGCTGCTGCTAAGGTGGCGGAGGTGAAGGTTGCCCCCATTTTAGATCTGGAGATGGGGGGACCTCAAAATCTACCTGTGCAGAACCTATCCAATCAAGAAACCAGAAGGCCCTCGGGCCAATCCCAGACAGGTGGTAGTCAGGGAGGTAATCCCACAAATGGGACCCCTAACTCCCCTGATTACATTAGCCCCTCATACAAGGGTAACAAACACATCCTGGGGTATGTGTGGACTCCCCCAGCCCAAGGGGGGATCCAACCAGGTAGGCACCAACCCATGAAACTTCCCTCCTAACTTTCCCCAGGACGGCAGTAATCCCCCAAATGCCGGGTTGAGTTTCTTTACCCGGTACCCTCAAAACTTCAAACTACAAAACAACCCTCCTTTCTTTCCCCACTTTCCTGAGCCAAGAAAGCCCAATCTGGGAGAAGGGAGTTCAAGGGTGGAGGGTTTAAGTATTGGCAGTATTATAGATTCTCTCATACTCTAAGGCAGTTTTCCCTGCTCAGCGGCCGCTTCAAACGTCTCCAATAGCCAGGGGGTATGTTCTGGTACATATTCCTTATAAAATTCTGCTGGAAGCCCAGCCCCCTGGGTATCTTGCCCGATTGTAGTGCTAAAATCACTGATTACAGTTCCTCTTTAGTCCGGGGGGCATCCAACATGTCTGCCTGCTCCAGCTGCAAATGTTGTTGTTTAGTCTGGGACAATGCGTCCTCCATTTCCCGCCGATTTACCTTTCTATCCGTCCAATACAATGTCTCCTAAAATCTCTGGAAGGCGCCATTAATCTCGCCCTGGCTCTCCATATCTCTCTGCATTCAGCTGCCATGGCGCATAGGATCTCCCTTGGCCCCTCTCTGCGGCACAACAATGCCAGCATTCGGCCAGGCTTATCGCCCTGCTCATGTATCCTTTCTGTATATTTCGTGTGATCATATTTACAAAGCCTGTCCCACTCCCCAATGCACTTCTGTTTGAATATCCTTAGCTCTCCCTCTGTCCCCCCAATGTCTGCCTGGGAGTTGTGCAACCTTTTTATGTCCACCTCTGCCTTAGATAAGATTGCCAATACTTCCTTCCTGACACGTCCCATCTTGGTGATTTCTTACCCTCTAAGCACAACCTTAAATGTGTCCCACAATACATCCATATCCTCGGCATTGCCTGGGTTCACCTCGATGAATCCTGCAATTGTGTTTGTCATGTAGTCCTTAAATGGTCCATCAGTCAAGGCCTCAGTTTCCATGTTGGGACCCATCTGCCAGGTAGCAAAGAGTGGAGCGTGATCTGAGAGCACCTTTTCTAAATACATGGCATCTGTGAGCTCCCCCACCTTGTTCCGCCATGTGAAGAGATAGTTAAAGTGTGTGTGCACCTTATGCGGACTAGAAACAAAATAGTAAGCCCTGTGGTTCCCATGCATCTAACTCCAGATATCTACCAGCACTAGGTCTTCTAACAAGTTTCTAAGTACTCTCGCCAACAGTGCCGGCTTCCTAAATTACTCCTCTGACCTGTCCACCCTGGGATCCACCGTACAGTTGAAATCACTCCCCCAGATGAACCTGGGCCCGCGAGTAGGGTGCTAGTCTGGGGAACAACAATCTGAAGAAACCCATGGCATCGTGATTGGGCGCATCAGTACTAACAATTAACACCTCCCTATGTTCCACAAACCCATGGACAAGGACCATCCTCCCTTCATTGTCCAGTTTTACCTCCTGTAGTTTAAAGGGAACTCAGGGAGCAATCGATATTAGGACATCCCTAGCGTACGTAGAATAAGTCGTGCCATATCCTGAACCTCCCCATTTCCTTACAATGGTGGCTTGCCTATCTGACTTCAGGTGTGTTTCTTGCAGCAGAGTGATCCCTACTTGTTCTGCCGCAATCTGTCACATTTAGTGTAGCTATTCAGTCCCTGCACATTCCAAGAGATCAGATTCAGTGTGCCTGACATGTATTTCGTTCTGGTATCCGCCCCAACCCCATTTTGTCATTAACACCTGCCCACCCCTTTGCAGCCCTGGTACAATCTGCCAGCAATACTGGCTCATACATGTGCGCCACAGTCTCCTTCAAGTGCAATCAGGGTCTCCCCCTCCCCCTGTAATGCCTCCTTTCCTCGAGGCATGGCGGTACAAAAACGTATCATCTCAGGATCTTCTGTCCCAACACAACAGATATTCAGCTGGCAACCTAAACTAAACTTTAAACAAACATAACTAAACTTTGGCCCAGTAGTGCCTAGCTATTTAGGCCTATCTGCCCTTTCCACTCCATCCTGTGCCTTCGACGCCTGCTTCCCGGGTGGCGGGTGACAGCAAGGCACCAAAAACAAGGTACTCTCAAGTTACGCAATGACCTGGAGGGATCGTTCTAGCCCTAGGGCTCGCCCGGACTTACAAACTGTACCAAAGTTCGTTCCTCTCACAAGATTCTACCATCTGACACATCTAGCTATGTTTTGACATTCATCAGTTCCACTTCTCCACCATTCTTCCTCTACCTCATCTGCTTTCTATGTTCTCCTCATATTTTGTTGTCGTGCTTGTCTCTGATTGGGGCCAGTTTATTGACATCCATCCATTGGTTAACCTCTTCCGGGTTTTCGAAGAAGTGGGAATTCCCATTATGCAGAACTTTAAGCTTGGCGGGGTAGATTAGCATGTACTTTAGCCCTGACTGTTTAAGTTGTTCTTTCATTGTACCAAACATGCATCGCCTTCCTTGGCCACTGCAGTGTAGTCCAGGTAAATAGCCAGTGCCGCTGACACCCTTCGTATTACAGCTCCTCCTCTAGAGAATGCTAAAATCTGTTCCCTATCTTTGAAGGTCAGAATCGTCACATTCAGCAGTCTTGGGGGTGCTCCCAGTGGGGTCCTGCTGGACAGTAAATCCATGCATGAATATACCTGGCCTGACCTCCTGAAGCAGCATATTTTCCACATATCTTGTTGAGCCCCAGGGACGTCATTTCACCAAAATGCCAGGGGTAGCGGACGTGACATCACGTGACCCTTGACCCCTGATGACATCACAGTAAGTGATATCATTTGACCCCAGCCCGAAGTGATCGCGAGAAGCGGTGGAACACAACCTTTCACCCGTTGACAAAACAGGAAGCGGCATCACGTAGCATTCTACACTACGAAAAATATGGTTACGATATCACTATAATGCGATGTACATTTCATACAAGAATGGATCGCCATATGTATCGTTAAGATCAGAGTGTATAGGCCCATAGTACCAAATTACTGTGAATGCAAGCAGACGTCCATGACCAAATGATAATGATGTGTTATTATATAGCATTTACGCTTAAGTGCTTTATATAGAAAAAATATACACCCAATATCACCCAACCTGTACTGGTACTCATTTATCGACCTCAGAAGGATGAAAGGCTGAATTGAGGTGTTCAAGAACCGACTAAATCAGTGACTCACCCCCAGAAGTGTGCCTGAAATAAACCTTTAATGAGTCTAGCAATTATTGTATAGAATTCCAGAAAGATACATTATTTGATATTCCTATTCTTTCTTATTTAGAGTCAGTGCTGAAAGTGTTAGACTTGTGGCACTCCTGTTCTTATTTTTCTTCTTGTTTTTTAAGGGGCCTGAACAAGAAAGCCAGCCACTCCAGAAATAAAGAGCCACATGGTGCTGGCCATTTAGGGCGACCCCTAAATTACGTCCCTGTCAAGCCCCAAATTCCTTATATTGCTTCTGCGGGCCCTCCCCTCCACGTCTTCTGCTCTGTGCTGCAAGATCCGCACCTTAGCAGTCAAGTCCTGTACCGCTCGCTCAGATCTTTGGTGGTGCTGTGGTTTTCTTCCAACTTTATCTCAGCCACCCTCTACTCTCTCCACTAGCGAACATACATTCTGCCTCAGCAGTGTTATGGTTTATTGAGAGGACACCCTAACACAGGGTGCTCCTTCCCTCCCCAATCAAGATGTCACGAAAAAACTGTCTAATGTCAGTTCTTTATTCAGCCCTATTTCCGATTCATCTCATACCCCTTGATGATAGATAATAGATAAATTACACACGCCACCTTCTTTGTGGCTCACAATCACACTTCTTGTTACATAAATAAATCACACAATCTGGTTGGGAAAAACACAAATCACAATACTTTACTTTCTACAGTTTTCACTTCAAGAAATAATCAACACTAGTCAATTAACAAAATCAATGTACATATGCAATGCTGTGCAATTTTAATTTTCCTGTGCACTTAAAAGCCTAGTATTTTGGTTTACAGATTTATCCAAAGGCATAGGGAAAAATATTATTTCACCCACATTTTTGCTTTAAATTAAACACAGGGTGATTTATTAGCAGTTCGTTTTTCAGACCCTCCACCCCCCGCTTTGGTCTGTGCTGGGGGAAGCTGAGCAGAAAAGATTTGGATGATTTAAGAATTTTGGATTTTCAGACCACCTTATACTTAAAGGCCTATGTTGGGAAAGCTGGACTTTTACACGTTATTATTTTTTTAGTTTAGGGACAAAGAATACTCTTCCTAGAAGAGTTGGGGTTAACAGGCAAAATAGGATTAGCTAGTTACATTACAGTCTATAGTTTTCAGTAAACACTGGGAATGAGCTTTGTTCATTTAGAATTTTAACAAAAATCTCCCTGTGGTGTTCTGCCAAGGGGAATTAAGTAAATTCATATTTTAGTTAAATAGGCTAAGGATCTACACAGTTTTGCCCCCTCCCACCCACTATAAAGGGAAAGGATTTAAGGCAAGCAGATTCCTCCACCTTTTTGTGGGCTCAATTCTACTTACATGTTTAAAGTTCAGGAAAGCCAGCTGCATTTCAGGACCCTCTTGTAGGACAAGACAGGGGTCTGGGCATTCCACTCTCAAGGATGGTCCCCAGCTCCTCAGCATAGGACCCAGGCCGCTGTTAGGCCTCCCCAGCAATAGACGGCTCCACCCAGATACAATATCAACAAATCTTCTTTGGTGTTTCCTTACGGATGTCAGATGGTAATTTTTTAGCAACTTTCCCTTTCCCGCATAGTGCATCCACTTTATATACCAGAGGTGAAAACATCACGATTTCAATGTTTGGCAGGGCCCTGCAAGAATTCCCCTGCCTTGATTGGTCCTTTGCATCCCTCTCCAACCCCTAGACCATCCCCTGTCTAAGGATTGGTTCGGGAACATAGAACAGAAATATTGCAACTCCCTTTTGAAATTCCCTTTTCTTCTCTTATGTTAACTTTAACGAAAAAGTAGCTATATGGCATTACTTTGTGATTTACTAGTAACTGCCATAATGTGTATATATATTCCGATTCAGCTAATCATGGGAATTTAAATGAAATGACAGCCGGGTCCGCACCATGTTGCATGGATGTTTGGCAATTTTGTGCTGTTTTTACAAAAACATAATAGTTATACAGATGCAATTTACCCTCCAAGTATCTAATTTTACCCTCCACCAGCACACCAATTCTGAAATTCTGGACATGTTCAGAGCAGCCCGAAAAACATTTTAGCTTGACATTACATTTCCCTAATTCGAAGGTCGACTCATTTTATTTCAACATATTGCCTTGAAATTATCTAAAAAATGAAACATACATGTATGCAGTGCGACTTGCAGTTGCTGAGAAAATGCATCAATTGTGATAGTCCATTTAAACTAATGAGAAATCTTCGTGTAATGCAAATGTTCTGTCCTTTCTTCCGGGCCATTTGCTATTCTTTTGTTTGAAGTTGGCAAGCTGCCGGTCATAAATACTTGGGAGGCCTTTTCAACACAGAGATCCCCCACTGCATATAATGACACTGTGATGTCATGAGGCCCTGCTGCCATCTGGCATCCTGCCCTGTTATCAGAAAAAACTTCTATTTTCTTGTATTTATTTTTAGAGTTCAGCTTCTCTTGATTGTAGCCCCTCCACACATTCCAGCCACGCACTGGCTAGGGACAATTGTCCTGCACAGAACCAAGCCTTCAGAGACAACAGGTCCGGGGAGAGTTTGTTTTCAACACCCTTCAGGCCAGCCACACTTTGTTGCAGTTGTAAATAGTTGGGATGCACAAACTAGGCTTGCAGTGGGGGAAGCCATTTGCGAATTCTGCCCAGAGACCCACTGAGTGTCCTTGGTTGAAAGAAACTCATAGAGTGCATTTCTAACACCAGCCGTTGTTCTTTGCCCTACAGTGTGTTTTACTGATCATGGTTCACTTTTCTTTTCCATCGATGGATTTCTTCTTTCTTTTCGCACAGCATTTTTTAAAGAAAATATGACAGCTGAAAGTGCAGGGTTGTTTCTTTCAGTCATTGATCAAATACACTTTAATCATCTGCTGTTCGTTTTAATGCTGAAAAGTGGGTCTGGGTTGTCACAGTGCACTGCCTTTTGATGGGTGGCCGTTTCAGTGAATTATTTCTCAGCCAGCAATTTGATGTGCTTTTCCAATCTGCACTCAGATTACATTTTAGTTTTAGCTTTCTCTAGAGTTCAATTGCAGAAAGACATCCACATAGTCTGGCTAAATAAGGCCATTTTCAGCGTGAAGGCTTTTGAATGCTGGCAGGTAATTTTCCCAGTAGGCTCTCCAGTTCTGTTGGTTTGGGGCTTTTGATTAAACCCCACAGCAGGCCCACATCAGTCTTCATGTCAGCAATCTTCAGCTCTACTGAAGTTCTTACGTCTGCTGTGGCCCCCAGAATCTGTTTTTTGCCCTCTTTTGGCTTAGATGATGTAGCTTCATCCATGCTCCTCCGTTGTCTGCAAGGGATGTGGCCCTGCTATCTCTTTTATGAGCGTAGACCTCCATCTTTGCTTGCTTGGCCCTCCCCATGTACTTTTGCTCGCACTGTGGCCGATGACCTCAGCCCAGGATTGCACACCTGTAGACAGGGGTTCCCCTTCTTCTCTCTTGTTTCAGTCTGAGCTAGGCTTCAGGAGGCCCGTAGTGTCCTATGCCACTCCAAATGATTTATTGTGCCTCCTGCTTCGGTCTAGCTCCTGCCATGCCTGTACTTCCAGTCCAGGAGAGGAGACCAGCTATGTGCGCTGCTCCTCAATTCAGGATCTTCCCCTTACTTGCTCTATGGTGCCAGTCCCCTTTAATCTCTGCCTCCGAGTGCCTTCATTGCTGGGGTGCCCTCCAACCCCCTTTACCCCTACATGGCTTCCCGAGAGCTCCTCGCCTCAGCCCGTTCCAGTGAGCTTTGCAGGCCCATCCCTCACGTCCTCTGATGGTCATGCGTGGCCACTTCTACTGCCTCCAGCCTTGCGGGTTGTGCCCGGCTGCACTAACATATGTTCACGTTTCACGGCACACCACTTTCTTTTACTAAACTAAGATAACAGCTGTCCTCCAACGAACAGCACTCCAACAGACCATTTGGTTACTTAACCGATTATTATGCTTGGTATAAATAGATTCCTTAACACAATTAGCTGATCAGACCTTCAAATAATGGACATTAAAAAACATTCTATAAACTTAATTTCTTTGCTTGGCAGTCATGTGCAATCCAATTCAACACTGTATCGGGATAGGTGACATCAAACAAATCATAGCGCGAATAAAATGACTGCCTGAATAGCAAGATAATGCAGTATCATCCGCTTCGAGCGGGGCCTCCATGTAACCCATGCTTATGCATTCCTATAATTATACTACTGACAGGGCTTATGTCACCTGAACATTAGCCAGGTATGCTCGGAATTCACACCATATGTTGCTGGGGTTTGAAGGCCCATGCATTGTACTGATAAACATCTCTTCACCATCTTCAGCCCACGTTAACTCTCTTAACCAGTCCCGTCCCTGTGGAGGATTATGGTGTTTCCACCTCTGTAGTACGCATGTTTTAGCACTGAGGCATCCCTTATTCAGGAAGGATCTGAGTCTCTTTTCTGGGATTCATTTCCATATCCCAAATAACACACTAATGGGGGATCAGCCCAGTGGCAACTCACTACTTTATCTAGTGTACTCAACTCGTGTTCCCAAAAATGGCACAGCTCAATACAGGACCACAGCATGTGTAGGTGTCCGGCATCTTCACTTTCACATCTTGGGCATCTGCCCCATTACCAGGGTATATTCTCTGGAGTTGACCAGGTGTATTATGCAGTCTGCGTGATATCTTAAATTGAATTAACTTGAATCCTGTATTCATCGACACCGACTTTGTCAGGAAGCGCATCTTCCCTCACTGTTCCTCAGAAATCTCCAGCCCCATGTTCTCCCCTCAAGGTTCCCTTGCTTTGGATGTCTGAACCACCACTTTCCCCGGTATCAGTCTACCCAGTGAGGAGAGAAGTCTGAGGCTGCCATTGGAGTTGGAGATATACACAAGCAGTTTGCTTCCTGGAGGTTCTTCTATTGGGCTGCAGGCCCACCAATTAGAGGCAATGGCTCTCCGTTTATAAATCTGCAAAACTTCTGTAGAAGTTATGCCCCTCCCCTCCAGGTGTGTAGCTTAATGAATTTCCCATCTGGAAATAAGTCCCCCAACTCCCGATAGAAACATTAAAACACATTCTAAACAATGTTTGCATTGCCTTCAAAAGCTCACTTCTCACCTCGTGCCACACATATATCCCTCCAGCGCTGTTCTGGCTCTGGTTCTACCCTCACCAGTTAGGGTGATTGGTGCAACACATGCGCGTTATCAAATGACATCATACAACACATGTGCTTGTTTTTTGTTTCAATCTGTTTGCTGTAACTATTAGAATGCTTTTAATTCAAGACATTACAGCTGGATCAGTTGCTGCCCTTCTAGAAGATTATGGACCCGCTTTGAGAGCCTGCCAATGAGTAGCTTTGAGAGTGGCCTGGCATTCTTCCCGCTGCATATCATGCATGCCATGGTAGGTGTGAATGCTGCAAGGTGCATGATAGCGATGCGCTTCATCAGTCTAGTGGGATGTCTCCTGCAGGGGATGCCTTGGTGCAAGGCATAGGGTAGATGCATGACAAAGGTTGCACTAGCATTTGGCCAGAGATGCGCTCCGATTGTGGTGGCTATGCAGGCAAGACCTGCAAGAAGGACTTCTTCTGCGGCACTTGGACATGCAAGAGTTTTTGAATGTTCAGCATTAATGGTGTGTGTGTGTGTGCATACATTCTGCAGTAAGTGTGCATATCTATCCAGGGCCAGAGGTTGGCTGGGTTGTCCAAAAGTAGTGGTGAAAGCCTGAAGTTGCGGGGCGTTAATGTGCGGCCTGAGTAGGCCTCAGGCTTTTCAGAGGGAAGGTTCGGTTAGAGTGTGAAAAGATGTCCAGGCCTCCGTGGGTATTGTCCGACATGAGAACCGGAGCCCGTTTCAAAGGGCTTTCCTCAAGGGAGTTGGTCCTCACGTTTGCAAATCCAGATGGGGAGAACGTTGCTGTGCTTGGCAGTGATTGATTGAGAAATGGATGCACTTGCCAGGCAGGAGTTTGAGAAATGAGGTATCGATTTTTGCTTTTTAGATGAGAAGCTACTTCTCAGTCAGTAGCTAAGATGTTTGCTGTTTAGAAACTTGGGTCCAAGCCCTGGCACGCTCGCAGGGATGACAGATAGGGCTTTGAGAGGGGCGTAGTAGGCCTCCACTAGCCAGATCTGCACATCCAGTTTTGGCGAGATGTGGTACCAAGTGCAGCTGAGATTCAGTCACAATTCCACGGTAGGCATCCCTGGGCACCAACATGGATGCCATTTGGGCAGTCAGGGCAAGACAGAGTAAGTGCCTTGGTGGCACAGAGTCTATGATACAATCATAGGTTAGGTGAAAAGCTTGAGGCATCAGACAACCGCCCTATCAGGCACTCATTCAACAGAGTGTCTCAACGTGAAGAAAACATCCTACTTCTTGGGACACTTCTTTGCAGGCATAGGTATCTGAAACTGTAGCTGTAGAAAAAGTCGCAAGAAAAAATTCGAATGGAGAAGTGACCGCATCTTTTTAGCGATCATTTTTCCAATTTTGGGACATTTAAAAAAATATAGGGATGGTTAAGGGAAACAGTTAAGGTGGGGGAGAGAAAGGCTGCGGGGGTCTCCAATTGTGTACCATTCCCTACTAGCATCTTATTACTGGGAAACGTGTTAGTGCCCAGCAGCTTAATAGCCTGCTGATGCTGCCACTGGATGTGCGCGTGCGTGCGTGTGTGTGCGTGCCTGCGTGCGTGCGCATGCATGAGCATACAGGCATCGGGACCAATGGTGCCTTCAAATTCTACTCCTCTAATTTGCAGGGGAAACGACAATGCAACTCATTTAATAACATTGCAATGAAATAAGTTAGTCCTGAAAGATGAAAATGACCCGCAGCCCCACACTCTTGATCCAGTTTGAAGGGGTTACAGAAATAGTGAAACGTGCAATGCTTTTCCAACAGGATTCCTTACAATTGGTTCGACTGCCCTGTCAGCCCTACAAAGCGTGACTAAGTGTTAATGTTAGAACCAAGCAAGTCCTCCCCAAGGCCAAAGTCCCCGCCTCTGGCGTTTGACGGAACTCTTTTACTGAGAGGTTTCATAGAATGACACGTTTGTGATTGCTTAATTTACGAGTGTCCTTTTGGTTCATCCAGGCCCGCATTACAGTATCTGGCTTCAGAAAAATTGGCACTAATTAGGTTTGCAGAAAGTAATCGCAGGCGACTGGAAAGCTGAAGCGATAGCGAGCATATTCGTTGTAAACATGTTGCCAACTGCGCCAGTATTTGGATTGGGTGATTACCCGGTTGCATGCGTAAATTGAGTGCCTGCCTGACAGATAGTCTAAGGGGCAGGAGAGGAGTGGAACCGTGACAGCAGGGCCGCAGCAGCGTTCAACAAAGCGTTCAACAAAGATTACAGATTTCAACAAAGAGGCCGCATTTCACACTTTTCCACAAGCTTCTGGGGCCGAATAAACGAAAATGTGCAACAGCGAAAGTGCAACGTTGCACAGTATTAGCACAAGGGCACATTGCTCTAGTGCCAAAAACATCTCAATGTAATGTATGTAACCAACAGGTCAAAGTTTGCTGTAGTGCCAACCCTGCCCAGTATTAGCACTCGGGCAAATATTTCACAGGTGCCGAAATGCATTGAAAGAAATACGTTCTTTGATGTGTTCATAACCGTGCACAATTGCACTTGCAACAGGGCAACGTTTCTGCAATATGGCCCCTGGGATAGTGCTGATCATTTGCTAATATACAGAGGATGGGTGCCTTCAAACATGTTCCAATTCCCCATGCAGCAAGTAACTGACCACTGTTTATTTACTTTTCCAAACTTTTACTCAAATACAAGCATGGCAAATAGAAAGTCAAAATAGCAAATCATCAAATACAATAGCAATGTTTTTCCAGTACACAAAGGAAGACAGAGTTAAGTACTTTGATGTAAATTAAATTCAAGCTTGTTTGGCCAATAAGAAGCAAGAAAGGAAAGAAATGGACGCCTGGAACAGAAAACCAGGCGACCATAAACAGACAGACTGCAAGTCCCTACATTTGTATTTCTTTGTTAGATTTCAGTGGCGTTTCTAAAAAGGATCCTATTGATATCGCTGCAGGTCTCCCGTGGCAGCGGATTGCGTGGCACCTCTGCACCTGCTAAAGCAGCGGCACTCGGTTCTGCCAAAGTGAACTAAACCTGAACTGCACACTGTCCTTTTTTGAATTGATAGTAAGTAAACCTTGGAAATCCTTAAACACCAATATTATGGTTGACTTAGGACTCATATTTTACACCGTCTTTCCATCGGAAAGCATTGACGTCCCGGCAGTGAGAGGGTTAAGCCATGGGCACATGCGTCCTCGTAGAATTTGCTTTCATGGGTATTGGACCGGGGCGCAACAACACCATGGGCCTCATTCCGAGTAGGGTGGTAAGGGTTACCGGGCACCGGTAAGGAGACCCGTGCCGGTAATCCCTTACCGCCCTACTACGAGGTCCCTTAGCAGGTCCCTCCTTTAACGCCTGGTCTGACCAGGCATTATGGACGGGACCCGTTAAGGGACTTCAGAGCTAATAAAGGAACCGCAATTTGCGGTACCGTTATTAGCGCCTTCCCCATTCCCATTGAGCCCTATAGGGGCTCAAATGGGAATGGGGAATGGCTTTTTCAATGGGGAATTACCGGTCCCGCAAAGGTCGGACTACACTGGTAAGTCCCCATTGAGCCATTCCGGTGCCGGTACCATTATTGGAGGCAGTCATGGCGTAAATAGAGCCATGACTACCACTAATCTCGTAATGAGGCCCCATAACTTCGAGGGGGGGCTAACAAGTCCCATAGTAGGGGAAGGGCAACCTCCAGAGAAACTGTGTGGGTGGGGCAAATTTACTTGTATTGTGCCCCATTCCCGTTTTCGCAAAGGAATGCAGAGCAGTGCGCTTTCAGCACTTTAGAAAATACAGGGGGTGCTTAACGTGCAAACATGTCTACTGCATGCTATTTGAGTAATTTGCAATGTGAAGTGCAACACAAAGGTTCAAAAGCAGGCGTAGTTGCCTGTGTGGCTTAGTTTGTTCACTTTGTAGTAGAATTGAGCATATGCCACTTGCCATTTAAGCATGGCAAGCGGCTTTACGCAATAGGTTCCTTTGGAATATACTTATTTTTAGCTGGTGTAAAAAGCAGTCAGTTTCCATAAGAATCCAAAGCATTTGCGTTAACTTCATGCTGTCGTAAATACTTGTGCCTTTGCACAGCAGAGAAGATGGAGGTAGCGGAAACGCAATTTCGGTCCATGCCCACTATCCGTCATACATAAATGAAAATATGGCATGGCAAAAAAATCATGTGTAAAACTTGTAGACATACATGCCCCCCACTATAGAAGACACTGTAAAAAAGTCACATGATATTTATCATAAACTTCCAGTTATCTGTAAAATATGATAAGAACATTTGATATCCACCTAAACGCGAACCCCTTTCATGTCAAGCAAGTGAACATCATGGGTATAAACTAAACTTAATAAGGACTTTTTTTTGTTTTGCACACATCGGAGTGATTTACAAAGTATGTTTCGAATTGAAAGCTGCCTTTTGTAAATCAGGCTCTTCGGCCTGGAAGCAAATACAGAATTGCTTGTTTATTGGACCTGTAAGGGGGTCCTTCAGTAGACAATGCCCCATTGCAGTGCCTGCAGCCCAACATTTCACGCCTCAGAACTGCACTGCTGAGACAAAAGGAAAGTAACCACTCTGACGGTCAGCAGGCCCCATGCGAATATCCCAGAATTTTAGGGGGGAGGCCTGGCGTCCAATTAAGTCAATCGTGCTGCCCCAGAATTTCAGGGGGGAGGCCTGGAGTCCAATTAAGTCTATCGTGTTATGCCCATGGCATTGGATTCCAACTCTTTTACCACTGGTAAGATGGTTACAAAAGTATACTGAGGTAGGGGAACAGCTCAATACAGGAGCCCCTTCGCCACAACACCCACTGCTGTCCTCCTTCCCCCCACCCATTGCATTTGCCTCTCGTTGCCATATGTTTGTGTGCCTTGCAGGGGATCTTAGTCAGTTACAAAAACCTACTAGGCTTGCATTGGTTGGCAGGACGCGCTCAGCAGCTGCCGTCCTCCGCGTTCCAGGCACACCATCGCTATCCGGATTCCCACTTGTCCTATGACTTATGCCTGAGTTGCAGTACAGCATCTTGAGCTGGAAGAGCCGCTAATTGACTGGCCTGGAGATGCTGCCAGCATTGCAGTATAGTCAGTTTATGGAGCCCTGCGAGCCCTCTGCCTGCTCCAGTGTTGACCCGGCTCGCGGGCCCAGAGCATGCTCAACGTCTTCCACGTCCACCTCAAAAAGGAGGTTTACATGGGGGACAGTCGAATTTTTTTCCCATTTGGGTGGCCTTTGTGAGTCTTTTCATTCGACGCAAAGGGAGTTGCAGAAGGAACATAATTTTATTTGCGGACGGCTAAATGCAGCAACATGAAAGCCATAAAAAACGAAACAATGGATGCATGTTATGTTATGTTAAAGGATATTTATGCCGCACACTATCACCACCTAAGTGGTCCCCTGGCTTCTGGGTGGATCTGAAAAACAAGAGGGTAAGGTGTTGTGGGGGGGGCTAAATTAGTAGGACTGAGTGGGGAAAAGTGCAAGAGAGCTGTGATGTGCTGTTGGCAGCTTCAGTTCCGTTTACACCATTCACTGAGCTAAGGTGTGAATTTTCGGTCAGTAGTTGTCATGTGCTGTTGTGCAAGGCTATGTGTGGATTGTCTCGTTGTTGCCGTGTAGTGAAGTGCGTGTAGTTTCTTGTGCACTAGAGGTATGGTTGTGTCTAGAGTTTGAGTGGTGTAATGAGACATTATATAATCTTAAAAATAAGAGTGATACATTTACAGAAAAATACAGCTCTCTAGTTCAACGACTAAAATCATAATTTCCCAAAAATGTACGATCCATCTTTAAGGTGGAGTGTGTGTCTTTTTTCAGTGTTGTGGTCGTGACAGGACAGGGTTGCTTGAAGAAATGGTTCTTTTGAGAGGAAAAGGTTAAAGTTGGCTACTGATATTCATCAGGAGATGGATATTTAATCTGTAATCTCTTGTCCTCGGCCCCTACTCCGGATCAACTCATTACCCTGAATAAACGACGTGTCATTCCCATTATTTATGTTTCACTGAAGCCAAAGTATCTGGGCCTCGTTTTGGTAAATACCGTTCATTTAGGCCCATTCAGTATTAATCTCCCCGCTAACGTCTTTCCTGTTCTCTGAGCTGTCCCCTGCTTGCTTTTATGTTTTCCGCAGCATGTTTATAAAAGGATAATCTTCGAACGAGCAGGCGACATTTTGTGCGCTTAAACGGCTCGCTGTGAACGCTTCATTGGCAGACCACGTACAGCAAAGCGTTCAGAGAGTAAAGGGCATCCGGGGAACCGGATGAAAAGAGTAATGGGGCCTCCTTCTTTCAGTCAATAAGAACAAAGTTGCAGAACTATGGGCCTCATTACATGGTAGGCGGAGGACCAAGGTGCTATTAGCACCTTGGTCCATGCCGGTAAAATACCGGCACCGCCTTGGAGGAAAGGGGAATTACCGCCCTATTCCAAGGTTGGCGGGGCGGTAATTCCCCCTTCCCCCATTGCCCTTCCCCATTCCCATTTTTGCCCCATAGGGCTCTATGGGAATGGGGAAGGCGCTAATTACGGTGCCGTAAATTTCGGTACCGTAATTAGCACCCTGGTCCCTTTGCGGGTTGGTCTTTAACGCCTGCTAAACAGCAGGCGTTAAAGTACCAACCCGCAAAGGGACCTCGTAGTAAGGCGGTAAGGGTTTACCGGTACCGGTGCCCTTACCGGTACCGGTAAACCCTTACCGCCGTCCGTGTAATGAGGCCCTATATCTAATTCGAACAAAGCAGGCACCTCACGAAGGAGCGGTTTGTGATATCCACAATACGCGCACAGATACATTGGGCCTCATTAGGACTCCGGCGCTAAACCATGGTGCTATTAGCACCATGGTCCATGCCGGAGTCTGCCATGGCGGAATGGGGAATTACCACCCCATTCCGAGGTTGGTGGGGCGGTAATTCCCCATGCTGCCATGGCCCTTCCCCATTCCCATTTTTGCCCCATAGGGCTCAATGGGAATGGGGAAGGCGCTAATTACGGTACTGCAAATTGCGGTACCGTAATTAGCCCCAAGGTCCCTTTGCATTGTGTGCTCTCAAAACATGCACTATTCTATGATCCTGGTGCAGCTTGTGCCTGACAGGGAGTGTCCAGGACCCCTTTCAAGTTGCTCTTGTGAATTAATCTCTGATTCACAGTGGGACTGCGGGAGACACCCTGTCATAGCACTCCCCTCCCCTGCACATGGTCTGACCTGGTGCCTGGTCAGGCATATGGTAAGGCATAAGCAAAACTGTGCTTTTTTTCTGACCCCTGCTTGCTCTCATTATCTCCTAACCAATGAACTCATGTATTAACATGTCTGTTTAGTTTTACGTTTCCAGCTAACAACATAAACTCGTGTTGAAAATGTGAAACAAGCATTTCGATTGAATAGCCCTGCGTGCCGCCGGTTGGGGGTACTGGCCATTGGCATCAAGCTGGCAACCTGTGGGTGCTATGGGACAGCAGCACCGCGGAGGCCCAGTGCCTCAGGGGACTGCCGGGGGCCACCGGTCTTGAATGGGGGTAGGGCGGACCTTACCCAGCACATGCAGACCCTGGTCACCTTTCTGGCAAGAGGGAAACATGGCCTGCTGGCCCGTGCACAGACGGTTTGGGCCTGCAGCCTTGAAATGAGACACAGACTCAGGTCATTCCATCTTGGAGTCTACAGCCAGTCTACTGCATGTGCCTGCAGGGCTCCTTTTATTAGATTGGGCCATGACTAATACACGTGAGAGGGACACATGCCCTTAAAGGGGCAACACACGTGGGAGAGTCACAACACAACACTCCACCTTTTTCATAACAAACAAATGTTACTACAACATACATGATTCCCTCCCCCGTTACAGAACAACATTACTTGGACTACTTCAGAGTGGAGGGACCTACATCAAATGGGATCTGACACTGCTACATACATGGGGCTCACATATTTATAAACATACAACACATAACCCGCAGGTGACAGTCGCAGTGGGTGAACAGCCGGTGGAATGTCGGCAGTTCGAGCACATATTACAAAACCCTTTATTAACCTGTGGTGTGGAACCACAACCACTGAAATGACGCCTTTGTTAGCTGCTGACACCATATAGAGCACACCTACAAACCAAACGGCGGGATCCCAGCTTCATGTGAGGCCACTTTAAGCATGTGGCTAATATGCAGGCTCACAGCATCAAAACATGTATTTACTGAGTCCTCTTTAAGCAATTGCAGGACTGCAGGCGACCAGTTCACTTTCCATCAGTGTGCGTTCAGGATAGTCAATTCCACAGGTTACAGTTCAAAGTCCGGTAAAGCCGCACCTGGGGGCACAAGGGGCCATGTTGGCTTAGTCTCTTGATCTCAGGCAGTCAGTGAGACGCAGGTAGCAGGGCGTCCTGCCCACACCACATGATGATGACAGGGCATGGCTCACCATTCTTTAACGGCCATGCACCCCCGGTCCGGAGTGTCCCTCCGCTACAGGGGCACAGGAGGGCACACACACACTTGTGAGGAGATGTTCTCCCTTTCCTTTCCATGCAACCACAGTGGCAGGGTGTCACTGAGGCTAGGATGCCGGGCCACTTGAGGTACATGAAGGGTGACACTAGGGTGCTTGGTTCTCTGCCCCTAGCAGGAGAGAAGCAAGCACCAATAGCAGAGGGCACAAAAGCACTCACCTTGGAGCTGCAACCTTTGTGTGCTTTTAGATCTTGTATGAGGAGAAATGTTCTTCCCTTCCGAACCTGCCAAGCACTATTTGGAATGTTTGCTGCCTGTTCCTGCAGCGTGCTGAAGTGAAACATGCCGAACTTCCTTTTGTTCACGTGGGATTTCTTTTGCACATCCCAACCATCAGAGCGCATCTGTTTTCACCAGCTCAATGTATTTCACCACCACCTGGTCCCTGGATATCAGCAGATGGAGCGCAGGAGTCTGTTTCGATTCCTTTCTAGCGCCAACACAGGAACACCTGACACACCCGAACTTGCACCGCAGGGCCTTCCCCTTCACAACTACATTCTGGAGTGCTCACAGTTTCGGGGCAAGCACCCCTGGATTTCCAGAGGGCTATCTGCACGGTTGTTTTCTGTTCTTACATGGAGCTGCTGCATATTGTTCATTTATGAATCTTCTCTGACGGCAGGAGCACTACCATCTTCACTGCCAGTTTGCCTGGCTGTACTCTGGGTGCACCAGCAGCATTCTGGCTGATCCTGCAGCTTACAGGGGGGGCGGGCACACCGTCACTCACAGCGGGACCAATATCATTCTTGGTTGCGGGAGGGGCCATCCGCTCCTCACCTGGCTGCTTCTGCTTCGTGCTGGGGGACGGGCGGGCACTCCCTCCAGCTTTGCATGGCGGAGCCAGCGCACCCTCACACCAATCACAGATTCCAGCAGGAGAAGTCTTTCTGCTTGCGGGTGGGGTGGGCATTTCCTGACCTTCCCTTCTTTTCGGCAGGCATCTCCTTCTTTCCTTCTTTGCAGTTGCGGCTGCTCCCTTCCTTTCTACCTCACAGTGGTGGATGGTCTCTGCAGCAATGGATGCTGCTCCTCTTCCTCTTTTCCTCCTTTCCTTTGAACCACAAAAATGTTGTACTGTAAGTGACTTCAAACCCGCAATCCAACTAAGTCAATGCTTAGGATGAGATGCCCAATGGAAGCCCTTATTTATATATCTTATGTCAAAATTTCTTAAATCTGGACGATGAAACCTTATATAACGCCCCTCTCTTTGAATCCCACTGACCTCACTGAGCCAAGAAGTAGGTTTGTTTTGCAAATTAAAAAGGTTTATTTGAAGAATTAAACAATATATATATATCACACTTTTATGAATAAAATAAATTTTGAATAGCACACTTATGAATATGGACGGTAATCAACAATGAGAAATATTACAATAGCACAATCTCTTTAATCTGAAAGGAGTCGGAAGAGGAAGGATAACACAGAATAAACTTGATATGAATTCAATCAGAAGATAATATAATCACCTTTTCCCCTGTGACTACTCACTTCCCCCACTATGCAGTATGAAGAGATGGGAAGGAGAGTACACAGGTTTCAAGAATACAATCAATACAAACGCTTTGGAATGTGATTGCAATGGATGGAAATATATGCTAAAATGATTTTAATTCACTAAAGAATGTTCAGGATAAGTGATAGTTACTTTAGATTGGTTCAGGTCAACAATAGCAATGATTCCTGAGTGATTCTCAGGTTGAAAACGAACTTCAGCAGTGGAAAGCAAGAGCCAGCTATTTTGACAGAAAATGAAATGGAGCTAAATTGCAATTCGCTGCACTTTTTCCGCGTGCGTAAATCGCGATTACAGAAAAACTATAATGAATTGGAATGTCACTGAGGATCTTAGCTTTAAAATGACAGTTACATTTTGCTTCTAGGACGTGCGGTTCAAAGGTTACGGATGTTTTTGTGAAGGTAGATTTTCAGAAATAAAGTCAAGATTTCAGAATGACAGATGGCGCTTTACAGATTTGGAATCAACAGGATGAACACAGGATTCTATAATGCAGTTCTGGATAGGTTGAAATGGATGGGATAAGATTAATTTAGACTAAGAGATGACTATGCGCAGTTCTAGAGTAGATACTCACTCCTAGTTTTTGGAATGGAATGCGCCTCGTCAAAGATCTGGTTTGGACTGCACTCGCCTCCGGACAGGTCTCAGGCACGGAATTCTGCTCACAGCACGGCCTCTGGTCTGCTCGGTCCCTCGGTCTGGATCTGACGGTTCTGGGTTACAGCACTGCTCTCTCAGGGTTCATGGCTAGAATCAAACAGCACGGCAAGGCTGCTGAATAGTTTGGTTAGGTTGCTAGATTCTGAGGCCTGCTGAGAAGAGTTCAGCTTTTGGGTTAGGCCCCTGCTTCAGGTTCTAAAGCTTGGTTCTAGAGTCTGGTCTCTCGATCTATCTGGAATCTGGAGTGTCTGGTGTCTCTGGAGTCTGGAGTCTTTGTCTGGAGTCTTCTTACAGAGTGCTGCGCAAGAAATTGGTTGAAGAGTGGAAAGAGAAGTCCCCATCTGGGTCTCAGCAGTCTCTTTTTATGTGTTTTCAAAGTGGGTGTGGAGGCTGACTCTACATGCCCAATGCACTAAGGATTTCATAGGTTAGAGGATTCCCTGCGACCTGGCTGGAGAAAGGAGTGGTGAGTCATTCTGTGTCATCAGGTGTCATGTTTATGGTTTAAGGAAAGAACACTCCCCTTTGTGTCCATACAGCATATCTTCTTTTTCATAAAACACATATTTACGATATACACAACTTGTTAATATTACCTAAATTGCATGACAGATTGCTTAAGGTACAGTTTGGTTCAAGTCACATGTTTCTACAAGCTTGGGTTCAGAAATGACAACTTATTTCCATTTTTGGTAGGTTTTCCAATATCGGCTCTACACCAAATTTTACACAGACATACACACCCTCTCTGAGCATATGACTGTAAGTTTTCATGTTTCTAGCATAAACCCTGTATCTACAATATTGATAAATCCCGGGGTTTGGTCTCAGAACATCGTACAGATTTCAGCTTAGTCTCAAACTGTGAGTGCATTTTTCATATTAAGAATCCCAAAGTTCTACATTTTTGTCAGCTTGGTAAAATTTGTTATAAGCAATTTTATAAAACATACATTTGCTCTCAATTGAATTCACATCTCAGTCTGGTCCGCCCCCCCCAGAGCTGGGTGAGTCAGATGTCACATGTCTTGTTTCCTGCTAGGGCAGCTGTGGGCCAGTCACACCCAAATCAGCATATTCTATTCAGTCCCAAAGCCCCCATTGTTCCTTCCTCCAGGCTGCAGGGAAAATCTCCTCCCTCCGATTAACATGTCCATGCGATATGCTCTCCTGTTGGCAGGAAGGCCCCAGGTGTGAAGGGTTCTCATGAAAAGCAAACCTTTTGAAGTCTGAACTGCATCAGGTTGCCTTCTAGTCAATTGTAACTTAGTTCCTTGTAAAAAAAAATCATTTCTAAACTCACAATAAGCATCATGTCTTTAAATCAAGTCTCTTTCAACATGAAATCACTGTGTGGCACTCTACATGGCATTTTGATAGAATTCTTTCTTTGGCATATTTAGTTTCTGAAATACACCTCTGTTGTCAGGATTTAGAAATCCCCAGCACCTGTCGGAGGCGAGCAACGGTACTGCACCCATTTTTGACAGCTGTCTTTAAAAGGGGATTTTTGCTCTGATAGCATGGGATTCTTGCTGATATTGTACTGATGTGGATTCTTGCAGTAGAGTAATGTGGAACACCCAACAAGAAGGTTGGCTCTTTTTGGTGGTTTTGTGAGCCATGATTTTAGCAATTTTTGACACCAAATAAAAAGGGATTTTTGAACAGTTCTGTATTCCTTTGCAGTGATTTTGCTCTGTGTGCAGCCAAAGGATGGGGTCTGGCAATGGTCTCCTGTATTAACACTGACAGAGGCAAAGTGGATGGCGGCCTATCTGTCAGGTTTTCACTGCACTTTTTCTGGTGATTTCTGGCGAGCAGCATGCTTTCCAGTGGCCATTCTGATGTTTCTGCTGCCAGCAATGCACAGTACTGTTGCAGGGCTCGGATGAGTGGTTAAAACATCCCACAAGCCCCCCTCTTGCGATGGCGTTGATTTTCCATCAATGGAACTCGCAAGACTGGGATGTTAGCCTCGTCTTCTTCTGATTCCAAAATGGCAAAGTTCAGCATCTTTTCCTCCATCAGGGGTGGATCGATCGGTTCTCCTCGCCAGTCCCGATGGGAGTATTGAGCGATACCCCGGGCCCCTCGGATCTTTGCTCCCGGTCCCCGGGTCGTCCTCCTTGGTCAGTCTCCATGGTTTATCTCTCCTAGGATGACAAAGCAAAGCGGCAGAAACATATTCGTAGACATTTCCCCACCACTATTAATGTAGTGGGGTGAGCATATACATTTTATAAATCAGGAGACATTTGCATTCTAATCATTGTATTTTATAGACTATGGGCCTCATTATACGGAAGGCGGTAAGGGTTAACGGTCACTGGTAATTGTACCGGTGACCGTTAACCCTTACCGCCTTACTACGAGGACCCTTTGCGGGTAGGTACTTTAACGCCTGCTGTTTAGCAGGCATTAAAAACCAACCCGCAAAGGGACCATGGTGCTAATTACGGTACCGCAATTTGCGACACCGTAATTAGCGCCTTCCCCATAGAGCCCTATGGGGCAAAAATGGGAATGGGGAAGGGCAATGGGGAAGGGGGAATTACTGCCCCGCCAACCTTGGAATAGGGCAGTAATTCCCCTTTCCACCAAGGCGGTGCCGGTATTTTACCAGCATGGACCACACCTTGGTCCTCCGCCTACCGTGTACTGAGGCCCTATGTGTGGGATATTTTAGGGTTGGAAATTTATTGATCTGGAGCGGCCCCCTCTGGGTTCCCAGAGGACTGATCCAGTTGCTGCAGAGTGTGCCTGGGATGGCAACACTTTAGCTGATTAATATGGACCCACTTATCTTCCCCCTCTGCCAAACTGCCTTTGGGGATGCAGATCTTGTAGGCGACTGGTGAGATCTTGTCTACAATTTCAAAAGGTCCCTTCTAGGTAGGCAGAAAGTTCCGCTGTTTGGCCTGGTTCCTTTGGAAATTGTATAGATAGACCCGGTCTCCTACATTGTATTCTTTCCTGGTGCTCTTCAAGTCATAGTGTGTCTTAATGCTATCGGCTGATCTTTCTAGATTTCGCTGAGCATAAGCAAAAGCACGTTGAAGGTGTTTTCTTACATTTTCAACATACTCATGAGTTGTGGAGGCATTGATCAATGTCTGCTCTTGGGTCCTGTAAAGCAGATGCTGGGGAAGCACCATCCTGCGTCCAGTCATCAACTCAAACGGTGACATTTTAGTTGCAGATAAAGGGGTAGATCTAATGGCCATTAGGACACGAGGTAATCGGATATCCCAACTTGTCCCAGAATCTGCCACAAACTTTTTTAAGATGCTCACAATGGTTTTATTGTAACGTTCTACTGCACTAGAAGAGGCTGGCCGGTAAGCAATGTGTAGCTTCCTTTTAACCCCAAGTATCTTCCACATCTTTATCATTACTTCGCTGGTGAAATGGCTACCTCTGTCTGACTCAATCCTTTGGGGTAGTCCAAAACGCGAAAAAAGATGTGATTGATCATCAGGGCAGCTGCTGTTTCTGCCTTGCAGTTTGGGGCCGGGAGACATTCCACCCATTTAGTAAATAAGCAGGTCACAGTCAACATGTACTTATTCCCCCTAGAGTAGTGAATCATGGGCCCTATGAAATTGACTTGCAAATCTGACCATGGCAGTGTCATCCCCCTCTTTTGGAGAGGCGCACAGTGTGTGAGGGATGTTGGCTGAAATTGTGCACACACAAGACACCCCTTCAAGTATTGGTCGAGGTCCTGCCCCATGTGTGGCCAGTATGCAACCTCTCTTAAGATCTCAAGTGTTGTATGAAACCCCCTATGACCGGCTGTGGCCGCATCATGGGCGTGACTTAACATCAGGCTCCGGAATGAGGTAGGAACCACCCACTGATCATGGCCAGCTTGGGATTTCCTTACCAACAAACCATCTTGGATTCGGAACATTTTTGGACATTTCGTCAACACTCTGAGGTCCTCTTTCCCAATGTAATCGGTATCCGTTAGGAGAAAGTTTTCAGGGTCCTCAATGTGTTGGTAAAACTTACCAATTATTGGATCCCCTTTTTGAGCCGTAATCAAATCAGCATCAGCGGTCTCCTTACTCCATTGGGCAGTTGAAAGATCATTGTGAGCATTTGTCTGGGACCTAGTGATAGCAGTGACCTGGATTTCCCCCAACAGGGACTCAATCTCTATTAGATCCCCTTGGATGGCTCGGTTTTGGCCAGCTGATCAGGTAAGTCATTTCCAGTTTTGTCTGGTGCCTCTACTTTGGAATGACCCTTGATCTCTTTCCAGTAGGTGGCCATCCCATTCACAGTGACCAGATCATCAATGTTTTGAATTAACTACCCATGTTTCAAGGGCTTGTTATTAGCACATAGCATGCCTCTGGTTTTCCAATTAACCAGGTGCTCCACGAACCCGTTCCGTACATAATCTGAATCTGTGATTATGACCAGTTCATGGAGTTGATGTTGGACAGCAGTGAGGATGGTTTGATGCACAGCCATCAACTCTGCCACTTGACTACTTCGGGGACCAATCTTGTACCCAGTAGAGGGTTCTGGGGACTCGTTCACCCATGCATTCCCTACGCCGGCCACAAGTTCTTTTTCCCCGTTGTTATCAACATGGTAAGAGCACATAAACAGTTGGAATTCCCTCATACTTGTCCTCTTCAAAGACTTTGTGGGGGCAATGGAGGTATGCCTCCATGTTGTCCTTGATTTTTAGACTATCATCCTCAAGACAGTTTTCTCTGGCGCAATCATGCAAGTCAGCCAGGCCTTGCGCGAGGGGACTCTTCTTGTTTTTGCCATATCTGACCTCCACAGGAAAGCCTTGCATTGACAGAATCCAGGAAGTAATTCGGGAATTACTTACATTTCCGGCCCGGATTCTGTCACTTTGGAGATATTGTAGAGGCTGGTGTGGAGTCTCTACTATGATGTGTTCCCTCTGGATAAACGGGCGCTAATTCTTCAATGCCCACACCGTGGCCAGGAGTGCCTTCTCACAGTCGTTGAATTTTTCCTCCATAGAGGATAAAGTTTTAATCACATAGGAGATTACTTTATTGACCTTGTCATGCTTTTGATGTAATACTGCAGTCAAGCATGTATTAGAGAACCCTGTCTCCAAGAAAAACTCCTTGTTTCTGACAGGGTAAGCTAGGCAGGGCTCATCTGAGAGGCTTCTTTTGAGTTGTCTTACTGCCTCAGATTATTCTGGACCCCATTCCCACTTGAACCCCCCTTCAAGAGATGAATCAAGGGTCTGGTGATCTCTGCGTAGCCATCAATGAACTTTCTGCTGTAATTAGTCAGTCCAAGGAGGCTCCTTAGTTTCCGCAGAGTTATGGGGTCTTTCAGTTTCTGAAGTGCTTCCACTTTCTTTTCCTGGGGACAGAGACCCTGAGGAGTAATCTCATGCCCCAAGAAATTAACACGGGTTCTACACCACTGTGATTTTTGTAAGGAAAGTTTTGCTCCGGCGGCCCTCAAATGGGTCAGAACATAACGGATCTCTGCTATATGTTCCTCCACAGTTGAGCTTTTGATGAGGACATCATCTACATAGGCCAGGTTACCCCTCTCACCCGGGTCGGGCATGGCCTTATGCAGAAAAATGTTGAATTCATTGCCGGAGATGAGGTATCCGAAGGGAGTCCGGGTCCGTGTCTACTGCTGGCCCCCAAAGGTAAAAGCCAGCTTGTATTGGTCCTCCCTACTGACATGCACAGTCCAGTATCCATTGGTCAGTCTATTGCAGTGAATACCTGTGACCCCTAGATCTTGACCAGCCCTTGGTCAATGTAGGGAAGAGGCCATCGGGAAGTATGGACCCGTTTGCTGAGCTCCCTAAGGTCTGCGCAGAGTCTCCACTGGCCGTTTGGCTTTAATATCCCCAGCACTGGATTATTGAAGGTGCTGTGGACTGGACGGATTGTCCGGCGGGACTCAAGGTGCTTAATTATTTCAGTAAGGGACTCCATTGATGAGAGAGGCAAGCAATATTGCTTCACAAACACTGGAGTCATGCCAGGGTCCGTGGGAATTGTTGTTGTGTGGATGTCGGTGCGACCACAGTCATATGAGTCCACCGCAAAGAGATCTTGAAAATCCAAGAAAACTTGTTTCAACTTTTGCTTCTGCTCCAGAGTCACACAAGCATCAGCTAGGTTGATTCTCTCTTCAACCATCTGCCTGAAGCCTGGAAAGACTTCTGGTTTCGCTATCTCAGCGGCCTCCTCCAGCTGGGTGGAGAAGTCCCTGGCCAGAGTGCTGATTTGGACTGGTGGCTTCAGGTGGGAAAGGCAGCTCTTATGGACCTGGAAAATCACCTCATCCCTCCTGAAGACACAAGTCACATCTTCCTTACCATAAGGGCAGGAAGTGTACACCAGGAAGTTCCCCCCATGCCGGGTGAAGATCCGGTCTGGTGTTGTATTGTTATCACTGTCACTGTCAAAACAGTCATTGGGGATTGGTCCTAACAGTTCATTCCGTAAATGTCATGATCACTGCTTCCAAGGAGTCAGGAACAGCCCAACGTCCTTGGAAGCAGGCCCCTAACCGTTATCTTAGGCACCAGCCGGTCCCCACTGGGACCTTTTGGACCTTGTCCTGGCGCCGGTGGCACCAGGCTCATCAAAGCCATCGGTCCCGGCACTGGAAGCGCCGGGCTCATAATATGTATGAAGATGCTTGGGTGGACTTACCTGCAGCAGACCATGCTGCTTACTTACCAGCCACATAGGAATCCTCTGTGAACAGGAACTACTTTCTTACCTGGGTGGGGCAAGCTCCACTCCCTGGATACAACACGGGAACTCTTCTGGAACTGGAACTCTTTTCTTACCTAGGCAGGGCCGTGGAGGAAGACTCCTCATCACTCCAAGGCTATTTAAACCACACCTGATTGAACAAACGTGCTTCGCGTTATTCTGCATCTGCAGCAGAACGCTCACCGAGTCTGTTCCAGCCTTTCTTCCTTCCGATCCTGAAACTGCAAGAACAATACTTACCACTCCTGTATCCAGTATTCAGCAGCACCTGCAAAGACAAGAAACAACAGGTTAGCACTGCAACCTTTACACACAGCGCTTTCCTCACCTGATCCATCGGCAGCGAACATTTCTTCACGCTGCACCTCCGCCTGTGAAGACAAAAGCATTGTTATTACTTACCGGCACTCCGAGAATTCCGGATTTCTTCAACGCTGCAACCCAGCATCTGAAAGACAAACGAAGAGACATTAGACAGGTATTTACTCACGTCCATCGCGCTCGCCACAGTAGAACGCCTGCAAATACTCCGGCGTTTTCCAGCATCTCTTCAGCACGAACTCACAGCTGCAAGGGAAAAGAGACAGTTAGAGCGCTTGCATTTACTTACGCATATCCAAGCGCTTCATTCCAAGGCTCTGGCTCCAACTTCGGCTCTCTTCACACCATCTCCTATCTCAAGAGCCCTGCAAGACAAATAGGAAAAAGCATTATACAGAGTCCTGTTCTATATTAACGTGCCCGCGCACCTAAAGACTAAAAGGACTAAAAAGGTGTCCAGAAACTCACCGCTCGTGCAGTTAACGACGGTAGCGATCCTCTGATGTCAAGAGGCCTATGTTTCACCAGTGAAGGAACTGGCAACGGCACCCTGCACCAGACGCAGATGGAGAGTCCAGCATTCACCTATCTAAGGTGAGCACGTTGACCTGGGGGCTCTACGGAGAATCTAAGAAGAGAGAGAGAGAGAGGGACATTCAACAACCCAGATCATTAACCCCCATATTCTTTCACCTGCAGAAATCTCACTCTTTGAGTTCGACACACAGTGCGAAGAGGTTCGGCCCCAGAAGCAAATCGAGTCCTGCACATAACTTTTCGGGTCACAGACACCTTCCTGCCAAGACCAGCGCCTCCGTGGGAATCAGGTGAGCGTTACAGTAAATCAATGGAAAAATGTCGGTCATCAACTGCCATTCCAATAATGGTGCCTGCGGCTAGAGTGATACTCTTTAAGTCGCTGTTATCCACCTCTTTTGGAATGGTGTCATGTTCTATATTGACTAATGGTGTTGGGTTTACCCCCAACCCTTGCTGTTGGAGGGAAGCCTTTAGATGAATATAAGCATCAGGGTTTTTCAATGTTTGTCCTCTTTTAACTTTCACTTCCAGGGAGAATTGTCGGGTCCTTTCTGGGATGGTGACTTCCTCTCCAATCTGAATTTCAACTGCATAAGGTAGCAATTGATCTGACCTAAATGCTTTCTCTGGATCATCAAAGCCCATGGGATTATCCGCTAATCTGGACCAATCTTTGAAGTTTATTGGATCCAAACTAATGGCAAAGCGATTGAGAATGTCACTGCCTAAGTAAAAGGCAGCAGTGACGTCTCGCATGACCCAACAATTATGGACTATGCTCTTGTTGCCAATGGAGATTTTGAGCATATACCTGCTTGGCAGGAGATGTTTGGAATTGGGCGCTTCCAGATCCATTTCCCATTTGTCTATCAGTTTGAATGTGGGAATGACTGGATCTTTTGGGAATTGGTGGAACATGGCTTCGCTGATGAAGCTCTTACCATTGTTCACACACACTTGGGCGAGAACAGAGTCCTTCCCTTCATTTAACTGAATTGGGATGAACAACTGCTCTCCAATTTTCTGAATATCAGCCAGGCTCTGAGCTGATTTCACATCTTTCTGGACTATAGGAGTGGGAATGTCTGATTGTGGATTGGTAAAGTATTTCAGAGTGTTTCCTTCCAGTGTGGAATACCACCTTAAACTGGACGGAAGGTTGATTTTCAGAAATAGAGAGGACCCCCCATCACCAGTCTGTTGTCCTACTGCTATTACTGTTACGTCTGGAATTTGGTTGTTCTGGAAGTGAAATTCTACTTGGTCAGATTTTTGTTCAACCATGTGGCATGTGCTGTTTAAACTAACATGGTTGACACTCTTTTTTCATTTTATTGGTCGGTTAGTCTGGGTCCAGAGGACCTTCTTTACGCAATCTATTAGGGGTGACAACCTTCTCAGGAGGTCATTCCCTAGTAAACAAGGGGTGCCCTCTGGAGTCACTACTATGACTGGGTGTTTCACCTTGTGTCGCCCAATTTTAATGTCCAAATCCGCAGTCCCCTCAACGGGAATCTCCTTCCCGTCAAAGTTATGAAGTTGTCCAGGAAGAGAGGTGAGAGGAATTTGGTATTTCTTCCCCCTTCCTGAATTTAGTTCATCAAAGGCCTTTCTGAACAGAAGGGTAGCTTGGGATCCAGTGTCCACCAGTGCCAAAATTGCACCCTGCCCCTGTACTTGTACCGGGGCTTAGTATCTTCTCTCCTTCTCCGCAAGGGGACACAGATAATGCACATTTTTGGACAACTGGTGGGCTAATATTCTGGTTTTGGACATGGAGAGAGAAGAGATTTGGGCAGAATTCTGTGGAGAGTCTTGGGAATCTGAAAGAAAAAGTTGGCAACTAGAGATAGGAGAAGTTTTGGGTTCCCCTGGTTCCGTTTCTGGCCGCCCCACCCTTTTTGGAGGCAGTCACCAGGATGGGTTCGAACCAGGGGATTTTCTTGCTGTTGGTTCTGGGATGGGATGATGGGCGGCGCTAGCTCAGTCCCCCCATCTACCCAGTCTGGATTTGAATCCCTTGGGACTAATTTTTCTTTGGGAGGAGTTCCCCCATCTCTGAAGGAGAAGATTCTTTTCCCCGGATCCTCTGAGGATCCCTCTCCTTCAAATTGGAAGATCTGTACCTCCTCGTCAAAGTGGGTCTGTTTGGGTCCTTTGTTTCTCCTACCTCCCCTCGGCTCCTTGGGTGGCAGACTTTCAGGGGTAGGAGATTTTTCTTTCCGGTTCCTGGGTTTCCAGGGGCTGTTTACAAGTGGAGAAGGAAGCTTCCTCCAAGGCTTTACACCCCCCTTCCCCTTGTGCCTACTCACTGGGAACCGGTGGGTTGTCGGGGTGCTGCCCCCGTCATTGTTCTGGAGCACCAGGTCCAGAGTTTGGGGCATTCTGTGCCGGCATGCTCATCTGAGGGTTCTGCTGAGACCTCAGCATGCGACCCAGATCCTGTGCCATGTTTTGGACCTGCCGCTCGAGCTGTGGAACCCGCTCAGGGTGATACGGGGTTCTGTTTTCTCCCCTGGGCTGATCCCGGGAAGGGTAGCTATCCCTTCTCTGGTAGTACCCCAGTTTTGCAAGATTTGGGTATCCCTCCACCCTTGGCCTCTGCTCTCCCCGATTAGGTGGTCTGGACTCAGGGAATTGGGGAAAGAAGGATGGATGATTTTGGGGTTGGAAGTTGGGTGGATACCTGGGGAAAAAGCTCTGCCCAGGGTTTGGTGAATTTCTGCCCTCCTGGGGGAAGTTAGGAGGGAAGTTCCCTGGGTTAGGTGCTTGATTGGATCCCCCCCCTTGGGCTGGAGGAGTCCACACATAACCCAGGATGGGTCTGTTTCCCTTGTAGGCGGGACTTACATAGTCAGGGGAGTGAGGGACCCCATTTGTGGGACTTCCTCCTTGGCTCCCTGTCTGTGACTGGCCCGAGAGCCTTCTGGGCTTGGAATTATTCGGTGCAGGCAGGTATTTAGGCCCGCCATCTCCAAATCTAAACTGGGGGCAACCTTTACCTCTGCCACCTTGGCAGCAGCAGGGGAGCTGGTCGGTTTGGGATTTTTCTGAGCATTATTTTTATTTTCTATGGGCTTCTGCACCTCATAGATTCGGGTGGCCTGTTCAATGACCCATTCTAGTGACCTTTTCTCATGAAAGTCTATCACTAGCTGGGTCATGATGTATTTGGGTAAGGCATGGAAAAACGTATTTACAAATTCTTTAATGTCCGTGCGCACCCTTTTGGTAGTCTGCGCAAAGGCACGTTTCAACACCTGCACAAATTCTTGGGGGCCTGATCCTCCCCACATTGCAAATTGTAGGCTGCCTTGCGAGCCTCTTGGGGATTTCGGTGAACAGAAAAGTGTTTCAAGATGGCCGCCCTATATGTGGACCATCTTGAATGATTTTGGTCCTCCAGCCCCGCAAAGAAACTGGAGTATTCTGGGGAGAATGTCCATTTTACATACTGAATGCAGCTACTGCTGTCCTTCAAATGGAAAGTCTCCATCATTTGCTCAAAGAGCTCCAAGTGTTCCCAAACAGAATACTTGGAGTTCTTATGGTAAGGAGTGATGACGCTCCTTATTGCTTTGATCTGTTTTAAGGGGTCCTTAAGCAAGGCCCTTTTTGCCTTATTGGCCTTCTTGGTTCGGGTAAGCCTGGTCCATTGATCCTCTGCCTCAGAAGCACTGCTCCCAGAGGTGCCCGTCTGATCTTCCAGGTTTTCCCGGATTCTGCGAGCATGGGAATGGCTGGCAGAATGTGGGGACCTAGTCTCTTGTGTCCTGGGACACTCAGAGGAGTCTTCTGATTCCACCTTGTTTCCCGGATTTGATGCCCTCCCCCACCCACTGACCTAACTGGGCAGAGGTTTTCAGGATGCCCTTAGTCTGCCTACTCTCCCGGGGTTCCCCACTAAACTTCACTGTACTCGGGTACCCATACCTGGATGCCCGCCCATCCATTCCTGGGAGGTACTGGCCTATGAGCCCCATACGTCTGACTGGATAGTAATCTTCCATCCCCGTGGCCCTGGGCTCGTGTGCGCCAGGGGACATGGGGGTGGCAGAGTCCAGGGACTGGGAGAGATGGAGGCCTCTGGTACTAGGGCTCCTGAGGTTATGCTCAGGTGTTTCCCTTTCCCACCGAAACTCATCTCTATCAGCCCCTGCTCCCTGTTGCCCTGCAAGAGCCTGTGCTTTCAGTTCCTCAATCAAGGCCTTACTAGACTCTATCAGTCTCTCCTGCATGGATATCTGTTGCTGGAGCCTATCATTGTGCTGACAGAGAGCCTCATTTTCCGTCTGTGCTTCCTGGTTGGTCCTGGAGTACTGGGTCAGTCTTTGCTGCAGGAGGGCTACCTCCTGGGTACCGTCCCCACTGGCCTGCTCCTTTCTTGCCAGACGATCTTCCACCCTCCTGGTGTGCTCTAACAAGTTTTGATGCTCTTTTTGGAGATCACCCAGTCCCTGGAGGGCCAGGTGATTCTCCTCCAGCTTCTCTTTTAAGTGGCAGACTTCCTGGCCTAAGGTATCCCTTTCCTGAGTAAGAGCCTGCCTCTGTGCCACCAGGTCGCACCTCTGCCTTTGAAGGGCACCTGCTTTCTGGTGCTCTTCATCAAACTCTGCCTGGGTGTCCAGGTCTTTCAAAATCAGTTTATTGCTCTCTGCCTTCTAGGTGGCTTTGCAGGGTGGCTACCTGCTCTGTGTATGCCCTATTGAAATCCAGTTGTTGCTCCAGCTTTATATGGCTCTGCAGTAGAGAGTCCAAACCTTCTCGGTACTCCTTCTGCAAGGCCAGAATTCTGGTATCCTGGTCTGCCCTTTCCTGTTGCAGGATACCCATATCCTCTTTTATTTTAATTACATACTGCCTACTATCATTTTCTGACTCCTGGCTCCTCTGCAGCCTCTGCTCAGAAGAGTCCAGATCAGATTGGGCCTTCTCTAATGCCAACAGTTGCCTACTTGCCAGATCTTGGCCTTCAGCCCATCTGTCCTGTATGGTTCCCATATATAAATATAAATATGCCGCTATCCTGACAATCTTGTCGTGCTCATCGTTTGCCTTAGGGGCCATGTATGGTTCACTCAGGGCCACATGTAAGGGACCCTGATCTCTCCAGATTTCTAACCCAGTTGCAGTGACCTGTTGTGTGATCGCCTGCAACCACACATTCTGATCCTGCTCAGTCCACTCACCTCTCACAAATAACTTATGTAAAAGGTGTTCTCTAGCTATCTTGACGTCTACCAATGTCGCCATTCCGAAAATTGATTTCCTTCCTGACTTACAGAAGTTTGTTATTTTATTTTGCAAAACAGACCGTTTCCTGAGAGCGTTCCTTTTTGAGGGGTGCTTTTACAGCATAACACAGCACCCACAGTTATCTGGGTGGCAAGTGGCTTTGTTCTTCCGACGGCGGATGCCGCTTCGGGTGCCCTCCTGCTTCAGGCCTCTCGCCTGGAGTGCATTCGATTTCCACCACCCGTTTGGCCCAGAATCCTTACACGGGCTGTGGCGGCAAGGCAAACTGGAGGATCTTGTCGCCTTGCTGGGTGGGCGGGCGCCACCTTCACCTTCCACTCTTTGAGGAGCTCCGACCACAGAGCTAGGCACTTTCTCCAGGTGGTGGGGGCAATCCAATGCTGTGTCACGGCCCCACCACAGGGCCACGGGCTACCCCTATCTCCCGCTGCACAAGCACCCTCTCCTGAGAGGGCCGCGACCGGGGAGAGGTCTGCCGGCCAGGCGCTGGGGATATTCCACCCCCTCTCTCGCGGGGATGGGTGTTGCATACGTCATTTGCTCTCCCCCAGTGGGGAACGGCTCATTTCCTCCTTCTCTCTTCCACCAAAAGAAAAAAAATGAAACACAGAGAGCGTGGGGACAGGGAGCCCCCGGGGTTCATCATCGTTGTCATTGTTGGGGGGGACAGCCATTGGCATCAAGCCTGCCCCCTGTGGGTGCTATGGGACACCAGCACCACAGAGGCCCAGTGCCTCAGGGGGTTTCTGTAGGCCAACCCGGTCTTGGATGGTTGTAGGACAGCCAGCACATGCAGACCCTGGCCACCTCGCTGACAAGAGGGCCCCATGGCAACATGACCTGCAGGCCCGTGCTCTAACGGTGTGGGCCTGCATGCCTAAAATGAGACACAGACTCAGGGCATTCCATCTTGGAGTCTGCAGCCGGTCTACTGCATGTGCATGCAGGGCTCCTTTTATTCGCTTAGGCCATGACACAGTCATGGCCCATCTTAAAAGGGGAATAAACGTGGGTGGGACACATCCCCTTTAAGGGGTCAACACACTTGGGAAGGTCACAACACAACACCACCTGCCTAGTGCTCACATTGCTCAGTAGACATAAGGCTGGGAGGCAACTCATATGTTAATGTTGTTGCCAAGCTCAACACCAACTGTAGTCTTTTGTCCTGCAGTGGCGGAGCCAGGGGGTGGTGCTCTTCACCCCTGGCTCCAACCTGGTGCCCAGTCTGCCCTCCTGACTCTCGCTGGGCAGGAGGGCCTGGCTGCAAACCAAATAATGCAATGCAAAATAAATGCATTTGCCCACCATGTGCAGCTGAGCCAACCTGCCTGAGCTGAGACTGAGCAGAGCTGCCGCAGCAAAAAATGCAGCCGGGACAGGGCCCAGGTCGTCGGCCCTGCACACACAATGAGGCTGAGCGAGCGCTATTGCTGGGCTCGGCCCGGCGCAGCCCCCTCCCTCCCTTGCCTCACTCTGTCCTTGTCTCATGTCAATGTCAGACACACACACTCACCATGGTCTCTGCATCAAGCAATTTTTTGCTATCAGAGAAAAAGGCTGTGCATTGCTTGTAAGCACAAAACAAGCCCATCCACATTGCCTCGCCAACATTAGTATTCAGTATGTTGGGGTCGACTCTGAGGTCTTCAAAAACGAGTCACTGAAAGCAAGTATGTCTGCAAAAAGGCACTGGGCCAGGCATTATTTAACATTATCGGTAGTAGAGTACACATATTGTGTAACACCGACACGATGTAGGAATTGTGTCTGGATAAAATAAAGACATTTCATTTCACAAAGCCTTTTCTTTTGCTTTCTTTGCAGCAATGAGATGATATGTGAAGGATCATGTTAGGTTAGGTTCAGCTTTGAGTTTGACACTTCTTTAGCCAGCAGCCCACCAACCCTTCTGATCTGGAAGTTGTATTGACCCCTTCCGTTTGGCAAAGAAGAAGTGTTGTATCATTTATTATCATGCAGCCAGCAGGCCCGCCACTGCCAGCAGCACTTTACACAAGTCACACACATCAAAGACGGCCGGGCCGATGAGGCACGGTCCAGTGGAGTCACTGCTGGCCGGCAGGCGGCCCCAGGGAAGGGCCGCACTCGCAGGTGCCATAATTGCACCAATACCAGCGGGCAGAGGCCAGCCTTTAGTATGCCGCGTGTGCGTGCCTTTCATCGTGCATACTGTATGCATTGCAATTTGCATGTTCATTCAGCCCCAGCCCGGTTCCCAGTCAGTGGTGGTGATGCCATTGCTCATGCAAGATGCAATGAGAAAATCACACTATGGTGGCAGGGACAGGGCAGGGCAGGGCTGGCTGGTGACTCAGGTGCCATAATTCACTTTACAGTGACGGCGCTGAATGCATTGCCTGCAAGACAGGCTTCAGAGTCAGTCAGCCAGGCCAGCCAGCCGCCTGAGTCTGCTCGCCTCATGGTCATGCTGGGTGGTGATGGTGAAATGAAATTGAAAATCGTACTATACCACTATGGTGCAATAATAAAATGACAAGTGCTTGCAGTTTGGAAATGATTTCCCCCTTTCCCTGGGCGGGGCCCACCCAGGCCAGACTATCTGGAGCCACCACAACCTGACGCAGCTGAACCAGGGCACATTTGCTATCAATGTAGCAGAAATCTGTGCCAATGCCAGAAACAAGTGGGTGCGTGCCGTGTCTTCTTCATCCACACCGGTCCCACGATGCACATACATTCCACGCAAGTTAGTCAGCCGGACCAGACTCAGCCTGTCAGGTGAGCGGAACCTCTGTGAAGACCCTCTGGGCCTTTTTACTTAATATTGTGCTGTTTATGCACACCCACAGCCCTTTTGTGCACCCGTCTCCCTCCCCGACCCCTGACTTCTTTCTCCTGCTGTTTCCTCCTCCTTCTCGCCTCCCAGGCCATCCCTCCATCCCCTGATTCATTCTCTGTCCAGCCTTAACTACCCTCCAAGGGCAGCCCACTGCCTGTGCAGCCCCAGCGGCTAAGGGGCCGAGGCAAAGGGCGGCTCCCACAGAGGTGGTTCCCGATAGTGTCTGCAGGTGTCATCAGGGGAAGCCAGTCGCCAGCCATCAACCAGCAGCGACTTAGTAAGGTTGGAGTGGCCTGGGTTAGGAATAGAGCCTCACTCTATCCTGAAAACCTGGCCACATTGCAGACCCTCAGACTTAGTTGTGGTTTTTCTCCGTTATTTAAATTGCATTATGAAAGTGTTTACAATTGAACTGTGAAACCTAGGCCCTTTTCCCCAGTTACAGGACTCTCAGACTTAGGTGTGTTTTTCCTTTGTTATTTAAATTGATTGCACGACCCAGACTAACACTGCATGAAACAGAAATTAAATATACCCAGCAATACAAATATCTTGGGGTCGAAATAGATGCCAGGCTGGGTTATAACACTCGCATCCAAATGAGAAAACATCGGGCAGCTCAAGTAACGTCGTTAATCAGCCAATTTGCAAGACAGAACTGTGGAATGTCACTATGTGGAATCCGTCAAATCTATACCCAGGTATTAACTCCTATGGTCGTTTACGGGCTGGAAGCGCTGCTGCAAATGGACTTAAGCTGGCTGCAAGTGATAGAGGGTAAGTTCTGGAGAAGAATCCTAGGTCTTCCTCAATCTATCCCAATGGCACTGCTAAGATTGGAAGTTGGGGTTTCCTCGCTAAGGTCCATTGTCCTGAAAAGGAGAGCAGAACTGTATTTAAAGATGTCTAATCAACCAGAGTCTCGGCTATTAAAAGAATTTGGCATGGAAAGTACAAAGGAAACCACCAAATGCCACCTGAAAAAGGAGACTGAAGCCCTCCTGAGGACAATATGCTGGACCATGAGTGGAGAGAAGCTCACTGATCCTCAAAAAAAAGCTCTTTCCCAAAAAATCGACCTTTGGGATTGGCTAGAAAATTACGCACATCTCAACAAGCTTCCAAAATACAAATTTATTCATTACATGCTCTACTCATTCAAACAAATGCAGCCGTATTTAACCCTCAGTCCTTCTAGAAGACTCAGGCGATTTTTACTCTTACTGAGGGTTGACAATCTGCCGCTGCTGACTAACAAAAGCAAATATAATGGTTTATCTTCCACAGAAAGATATTGTAGACTCTGTAAGGACAAAGGATGCAAAGAAACAGCTAATCATGTACTAACTAGTTGTGTAAATATGATGGACATTTACTTAGTAAACTTTCGCAACTTTGTCCATGATACGGAGTTTATAGGGGAAGTTGCTTTTTGGCAACGCCTCATAAACACTCAAAGTATACAGCTGCAGATTGCGACCTTTAGAGTATGGTTGGAAATTGAAAGAACTCTGAATATCTTTGTATGAACCTGTTAAACACTATGGCATTGACTTCTGTAGAGGTCTATGATCTTTTGGCCTATGTACCGCAGTATGTGTAATCGTTATTAATGTCTAATGATCAGAAAAATAGCAAGTGCAATAAGTTTTAAACTAAGATGAGCTTAATGGTAACTTAAATCTTTTTAGTCAGCCAGTATTAACAATATGTAATATGTCATATGTAATATGGAACTGTTTTTTATTTTCTTCTGCTATTCTCTTCTCTACTCTTCTTTTCTCTTTTTTCTCCTTTTGCAGTTTTCTTTTTTAGTTTTTAGTTTTATATTTTATATTGTATTTATCTTTGACTTTATATAATTTATCAGTATGTGTAAAGTTTAAATATAAACTGTAACACATTATTAATAAATGAAATGAAATAAATTGTATTGTGAAAATGTTTACAATTTAACTGTGAAACCTGTGCCTTTTTCCCCACTTACAGGACTCTCAGACTTAGGTGTGTTTTCCTCCTTAGTTAAATTGCATTGTGAAAGTGTTTAAAATTGAACTGTGAAACCTTGGCCTTTTTCCCCACTTACAGGACTCTCAGACATAGGTGTGTTTTTCCTCCGTTATTTAAATTGCATTGTGAAATAGCACCGTCCTGAGGTTTTGCCTCCTAGCAAAGCATTCATCTAGTAAATGTTTCTACCGTTATCTAAGCTCCTGACTTCTTGTCCAATTTTCTACTATTGTCTTGTCTCTCTCTATCGTTTCTGCTTGTGTCCTTCCCTAGTGTTTCTCCCCACCTCCTCCCACACCCTTCCTCTTCTCTCCTCTAGCTACCTACTCTAGGGTGCTCTCTGTCTCTCTTATCCTTTCTAACTGCTTCTCTATCAACTATCCTGCTCTCCTCACTAAATCTGTTAGGAAGAAGTTTAAAAAGAACATCCTGGTCTCCAAGCCAGGCCTCCCTGTCGCTGACACCTATACCAGTGCTTCCTCCAGGCAAACCCTCACCAACATCCTTTTTGTCGTTCCCCCGCCAGACCTATGGACTCTTCATATGGTCTGTGTGCTTTCTCTTCTCCTCTCATTAATGGTGGCACCTGGTGGGTGGCCCTCCTGTCCCCCTTCTACTCCTCTAAGGACATCATTAATGTCTACCTGAATCGTACCATCTTGGTCCAAGGCCCTCAGGCCAACCTTCTCCTCTTTGATAGACGCTTCCCGTGCCTCATCAATTTCCTTTCCTCTCCTGCTGTCCCTTCTCTTCCCCCCACAGCTTCGTTGCCTCTCCTGCTGCCTCCTCCTTGGCTACCTTGCTCTCTCCACCCTCCTCTTCTGCTCCCCCTCGGGCTCCTTTTAAACCTATGCAGGGTGTACCTCTGATTTGTACCCCTCCCCGGAAGTCTTTCAAGGATGACATCTTTCTCCATATTGCCAATCTCAACTCTCGCTCTGCTGTCAAACACTCCTCTGACATCTGCCGTCTCTTGGAATAACTTGACTTTGGTGTCCTTGGTCTTACCGAGACATGGTTCACGTCCAGGTCTGTCACAAGCTTTGACACTCTTCTCCCTGATGGCTACAATATCCTCTCTGCGCCCAGATCCAACTGATCTTCCCTGAGTGTATCCCTGCCTCTGTCATTCCTACTCAGGCCTACTCCTCCTTCGAATGCCTGATCTGCAATCTCTCTCTCTCTCCTGGCCATTACCTTACGGTGGCTACCATTTATCGGCCACCCGGTCAGATCTCCTCCTTCCTCTCTGAACGGGCTGACCTCTTCTCTTCCCTCCTTCTTGGGGACTTTAACCTGGATGCTTCCTGTCCTTCGTCTGGACTCTTTCGCAACCTCTGCAACTCTCTCTCTCTCTGTCTCTCTGTCTCTCTGTCTCTCTCTCTCTCTCTCTCTCTCTATTCTCCCCTCCGGCATGACTCACTCTGCAGGCACACTCTGGATGTTCTGATCTCTTCAGACCCTTCCCTTTCTATCCCTCTCACCACTCCTCTCTCCTGGAGTGACCACTTTCTCCTTTCCTCCCACCCCACCCTCTCTACCCCTCAGACCAAGCCACCTCCAGCACTGCCACCCACCTTCTTGGTTATCCGACCAATGAAGCGTGTGTCAGTTGAGGCTTTCGCTACCACTTTCTCACCCCCCTCCCCCTTTGGCTGACTCACACCCTGACACAGCCTTTTCTGTGCTCCACTCTGCTATATCCGATACTCTCGATGTGCTTGTCGCTGTCATGCAGATCTGCCTGAAGCCCAAAGCCAAGTGCAACTCCTGGTATGACTCTGACCTCATCACCCTCAAACGCAAGTGCAGGGTGGCTGAGAGGAAATGGCGTGCTTCTGATACATCCTCTGACGAACTGGCCTGCCGCCTGCTCCAAAGTCAATACCGGCTCTCTGTCGGGACTAAAAAGAGAGCTCACATCTAAGCCCGCATCTCTGTGGCATCTAACAACTCGGCCAAACTCTTTAAAATCTGCAAGGAACTGGCCAATCCTGCTGCAGTCTCTACCTCTCCTCTCCCCTCCTAGGCACACTGCATGGCTCTGGCATTTCATTTCATCTCTAATACTCAGGACATCCTGTCATCTCTCTCATCCTCACCCTTCCTTCCCCTACTTCCTGCTTTTCCTCTGGCCCTTCTTCGGCCATCTTTCCTCCCTCCTTCTCTGCCTTTCCCCGGTTCTCCGCAGACAAGGTTTCTTGACAAGTCTGATCTATGAAAGTCTCGTAAAAACAGGTTCAACCCTGTTCCTCCAAATCCATGAAGAACCACATAGACACCCTAGCTCCTGCTCTGGCCTACTTCTGCAACCACTTCTTTGCCACTGGAGTCTTCCTTTCCTTCCTGAAGCACTCCCTTGTGCACCCTCTTCTTAAGAAACCCTCTGCCGACCCTTCCTGCCCGGCTAACCATCACCCCTTTCCTGGGAAAACTCCTGGAAAAGCTGGCCATCTCCCAGTTTAATCTTCACACTGAATCTGTTGGTTGTCTTCATGGCCATGAGTCTGGCTTCAGAGCTGCCAGAAGCACAGAAACTGCTCTCCTGAACATCCATGAAGATCTACTCTCCAACCTTGAGTTCAACACCCCCTGTGTCCTCATCCTACTTGATCTCTCTTCTGCCTTTGACACGGTCAACCATGCCATCCTGCTCAACCGTCTCTGTGATAACCTGAGTATCACTGATCAGGCCCTGCCTTGGCTGACTTCTTTCCTCTCCAATCGACCCTCCCAGGTCCAACTTGAGTCCTTCCTCTCCTCTATCTTTATCTCTATCTGTGGTGTTCCCCAGCGGTCTAACCTCTCTCCCTGGCTGTTCAGCCAATACCTGGCACTTCTTGCCCACCACATTGCTGCGTACTGCTCCAACTTTCAGTGCTATGCGGATGACACTCAGCTCATTTTCAGGCTTCCTTCAGCCACCTCTTCTCCTTCTCTCATCTCTGACTGTCTGTCTGCTGTCCGGGAGTGGGGTGCCACCAATGATCTCTGTCTTAATGCCAGTAAAACTGAGATCCTCCTCATCGGCACACCTGCTCCCTCCTTTCCTGTCACTCTCTGGCCGGCCTCTCTCAGCCCTCTTCTGGGGTCATCTTCGACTCCACACTCTCCTTCTCTCCTTACATCTCTGACGTTTCTAAGAAATCACATTACCAGCTGCACCTCCTCAAAGGTTTTCTTCCTTTCCTCTCCTTCCCCCAGAGGCTCACTGTCTCCAGAGCTCTGGTACTCTACAGGCCAGACTACTGCAACAGCTTCTTTCTAAATCTGCTGCCTGCCTCTACTCTCTGCCCTCCGCAACTTATCCAAAACAGGACTGCGAGACTTGTCCTTGACCTCAAGCCCAGGGATCGTATCCCTCCAGGTCTGAAATCTCTGCACTGGCTCCCACTGGCAGCAAGGATTACGTTCAAAACCTTCTGCATTGTCCACAAGGCCTTATGGGGCTTGGAGCCTCAATACCTTCAACTCTCTCTTCCAAAATGTCTTCCTTCTCAAGCTCTTCGCTCATTCGCCTCCAACTCCTTCATGGTCACTCGCTTCTCCAAGCAACAAATTGGTGGTAGATCTCTTTCTTTGGCTGGGGCCTCCCTCTAGAACAGCCTCCCTGCCTCTCTGAAAATTGAGGAGAACCATCTCTGGTTCCGCAATCACCTTATGACCTTCCTCTTTGCTTCTGCTTTCTCTCCTCCTCTCCCCTGCTGAACTCCTTGCTGAAACTGAAACTGAAACTGCACTGGTCACCTGGCTACCCTCTGTTCTTGGGCCCAGGTCCCCTCCCGCCAGTTGCATACCTGCACTGCCCCCCTGGCAAACTTGTACTTTGGGGCTGTTTCTGTAGCCCTATAGGCCCCTACCATAACTCCACACCTGATGTCTGCACTTACCTTTGAACCTGCCACCAGCTGGCCGCACTTCTTATTTAGTGTTCCTATTTATTTTTTTATTTATTTACTGTCTATCTTATGTACTGCACTTCCCTTCCCCTTGCCCCTCACACTTTCCCTCCCCTGCACTTGCACGATCAGAATGTCACCTGGCCTAGTACGATCATTTTCTCTGTCTTCTCTCTGTTCCCCTCCCTTGCCTTGTCACACCTTGAAACACTTGTGTACAGGCGTGTTATAAATGTCATATCATATCATGTCATAAATAATAATAATACAGTCCAAGTGGAGTCTAGTCAAATAAAAATGGCCTATACTAAAAACCTACTGCCAATCCTTACTGCTATGCTACAACATAGTGTGGGATAATGTTCACAAGAAAAGAAAGAAGTGTTCACAAAATGATAAGTCAGGATGTTATGGCTGGGGTTTCCCTTCCCCACGTTTTTAGCACGGGACAAGGCAGGACTCTTGAGCACAGCACACTCCTGGGCTTCTGCAGCAGGAGATTACAGTTCCTTTTCCTTAGTATCAGCTCCTTCTGGTACTCTTTATGTCGGGTGATTACTCTTCACCCTTGGATCCCCCTCAACCAGGCTCTGATCCTTCTTGCAACGTTGGCCTCCCTCAGTCGGGTTCACTACGGCCTTTCATTCAAAATGCCAGCAACTTGTAACATTCAAGAGTCTCAATGTATTTTAAAACAACCATTTCTCAACTGGGTTCACACTTGTCGTCACAATGTTCACGGGTTTATCACTGTTCACCCCAATTCACAGGTATAAATCTAGTTCGCATTTGCCAATTTGCACAGTTTACTTTACCTTAAGACAATGAGGGATTCATTTCTCTTGGCTTTCTCTTGGCATCCCTCCATCGAGTTCACCTATCCATTCTAACACAGTTCATGATTCTATCATCTCATTAGAAAATCAGGGTTCCCTTCCCCTAGTTTTCTTTCGGCATCCCTCAATCGGGTTCACACTTGCCTTAGTTTGCAATTTCATGGTTCATCAGAAAGCAGGATTCCCTTCCCCTAGCTTTCTCTTGGCATCCCTCCACAGGTTTCACACTTGCCACAGTTCACTAGACGCCTTAGGTTCTTTTCTTGACTAAGTTCGGGTCTCAGCCCCCAGTCAGGCTTCACATAGTTCTATTCACACAATGTTCTCGGGGGTGTTACTGGTCACCCTAATTCATAGACATCCCTCAATTTGGTTCACATTTGGCCCCAGTAACACAGTTTAAAATAGGTTATGTTTGGGTATGTACTAAATTGGACAGTTTTCGTTTTGACCAATTTTGTGAAATTTCTGCATTACATTTCACCAATTTCATGAAACTTGACAAATATTGCAAAATGAAAAAAATAAATATTACCACTACATTGCAGTGAATAAAGGGTGCTATGTAATTTCATCGATGGGTGAAATTTTGATGGTTTTTTCTTAAAGTATTTTTACTGAAAAAACGTATCGAAATTGATTTTCTTTTATTTATGGGGGTTACGCCAAAATCCCCCATACACTATTTTTTTTTTACTTTTTCCCGACCAACCCCACCCCTTATATATACTTTTCCATCCCCCCTATATATTTTGATGAGTTTTACAGTAAAATGTACTCTGAAAAAAAAACATTGAAATTTCACCCATCAATGAAAGAACGGTATACCGAATAAAGTGAAGAAATAATTTCTGTATTTTTTTAAACCCACAAAATTTCTGCAAGAATGATCACCATAGGGTATATTCATTGATTTATCTTAAACAGTTCAAGTATAAAAGTCCACTTAGTTTGAAGAAAAAACATACATCAAAGGTTTAGCTGCAATTCATTTCCAGCAATGTACATCCGAAAATGTAAGTTAATAGCTAACTAAACTACACAATTTAGTTGTGTTTTCCACTTAGCTTTATGAAAAACAACCTATAGTCAAACATTTGTTTTCAGAGTTTTCCAGTAAATTAAGTGGTGACTGTTACTTAATATAGTTTTGTGATTAATGTGCTGAAACAAGACCTGCAAAGTCATTTTAGTGGGCTTTTCTTCTAAACCAATTACAAAGAGTTTGCTTTAGTATTACGCTTTGTTTGTTCCTTTCTTTTTTTGTATTGTATATGGAATATATAAACCTTTACAAAAATACATTTCATTCATAAGAAAGATTTTCAACATATCATAAATTAACTAATACATATTTAAAAATACAATTGGACAAATAATGACAAAATAAAATAAAACATGGGCTAACAGGAATTGATCAACTCACCCCCCTGGTTTAGCTAGACAATGGCACCTAACCTTAGTCTATCTTGCAGACCTTTTTAAAAAAAGGATAACACTTTTAACTTTAGAGACATAGGGCCTCATTACACGGTAGGCGGTGAGCCATGGCGCTATTAGTGCCACTGCTCATGCCGGTAAAATACCGGAACCGCCTTGGCGGAAAGGGGATTTACTGCCCCATTCCAAGGTTGGAGGGGCGGTAAATCCCCCTTCCACCATTGCCCTTCCCCATTCCCATTTCTGTCCCATAGGGCTCTATGGGAATGGGGAAGGCGCTAATTACGTCACCGCAATTTTGCGTTGCGTAATTAGCTCCGAGGTCCCTTAGCGGGTTGGATTTTAACGCCTGCAAAAAGCAGGCGTTAAATCCCCCAACCCGCAAAGGGACCTTGTAGTAAGGCGGTAAGGATTTACCGGTACCGGTATTTTACCGGTACCGGTAAATCCTTACCGCCATCCGTGTAATGAGGCTGATAGAGTCCCCATGCAGAATAGTTAACCAAACCAAAAAACGAGGGATCCATTCTATATTTACAAAACATCTGAAATATTGAACATGCAGCCTTTGCGAAACAGGGCAAAATAACCAATAAATGTAATAAGGAATCTACCTCCGAACCAACATTGTAGTGCCTACAGCAGACCTTTGTTCCATCATGTGGATTATGGATCAACAATATTTGGTTTGCTTTCATAACATTAAAGGAATGGTTCGGTAAACATTTTTTATTGCCCCTACGGGTCGGCCATGTGTTTTTAAGCCCAAGTCGCTCAATTTTAGAAAAATTCCCTATGGACCTTACCCGGGTTTTTGTCCATTAAACGCACGTGAAAACAGGCAGTAGGGCGCCATCATTTTGTGATAATCTTATCACTTGCCGCATCGCCCTGGCTGACCTGCTTTTGTGGCACTACATCATATCCCCCGCCCCTGAGCCTGACATTATCAAAACATTCATATTTCCCGCCTCTCTCCGTGACGTTTCTGTGCTGCGTAGGCAAACGCGCCCAGTTGTATTCTACGCGACTTCACACGAACCCGGAAACCAACACAGATCAACTCACAACACAGCGTGCCACAATTTGGAATATGAAACTGTACTCTAAAATCAAACAGCAACACGGTACATTTGGTAAAGTACATTTATTTGACATTAAATGTTTATAGAATATTCAGCAATTGCCATATGAACTCGGAATGCCATTTATTTTCTTTTATCTCTATCTGCAAATCCGTAAAAGTTTATCGTGAGTCACGCGCTGTTCCTTTATGGTACACAGGGTGTTGGTTTTTGTTAAAAGAAGCACTTTGGTCGCACGGTGAATCGCAAGGCTGTTCCATCAAGCAGGCACTAGGCCAGCGTAAAGGTTGATATGTTGCTTCTAGCCGCTAGTACCGCGTAAGGACATATGGGCCCTTGGCGATCGTCCCATAAGATCGTCAAAGTGGTGCAGTTGTTTACGATAAGCTGCAGCTGGCGGTTGAAAAAACCATCTGCCGGGGTCTGAAACTGGTGGCAGTAGCAGTAGGGTAGGATATACCTGTTTTGAAAACATAAAAATTATAATTAGTCTCGCCAGCCGATCTTTATTAATATTATTCATTTTATTTATTACGGCCCAGCTGAAACTATTTGCTTTCAAGGATAGTGCAATGGAGTTTGTTCGGCTCTAAAATCAATGCGAAAAGTAACAAAATAAATCGAGGTTAGCACACAATGAGAAACGACTGTTTGTCTACATGCGTGTGGAATGTGGACCTGCATGCCCATGTGCCCGCTACAAGGACGATCCCACAAATGTTTTCCTAGCTCTTCATTCATTCATTTATTCATGCATCCATTCATTAATTCTTCATTCCGGTATAAAAGCGTCTAAAGAGTTACTTACATTATATTTGCAATTTCCATTGTGTCTCTGCGTATTGCAGTCCGTAAATCCCACTGTGCTCTTGACAACGATTTTTCATATACTGAACTAACATGAAACTCGGTCTAGTTTCAGAATTTTCTGCCTTATCGTCTCTTACGTTATTGCACCCCCCCTTCAAATGAAGTTCTTTCGGCATGGTCCCTGTCTCTCAAGGTCAAAAAACAATAGAATCTTATATGCCAGTGCGAGTTGTGGGCCTCTTCAGGGCGCGAGCTGAAAATCAAAGCCGCTGACCTTCACTAGAAATGAGCATACATTTTTTCTTTGCAGCATCCCGTAGTAAAGCCATCTGTGAGAACTTGAAGTTTCGAATCCATCTATGTACTGCGCTTCAATGTGCAAATGAGAACTGGCTTCTCTCCCATCTGCAACGGCTCGCTTGGCGAGCTTTGAAGCCCCAAAGAACCATAACTATTGAGACTTTTCATTTTTTGGGGAAGGTCAGGGAAAGTATAAAGTACCCGAGGAGTTGAGTTGAAAGTGAGATTTATTGTTTGTTTGTTTTATTATTTGCAATACGCATGCCTCCCCTCGGTTAACAGTGCGCAGCATTTACATGAGATTGCGAAAATTAGTTACATCAACAAAAATATATACATACACATATAGACAAGGTCAGCAATATGAGGTGAATGGAGAGAGAATTCAAAGATGACACCCAGGTTGTTCGCCACCCAGGATGGTGAAGGTAGGGGTTAGGGTTAGCGTACTTTGTATGTACACTGTACAATAACATTTATTTACAAAAAGACAATCGTATTACAATTATATAAACCGGGATTTGTACTTCACAACCAGCTCTCCCTTGGGTGGTCATGACACAGTGGCAATGTTGGGTGGCAATGGATCAGTGCTCTGCACAGAAACGTTCAAAATTCCATATCTGTGCTTCTCTAATACAGCAACAATAAGGCTTTTGACAAAGTCGAACTCCATTTCTTCATAGACTGGTTTGATCACCCATTGCATACTTCTTTTTGAAAAGGCCTTAGTGTAGCGAGGCATCCTTACATTACCCGTAGTCCTAGATTGTTCACGGCCGAGATTCTCATTATGGGCCAAGACGGCAAGTAGAGTCCTATGTCTCATGCCCTGTATGCTGAAATGCAAGCGCTTTGGCCTGTACTTTAGGCACATATTGTGGAACACATCCAAACCTCCTGTGTGACAGAATTCTTTCAGCTACCTCAAATCTCTTGATAGAGTTTTATCGAAAACAATCTTCTCAATGGCTTTGTGTGTCGGTGAAGATGGATTCAACCACTTCTTCTTCCGTGCCTCCACTGGGGACAAAGGGCCATGTTCACATTGGTGGAAATGTAGGTTTTCTGACCAGCGGTGCACGTTGGTACAGTGGTGCATCAGTGACGGTAATTTTTCCAATGACCCTTCACAAGTTTTGGAGCTCCACCAAAGATGGTTGCTGATATACTTTCCAAACCTTTTTTTTCCCTGCAGCCGAGATTTTCTTATTGATTGATTTAGCAATATGCCATACGTCAAATTGATGTTTAATATGTGGGAACTGCTCTCTCATTGTCTTGGCAATTGAAACATGTCTGTCTGTGGCTATGAGGTCGATGTGCATTCCCCTCGGTTGTAGATATTCCACTGATTTTATAAATCCTAGTTTCTCCATGGCCACTGAGGATGTACATTGTGTTACCTGCACGACCACCGAACTCACAATTTTCTTACTATCCATGTCCTGAAAGTGGTAGGTGCAGTACTTGGCAGAAAATCCAGGGCTGTCGCACAGTCCATCGCCGGCTAGCCTGAATCGTTTGCCTTCGAATGTCCTTGCTAGAGACAATTGTTCAATTTTCCAAGCATCACTAATGGCCGGAAACAGATAATCATGTTGGTATTTGTAGTACTGCGTTTTTGAAATGAAATGGAGTCCCACAAACTGAAAGAAAGACTCTAACTTTCTAAAACTGGACCCACTAAAAAGTGAGGCAGCTGCACACAGTAGATTGCCTGCTGGCAGTTTCCCCAGCATCGGTTGTGCAGACCATGAGAACGTATGATTTAATCTACAGGCTGCATGTATTTTGACGTTACTGCCTTGTTTTTGACGAGTCACATGAATCAATGGCTTCCCACATACTTTCCCTCTAACTGAATGCCCACATTTCAGCATACTTTTAATATTCATCAAACAACTGTCGAATACTATGTATCTGCCCTCTTTCATTAGACTGTCATCCTGCGTCAAAGTTGTTTTCGGCCTGTGACGTTGAGGACATATCACCACATTTGAAAGAAATATCGCTGCTATCAAGTTCTGATGCGTCGGTGAATGCTGCTGCTGGTTCATTCTCTGTCATTTCAACATCTGCTACTTCAACATTGATGGGAGAACAAAACAATGTCGACAGCTTTTTTGGTGGCAATTTTTTGGCGGGTGTAGATTGTGTGAATTGATATGCGACTACTTCAGAGCTATCTTCAATACATCTTCAATACATCCAGTATCATGTTGTTGTGGTGGTGCGGTCGCACTGTAGCAATGGTCCTTTACAACTTTACTGGATTCTCCGGACACATTCATTTCATGTCATTTCATGTTCTGGCCATTGGACATGAGCATCTCTAGTCTCAACACGCGGCGTCTGAATTAATAGTTCCTCCATAGTGTAAATGGTCTGGCAAGCAACTTCTCTCATTCGCTTCACTGTCTGTGTATGTATAGTTCAGACACCCACGGGTAACTAGAGGATAGATTGGAAAAGGGATGTTCAGTTTAAACACAAGATAAAGTATAGTGCAATTGACTGGAAAAAAACATAAAATAATCCCCAGCACAAAACATTTTCTAAAGTTATGAACTGTTTGTAACTAACCTTATTTTTGTTTCTTTTCTTTGCAACTTTTTTGACTCGACCTTCAACATCTGCACGCTGTTGCTCCGATTCGTATCCGCATGTCTCCCCTTCCTCATAGACAGCACGGAATGAGGCTCCATCGACTCCCTGAAACATAGTATTTTCATTACTGTGTATCAAAATATTGTTAGCATAAAACACACGTGAGGACAAACACACAGGTACATCTCAATAGCCAAACACGATTTAAACATTGTGTGGAACAATCAAATGACAGGTATTCGAGCTCTGATGACCTAGTTCGATGGAGCTGTCAGTATCCATACCTCTGGCTCTGCATGGACTGCCAAGAATGATTGTATTGAAGAGGAGGCATCAGCAACTCCCTGAAACACAGTACTTGCGCTAGTATGGTTTTCAATATTGTAAACATACAACACACTTGAGGTCGACGGCACAGGTAAATATAAAGAGATAACAACAAATGTTGCATTGTCTAAAAGAATCAAGGAATATTTAAATATGATCAGATTTAATCAACTTATTTCTCCGTCTCCGATTTCTTTACATCTGCATCATCTAAATGGGATCTTGTGATTGTAGTGGAAGCTCCATCGTCTCCCTGAAACACAGTACTTGCGTTAATAGGGAAGAAAGTACAGCAAATGGAATCACGTTATATGATCACGCTCGATGAAGCTGTCAGTATCCATACCTCGTGCTGCTGAAGAATATCTATGGATGTTGTAAATGTGGTGCGCACTTCCGAAAGCTGTTGCGCCGATTCATATCCGCATGGTCCTGCTTCCCCTGGAATTACTTGAATGTCAGGCTCTGTATCAAGTGTGTGGGTTGACGCTTCAACAACTGCCTGAAACATAGTATTTGCATTAGTAAGGATTACAATATTGAAAACACAACACACACTTGGGGTCGACCGCACAGGTACATATCAATGGCTAACCACGAATGAAACATGGTGTAGAACAATCAAACGACAAGTGTTACAGTACTGATGATCACGGTCGATGGAGCTGTCAGTATCCATACCTCGTGCTGCTGAAAAACATCTAGGGCTGTTGTTGTCAATGTGATGGACGCTTCAGCATCTCCCTGAAAGACAGTACTTGCATTAGTATGGATAACACTAATTATAACTGAAAACAAACACCAGGGGACGACAACTAAGGTGTATTTCAATTGGAAAGCACTAACCAAACAATTGGTAAAATAATCACACGATACATAAAAACTATTACTTGACATGCATAAAACAGGTCTGTAGCGGAATAGCCAAGTATGATTACCTGATACGAGCTAGAAGTGGTTGATAACTGCGGGCACGTCACGGATGTAGAATGTTCTTGCTTCAGATTCAGTGGATAGTCAAGCAGTTGGAAAGGTAAATTATTGTTTGATGATGAAATGCAAATATTAAAAAATTGCCATGTAAACCGACAGAATACTTATGCTATTGAAAATGCACAATATAGTACAGTTCCCTGTGCCCATAAATAGATTTCCTTTGGGGGTTATAAAATCAAAAAATAGTTTATTGATAAATGTCATTATTCAAAAAGCTATACACTCATATCAATATCAAAAGTATTACAAGGGAGTATTACAAGGGACACAATACTTAACATATCAATTAATCCATTCGGCTACCTACACACTACCGCAAGGCCTAAAGCTAAATCCGGACACTTGACTCACCAGTGGCGGAATGTGGACGAATAGAGTTGGAATAGCGTTTGCAAGCAATTTTCGTGTCGTTCGCCGTTTATTCTTCTTTGTTACCCAAGATGTGGCGTACATGTTCGAGGAAAAGTGCCGGCTGCAGATGCGTTATCGATCACCCCTCTTGTCCTCTAAGACTTGTTGGACTCTACTTTCTAGCTCATCCAGTGGATATCCGCAATGTCTGACCCATTCTCTTATTCGATCAACAGTTTTCGGGAATGCATGCATTGTAGTGCCTTCAGATTTAGCATGGGTCTTTGAAGGGCAACCGCTAATCGAACAGGCAGGCATTGTTGAAAATTCTGAAAAGTAAATATCAAGATTATTATAAAACCTTGATGAATAAAAATGGCATAAAAAAGTAAATGAACCATACCATGCTCAATGCAAGGTTTGTTTTGGTCGCTGGAACTATACCAGTTCATCATGTGCGGCTTAGTATTTGCATAAGTTACAGAAATTTTTTAACTTATGTGACTAAACTCTGAACATGTGACTCGCCCCTTGGATGTTCTGTCTTGCATACAAAGGAAACATGCTTACATTATAGACTGGACCCCCGAAGGATGCAATTCGATGACAATTGACACAGATGAAAATAAATAGATCTATTGATAGCATAACAATTGAAACTCAAGTCAATAGCAATGAGACCAATGACCATAGCTCTATTAGATACTGTTATCGCAAATAGATAGAAATGTAAAAATGACCGAAATATGACTAGGATATATGGCCTTACCTTGATCAACAAACAGTTGGATTCAGCAGGCCGAACAGTATGTTGTAGGAGAACAGGTAGATGGCCACAGGTAGCACACTGACGAGTTTGCTCGAAGCGGTCACAGATAGCACGACGACGAGCAGATTAGCATAGATCTCAGTGCTTCTCAGGCAGAAGGTTCAGGAGTTGACTTCCAAAGCACAAAGATGTTCTCATGATACATATCAAGTGGTTTATAAAGTATTAGAAACAGGAGTGTGTTTGTGAATGAATGACGTGTGTATGTCGTGGTATTATGTGGTTTGCAGGGGGGCGGCCTGCCTCAGGGGAGGCCTGCCTGGAGACACGGGGTCTGAGGAGGCCATGTGAGCGATGGCCCCTGGGCATGGGATACCTTTTGAAGTGTACATGCTGTTTGGCACCTTGGCCGTTTGCGCCCGTGACAGCCCCCCATGGCAGCGCTCATCCCCATGTGTGAACCGCCTTTGATAGAGGGGGGTGGGATGGATGGGCCTGGGGCGTGCAGATAAGGCACAGGAAGACTGCTGAATGGAGACACACTTATGTGGATTGCAGGGGAGCGGCCTGCCTCAGGGGAGGCCTGCCTGGAGACACGGGGTCTGAGGAGGCCATGTCAGCGATGGCCCATGGGCGTGGGTTACCTTTTGAAGTATACATGCTGTTTGGCACCTTGGCCGTTTGCGCCCGTGACAGCCCTCCATGCCAGCGCTCATCCCCGGGTGCGAACCGCCTTTGATAGAGGGGGGTGGGTTGGATGGGCCGGTGGGCATGCAGGCAAGTGTGGGAGCGAGGGGCCATCAGGCCCCTCTCATCCTTTACTTCTCAGTAGAAACTCGGACCAAGTGCCTCCAGTAGTGGGTTCGCCCCTTGCCCTTATGTGATGTTAACTTTGGTGGACATTCGCGTAGATGGGACCACTGAGCAGGACACGGGGCATCCATTTTTGTACCCCCTTTCCAATCCATCTTGGTGACCAGGCCTCACTGCGCACAGCACATGGCTCCCACCCTCGTTCCCACTCTGACTGGAAAACTCCAGAGGTATTTGCAACAGCTAATAAATGTAACACATCACTCTTCCTCTTCAATCCCTGTCCTGCATGTGAACCAGCCTGAACTAAGCACATAGCTCGTTCATCTCCACAAACGTGTCCTCAATACCTGCATGCATTATTGAGAATATATTATGTTAGCTTAGATAGTGACCACCCTGCTTCACAGCGGCCTGACCTTCACCCATTCGGAGCACAGAAGTCAGACGTCCATCCTTGAATGAAGACACACTTGATTAATTTAAAAAATCGAAACAACCGTTGTTAAAATATATGTGGTGTTTTATTTTGTATCTTATTTTGATGACACAAAAATACAAGACTTTACACATTGTACAGGTCAGGTTGCAGCACAGTGAGAGAAAATCCCCTGTACTGACCGCTGTCACTCGGGAACGTTTCTCTTATGGAACGAACGGCACAGGCGGGTATTACTCTTCGAACACGGTGTCCAAGCCTCCCGTGAAGCCACCATGTAAAGGAACGATAGGCCACCAGCCTGTATCACCTGTGAAAAGGAATGAAACAAACTGTTTTTAAATGACCAAGATAAGTTTAATAAACGTTTGTTGTCAATGACAATTCTTGTAACTAATGGCATTCTGCTTGGACAAATGCTATCTAGACACTGCACACTATTGAACGACTTTCATGCGTTACAATGATATGTATATGTAATTTTGGATATAGTAGAAGACCATGAAATAGGAGTGGCATGACAAGCAGAGTATACTTACTCGTTACTCGGATTACGAGGACGAACAGTTGCGCGGAGTTCGTGCATAAGCACCATCATTATCCTCAACACGGACCGTGTGAGGCAGGCTGCCCTGAAGTCTGGCAGCTCGGTGATGCATTGCGGTCGTGGCTTGCCTTCCGAAATGTAGGCCACGCATCCCGAGTTTTCACAGCAGCAGCAGTTCTCGTCCTTGGTTGGCATTAGCTCGCACTGATTGCATGTGCACCAGGTGGAAACAACGTCCATGCGACTAGGTCCAGGGTCTTCAGCTGTTGAATCGTCCTCCCAACTGCCGTCCGAAGACCCATCGTTTTCGCGTGTTTCCCTTTCCAGTAGTTCCTCCTCGGTATACTCGGGCTCGTACATCTAGAGCATTATTGTAGCCATTGTGTGTTAAACAAACTAAAATAATTTATAGCGGTGGTAATGGTATCTGTTCACACGGGCTACAAGTAACGAAGGTAGTTGACCAGAGCACAGAAACGAGTCACAGAATACTCAAAGTAACACAGAGAGAGGAATGGAATCGAAAATCTGCTGCTGTGTGTTGTGAAACGGTCTGTTTATACTTATTGAGGACAGAGGCGTCCTGCCATTTCCATGGCGACACGTCATTAGCTGAAGCGCAGCGAATGTTGGCACGAGACGTGCTTTGGCGTTGTGAAATGGGCGGTACGCGTCTGCTGATGACAGGCTCAGGGGCGGGGGATATGATTTAGTGCCGCAAAAGTAGGTCAGCCAGGGCGATGAGGGAAATGATAGGATTATCACAAAATGGCAGCTCCCTGATGCCTGTTTTCGCGTGCGTTTAATGGACGAAAACTCGGGTAAGGACCATAGGAAATTTTTCTAAAATCGAGCGACTTAGGCTTAAAAACACATGGCCGACCTGTAGGGGGCAATAAAAAATGTTTACCGAACCATTCCTTTAAATCAAAATCTCATAATATTATACCTTACACTTATGCTTGTAAATTTAGTCAAGTAGCTCTCCATTGATCCGGGTACTTTTTGTGGCGAGAAAACTCGGCTATAGAGCTGAAAGCCCAAAGCGTATTGCCTTTTTTCTCCCCAATCCATGCTGAAAATAATTTTCTTCACCTTTAGTGGATTTATCATAAGAGTATTTAAAGAAACTCCTAATTTCAGAAAAAAACAGCTGACAGTCCTCACGCAGATCTTTCATAAAGACTACCTTATCACTAGCCCCAAGGAAGTTATACAGATTCCCTTTTAAGCTTGTTTCACATTTCCTTAGCAAAGACAATTTTTTCCATAATACAATGCTCGAGACTGAAGACCCAGCTCATATATGATAATCTACAAAGGGACACATTTATGCAAATTATATAAAACCAATCTCCAAATCGTACTCTCTGCTGTCTTAAACTCTGGCAAAAACCACCTAGGGAAAAACTCTAGCACATACCGTAGTCGAGGCAACACTTTCAGTCTATAAAATGTATGACAGGGAAGTATGGAAAAAAAAAATTCGATCAATTTGTCGCATTTGTCTAGACAATCCCACAGTTTTCGCTTTTAGATAATTGCTATGATCGGATATCCTAAATACTGCATATTATCTTTCACTGCAAGCTTATTGTTTTCCCAGTCCCAGCGAAATTTCAAGGATTTTGGCTGCTGCCCTTTAGACATCTTCATTATAAGAGTTTTTGCGGGGTCATTTTAAGGTTGAGGGAGCGCATATACTCCCCAAAAGCAGTTATTAGCCTATGCAATCCTATAGGTCTGGAATCAACCAAAATAAAATCATTGGTGTATGCTGCCGAATTGATTTTCAAAGACCCAATTTTAGGTGAAACGAGAGACCTGTCAAAGCTCTTCCTGCATCAGTCACAAAAAGATTATATAATGTTGGGCCCAAGATGCAACCTTGCCGTATTCCATTATATGTGGGGAAATCAGCAGAAAAAAGGCCTTCTGAATTCAATATTACTTGCATTTGGGAATCCCTATGCAGATGAAAAATAATACTCAGTAGGCCCTTTGGAATGCCATAACACACGAGCTTCCTCCACAAAATATGCCTGTTCATAGTGTCAAACGCCATGGACATATCCATTGGCGCAATAAACACAAAAGTGGAAGACGAACGCCATGCAAGACCTTGTAGACAACTAAGCAGCAGGCCCACACAATCCATTCCCATATTTCTACGGAAACCCATTTGACAATAGTCCAAAATCTGATTATAAAAACACCATGACTCTATATGGTCAAGCACAAATGCTTCGAACATTTTTGAGTCCACATCTATAATTGCGATGGGTTTATAATTCTTGGGAGACAATCTCAAGCCTTCCTCACTATAGGTATCATATGGGGTACTCTCCAATAATATGCAATCTCTTGCAATTGAATAATATTGTTAAATTCAAAATGTAGGATTTTTGACCAAAATCCCACATTTAGCTTGAGAAGAAAATTTGTTAGGTTGTTCGGACCTTCCGCTCTAGATGGATTGGACTTCCTTAATGTTGCAGCAATAGTGCTGAAGGAGATGTCAATCCTCACTCATGCCTAAATGGGTCCCCCATTGCCCCTTCAGAATTTGGATTTGTATAGATGTTTTTAAAGTGAAATAGCGATTCCTTCTCCAAAATCAGGTTTGTAACCAATTGTTGTTGCTTCGCCTCAGTACGATTGATCAATTCCCAAAACCCTCTAGAGTTATTCCCCTTTAAGGAAGCTAACATTCTCTAAATGTCGATTTGATGTAATTTCGCATAATGGAACTTTAGCCAGTTCTTATAGGCTTGTTTTAATTTTCAAACCTGTCCCGTATAGGTCTCACCAGTACCTAGTTCCCTTTGAGCCTTTCTAATCAATCTACGCTGAATGGTTTTTCTGTCTTTCACCTCTTGATTAAACACATGACTTCCTTTGGGACACCTACCCAAACTCCTGTTCCCCAATGGGAAGAGCTTTGCCGTATGTTTTTCCAAGTAGGTGGGAAAATTGCAAAGTGAGTACTTAACCAATTTTCCTTCCATAGGGGTTCAAACAAAATCCAACATCATTGTGGTGTTACTTTTTTGATATTATGGGATGTCCACTTCTCTATTTCCACTTAAATTTACAATCACATCACTTGAAAATACAGCACCTACTCCCCTACAACCTCCTACTGCAACTGTAAACAAAACTGAGCATGTTCACTATATTGCATTGGCCTGATTTCATAAAAAATTATCTGAGAAAACGATGTGTGTAAGAAAAACATAGTCAATTACTGAGTTAAAACCCCTAACCAACCACGTAGTTTGCAAGAACGTTACGCCCAATACAAGGGCACCACCCCTGTGGTAATCGCTTGGCATGTCAATTCACTAAGAAAATTAAAACCTTTAAGATTGGCCAGAGGGAATGGACACTTAAAGACTTCACCAATTGCAATAGTTCCCACGTTATCTATTGCATTGAATGCCTGTGCGGTTTAAGATACGTAGGACAAACAATGAGATTGGTACATCTAAGGATCTCTGAACACAGATCCAAGATCCGGTGCAAAACACTGACAGCACCTTTGGTGGCACACTTTGTTGAGGCTAAACACTCCCCCAATGATATCATGTGATGGGTATTAGAGAAAGTGAAGGGTGGAACCGATCTAACACACAGCTTGCTACACAAGGAATCCAGATGGATACATCGATTATACTCTTACCACCAGGGACTGAATGAAATTTTTCAACCAGTGGTACACTGAGTCGGCATCAGGTGACCCACATTTACATAACATGGACACCTCGGCCCAGCATACCACTCGATTACTTGCCCACCTAGACTGGAGCCCAGCAGGTTTGGGACACAGAGGGTAGAATGACAGGGATGGTATATAAACGGCACCTCCCCTTGACATACCGGCTATACGAGGGAGGCAGTTTTTCAAAAAAATGTTTTGCTTGAGTGATTGCTCGTGCCACCCCAGGTCCTGCACAACATACAGCAGGCCACACACATCTTATCAGACAAACAGGATCACTTTTTATGTATACAAATTACATACACCAGGCACCATGGTGGGATGCCATACAAACATACATGCCATTTTCCTGGATAACCGACTTGGATCCGCAGTTACGACCGAGGACCTCCTCCTAAAAGGAAAGCAGCCTCGTCCCCTTGACAACCACTCACAACAATGCATGGGGCCTGCCCCGTTACATGACTTCCGGGTCACGTGGACCTATCACAAAGCAGATCGAAGTCTGCATCTCCTTGACTACCAGCTCGCCCCTTCGCCTGCACGGACGCGGATTTCTGTAATATCCAGACGCATTCGTGCTGGAGCTGTGACTCGCAGCAATCATCCGCGCCACGCAGAGGACCCGCTTTTTGGATTGCCCTCAATAGCGAAGGTAAGCCCAGAAATCGCAGGGCCTAGATAAGCATTTCCTGCATGTGCAATGCCCTCACCATTAAGTCCCACACAATGAGCCCACCGCCATGGATTTTTTCCATACGGCCCCAGGCACCCACTGCCACCAGCCAGTAGTAATACTTTGCGTAAGACACGCGGGTCTCCTGCCAGGAATTAACAAACCCGTTCTGCAGCCCTCAGCACAAATAAGCATCACACAGCTACAATACAGACGGTAACTATCCCTTAACCCATTACAGGGACAGAGACCGTAGGGGACGCAACCGGACCTACCATATCAAATCCGGAACTCCTACCTCACATGCCAGCCTATACAGGTAGCTATGCCGGACCACAATCCACATTTTTACATTCAGTGAATTCACTACCAGATGTTTTAGTAAGTACACAGTTCTGTATTATGTTTTTCAGTTGAAACTGAGCGTTCCAGGAAATATAGAGGCTTCACACAACCTCACTACCTCCTGGCACACCTACTACCATTCTCTGCATTTCTCCATGAAACAAGAATCCCGGAGTAAGACCGAGGTAATAATTGGGGCCCCTTTTGAGTTTCAATATGGCGCCCCACTTTCTCTGAACATGTGTATTACACAGCCTGTCCTCACTAAATCGAGGTCTCCACCATTTTGTTTTGTGCTAACAGGGCGCTCGACCATACATCAAGGGGGACTCACAGGAAGGGCTCTACCCGCAAGTGTACCTCAGCTGTTGCAATTAAGAAACTCAGAAGCCACCACACTTGAGTCTAGGGATTACCCTGTGCTCTAGACTGGACATGACCCAAGACTTGGGATTACAGGTAGGTAAATCCACAGCCGATGAATCTGAGGCTAGATTTAGATTACAGAGTGTCAGACATAGCCTGACCAACATTGAGAAGGGGAATTATAATGTTTGTTTTTTGCATATTTATACAGGGTCTTGAAACAAGATGCCCTGATGAAGGCGGACTAAAAAGTGTCTCATGACCACCGAAACATGAAGAGCTTGGTTGGAGACCGAGCCCTGCATAGGCAAAGAATTCTTTAACCCTTAAGACCCAGATACAGGCTTCATCGGAGCCTCAGGATATTTATTAATCCTTACATATTCCTGCCTTTTCACCAAACAGAATAACTGCCGGGGAGAGACACAGGGATTGTCTCAGGACACCCTTAACTGGGTGCAAACTAGGGAACTGAATTTAAGTTTTCCTATTTTAAATCCACTTTCAATGTGATATAGTTAGAAATTTTATTTTTTGTTTTTTATGTTGATCAAAGCTTTTGTCATGATGTACCAAGATTAAGTTTGTTTATCACAATGTGTATATTTTTGTATTTTGGAAAGATGTTATTGTTGAGTTAAAACACACTTTATCAAAACACACTTTATTAATTAAGCAATAGAACCCGAGCGTCGGGGGCATTACCGTCTCAGGTAATGCCCCGGGGCCCATAGGTAAGGAACCGAGCGAAGCGAGGGCCTTACCGAAGGCCCCGGGGCATTACCTGAGACGGTAATGCCCCCGACGCTCGGGTTCTATTGCTATTAGTACCCCGGCCCGCAAAAATTGCGTGACCGGGGCACTAAAAGTTTTTTTTTTTGTCCTGAAACGCTGCGGCGTTTCGGCGCTGCGGCGTTTCAGGAGAAAAAAAAACAATCAAGAAAATGGCCGCCGCCATGGAAAGGGAAAACGGAGTCCGTTTTCCCTTTCCATGGCGGGCATCGGGAGCGGAAGCGCTGGCAAGTGTGCCCAGCGCGTCCAATCCCGAAAAAGGATCAAAAATAAGGTAAGTGGGGTTGGGAGGGGGGAGAAGAAAAAAAAAAAAAAACGTACCTGCGTCCCCGGCGGGGGACGAGGGAAGCCTCCAGCTATGTGGAGGCGCGGAGCGGGGATGGCCCCGCTCCGAGTCTCCACACGGCTGTAGGCTTTCCTCGTCCCCCGCCGGGGACGCAGTAACAAGAAGGTAAGTGGGGGCGAGGGGGAAAGGGAGAGGGAGGGGATTTAGAAAAAAAAATTCCTTACCCGAGTCCCCGGCGGGGGGTGAAGGCAGCCTCTCAGCCGCGGGGAGGCTCGGAGCGGGGATGGCCCCGCTTCGAGCCTCCTCATTGGCTGAGGGGCTGCCACGCCCCCCGCCGGGCACAAAGGCGGCTGGAATCCCGATGAAGGGATTCCCGGCCGGGTAGGGACCTGGCGAGAGCCAATCAGAATGGCTCTTGCCTTCTGATTGTCTCTCGCCGGGTTACTAATGTGAATTAAAGAGCACATGTTGAAAAATGTCTTCCCTCTCCAATATGCTCAATGATCCTAAGACTTCCATAAATAATTGATTTGGATGATTGAGGTAACACAAGTGTCACCCGCAGAGTAACCACCGAGTGATGACTAGAATTCTTTTTTAGATTTTTTCTTTTCAGGGTGGGATACATCTATATTTGCCAACCACGTAGGTCAGTCATTATGCACCAATGTCAAGCCTCAACTATCTGCAAAATTCAGCCACTGGGACCCATGGACGCATTTTATTTTTCTTAGACACTTTATCGGGGTCCACCATAAGGTAGTCTAGGACATCAGTCTTTTCTATGTTACACTGCGCATTAAGATCCCCTGCCAACAATATTTCGCCACCACAGTAATTAGAGAGCCACTCTTCAATTCTAGTACTTACGATTTTCAAGGCCATAGCCAAAGTGTTCTCGGAGGTCCAATACACTTCTATTAAGAGTATATAAACTATATCAATTTTGCTCACAACTTCCAAGGCAATTACTTAAATTATATCCAAGATCCGCCATTCGCCTCTTTTGAAGATGTTTTGCCCTTACTTTATGGCCACTGCCAAATCACCCTTCGGCCGACCCTTGGGCCATTGACGTGCATAGATATTAGTTACCTCGTATCCATCAAACACCAGACTACCTTTAGCCCATGTCTCTTGGAAGAAAATTAAATCATACACTTTCAAATCATTACATACATTTCCATTAGACAGCAAATTAATAAAACCTCTAGTATTCCATGTAAAAATGTGAGGCATGAGCTTGCCCTAAAGTAGCTGACTCATGGTTCTTTGTTAGGCAATAGAATCTCTTAATGACAGTGCCAACCTTTGCCAATTTGGCACCTCGTTTGATGAAACTTCTCGCTCCCGACTTTTGTCCTTTTTAGGTTCATCCCCACTAGCTTCATAGTTGGCCATCCTCGTTGTCGCCAGATGAACATTCATCTGATTCTTGTATGTCGAAATGTCATAACCATATATATGTAGGTTAGGAGACTCCTTTAATAGAATGTCCCGTACCAACGGGGAAGGAATTACCAATCTCAAATAATCATAGTGGGAGGGATGTATAAAATCAACAAGTTGGATATCAGCAGATGAAATGAGATGAAGCGCAGGTGTCTCATCAAAAAGGGCTAGTTTACCCATTCTTTGGAGAGAGTCTGCTCCAACATCGTCGAACAGATAGTTCAGAGTGAGACTTGGTGCTTCAGGGTATATTGGTTCCCGCAACCTAAATGACTGCTCCCTCGACATACCATCTCCCCCCAACTTCTATTACCATCCCTATTACTAAACATATTAGCCGACAGATGGACTGGGTAGTCCCTCACAGGTTCCCTTGAAGTATTTACATGAGTTTCCAGTCTCCTCTGTGTGGGATATCAAACACTACTCTGCCTGCCTCTTGTTTTTTTGTGGGTTCCCCAGAATTAATCCCCGCCAGGATATTCCTAACTTGATTTCTCACTTCCAATTCGGATAGTACCGCAGCAATTGTTCTTCCCTCCACCTCATCATAGGGGGCGTCGTGCTCCCCAGTGTCTAACAGAGCTCTCCCCCTTTCCAGATTTTTATTAATATCTTTTCCTTTCACAGTTTCCCCGGCTAAAGTGCTATCTCGTCTGAGAAGTGTCCCTGAACCCTATGCAAGTACCGGCCCAGTTAAGCAGTCCACACTGCCTGGATTCCAAATACCCTCTTTTCATATTCGTTTACTGACATTATGAACCTTGGTAGACTTAATCTGAGGGCCTAGGGCATGGTTAAGGAAACCATAGGTTTGTTTTATTGTTTCATCCATATTACTTTTCTTTGTAATACCACTACCCTATCCCTGTTTTTGTTTCAAGACATCCACCAATCTAGAGTCTGCTGTTTCATTCTCAACTCCTCCCTCGTTTGATCAATAGGTTTACCAGGTGCTTCTTGGGATACCGTACCCCCTCACCAGGGCATTTCTCTGCACTCCCATTGTAATCCTGCTGTCCAGCTGCCTTACCATTCCTCCTTTTCCCTCCCCATGATCCATTTGGGATTCCCCTTGGGAGATCTCCTCTTGGAGGTCTTGAAAGGCCACATTACGAAAATATTTGTGGGTTGTGGCTTTGGTGGCTCTTATTTCCGAAACGAAATTACTCATCAATTTCCTTTTCTTTGAATTTCTAGAAGCGACAGTTACAAAAGGTACCTGTCCATCATCCTCTCTTTGGACCTCCTGCATGTCGCCGGAAGGCACCACAAAGACATGCTCTATATCTACCAACACTCCTTTGACCTCATTACCACCCTTCCATACTGCATCCATAACTGCAGACTTATACCAAATACTCTGTATATTCATTGCAAACACTGTAACTGTAACTTATCTATACTGTAAGTCATCCGACAGTGCTACACAAAAGATTCTGATAAATGTAACTTATCTCTCTTGCAAGTAAAAATGCCTTGTAAGCAATGCTCGATATATGAGCCTGTAATATATGATCCTGTAACCTAAGAAAAGTAATGTAACTGTAATATATGATCCTGTAACCTAAGAAATGTAATGTATTCACATATCTGCAACCCAAGATTTATTTCTCTGCAAGCGCCCAGTTGCTTAACGGCCAGGCGCGCTCTATAAATAAATAAACAATACAATACAATACAATACAATGGAATGCCTCAACCACTTTTTCCAGGCTCTCCGTAAAGAAATCCTTATGGGTTACATTTATTTTAGAGAGGGAGATGGCCAGCTCTTTTAAGTAGATTGTTTGCAGGCCCAGTTCTTTTATTAAACAGTCTTTCATACTTAGCAGAGCATCAACTCTCGGATTTGGGATCATCTTGGGGTCTTGCGGACGGGTTGTAGGGCCCGTTGTAGACACTCCTTCCTATCCCTCCAACCCCACTCTTTCAGGTCCTGAGACATCACCAGCATGTTTATTTCCCCACTCAGGAAGATTGGTGGGGGATCCATAAAGGAGCAGTCTAGGTTGCCTCTTTTGATCAACGCATGCTCAAGTGGGACAGTCAACTCGTCCCCTACAATGTATAACTCCATGTCTTCAGCGTAGAGAGATTGCAAACGATTGGGGACATCCACGGGCCGATCTCCCCCCACCCATTGGATCCAGTTCTGGCTCTCCACCCCTCCCTTCACTTTCCCTTTGTATTTGATTTTGGGCATCTAGGAGTCACTTCAGAGCCTCTGCGTCAAGAGGCCCTATACCATCAATGCTGCCCCTCTCCTCACTCTGTTTTTGTGGAGAGGTTGATAGTGGCATACTTATCGCACGGGATAGGCTTTCCCTTCTGTTGCTAAACACCAGTGGGGCAGTTAATATGTCTTTGCGACTCACGGGCACTTTCTTCTTCATACTCGGTCAAAGCTTAAACCAGCAATGCCTCAAACCCCACCGACCACTGCCAGCAGCCCAGCTAGTCATCAAGCCGATTAATCAAATTCCACAATGTGAGTTGTGTGCCACACCCTTTTGACAGACGCCCAGATTACACAGTACACAGTATGCAAGGAATCCTGCTTTGTTACCCCCAAAGATTTTGATACGCAGTCAGCCTTTTAGTGACCAAATAAACAAATAAGGCTACTAACGGCTACTCCCTCCTGTACCCTCCTGTATCCCTTGACAATAACAGCGACCGTTATGCAGCCCAGCGAGAACTTCTTTATGGGTGTAAACACTAACTCCACAGCCGAATCAGGCAGATAACCAATTGTACAATTGCTGTACTTAACTTCAAGATGGCATTCAATGTTACCAAGCAGAACGACTCAAGTAAATATAAAAGGAAGTTCACCAGAATAAAAAATAAAAAAATAAGAGGCGCTCATTCCGCTTTCCCACTCCCAGCTAACAGCCAACAGCACTGACTGGGCTCTCCCTTGGTACGTGTGCACAGGTGCACGTGCCCGTGACTTAAGTATGTTTTGGAGGAGAAGGGGCGGGGCTAGAGTAAGAAATGAAAAAGAGAAACATTAATGTGATGGTAAGTAATAGTTCCAAAATAATATTTCAAAATTTTAAGTCAATGATCCAACGAAGTCCAAAGGAAAAAAAAACTACAGTTCCAAGAATGTCCTTCAGCGCCACGTAGCACAAGATCTCTGATCTACAATATCTACTACGCCAGCGGTCTCACGCAACCTCCGCTGAAGAGCAATTACTGGGCACCCCCGGGTTAATAGATAATCTCATAAATTAGTGGTCAGGTTTCCTTCCTACATTTTCACCAGATGCGTGACTGAAAAAAGAACATTAATAATTGTACAATTTGGAAAAGTGAAAAATTATGTATTTCAGCCTGTTAGTCTGTGAGAATTTTTAGCATCCTATGTTTTACACTTTTCAAAACCTGTACAATTGCTGCAAAGAAAAAAATCAAACGCACTCCTGTTGCCAATTTTCTCAGCAAATTAAGTCACAGGTTTTCCCTACCTTCCTTCCTTTTCATCACAACCAAGTCCTGAAACTCTGTCTGTAGATGTCTGCATTTAGAGGGGCACGACCTAGCCTTTAGAAAATCCTGGTACATATCACTATTTCAATGCCACTCTGGCATGACAGCAGTATAGACGAGACCCAACCTGAACACACCAGGGCAACATCAACCAGCAGATACGCCATTTTAGTGCACTTCTTCCAGAAGGAACACTCCCTCGTTACTCTTAACAAAATGTCACATGCCTGCATACCACTCATCAGTCAAGGAGTTTGGCCTCATGTGGGTAATTGTTCCTGCACATATTCAAATATAATCGGAACTGTAAATTCTTCCTCCTAAGAGACAACACAAAATGTCCACAGCGTAGGAATAATAATCTTAAACATTCTCGCCAACCCACATCAGACCCCTAACAAATAACTCATATCTCCATCTCTTACCACCTTGCATATGTTACATTATAAATCTTGAAAATTGTTTTTTTAGTCTTTTCCCTCACAGTTCTGCTATTATTTTAAACTTCACACACACCCACACGGTCACTACTCAGTCACTAATGACACATATTGATACTCGCCTCTAACAATCTGATTCTGTTTATTTACGTTTAATAAATTAGTTACATATTTTGAGGTGTACCGCCAAGTAACATTTTTGCTGCATCAGTGCTCTCTGAGCATCCTCTGTCTAGATTTCGACTCCATGTGAGTCTGCCTTAAATGAGACAGTTAAAAGTGAACCTCCTAAACGTCAACATTGTGTTACAGAAATCGAAATGCCTTTGATGTAGGAGTCAACCTTTTGAAAATGTGCATCACTAGAAAAGACTTCATTTTACCACTGACCTCCAATTCTGTTTGGTACAGGATTTTAAAATGTGGGTAACAACCCGGGCGTAACTTGGACCTATAACACCAAGGATTCTGCCAGGGAGAGAAGAGGACATCGTGAGCACTCTTATGGGCTCCCATAAGGTCATGCGACCACATCATGCAAGTTGAATTTCATTTTAAAACCATATATTTGCCAAATTCTTCAATTCCAAAGAAATCCCAAGCACCATCTGAAAGTCCTGCCTCAACAAAATGAAGCTCCGTAGGCCACACAACCCAAGGACCATACCTTTATCCTGCCAGGAAGACTGCACAAACCATTGTAAGCACTCTGATTAGCTCCTAGAGGGTCATGTGACACACTGCCTCCCTTGTTATTTAGTCTCCCTTGGAAGTCCAGCCTGGGCGTCTACAGCTAAATGCCAAAAGCAGCAAAGAGCAACTCCCTGTTTGGGCAAGGACGGGCCAAGTTCCAGAACCCTTACTCCTAATAGGACTTCACTGTGCTAATCCTTCACCTGATTCTTGCTTCCACACATAGGGAGCCTTCGTCCCAGTGGCTCTCCATTTACTGCAGAGCTGCTGTTATCTCACAGAACCAAGGACCAACCTAGTTTTTGGTATTTTTGTCACTTTTTGCCCCATTCTAGACCAACATGGAACCTATACCTGCTCCTTTCAAGCCAATCATTATCCACGTCCTTTTCCACTCACCCAAATAACCTCTTCCTCTTGGGCTGTATCCTTCTCTTTCCTATTTCATGCTATCACAGAAAGCTTGATCTCCCCTCATGGCTCTGCTACAATAGTGATTTTCATAGTAACTATGCTACCTTTTCCCACTCACCATGACCTGTTGAGAAGGACACCAACTCTGACGATAACTATTCTTCCTGGATATGCCACAATTCAACTCCTCCCTCCTACTCATCTCACTTTCTGGATACCTATTGCCCCGCCAGATCCTCTCAACTCCTTCTCTGATCTGAACCTGCTCCTTGGGTCGCTTTCAACCGACATGCCCACTGTCATGATGAGTGACTTTTACTTTCCCAAGCCCTCCACAGCCAACCATTTCGAACTTAACTCCTTCCTGTCTGACCACTTCCTCTACTGCCTCCCTGGCTCGCCTGCCCACTCTGGTGGGAACTCTCTTGATCTTGCCCTTTTTGTCTACTTCTGATCTCCCAATTAACCCCTCTCTCTCTGATCACTCTGATCACTAAAGTGTTGCAGTGCCTCCAGACTTTACTCCTTTCCAATCTTCAATGAACAGAGTGAATTCAGGGAGGACTCATGCCCATTACCTTGATGATGTGAGGAAATCTCCCCTGTACCTTTCCCCTATTCATGCCTCCTCCATTAACTGTGATTTTTCACACATTCACAAGGACATTTATTTATTAATAATTATATACAGGGAAGAACAATGCTCTTTTGATCACAAAAGAATCTACAATATAGAAGATATCAGATTTCACAGGAAGCAGTGAACATCTTAAAAAGGGGTTCATTTGAATGATATTCTGACCAGTTTATGGATGGAAGTAAATGGAACAGTCACTGGGGACAATACATGCGTGGGATTAAGGACAACCAACTATGGCAAATTGGACAATTCGCCTCTTCTCCCCAGAGAGGAGCCACCCCCTTTGAGGCTAGGGAGGTACCCCTCTATGCAAGCCCCTCCCTAGGGGTTTGGACAAGTGGGACCTCACTGGGAATGATTGCTTTTTTGGGGACAAGGACTCCCACTTCAGAATGGAACTCTCAGTCCAAACCACCTTGTCTGCATATATGAATATGGAAAAAGACTTCCATATCCCACACTGCAACTGGATTTCATAAGAAACCTTCTTTATCTCTCTTGGCTGCAGGCAATGGTGAACGCAGCGTTAATCCCCAGGTCAACGATGAAGGACACTGTTTCAACTACCCGGGTGACGTGTATAAGAAGGATTGTAAAGCAAGGGGGAACGCCAACGGAGGCTGGCGAATGGCTGTGCAGAGGTGAGCCTCTGCCGTATTGACATCCTGGAGGGGCAGAGCCACTTTGGGTCAAAGAGCCAGTTAAAGCAACGAGGATAAAAATGCAAACTGATTTTCCTAATATTTAGGAGGTTGAGGCGAGCTGGCATTACAGTTTTGGAGATGAAAGTAGAGAAGGTGTGGGAAGGGTCGTAGATGACGCAGAGGTGTCCAGCTGAAGAACAGGGGAAGAGTGTCAGGTTGAAACTGGATAGGCAGGTGAAGGGTTGAAAGAGAGTATTTGGCAGGGAGGAAGACCATCTGTATTTTGGTAGAGTGTAACATCAGAGCGTGCAGAGCCATCAAATATTTAATGGCAGAGAGATAGTTGGAAATTCTGATAGGGAAATCAGAAGAGAGTTCAGGAAAATAGAAGATTTGGGTGCTATTTGCAAAGAGTTGCTACAAGAACCCAAAGGAGAAGATAAGTACCCCAAGAGCAGAGGTGTAGAGTGTTAAGAGGAGAGGACCCAAGACAGAGCCTTGTGGAACACCAGCAGTTAGAGGAGTGAGTTGAGAGGTGTTATTATTCCAGGAGACATAGAATTGGTGAGGTGCCTGGTAGGATTCAATCCAGGTAAGGACTTGATCATGAATACCAAGAAGAGAGAGAGAGTATGAAGGAGATCAGAGTAATCAACAGTGTCAAAGGCTGTGGACAGGTCAAGTAGAATTAGGATACAGGATAGGCCGGAGTGCAGAGGAGATGAATTTGGAGACATTCATGAGAGCAATTCCTGTGTAGTGACAGGAGTGAAAACCTGCTTGTATGGGGTCTCAAAGGCTGTGGATGTCTAAGAAATGAGTAAGACACTTTAGAGTAGTGTGGAAGGAGAGACAAAGGGTGAATGTTAACTGATAGGTTTGAGTCAGCCCCTTGCTTTTTTAGGAGATGATGACTGTGGCCATTTTAAAAAGAGAGGGAAAGCAAGTGGATTCGAAGGACAGGTTGAAGAGTTCAGTGCATTGAGAGGCCGCTAAGAGTTCAATAGGCTTGACTAGCTGAGGAGCAAGGGTGCCTGATGGGGCACAATAGGGATTCGCCTTTGCCAGTAGAGATAGGACCTCTTCAGTAGTAGTGTGACTAAAGTGGCAGATGCTCTTTTTTGATGCTCTTTTTTGATGATTCCAGTTATTGTCACTTTTCAAGGCGACAGAAGAAAAATATAAAAGAAATGTTTTGAAAGCCATGTAAAAAACAGTTCTTTACTGTTGTGTTTGTTTCTTGCCTTCTGATATTCCCTGGTATTTTTACTTTTGGAGGCCTTTTCAAAATGGGAGAATATTCCTTGTGGAAAGAGAGGACCTTGTCGGAATGCTGTATAAATACGGGATCTTCATTGTTAGTCTTCTTCTGGCCCCTTCTGATGCTCTGATAGTTTTAGGTTTTAAGGCCTTTTCAAAATGGCCGAATTTGTATCTGTTGCCTCAAGATAATCTCTTGAGAACTTGGGGAAATTGAACACATTTTTTGTAAAAAAAATAACAGTTTATATGGCGAATCTAATCTCTGCATGACATTAGAAACCTAACTCTTTCAAGAGCCAACATTTACATAATAAGTGTTTATTTTGAAGTTTAAAATGTAGTATGTTTAGTAAAGTTCCTATGAGAATCTTGCAAGAATTAAAGAACCGCTATAAAAAAAAGTATATGACTTTTTTTAAAGTGGCAGCATCTGTCAGTTAATACACATAACATAGTTAATGTAATTAAGGGACATCTTGGGCATCCCATTGTCATCCATGCATGCAGATACATCTTTAAAAAGACGCAGATTTGGTAATTATTGCATTTAGAGAACCAGTCTTTTAATGGAAGTCTACTTTAAGTGCGCAATGCATGCCAACAATCTTGTACACATTTGATGGGATCCCCTACTTCCTATTACAAGACTGATAATGTGAAAAAAGGATTAGAATGCTGTAAAACAGATCACTGTGAAATTCAGGAATGTACAATTTTATGAGGTGACTTTTAGGCTTAGCTGGGCACATGAATGTCTACTCGCAAGTTTCACCATGTACGTAAGTTGATTGTGCATCACACTAAAATACGCCACTTTCTTTTGGAATCATACCTCTGCAAAGCACCATGTCTTTCTTTTGAACTTCTCATTACAGTATTTACTTCTAGAATGTTAGAACAACTGAGGTTAGTTTTGGCATTGGCACATGAGTCATATTTCAGTTCAGACTCTTACATTAAACCTCAGATGTTGGAGGAACACATGAAGATGTTATGTTTTCAAATGAAGCAATACTACAAAAGTTTGAAAGAAACGTGGCTGCTTTTCAGTCAGTTGCTAGTGGAAAGCCACAAAACGTTTGGGGATCTTGTTGTCACACATTCCATGTGTCTCAGGCACAGAAAGAAGAGATTTATGAAAAAGTACATGATTTAAAAGAAGCTGCTTGGAAAGCACTTTTCCTAAATGTCCTGACAATTGTGTTGATCCAAGTGAAGTTCTAACGATGTACACTTTTTTCGAAACTTTCAAAAGGGGTCTTTACCCCCTAGAAGCTTTTTGAATATCAATAATAACTTTGTGCTGTTCCCCAATGTCTTAAAAACCTGAATATGTTTGAAGTGAGTGGCTTGCAGGTTATTCATCAAGTTCAGGCTAAATGAGGCTTATGAAAAAAATCTTCCAGCTTCCTTGTAAATAGCTTGACGGGGATGGAAGGGAAAGTGGTTTTTGGTGTTTGTGAATGGTGTAATTACAAACGATAGGAACATTTGGCAGCAACTTGTTGACCTCAGAAAGGTAAAGGCAGTATTGTAATATTTGACAAAATACCATGCACTCTATGCTGATGTTCGGGTTGCAGAAGATTTTCCACTAGTGATGTTGGTTTAAAGAGTCAAGTAGACATGTGCAGTTTCAGAACATTTCTCAAGGTCAAGCTAGCAGCTTGCATGCTCACTACACCATTCAGTCATTGACTTCTCGTGATGTGATGTGTGATGCAATAGAGCTGTACCAAGCAAAAGGTGCTCCAGTCAGTCTGTGGGAGAAGACCTTAGACGCTCAAAACTTCCCAATGCTTCTTCCCACTGGACAAGGTGTATGTTTGGTTGATCGCTATCTACCTGGCTCTGTATCACAATACCATTGTACAGGGATGTAATCTGAGGTCCCAAGATACAGGACAAACATAGAATACATTTTCTACTTTCTATATGAGAATGGATTTTCCACTCTTTGCTTTCCATTGGCTCATACACTGAACACTGGCATTCTTTACCAACATGTCTCTGCCAGTGAGATGTTGCAGAAGGTAAAAGAGAAAGATACATCTCGAAAAGAAAGATAACAAACGTCCTAGCCATAATGTGTGGACCTAACAAATACTTTACAGACGGAATTCAGGGGTACCGTCCATGCTCTGAAACCTGTGTCGTTCCACTTTGCTTGCAAATCTAAGTGGATCAGAGTATGGATAGGATGACTTTGCAGATTTATTCCATGAAAGTAACACAGCTATAGCACATAACGTCAGATGAACTCTGTCCCATGGATCCTGTTTTTGTACCACCTTTCTTTCACCATCATTTCATAGCTACACTCAACGTTATTTACAACACAATACTTTGCTGGGTGTGGTTGAACACCTTTTCCGAGAAAAGAGTACCAAGTTCTGCATATTTATATGTTATTGTGATGCTCCTAGATTCGGAAAAGACACAGACAGCTATGTTTTGGAGTTCACTGCAAAAAATATAACGTGCAATTTCAACAGGGGCTGATAATGCAGATTTCTAGGTGAATGTTTTGCATTTTCAGGCACGTGGGTGTTGAAAATACTGTCATCAAAGATATGAGAGTAAAGATACTGTTTACACACAGTGTAGATTTGGTTTCCCAAGGCCTGTGCCTGCAGTGTGTCAGGCAAACAGTGTTGTGTCATATGTCTGCTACAATATTACTTGCAAAGCACCCAAAAACACATATAACCTCAAACAAGATGTAGAGTTTATTAATGAGCATACTTAAAACAGCTCCTGATAACTCCACCTTTAGGGTAGAAAATAATAGTGGGCCTCCATAAAACAACATTAAGACGAATTGGCAGGGAAAGGCTGATTGATCAAAATCAAAAGTTGATCAATATCCTTATCCAGAAAGACACGTCCAACTTGTGCAAAATTCTGGAGGGTATAACGAATGGTGTGCATAATTCCCTGGAGTCTAACAACACTGCCCAGGAATGGAAAGCTTACTTTACTAAGAAATACATTAAGCCCCCTGATGAGGAGTATTTATTTAACCCGAGTATGACGAGTCCCAGTGGCAGACTGAGGACATTTTATGGGCAATTGACAGGGCCGAGCCATCAAGCGCTCCTGGCCCAGACAATATACCGCCAGCACTGATTAAATCCAATACAGAAGTTTGGGATGATCCTCTGAGACACTTATTCAACCATGTGAGCAAAACCCTTACAGTCCGAGATACATGGAGAGAATCCCTAAGTATCCCATTCACAAACAGGGGGAGAGTGGAGAACCAAATGACTTTAGACCAATACCCTTGCTGGATTCCTCCAGTAAGATTTTTGGAACTCTTCTACTAAGAGAGATTAAGGGACACATAACATCAAAGGGCTTGTATTCTGAGTTTCAGATTGGGTTCTGTACCGGCATGGGGACTTCCTTGAACACCTTTACAATGTCAAATCTTCTAGCAGCAGTCAAAAAATCTAAGGTAGGGACTGTCTATATGGCATAGATAGACCTGTCAAGTGCCTTCGACACAGTTTGCAGAGCAAGGCTTTAGAAGAAACTGCTGGGCATGAATCTCCCCTTAACGTTGGTGCAGTTGCTGGCTTTGTTGCACACAGATACAACTGTCAGAGTGAGGCTGACGCGGAGGGAGCCATAATGGACCCAATTGCTATGCACGCAGGTGTGTGTGGTGTCCCACACCCTCTTCAACCTCTACCTTGCTGACCTACCTGGGGTATGGGAGGGGGTACCACCAACCCTGCGAAGCTGGGCTCAGTGTCATTAGACTGTATTGTCTTTGCTGACGACATGGTCTTATTCGTTCTGACTCTGATGGGGCTCCAGAGGAAATTGACACTGTTCTTTGAATACGCAGTACTGAAAAACTCAGGGTTAACTGCCAGAAGTCGAAGATCATTCTCTTCACGAACAAGAGATCCCTGAAAACCATCAGATGGAAGGTGGGTGGTAACTTACTAGAAAGAGTGGAATCCATTATGTACCACAGCTACCATGTTACTAATATACGTTCCAAGGAGAGCTGGAAACTCATGATCAGGGGCAAGGCCCTGCCTCTGCTGGCGAAAATGAAGAAGGTATACATGCAATTTGTTACTTTTCTCTTAACCCTCTTCTTCAATACTGTCATTCTTCAGTGGAGGCTACCCTACTTTACTGTTTGGATCTTTGTCTTTTTGAATTGGGGGATTTCCTTAATACCATCCAGGGAATGCTGCTTAAGAAAACACTAGGGCTGTCAATGTCCACCCCGAATGCTGTCATAAGGCAAGCCAAACTCCTAAATCCACCAGCGACGTCTCTCTATCAGGGCTGGGGGCCGGAGCAAGCTAGAGCATCTGGGGCCTGCATCACAAAATTCAAGGAAGAAATGAGTGAAGAGGAGCTTTGTTATAATGTGGCCACTGTCAAGAACAAACTACACAAATATGATTGGGTGATCTCGTCAGAAAAGGTGGGGATTTATAGTATGTATGCTGAATACAGCACATTTCTCACTAAAAGAGAAGATCTCCCAAAGTATGTCTATATCTTCCCCTGTCCTAAACGTAGGACAAACTACCTATGTTTTAGGCTAAATCAAATCCTGACTTTGGAAAGGACGAGTAAATGGGGGCTGGGCATGAGCAACCCGAATAGTAGATTTTGTAAGAACCTGGACACCAAAGAAACTATTAAGCATCTGGTAGCTGATTGCTCAGCTTTGCAAACAGAAAGGGATAAACATCTGGGTATGAAAAATGTTAATGATTTTCTGTGGTCTAGCTTGATGGTTGGCCAATGTCAGACCCGGATACTGGCTCTAGATGGTTTTCTTGACCAGATATTGAAAGAAATACTGGATTTACGATGATGGACACTGACCAATTTCCCCCCTTTTTCTTTTAAGAGATATTTTATGAAATCTGTTTTAATAAGTTAATGTTTTCTTTCTATTTGAGGATGTTGATTTAATTATTCTTTTTCTTCTTTTATTGATGTTGTATGTTTTTGTATGAAGTGAAAGGTTTATACTTTTGTCTGAACCAAAACACCTAATCATTTTTTTTTTAATGAGCATACTCCTGTCATTGCACTGCTTTTGAATACACATGTGGATGTTCAGTATATATCTGATACCCCAACGTCAGCTGTGCAGTGTTTTACAGCTTTTTTGACCAAAGTGCAAAAGAGAGAAGCAAATGAGGTTTGGGTTATTTGTCAGTGGATAAGTATCTGAGTCAAAAACACCTCCAATATTGTCATGAAAATCATCCTCTCTGTCCCGATTGAACCACTGGAGCACCTATTGGCATCCATTTTGGAATATTTTTGTCTTTACTTTCTGTTTGCAAGACTTTGGCACTTTATTGCTTAATTTCACAAATTACATATCCCATAATGCACCTGGCGGCAGTTGTCATCCCCTGGTTATTCCTATGCAGCAGTCTTAGAACTACAATCCCCAGAAGCCTTAGAGATCAGTGCTGTTTTCACTTTTCCAGGACCAGAGAGAGAGGAGGCAGATTACTGCTGGAAGCAGGTGTGCTGCTCCAGGTGCTGCTAATGAGACTGCTTCAGGGCAGGTCAGTATTTAAGCAGCTGTTTGCATGAGCACTGAACTCTTGCATTAAGTTTGCTCCTAGTCTTTTGTACTTTGATCCTTGGATTTCTGCTGTTTCCTGTTGCTTCTAGAGCATGCTCCTGTTCCAGTGCCCTGTGCTTCCTGCCTTCCAGCCCTGCTACTATGCCTACACCCCCTGCCGTTTGCCCTGCACCTCTGTGCTTCCTGTACTGCAGCTCCGCTCCCCTGCTTGCAGTCTTCTGTTCCCTGCCTGCATCCCCCTGCTCTCTATCACCTATTATCTTGTTCCTTGCCTGCAGTTCCTAGTTCTATGCCCATAGTCCATGTTACCTGGCTTTAGCTTTCTAGATTCCAGTCCCGAGTTTCCTTGTTATCTGTCTGCAGTCCTGCCCTTTTATTCCAGTCCAAATTTACAGTTCCTTGTTATCAGTCTGCAGCTCAGTCCTTGCTATCCTAGTCCAGAGTTTCCGTCCCTAGTTTTCTTGTTCCTGGTCTATAGTCCAGATCGCAGTTCCTTGATTCTGGTCTGTAGTTTCTAGTCTGCAGTTACAGTCTCCTGTACCATTGCACTTAAATTATTTTCTTTTTGCTTTTCCTCTTTCATTCCTGGTCTCTGTCCTGAACCTTGCTTACTTTGACTTCCCATTCTTTCCTGTTTATTTATGTTACTGCTCTTGTCCTCAATTTATTTTGTTTAATTCCTTTGCTCAGCGTTTGGCTGCTGGGTTTCCCAGCAGGCAATTTCTGGCCCTTTCCTTTGTCACGTTTTAGTATTGTACCTTGTGACATATTGTTAACAGTGTGCTGGTTTCTGCTTCAGGAGGCAGTCACTGTTCAGTTCTGGCTGGACCTGTGAAGCACACAGTCTTGTGAGTACTGTTTTCTTGTTTGTGCCTTAGGGTTCAGACACAGACACCCATTCCTGCTGCCTCTTTCCATGAGCATTCAGAGTGGGACCCTGTAACAGTAACCAGCTCAGAAGACTATAGTTTCACCAGACCCTGTGGGAAACTCTCCCCCCCATTCTGGGTCACCTCAAGTGGGAACCTAATGTGTTTGTCGTACTTGTACTCCCTGCCCCTTTCTGTTCACTGCCTTTGTTGCATGTCTGTAGTTATTGCCTATCCTTTCTTTTCTGCAGGACTCCTTACACTCCTCTTATGCACTTTACTCCCCTCAGCTTTGTGGGCATGTCTCTGTCTGCAAGCACCTAACAGTCTCACACAGAAAGTGTGGTCTGTATGAACCCACGGATGTCATTTCACCAAAATGCCAGGGGTAGCGGAAGTGACATCACACGACCCTTGACCCCCTGATGACATCACAGGAAGTGATGTCATTTGACCCCACCACAAAGTGATATCGGAGGTAGCGATGGAACACGACATTTCACCCATTGACAAAACAGGAAGTGGCATCACAAAAAATTGTGCACTACGGAAAATATAGTTACGATATTACTACGTGATGTACATTTCATACAAGAATGGATCGCCATATGTATCATTAAGATCAGTGTGTATAGGCCCATATTACCAAATTACTGTGTATGCAAGCAGACGTCCATGACCAAATGATAATGATGTGCTATTATATAGCACTTACGCTTAAGCGCTTTATATAGAACAAATATACACCCAATATCACCCACTATGTTGGTACTCATTTATCGACCTCAGAAGGATGAAAGGCTGAGTGAGGTATTTAAGAACAGACTAAATCAGTGACTCACCCCCTGAAGTGTGCCTGAAATAAACATTTAATGAGCCTAGCAATTATTGTATAGAATTCCAGAAAGACACATTATTTGGTCTTCCTATTCTTTCTTATATAGGGTCAGTGCTGAAAGTGTTAGACGTGTGGCACTCCTGTTCTTATTTTTTGCAATTGCGACCTCTGGCGACCCCCAAATGACTTCCCTGTCGCCTAATTAATTAACTATCACTCCTCTGTATGGACGTAGAATCAAAATTGAGTGTTTAAGCCTTGGTCCTGCAATTTATAGGAAACAAGTGCTAAAACCATTCACAGTAGTAAACAATGTACAGAATAGATGCACAGCAGTACAGACATCCTAAAAATCATTTGATTGACACTTGTTACCCAAATATGGCTAGTATCATGGGGAAACATTTGCTTGTATGAAGTGGCTAGCCACTATTCATGCAACAACATGGAAGGTGATGACAGAGCAGGACATTTTAGGTTACATGGTTATCTTGGTTGTCTGGTGAGACATGAGAAAGCAGGTCTCATCTTTAATATGAAATTGTCTTACCAATCTACTGTAAAAAGGAAATTGCATTATTTTTGTCTTTTGCAGTTGATCTTACCCTGATGCCTTGAAGAAGCGTAGCGTTGTAGATATGAGACAGATTTGAACAAAAGTATGCAGATATTGTTTATCTGTTTCAACAATATTTGGATATGTTAGAGGAAGAGAATCATTATGAATAATAGGCGGCAGCAGACATTACAAATGAAGCAAGTCAAGAGCTTCTGCATGGTAGTCAGAATGCTCTTGGTGACCCAAATATGCAACCTGGTATTGAACTTGCCTCTGAGGAAATGGAATAATCTATGAAGCATTAAATGACTGAGATATTGCTTTGGCGTATTTGTTATCCAACATCAATATAGAGCAAATCGAAAATAGAAGACATAAAATCATGTATGAGTTGTAGCATAAAAATAATGTCTGCTTCTGCCTACAATGTCATCCCTAGTTGCTGTATGTTAGTCAACAAGTTGGATCAGGGAAGTGTTTTCTAATTTTAGCTATGAGATATTTTGTCCAGAAAGAGACTTGCTATACTCAGTCTGGCTGGTTCATGCACAAACTGGTTTGGCAGCATTTAGTATCGAAGATGTTACTCTGTACTGCTTGTTCATGCTATGAATTTAGCCTGTCAGCTTGGAATTTAGGAAACCTTATGGAGTGGGAGCCCATGGATTTGGATGACAGCTCTGGAAAATGAAAGTTTTTATTATGGAAGATTGGTATCTAATATTATACAAACACTTGTGCATTCAAGAATGCAACAGGTTTTGAAGACTGGCTAGAAGGAACTGTTTGGAGGAAACATGTCATTATTTGTGGTGCTCTCCTACAGTTAACGCAGGTAAAAGCCAGTCAGTAATTGGATCTCCATTGGCAGTACAGCAAATGTGATTATTTGGAGTTATTTCCAGTATAACGAACTTACTTTTGACATGAGGCAATCTGTATGCATTCAATATGCAGAACTGCTTACAAGTGTTGGATTTGTTGTTCTGGATGATAATTTAAGAAAGGCTCTTCAATGTAGACTAATATCCAACAAGTATCATGAAGGATACACTGGTCCACATGTTATGTTGGATTTACAGCACAGAAACATTGAATCTGTTTACATGATGCCTGCTGTTGCAGAATGTGGATGATAGAATTGTGCAGTGATGGCCTTTGAAAACGAAAAGACTATTTGAACTGATGTCCATGTATCCATTTCAATTCAATAAAAAGGCAAAGCCTTGCTTAAGCGATTTGGAAAAGTCAATTTCTCATACAGGTGGATTAGAGTTTAGACTATGTATCAAATGTGAAGTTATGTTGAGACATAATTTGAAAGTAAATATTGCACTTGTGGGTGGTTTAATAGGAAGAGTGGGTGCTTTTGTAACTTATTTTCAAAGTACTTCAAAGTAATGTATTTGCATTTAGTGGGATCATATGACTCAGCCTTACTTTGAAGCTATAATGGCTGCATGCTTCCAAATGTGTAAAGACATGCTTATGAAAAGGGCACTGTTTTCTTTGTATTTTGCCGATGCAAGCACATACGCCTCGAGGACTGAGTTTAGGTGTAGCAATGTTTGATGTAGGTCACACTAGCTTTAAGAAAATCATGTCATATGTGACATTGTCTCATGTAAGATGTTTCTCTGGATTATATTTGATTACTTTTTAGGAGTCTAAAGTTACAGATGACATTATAGGTGCTGACAAATGCAAACTGTTTCATATACTATATTTGTCTCACCTTTGTATGCTGGATACTTAGATTTGCAGGAGCTCTGTTAAAGAAAAATGGAGGAGTGCAGATAACTTTTTTGAAAGCAACTAGTGGCGAATGAGCAGAAGACTGGCCATGCACAGGACAAATCTACTCTCTATGCATTTATTAATAAGGCAAGTGTTGATAGCTACTCAAATTCTATTTAGCGGTTGCTGTTTCAGATGACAAATCGAAAGCAAACAGTAAATACTCAATTGCAACATCTTCTCTGTGATCGGAGACTCTTGGTAAGTTGATTGAGGCAGAACAAGGTCAGGTGCACAAGCTGTTCTCAGCATGTCAATGTCAGGTTTTCTTAACAGAGTGCTGTGAATGGTTTATGTATCCTTTGATACATGACTAGGAAAGTGTGCAGTTTTACGCCCTGGCTATGAAATGCTTGTACGTGACGTGGTTTGTATGTGTGTGTTGTCATTGGAAAGGAAGGAGATGTGTTGTGAAGTGCTTGTCACTGTATGGGAGAGCTGGTGATGTCATATGGAATGTTTGGTTTTGAATGATGTGTGTGTGTTCCAGACTAGGTCTGTTAAGCCTGGGTGATGGGACCCAGTGGTTCTGTTCATGAAGTCTTGATATAACCTATAATAAAGATGTCTGGATAAACCTAAGAAGACTACGAAAGGTGCTTTTTAACACTGGCGACGAGGATCTTTAAGAACACATGCACGCAGAAGCAGAAGGCTGTTGAGGGGGGTGCAGCAGAAGAAGGACAGGAACCACTGCCCTCAGACACCAAGAAAGTAAGTCCCATCACCCAAGGTTTCAGGACGCAGGGGACAGAGAATTAAGGAAAGTCCCATCGCAGACACAGGGCATAGAGAAGCTGAAGAAGTGCCCATTGCAGGAGTAGCTGTATAACTCAGGGCATAAGTATAAGCAGAAGGCAGCCCAGAAAAGTGTCCAGGGGGTTGAAAAGTGCCCCAGCGCAGGCCCCATGGTGCAGTATGATGAAGATGAGCACTGGACTGCGCAGTAACATTTTGAAGCAGAAGCAGGCCCCAAGAGGAAAGGTTTGAAGCAGAGACCCACAAATGAAGCGGGTCCCAAGAGGGAAGCATGCTCTCAAAAGTAGAAGTTAAAGCAGAAGCCCCAAAAGTGAAGGGAAGTCCAAGAAACCTCTGGTTAAGATATCTCCATCCCAGGGAATGAGTACCTGGCATAAGTAGCACGTTTTATCGTATGGGGAGGTGAAATGAAGAGAAGATTCCAGCACAGCACCCCCTGGCATTGAGGAAATGAGGAAGACAGCATTGCAGGTGTAGCAGGGTCACCAACGGCATAAGGAAAGGCCAGTCCAGGGGTAGGAGCAAAACCCAAAGGTGAAGCAGGCCCAAAAGTAATAGGTTTGGGTGTGGCAGTAGCAAAGAGCAGAGGCAAATGTCCCAAAAGGGAAAATGTGTATCAAACATTAGCGTTTATTGGAGCGCTGCGCTGTGAATTGTTATTTACAATTGATGAAAGGGTGACTCAGTGGGCAGCTGTCCTGCCGTTGGTGTATATGGACATACTGACGGTTGACGCTCGGAGCTGTGAGAGGCTCTGTGGATGCCTTAACAATGATGATGTCAGGCTGTGTGCAAGAGAGTTGGCGATCCTGAGGAATGTGGAAATGCCAACGTTCTTTGCCGGTTAAGTGTCAAGGAGAAGCTTCGTCCTCCGGTGTTAGGAGAGCAGCACCCTGCCAGGTGTTTCTCCTACGTGCATCGGAGCATTCATATGATGGCCAGAAATAAAGGCCCTTGTAACGTGATATAACGTGCGTGCGTAGGAAGTAGAAGACTTGAAAAATATGCCAGAGGAAGATGGAGGAAGTGTTCCACAGAGACGGTAGAAGCTGTGTATGAACAAAGCGTTTGGCAATGAGCTGATGAGGAAGAAGGAAGACCCACGCAAATTGCTCTCAGATAAGAAAGGAAAACCCAGGAAGTCATAAGTTTCCAGTTTGGCAGAGTCGTTCTCGTTCTGAAATAACGAAGCCTCGTGTGGTAAGAAGGATCTCGGGGAAGAGGCAGCAGCAAAGACGTTCCCCTATGACTGTGTTAAAGGTGTGCTGAATCGCAGCAGAAAAATGATCCTTTTACTGAAAACTGTTCAATGTACGGACGTAGCCTTTCCATAGTCTCATGTTGCTATTTATATGCTAGTGCACAAACGGAATATGTATGTGGATGCTGATGGTAATGAGTGTGTCTAGGAGACGTACAAGCATAGAATAATATTTTGAGGAGTTCCAGCTGTAAATGGACTAACATGGACTCTAGCGAATACCCTTTAGTACTAAAATGTGAAAGTTAAAAGTGCATGGTGTAAGAGATGAAAGGAAGAGACCCTAAGTGGGCTAGAAGTAACTTTTTGAGGCATTTCAGGTTACGTTGCCCAGAGCAACAAGGACTATTAGGTATATGGAAGGAATTGGCAAACACTAAAGGTAGGCCTCGATAAAGCAGCATGGACTTTTAGGGCTTCATATGATGACAGATGAACAGCAATGTGAATATTTAAGTGCACAATTTATATTGCTTGAACCAGAAGAGTCACCATTGTTGAAGTGTGCAAGAAGTAGGGGATTCATCTCCCAAAATAGATGAAGGTAGCGCCTTCAAATGTTTGCTCCGTGTGTTTGTGGGTGAGTGCCACATGTGAGTCTGAAGTTAGGGTGGGGATAGTGTCCCACATAAAGTGAAGTTAAGGTGTTGGGATAGCGTCCCATTAAAGTTTAGGGATAGCGTCCCAGTTACGTGAAGAGTAGGGATAGCATCCTGTGTGAAGTAGGGATAGCATCCTGCATGTAGTAGGGATAGCTACCCATGTGAAGTAGGGATAGAGTCCCGTGTGAGGTAGGGATAGCGTCCCGTGTGAAGTAGGGATAGCACCCCGTGTGAAGTAGGGATAGCGTCCCAGAAATATTTTGAGTTGCATCACTCAATAAACAGATGCATGATATGGATGTTGTCTGGCATGGAGGTCTGAACCAATCCTGCCTTCTACGTCAGTTTTGGTTGCACCTTGCGTGCGACCAACATCCCAGTTATGAATGAATGCTGTGTGGATGATGTGGCTGTGTGTATTTGTGTTGTGGGTGTAAGGAGGGAGATGAGATTGAAGTGCTTGAAGATGGTGTGGTTTAGAAGTGTGTGTGTCATTGGAAACGAAGGAGTGTCGTGGAGTGCGTGTCACTGTATGGGAGAGCTGGTGATGTCATATGGGATGTTTGGTGTTGAATGATGTGTGTGTGTTCCAGACTAGGTCATTTAAGCCTGGGTGATGGGACCCAGTGGTTCTGTTCATGAAGTCTTGATGTAACCTATAATAAAGATGTCTGGATAAACCTAAGAAGACTACAGAAGGTGCTTTTAATACTTACCAAGACATGATCTCAAGCCATTCCTCTGTGAGGGACATGGATTAAAGGTCAATACTAATCGAAGATCTTGAATTTTTGTACAAGGTCAGGTGTTTATTTAATGAAATATGCAATTTATTGAAGTACATTTAAAACTGTTGGAATATTATTCCATGTAGGAGTTACAATAAACAGTGTTTACTTTACAACTAGCCTGTGTGAAATCCTTGTCTTGGAAGGTAACAGAAATGTCTGAGGCATTATGCGCACACTGAGCTCAGCGGTGCACACTACTTCAGTGCGGCTTGTTGCCGGTTCGTGATGTCTACTTGTTTCGGCTCCCTTACCTGCTGCTGATTGTCATCTCCTTTACCTGCCACTGATTGTCCCTGCTGGGAGGTTGCAGTGAGATTCTGAGATAGAGGTAGGGTGAGGTGCCATTTTGATCTCTGGCTGGGCTTGCAGGCGGGCGCCTTTCCAGATGCTGTTATCATGGTTGGTGATAAGCCTGCTGGTGTCCGTCTCTTCACCACTTTGTATTGCCATGCTCAGCACTGCTGGATGCATGCTGGGCTTAGAGTGCTCCCAGAGTCTGCCTACTAGAGTATTCTATTATTTAGGCATTCTATTATTTAGGCAAGTGGCAGATTGTACGGTGTATCTCTGCTATTGTGCCTGATTTTTTATGAGTTTCATATGTGTGGGGTGGTGAATCACCTCACCTAAGTCTACTTTAAGAAAGGAGAATGCCCATTACCAGATCCCAGAATATTACAATGACATTTGAGCATCCAGCTGAATTACCCTCCTGGCCCAAGGTCTCTGACTCAGGGGCTAAAGTTACGGTTTCCAAAGAAGGGAATACATTTGGGATAATGGGTTATGTTGTTATGTTATGTGAGTTGCATTAATACTCTGCATATTCACCCATAGGCATCTTGGCATGAGTATTCCAAAATATTAACCAAGCAGCTAAACAACTAAAGCAACAGGGTTATCAGGGCGCACTTGAATTGGATGTGTTTTTCTCGATACCCGCAAGGGAAGATGGTAGGCCATTCAACAGTTTCCCTGCTGCAAAGGAGAAGGCACGTCCTCCAACTCGGGATGACATAATCTTCGGAATTGCCACCAAATTAGCACTACAACAGCAGTGCCACCGTCCTGGAATATATAAACAAAAATGTTCTTAGAGGTAATCAACACCTTGGTGATAGAAAGCCTGATGAACCAGATACATTGATTTAAACTTAATCCTTTGGACGATGGGATGCCAATTCAGAGCACGAAGCACAGGGCTGATATGATCTCCACAGGGTGAATTGGTGGCCCTAAAAAGCTGCCAAATTTTGCAGCAATTGCAGACGATGTATAGAGCCTGTGGGCTGAGACAACTAGATAGCATTGCAATAGTCGATACCACTAGTAACCAATTGTGCGACTACCAATGGTTGCAGGTGGCTAGGGAGAAATGGAAGTACTGTACGGAGAACTTTCAGAAGAAAGTGCTCCATTTTGCAAACCACACTCACTTGGAGGGTTATCGAAAGAGAAGATGACAAAATAATGTCCAAAGTCATGGCCACCATCACTGGAATAGGAAGATCACCAAGAATGAGTGGCCAGAAGGAGGATGTCCAAAGAGCAGAGTCAGGAGGAGGACCCACCACCAAGACCTCCAACTTCTCCCCATTCAGCTTAAGCCAGTTCGCACTCATCCCCTCCTCACTACCGACAGACACTCACATAGACCAGAGGACACCAATGCCTGGTCCAAATCTAATTGGTCCAGAATCTGGGTGTCGTCAGCATAGGAGTAACATCGGAAACCATGGGAGTGGATGAAGCAAACCAGCAGCTGAGCATAGATAATAAAAAGCGTACAGGACAAGACAGAGCCCTGAGGGACACCACAAGAAAGTGCACAGGACGAGGAGAGAAAAGGAGGAAGAGACAGCGACTGGCTCCTATCAGTCAGGAACGAGGTGAACCAGGTCAGGACGGGTCCGGAAATGCCTGCTGATGCTAAGCAAGACAATAGGATGGACTGGTCGACAGTGACAAAAGCTGCGGACAGATCTAAAAGTATCAGGCCCCCCCCACTCCACCCTGGTCAACCACAATGGTCAGATCATCGACCACAGACACCAGGACACTCTCCATACCCCGCCCTGGCTGAAACCCAGACTGAAATGAGTCAAAGAAATCAGAGGTTTCCAAGAAAGAACAGAGAAGAGGAGACACCAGGGACTCAAGCAGCTTCATAAAGAAAGGGAGAAGAGAAATAGGGGGAAAGTTAGCCAGCACCGATGCATCCAGTGATGGCTTCTTCAGAAGGGGAATAACCGTAGCCTGTTTCAATTCCATGGGGATTGAGCCTAACTGATAGGAGGAACTCACTGCTTCTGTGACCCAAGGATCATGCCTGACATAATGGCTTTGAGAGTAGCAAGAGGAATCAGGTCCAAGGGGGCAGAGAGGACTTAAGTCAGCAGACCATCTGCAAATCCTCATCCATACAGAATTCCAGAAACTGAGCCCATACATTGGTAGTGGTGACTACTACTTGCCAGGGAAAAAGTTTGAGGTTTGAGGTTTGAGTGGTGCCACCTGGGTAGCAGCATCACACAATATCTGTGAGACAAAAGATTGATTGATTGCTGAGGAACCACTACACCTATCCGAAAGCAAGAACAACAGCAGGTTATGATCCACAGAGCACCAATTACATCTTCAAAAGGTGGGAGGAGCAAATTTGGCAGATATTACAGGCCCCAATATCCAAAAGGGTATGAGGCAGTGATCTGACCACAGCACCTGTCTCCTAGAGGAGATACAACTACTAGCTTCAGGTGAAAAAATAAGATCAAGTATGCCACCTTCAACATGAGTAGATTCCCACACAGATTGGTAGAAGCGGAGTGTGGGCAGAGTGTGTTTGGCGGTGTTGGAATCAGCATCTACAGCGTTTTCTCTGTGTATGTGAGATTCATCAAGTCGTTTCTTTGTTTTAACTACTGCCCGCTCTTGCCTGAACCCAGCCACTCTATCAACCCATAGCCGCTCACGTGGAACGTTAAGCGGAGTGTGGGCAGAGTGTGTTTGGCATTGTTCGGCGTGCAGCAGTGGCCGATGTGTTATTACAGTTTTGGCATCTTTGGACTACTATCAAAGCCTTGATCTGCCTCTCCGAGGTAAGCGCATCCAAGTCAATTCGCTATCATGCCTGGTAAGACAATGACGAAGAGAAAACATTACACACTACGAAAAAGTAAACCATACGTGAAATGTCTGTTTACAAACGGGAGGATAGAGCGTCTATTAACAATGAAAACCCTGCTAAAGTGAACATCTCTCCCTCTACTTCTAATAATCCTAACATACAGACTCGTAAAATATAAACCTAATTATGACTCCACACAAATTGCAGATTTTTTTAAACCAGGAAATGAAGTTCAACCTAGTGTATGCCATCCCGTCTGCCCTGTAACCAGAGTGGAGATCCATCCGTCGAAAGTGGGGGTAGGCGATATCATTTCCCCTCCTACATCATATGATGTGATTGAGGACAACTCCTTATTGGAACTATGTTATCACCTCTGTGGTACCAATAGATCGACCGCTGAAGCGGAGGTTGCCATGGCAGATTGTATGAATGACAAATCTGGAAACCAATTACAAGAGGTTTCCCGACCTACTAATAGACCTTCGCCCCACCTTTCCAGTACTCCCTTTTTACTGCCTCTCTCAGGTCTTCCCAGTTATTAGATGACTGAATTGCCTGTGCAGAATGAAGTTATAAATATTTCTGACCAAAATAAATGAGGTGATTTCAATCTACTGCCAAAGAGAAAGAAAAAAACCACCACTGAAACCACTCCTTTTCCTTCAATTGGTCTTTTACATTTTGCGTTAAACATTTTAATTAAATTAACTGATCAGAACTATTACGAAACCCCCAAAAATTGCCAGATGTTAGAAACACTGATGCTTTTGAAAGATACTTGACCTGCATTTAGTCCTGAGAAAGGTACTAATGACAGCAATCAGGAGGCAATGAGTGATCTAGCCCCCTTAAATCAGCCTGCGGAGTCTAATGAAGTTGGTAACTCTTACAATATTACGGAATCGCCTTTAACATTTCTAACACATAAGAAAAGAAGGAAACAGGCGAAACAATGTAGGAAATGTTTGCCACCCCCAGTACTTTCAATTAGCATTGAGGATGAAATTAATGCACTCACGCAACCACTTAACTCTACAGTGGCCTCACTTGTAGCAACTAAAGCCAAAACCAAGGGCCTAAGGAAGCGCATACATAGGAAAAAAAGGGCATCTGCTAACTAGGAACTTTGACTAGCTGGTTGGCTTCTAAAGATAAGGCCAAAGGGAAAATATCAACAGCTCCCATTCCCCACAGTATTGTAGAGGATTCATCTTCTGAAATTGGTTGTAATAACACTCATGACACACGAGGGAGACAACCTTGTAAAAACACACACGGAAGTGCCTGTTTTGAAGAAGAAGTACCCAAGGGCAAAAAATCCTCCCTTAACAATAGAGTGGTTAGCATCAGCGAAAGAATGGACAAACGCACAAAGAAACCAATCAACAGACCCTTACTGCTTGAACTCTGTGTGAAGATTCCTGCTTTGCGCATTTTAAAATCCTGTGATTTTGAATTCGTACAACCCTTGAAATGCCAGTTTGGGGCTATTACGCTTGTCCATTGTGTACGTCCTACAACAGCCACTCTTATTTGCGTGTAATAGGAATCACTAAACTTCCTTGGTTACGAGTTAGATATTGTATTTCCTGATCCTATTATCTCCCATCCTTGTGATCACTGCGGCACCTCCAAGCCCAAAATTGTATCTCTACCCCTTGGGCAAACGGAAAGCTCTGCTGAAAACCAAGCAGCGTGGAAATGGCTTAAGAAGCTGCCGGGGCAATTAGAAGTATCTCAACCGTGAGTGATAAAAATCGCATCATGGAACACACACGGCCACTCTCATTTTCTTAGTTTGGGCAGCTCCTTCGATGGCCTCATTAAATACCCAATGTTCCTCTTACAGGAAACCTGGCTATTGATAGATTTTCATGTTCATACCCATTGTATTTACCAACGTCACGCAAAAAAGGGAGAGAAGGGCAGCCTATTTGGTGGCCCGCTTATGGGTATCAGCCATGACTTTTGGGCCAGTGAAATTGATCTTATACCAGATCTGACCATGTGTTAGCAGTCCAAATTAAAGCTAAAGATGGCATGACTATTCCTAATATCTTGGTCATAAACATTTATGATCCTCCTACTAAAGAATGTACGACAGAGATACATGATTTGTTAGACATGGTGATGACTAAATGGTGTATGATTGAGGGTAATGATGTGGTTGTCCGTGGTGGCGATCTTAATGCTTGTTGTGGCGTATCAACTATGAAGGCGGCATTTGATAATATATCACCTACTAATGTAATAATGGTTAAGGATAAGAGAAATGGAGTGTGGTCTAACTTCCTGCAAGACTGGGAAATATGCCCCCTTAATGGAAGAACTGCCAGTGATAATCCTGGTAAATGTACCTGGAATAATGGTGAGAAATTTGCCACTCTTGGTTATATATGTGGGAATATGGCTGCACTCAGTTGTATGAGTGATTTTGAAGTCATCTTGTTACCCTTTAGCGATTGTTCTCTGATTGTAGCCAAATTTAACTTGTCTTTGACCAGTTTAGCCACTCGGGGTCCCACCAATATTGAGGTCTGTAATAGCGGGTCCAAAATAAAATGGAATGTCCTTGATCTTGATGACACTCTGTAAAAAGGTGTGCCTTCAAAAAAGAAGTCGTGGGCATCCTCTATCTTGATCCCCGTGTATAAAGCTGGCTCCAGAACTATGCCGTAAACTATAGGACTATAGGACTCTGTCTTTACTCGATACTACAAGAAAGATACTTACAGCTATAGTTTTAAACCATTTGCAATGCTGGACTGATGACAACAAGATACTCCATCCCGTTCAGTCAGGATTTTGAATGGTGTCCAGTACCATATATAATATTATATATTAGACTCCTTGATGCAATTATGACCAGGGCCAAACAGCATTGCAATCCATCAGTTTATGTCACATAAGTTGACTTTAGCTCTGCTTTTGACAGAGTCAACCGTAATAAATGATGGGAGATCCTGTCCACTTAGGGCTGTTCAACATGGTTTGCGGAAATATTAATCAAGTTACATCAAAATAATACTGCTCGAGTTCGACTTGATAATGATGATAGACTCACCAGCCCAATAAAAATCAACAATGGTGTCAAACAAGTCTGTCTACTGGCGGCACCCCTTTTCAATTTGTATACTGCTTATTTGATTCGGCGTCTTGAAAAATATGTTCACTGCCCTGCTAGATTTAAAACTACCAAGGTCTCAGCGTTACTGTGCACGGATGTCCTTGTGATAGTTGATCATACGATAAAGGGCATGAAAGCAATACTGTAAGAACTGAGCCGTTTCTCAAGCAAACATGGTATGATCATCAATTTAAAAAAGACCAAGACCATGCTTCTCACATCAAAAAAAGTTAATAGGCCTGCAATGAGGGGATTAATTGACGATACAAGTTCTTATAAATATCTTGGAGTCGAGATGGACAATAAACCTGGCTATTTACCATTAATTGAGAGAAAAGTCCAATGTACCAGGCACATCACTATGCTTGTGTGTAACTATGTTTCCCAATATGCTGGGTACACTCGGAAGGGCATCATGTTGCTGTACACTCAATGGTTTATACCAGTGGTGGTCTACGGCCTTGAAGCCCTTTCGCTTGGAAACTTGTCACGGCTTGATAAAGTTGAGGGATACTTTTGGCGGACTATATTTAGCCTTCCTCCTTCTTGTCCCATACAATATATAAGAGTGGAATTTGGCCTTACATCTATAAGGGCAATTGTCCAACACCGGAGAGACTTGCTCCCCTTGAAAGCATTATGTCATCCGTTCAGTCAATTGCTTAGTATTTTGGGGAACACTGTCTTTGATTTTAAAAGAAGCAATGATCAGGAAAACTATGATGTATTATGCATGGATTCTTACGCTGCTCTTAATTGGTCGATAGATCGATCAACTTTGGGTAGATATAAGGCCATTAAAATGGCCTTTAAATATAATTAACAGCTGAAAGATTGGGTCAACAATTTTGAACATATGAGCTGACTCCATAATTATGTGCATTTGGAAGGAATCACCTCCACAAACGTATTTGGTTAAATGCCCGTGCCCAGCGGTACATGAATTCCGGCTGTCCATGCGGTTTAATCAACTCCCGGTGAGAGCCACCTATGGCACTCAATGGACACTGGCATCTCGCCAAAGGCACTGCTGTATAAGTGAAATTAAGGGTAACTTGGAAACCGTAAGACATATACTAACTGCGTGTCCCAAGCTCATAACACTTTATAGATGTATGTACAGCCGTTATGTGCACCATCATTAATCCATTGCTTCAATATTTCTGGCATTTATGCCTAAATACGTTGTCTGAAGTTTTGATCATATGTTTATATCATGTATGGACAAGAGCTATGCATATTATTAAAACTGCCATAGATATATAAGAGTAGCCTTATTATCTGCTCTCTATTCTTATACCATATGACCTGGTATTGATTAGGCCGCTAAATTTGAGTTTACCGGCTGCATAAGTTCAAACATGCCTTTTTATAGCTGCAATGCATGATGTCTATTAGATATCGATTTATTTGGGTTTTGTTCTCTGTGAGAATTGAAGATGGTAAATTGATTCATGTTTGAATGGGTAATCTGTAATATAGAATGCGATGTATTTTAATGAATTAAAATTATGATGAATTGTTATTGTTAATATTTAATGTATCATTGATGATGATTGTGTTATGTGAATATAGTTGTACTGTTGTAGAAGTTCCTTTGAACTATAAACAACAATAAATAAATAAAAACTCCAGATCCAGTATAGTGTATCAGGGGGTCGCCTCGTAGAACTCACCAAAACATTATAAAAGTACTCAAAAAGGAGTGTAGGCCGGTGCAAGAAGTAACACAATTTTATTCAGGGCCCTAGACGCAGCTGGGACTGCAAATTCGAACAGATAGAGGAACAGAATTGCATGGAAAGGCACTGTCAAAGAAACGCCCCTAAGATTAGAACTTTTATACAATGCAAATAATTAGTTATTCGTAATCGTGCTACATGAAACAATATCCCTACACAAATCTAATTGGCCTTTGCACTTAAAACCCTTATAGAAAAGCATACATTCTGATCAATGATTGGGTCCACGGACCTTCCTACACTGCTCTCATGTACACCCTGCGATGTCACAGTCAACCCCCAAATCCCACAGCACAAAGTTAAGTCATTGAAACATTTGAGACGACCAGCGGAACTTTATTCAACTGCATTGGACGCCTCATTCTAAATCCCATGGCCATGAGAATGGCCCCTCACCATGAAACCATCAGTGCCTTGAACCACAGACATATTACCATACAATTGTTGCATATCCTGAACACTCTAACCCATTTTGCAGGGAAGATGTTGTACGGGGAAATTTGAAACTGCTGTGGTATTTTTCGTCTCCATTTGAAAATTGTATTTCATAAATGATTTTGAATTATAAAATGGTCATGTATTACTTATTAGTTGACGAAACCTGTGAGCTCTTATCTGTGTCTTTGAAAAGTAACAACCACTGTGTTCTTTTCACAGCGCTGGCCTGGGATTGCAGACTCTGCACTAAATCACCAGCTGGAGCGGCCTTTGCTGCATATAAAATGCTAACACACGTTTAAAGTAAAAGCAAGCATTTTTGGCCTATTTACTGCATTTCGTGCTACCACTAAGTTGCATTATTCTTACTTGTGCTCCTGTATTTATGAATTCGTTTTTTAAAGATTTTATTTCACAGATATGAGAAAGAGCCCCCTCGCCTTTTACATTGCTACTCTCGCATCTGATAATTGTGTTCTGCTATACTGCGTTGAACTTACACCTTTATTACAATAGCATCAAAAAATGGAACCACTGCTGGGACCTGCGAGGTATTAAAACCCATATTAAAGTCCCACAGCACCACCAACTCTGTAAACATTATTTGGAGGGCTGCTACAAGGTCCAAAAAAGGATTTACTATTGGACGATATACGATTATAAAATGCCACTAAACAGATGCCGATAGCATAAAGCAAACTAAAAGTGCTTCCATCTTAAGCTAATGGTCTAAGGGAATCAGAGAAAATTGGAGGATCATTTTGAAAATAACAACTACTCCCCCGCCGGGATGGGATGAGATCCGATCCAGATGACTAATGCTGTAACCATCCGGGAGTTCCTGAGACAGGACAGGAGTGGACGTGTCTGTGAGCCACATCTCAGTCACAAACATCCACATCAAGTACATTTTCTGTCAGGAACTCATAGATGAATGTAGCATGAGACACCAATGAGCGAGAATTAATAAAAAAGGCAGTAAGCAAACAGTCCTCATCATGTGAAGGGACATCACTAATAGAGGCAATAGTAAAATAATTAATAGGCAACTCTGTACCTGGAGGAGATACATCAAGTAGAGCTTTCCTAGTTTACTGTATTGTATTCCTGTGCCCATGCCCACCCACCCGTCCGTAGCCCAGACATGCCCAAACAGGCTTAAATTTGGTGCAACCTTGGCTCGACGGGCTCATCGCACTGCAAACGACCAGTGTCCACAAACCTTTAAGTGCCAGCATTGTATTACCAGAGCCAATCCGTTCCCACTACCTATCGACAGTGAGGACAGACTGCCCCCAGTCTATGTGTGCAGGCAAGAAAGAAAAGAAAGACCTGAAAAACCTGAACGTGATCCTCAGTGTACTCTTGAGGCTAGGCACCCTCTGCCGGATTCTGGCATACAAGGAAAATACAAGCAAATAATTCAAAAGGAGAACAAAGTTAAAATGAAATAATTAAATGCATTCACTATGAGGTAGCGTGAGTGTGTGTGGGTGGTACCCAGCCATGCGCCACGGCCTGGGTTATATCCCGGTGCCTGAAAGGAAAGAAAATCATGACCAGACACTCAAGTTAAGTATAATAACAAAGCAAAAGATAAAAATGCACAGCAGCGAGGCCGTACCTTTAGAATCCCACGTCTCCTAGTTCATTTCAGCTTCTTTATTACTGAGTTTGGGTTTGGATCTTTAAGCAAGCATTCTTTGATGTCATAGCTCAGTACATTTTATTCTTGATTTTTCCGATCAATGTTTAGTGCAAGTTGTTTTATATCTGAGTTATGAGATTCTGTCTGTGATTATCGTTTGTTTTTGTTTGTTGCTTATGTAATTCTGGTATTGTGTATGTTTTTGTGATTGTATTCTTTGTTCAGAAAAAAAACAGAAACAATCTGCTATACAGAATGAACTTCCATCCACCTGCCACCTTAAAACGTCTACCCTTTAGCCAACGGCTTAGGGTCAACCCCATTTTTAGCAATGCTGCTGACAGTAGGGAACTGTTGGGGAAGATTTTAGAGATTTTCAGCAAGAGGTTAGTCCCACAAAAACCTGTAAGATCTATGTCTCTCACTTTGGACAAAGACTTGGAGCAGTTATTACAACCTGCACCTAAAAGAACAGCATCCCCACTTGTATTGATTTATTTATTGATTGATTGATCGCTTGTTAGGTGCTTACACAGGATGTAAATACTGTTTCAAACTGCCCACAGGCAACCGGGAGGGGACAAGGGATGAGAAACAATTAAAATCCATAAACAATATTAAATACAATGGAGGGAGGACAAACCTACTATGCCTTGTGAGTGTTCAGAACATGCAAGTGCAGTAGGGAGAGGGAATGGGATAGGTGCTGGGGTGCTCATGGGTGAGCAACAGGTGAAGTGCAATATAAGGTAAGTGCAAGCCTCCAAAGGTGGAGGGTGAGTCGAGGCAAGTGCTGAGGATAGACAGAAGCTGGGGTGATTTGGTGTGGGAAGTCAGGTCCTGAGGATGCATAAGGGCCCTGAACACCAAACAAGCAACTGTGAGATTAGCAGAAGAGAGGGGGAGGGAAGGAGGATGTAAAAAAGGAAGGTCTTGAGGATCTTCCAGAATTTAAGGAAGTCCTGCCCAAGACAAAGAGAGGGGGTAAGGCTGTTCCAAAGAAGGGAGGCAGCTGAGGAAAGCAATCAACCTCCTGCACTCTGTTTAGTGAACCGCTTTACACACAAGGAGTTGGTGTCAAACGAGCACATAGGTCTAGAGGGGGAATATTTAGTAAGAGAGAGTTGCAGATAGTGTGGTTCCTGGCCCCAGACAGCCTTGTGGATGATACAGAGGGATTTGAATTTAATCTGTGAAGCAACCGGGAGCCAGTAACAGCTTTTTAGGGCAGGAGAGATGCAGTCCCTGGGCTTGAGGCCAAGGATAATTCTCGCAGCCCTATTCTGGAATGGCTGGAGGGGTACAGAGTGGAAGAAGGTAGATTCTGGAGGATGCTATTGCAATAGTCAAGCCTAGAGAGAACCAGGATTGACCTTCTGGGGGAAGGTGAGAAAAGGTAGAATTCCTTTGAGATGGATGAGCTGAAAGTGGGACTGGCAATGTCTTGAGTGTTAGGGAGGAAGGAGAAAGAGGAGTCGAATATGACTCAGAGGTTTCTGGCTTCAGAAGAGGGAGCCGGGGGAGAGTGAAGGGAAGAAATCGGGTGCAGGCATCCCAATCGGAAGGATCTCCGATTTGCTGGCATTGAGGCAGAGATCATTGGAAGTGCACCAGGACTGGATGGCAGAAAGGCAGTCTGTGATGATGGAAGGGGTAAAAGGGTCAGCTGGAAGTTTGAAGAAGAGTTGTGTGTTGTCAGCATAACACTGGAAGTTGGGGGCAAAGGAGGAGATGAGGAGTGCTAGCTGAGTAAGGTAGATGTTAAAGAGCCAAGCCGAGCCCTGGGGGACACCACATGTGGAGAAGGAAGTAGGAGAGGAGAAGGTGCCCCGGATGACATGGGAGGTGTGGTCAGTTAGGAAGGATTTGTCTCAAAGTACAGCATACAGAACAATAGAATCAAGATATCAATTTTAAAGCACTGGGAAATTCTATGAAAAGATAATAAATTAGGAGAACCTTTTAAAGACCACCCGATATTTGCCTACCAGAAAAGACACAACCTTCGTGACTAGGCAAGAATGGTAGTGACTATGGCAGCACTGGATTATGACTACCATCGGACACCTTTTCATGTCTCAGTTGCCTAAATTGCAATGATGTAACTAAGGTGAATATTATTTTTCACCTCAAAACTGGCAAACAACATTTTCTGAAATGTTTTGCAACGTGTGACTCAATAAAATGTAGTATACAGCATTAGATGCCCCTGCAGCATCTCTTACATTGACTACACTACAAGAAAAGTAAAGATAATCAATATTATAATAATTATAACAATAATAAGATTAGATGGAATTAATTTGATTTTGATTTTGTCTATTTGTAACGCGCACCGGACGAATTAAATCGGGATTGGGCGCAGATGTATCATTTGCAAATTAGAGACGTGCCTTAACCCAATTCATCATGTAAAGAGAAAGAAAATATGGGTATAAGAGGGTATAGATCAACTCGGGGACCAGGATTCTAGCAGAACAAGTGGGTCTTCAATGCCCCATGGAATGCTGGGAGAGTTGTAATCTCCCTGATTTCTCTAGGTAGTTTGTTCCATGCTCTTGGGCCGTACACTCTGAATCTGGGGTCCCCTTTGTTCACATACCTAGAATGTGGTATCTGAAGCAGATTATTATCTGCTGAGCGCAGCTGTCGGTGGGAACATACTTCTTAATTTTGTCTGATAGATATTCTGGACCTATCTTGTTGACACACTTATAGACAAAGTAAAGAACCTTAAACTCAATTCTCTGCTTTATTGCCAACCAGTGTAAGGCTGTCTCTGTATCCCTGCAGCCCCCCTTCCAAGCACTTGTCTGCACTTACCTTGCACTTGCCACCAGCGGGCCCTTATTATTTATCTTGTATTCTACCAACCCTGTACTGCACTTTTCCCCTCTCCCTTTCCCCTTGCACTTTTCCCTTCCCCTCCACCCTTGCACGATCTGAATGACACCTGGCCTAGTAGGATTGTTGTCTGTCCCCTCTTTGTTCCCCCCTCCCTGCCTCGTCGGGTCTTGAAACACTTGTGTATAGGTGCGTTACAAATGCCATATCATATCATATCATATATCAAAGAGCAGCGGGGAGAGAGAAGATCCCTGTTGAACTCCACAATTTCATAATACAGAGTCTGACAGGAAATCTCCAACTCTTTGTTCTCTTTTTGAGAGAAAAGATTCAAACCATTGAAGGGCTACTTCCCCCACTCCACCTACTTCTCTCAATCGTTTAAGTAGGGTCCCATGGTCCACCGTATCAAATGTGGTGGACAGAACCAGCATGACCAGCAGGGTCAAGCCCCCTGGTCCGCCGTCTCCAGCAAATAGTCCTATACTGTCAATAATGCCGTCTCTGTCCCGAAACCTGGTCGGAAGCCAGATTGCAATGGATCAAGCAGGTTCTCTTGATCCACATGTCCCTGCAGCTGGGTCGTCACCATTTTTTCCAGGATTTTAGCTGGCCATGACAGTCCTGCTACTGGTCTGTAGTTTTGAAGGTTTTTAGGATCCAAGTTATTCTTCTTCAGCAATGACGTAACCACAGATTTCTTCAGAATCGCTGGTACTACCCTTGATGTGAGAGATTTATTAACACATTTAGTAATAAAAGGGGTGATATCTGATGCTATTCGCTTAGCTACTGAAGAAGGAATAACAAAGAGCGCGTCATGTGTTGCTTTTAGCGCGGCATGCAGAGCACATACTCTTTCCTCTGATACCTCGGTGAACGTAAATAACTTCTGACCAGCCCCTCTATCCCCCTCCTGAGCTTACCTCTGGAGTCTCAAGAGGACCTAATGGTTTAATTTCCATAATCTTACCCTGTATGAATTCTATTTTGTTTATAAAAAAGTTATTAAAAGAATCTGCCTGTACTTGTGGTGATTCTGGCGCTGCCGACGCACAACCAGGATTAACTAACTGAGAGATTGTTGTGTACAGTTCCTGTGGCCTGTTCATAACTTTATCAATCTTCTCAGTTATAAATTTAGATTTAGCTTCAAAAATGGCTTTCCCATAGTCTCTTCGTAAGCTCTTAACATGTCCTAAATTACTCTCTGTACGATTTCTCCTCCATTTTCTTTCTAGGGATCTCAACTTCTCCCTTTGTTTGGCCAAATCTGATGAGAACCAGGGGTTAGTAAACTTCCTAGTTTTCTTTTGTTGAAGAGGGGTCTGTTCATTACATAACATGGCCATAATTTCCGTCCCTTTATTGAAGAACTCTTCACATGGGAGAGCATCTTTAATCTGTGCCAAAACATATTTCAGGGACTCCCCTGGGATTTTCAATAAATCTTTTGGCTTGCGAAACTGTCCAGTCCAATTCTCTGTAATCACTTCCAGAGTTTTTTTTAGAAGATTTCAATTTAAATACTCTGGCATAATGATCTGTCCATGATATTGGAATTGTTTCTACATAATTAATTATCTCCTCTCGGTATGACTGAACATCCAGACAATGACCTTGATGATATCAGGGGGATAATGCTAGAAGTTCCAATGCATGTGCTTCCAGAATTTCTCTCAATTCTCTGTCATCTGCCGATGTCAAATCCTCTGCCCATATATTGAAATCCCCCAGACATAACAACTCATCATGCTTACTCCCTATGTCTGGCAGAAATAGTACTAGTGTATCCAGAAAAGCCTGTGCTGGGCCAGGGGGTCGGTAACCAAATAAAATGTTTATAGTTTTATTTGGTGTGCACTGAATAGAGGCATGCCCCATTTGGGTGTCATCATTCCAGTCTAAAGATTGCAGGTGTGATAGTTTCAATGGGGCTCCCACAATAACTGCAATACCCGCTTCCCTTTTACCTAATCTATTAATGTAGTGTATCAAATAACCTTGTGGAACTAGGAGATGAAACGTGGCCTGCGAGGTCTCATTGAACCAGGTTTCTGTCAGAAATATGCAATCCAAATCCTGGGCTAAGATGAGCTCATGGATCTCTATCAAATGTTTAACAGCTGATCTAACATTAAGTAACATTGCTTTAAATACCTATGTCCCCTTACGATTTATTGTAGAAGTGGGTTCCAATCTCCTGGTCCTTTCAATTCCCAAACTCCAGATTTTGTCCAGAGTACGGTGGGATATACCACCTCCCTCGCTCCTTATCTCCTTTAATTCCATACTTTGGTAGTTTATCATATTGCTATGATCTCCCCAGGTCCAGTCCTCAAGCCCTTACAATTAACATTTTACTAACGTTCGTACCAACAGGCCAAGGCCATCAGTCACACAACATTTCCAGGAAGCAAGACACAATGTCACACGAATGAGGGTTCAGGTTCTAGACAGAACTGAAGACAGCAGAACCAACATGAATATTCAATGGACATTGAAACAAAAAGAGACATTCTGGATAGACCTGTTGGATTTCCTCCAATGGCATGGAATGAATGAAGAACAAGAATGTGCCGGTTTCATTTGAATTGTGTGTCTCTAAGACTACTGTTTCTTATGATCATTAGTATCATGTTGTGTAATGGACCATTTTGACACCCAACTGTCTACCTCAGTAGATAATTCTTTTTGACCATGGGAGTTTATGTATTTTTCAAAGAGGGGTTTGTTCCCATCCATACGTGCAACACATATGTATTATGGTTGCTATGGTTACCACAACACTGTTACGTTTGTTGGTTTATTCTGTACCATCATTTCTGTATATTATGGTGCCTCACAATGTTACTCTCCATTTCAAATATCCACTAATAGGGCTTTCTTTTTTGGATTATGAATTGTTGTTTTTGTTTTATTCTTGTTTTCCTTGGTTTAAGGGTTATAACTGCACTTCCTCTCTATTCACAGTTGTCCAGGTTTTTTTCATGTACAGTAGACGTTTTCTGTATTCTTACTCTTGTTCATCTATTGTCACATACTATCATCCAAGTACTATCATGTTAGCAACAACAGCCTTGACCCTGTTATCAGGTGTTTTTGACTCAATCCTCCTTGTTTACACTGGTACATCAGCAACTTTGGTTTCATACATAGTTCGTGACGTGGACTTTTCCACGTCATTATTCGTGATGTCAATACATACCTTCCAATGATGTCACATCGTTACTTTATGGACCTGTCTCTGGGGCTTTCATGCATTTAAAGAGTACTTCTCTTTTCACCCAGGCTTCTCGCTGCACTCATGTACCAGGCTGGTATCATAATACGCTCTAAGTAAGTGAGCTTTAGCGGAAGTCTTTCAAGTTTGTTTTGGTCCAGATAAGAAAGTGGATTTCTTGACCAGACTATGGTTAGCATTTGTTTCTTCTTTGAACTAGGAGCAAGTATTGACATATGAGCAGGAAGACCATCAAGGTATATTTTAGCTATTACTGTATTTCTTGCACATCGATCCTTATGTGTAGTTTAAGGGTGTCGAAGAAAGAAGCTGACAGAAAGGGGGCATGGTGGTGGTTATAAACCTTTATTTTCAGTACCAAAAACCAATCTATCACTATCTCTATGAGGGGATTCCCTGCCTCAAAGCTAATGCTAAGGTTTTAGTCAGAATTCCCATCTAAATAAACAATCTACTTTCCCTCACGCTATTATTAAAGGATAAACTTACAGAAAATTCCACTTATTCAGGAGAAAGATTCCTTTGCCTGAATAGCATCCAAAAGAATGTTCTCTTGCAATGAAAATTTCAAGGCGATGCCTCCATACCCCGGTTTGCAGGTTTCACAGAGCCCTTAGACAAGGTTTGCCTATAGGAGAATGACTCCCCTCTCCTGGTGTAGCTCTATACAGTTTCCAATAAAGCCAAGGGGAATGACTCCCTTCCGCTGGTTTTTCCATCACAACTCCCAGTTCAGGACCAGGAGAATGCCTCCCTTGTTCTGGTTTTGCTTCTATTGCTTGGCAAAGTTCACAAGGCAAGAGGGAACGCCTCCCTTCCCCTGGCATCTTCATCACAACTCCCAGTTTAGGACCAGTAGAATGCCTCCCTTCTTCTGGTATTGCTTGTATTAAAGTTCACAAGGCAATGGGGGATGACTCCCTTCCCCTGGTATTTTTATCACAACTCCTAGTTTGGTACCAGGAGAAGGACTCCCTTCTCTTGGCATTGTTTGGCACAGTTCTTTCTCCTTGCTTTCTGCTAGATGTACACTTTGCCACTCTGGCTCATAGTTAGCAAATTTCCAAATCTTGTTGGGGTCCCAGACCCTTTTCTGTTGGTCAATGGTTCTCTCTTTCCCACTGTGACGAGGAAGATCCTCTAATACTCTTAGTATCGGCTTCTGGGTCCCAGACCATTCTCTGGTGGTCAGTGGTTCTCTCTTTCCCACTGTAATGAGGAAGATTTTTTCTAATGCTCTCAGTATTCGCTTTTGAATCCCAGACCCTTCTCTGGTGGTCAGTGGTTTTCTATTTCCCACTGTGACAAGGAGGATTTCCTCTTATGCTCCCAGTATCTGCTTTGGGGTTCCGGACCCTTCTCTGGTGGTCAATGGTTTTCTCTTTCCCTTTGTGATGAGGAAGACTTCCTCTTACAATCTTAGTATCTGCTTTCGGGTCCTAGATCATTCTCTGGTTATACCAAGTAGCGAGTTTTCCACCTCTAAGAGAGATTTGTGAACCAGCCTCTGTTCTACCCTTGTATCCCCTCCAGGTCCCCTGTACTTCCTTGTATGGGATTGTGGTTTATCACCGGGACTTTCTGGGTCTGTGGATCTTCTCTTCAGCTCTGCTGGTTCACTGCTGTGGCTCTGTTGGCTGTGCAGCACTTCTTTTGTCTGTTGCACGGCTCCACTCTCTTGCTTGGTCTGATGCCTGTGTTCACTCCTGCAGAACCCATGGAGGACTCCCAGAGACCTTCACCAGCATCCTGTGCCCTCCGGTCATTTGGCAGTGCCCTGATCTCTAACACTGGTTTGCCCCAACACCTGCTACCTGAACTGGCAGTGTTTGACACAGCTGTGCTTGACACAGTTGGGCTGGACTCATTTGATAGTCATCTGTTCCTTTTTATACATTGTATTGCATTCCTCCCATGCAGATTGTAAATGTCCTTTGTCTCTGTTAACAACTGACTCCTTATGCCTCCTCTGGGCCAGTACCAGCACAGTCAATGACCATCATGTTTCCGGTGTTCTTCTTCATCCTCATACTTTTGGTGACAGGATTATCTCTAGTAAGGCAACAGTACATGGGTTGACTTAAAATAAAGTGGTTTTGATCAGTGGGAAGAGCTAGGGAATGTTGTAGAGGGACAACATTCAATAAGCTGTACCCAAGGTGGTCGTCCTTATCCCCAGAGGGGGTGTCCCTCCCCATGAGGTTCTCCCGCATTAAACCATCCCTGGGGGGACTGTTGGGTAGTGGCCTCCTGCCCTAGCCTCATGGGGAAGGGTTCCCCCATGGGGAGAAGTGATAACACCTTGTGAATCATCACATATCCTCCCCTAATGCTTCTGGCTTTCCCATCTCCCTCCAAGGGAAAGCGGGAAAGGAAATTGACATGTCCCTGTTCTTTGCCCTTTCTGTGCTCTACATGAAAACAGAAAGGCTGGAGATCAAGGAACCAGTGCATTTTCCTTGGGTCTGTCTCTGCCCTCAGACTGAGCCATTTGAGTGGAGAGTGTTCAGTTATTAGTTTGAATTTTCTATCTGTCAGGTAATACTCTAAATAACCCACCGCCCACTTGATTAAGAGGGCTTCAGGTTCGATGGAAGCATACTTTTTTCCCTTGCGAAGAGCTTCCGACTGATGTATTAAGAGGCATCAGTCTGAAGAATGAACTCTTTATTCCAATTGGGAAACTTTCAGGACAGGTTTGCTCCATAAAATGTGTTTCAGCGTATTAAAACTAGCCTGATCTTCCTTCTGCCTTCGCAGTTTTTGTGGTTCAGCATTTTTCAATTTGCCAATTAGACAAGGGGCCTCATTACGACCCTGGCGGAAAGTGACTGACCGGACCGCCACAGCGTAAATAGCGTTTCGGCCATTGCACGAAGGAGCAAAGTGCGGCCCATTCCGACCCATCGGGCACGAGCACCACGGCATGGCGGAAGTGCAAAGTCCGCGATGGCGGAAATGACCCCAAAACGGCCCACACCGCCGCCGTACGGCGCCCTAGGTGCAATACCGCCACCCATCACAGCGGACACCGCAGTGTGCGCCTACCGGAAAGTACGGTGACCGTAAAAATACGGAAACGGAAGCAAAAACATGGACCCGGAACGGGAAACATCCCGCCGTACACCTATAAAACCACAAAAACCACACAAGCACTAAAAACACTACCCCGAGACACACCCCAACCCGTCATCCACCCTAGCGAAACCAAGAAAAATGGGAAAAGTAGCGAAGAAAGCGTGCGACCGCAAGCGGCAGGTCCACTTCTCCTGTGAGGAACTCACCGTGCTAACAGAGACCCTCCAGGAGAATGCTGCCGTCGTCTTCTCCACGCAAATGACCCGGACGGCACTTGCGAACAAGAAGGCCATATGGGCTCTGGTGGCACAGCGGGTAAGTGCGGTGGGGACCGCACCCCGCAACCCACAGCAATGCAGAAAGCGATGGGACGACCTGCGGATACGCGTCCGCAGCATACTCTCTGCCAACCGCAACATTGCCACAGCCACCGGGGGAGGTCCTGAATCACCCATCAAGTTGACCCCCTGGGAAGAAATCTGTGCCTCCACCATCGGAATGGAGAGCATAGAGGGAGTCGGAGGGATGGAGAAAGGAGTGCAGACATCCGAAGATTCAGGTAGGTGGGCCAGATAAAACAATGCTAAATCCACAATGTCCAATCATGTGAAGTACCATGTGTCCACATAGTGCAACAGAAACACATGTGCAGGAGAACGTCCACACACATCGCCCTGATAGCGCACTTTAAAACTCACAATAAATACATAAATAATTAAAAACACCTAAAACAACCACTACACGTGCAGCAGGCACACCCTAACTGCAGGCTGCCAAACAACTGCACCCTCACTCCACACCCAAATGAAAGCACCTCCAAGGCCCCGACCCAAATCACACTCAGGTACCACCCCAATGCATGTGATACAATGCCATTCCAATACCCTCAGACCCATTAATAACCCTCGCCCTCCTTTACTCCACCACAGGGTCCGATCCAAACGACGAGCATCAGGACACCCGTACCAGCACACCTGCAAAGAGGGCCAAGACCAACGGCCAAAGACCCTCCACCTCAGCTGCACGCATCAAGACACGGCAGCAGCACAAATCAGGTGGCAGCACAGAGGAGGGTACAACAACAGGCACCCCAGTAGCCAGCATGCCCACAACACCACCACCACAGGTCCCCCCAACGGATGCCACAGAACGCACTGCCTCTGGTGGCAGCAGCACCATAGGTGACACCCCATTGATGGCAGCATGCTCCGACACAGAAGACGGGGATGTCGAAGTCAGATCCATCCATGACCTGTCCCAATCCCCCTGTCTGTCCCATCCCGTACAACATGAGGATACCACGCAGGGGCACCCACAAGACGACGACTGGCCATCCCCCACAAGCCCTGTGGCAAGGCAACATGAGGACAACAGCCCCTCTGTGACACCCCCGCAAATGGCCATGGCCCAGCAGAGGCAACAGTCCCTCGACCAGTTAATCGTGCAACAGCAGCAACTGGCCACGCTCCTCAAGGACCATGCCGATGAATGTGGGGGCACTAAGGCAGACATAGAAACATCAACTGAGACACTTAGGGCAGAAATGGAGAGAAGTACAGAGACACTAAGGGCACAAATGGAGAGTAGCACCGAGAGCCTGAGAGTCCAAATGGAGAGAAGCACCGAGAGCCTGAGGGGGGAACTGCATGCGACGTCCAAAGACGTATGTGCCGAACTTGCCGCAGTGCGCCGTGTGCCTACTGAGCTCTCACAAACCCTTAGGGACATGCATGGACGTGAGCAGGCAGAGACATCATCCGTTGCAAGTTCCGTCCAGGGCAGCCCCCAACGTAGGTCTGGGAGGAACCTGCGCTCCACAGGCAGGGGTGCCCCTGATACCCGCAGAGGGGGCTTGCAATAGCGACAGCCCACTGACAATGAGCATCTTTGGACACTGGTGTTCGGGGGGGAGGTAGGAGGGTGGAGGGGGTGTGTTGGGCTCACTTGGGTGGCGGGTCGATAGGGTGTTCAACATGATATCACATATGCCATAAACAGTGCACGATCAACCAATGAGATGTGTGGACAATGATCTTTGTGTACTAGGCCATCATAGGCGTACAGTCCATATTGTGCATGTACCAGACACACACAGTGCCACGAGTCCCGTGTCCATGTATCAGCCACCAGGCGTGAGTGCTAGAAGCATGCATCAATGAGATGCTGACGAATGTCACGGCCCTCCGGTGCCTCGCAGACTCCATGAGGTGCTGCCACATCCCCACCCTCATCATGACCATCATCAGGTGCTAGCAGTTCTGCGTCAGGGGGCATGGGCACATTTCTACGTACACACATGTTGTGGAGCATGACACATGCCATGACCATCTTTGCAACCTTCTCATGGCGGTACAGGAGTGCCCCGCCAGACCTGCTGAGGCAGCGGAAACGAGTCTTCAGTAGGCCGAATGCCTGTTCAATGACTACACGGGTACGTGAGTGGGCATGGTTGTAGTCCTCCTCATGCTGGTCCCGTGGGTTCCGGACTGGTGTGAGGAGCCATCTCTTCAGTGGATACCCAGCATCACCTGTATGTGGACGATAAACGTATGATGTGGAATGCCATTGCTACGTACGCACACCCCCCCCCTTCCTGCCAGGTCATTGCCGCATCACATACCCCACATCATCATGCATGAAATGAGACTCACCGAGTAGCCAGGATCTGTTCCCTGCGTGTCGCTCCATGTAGCGTGGTATAGTGGAGTTCCTCAAGACCATAGAATCATGGGTTGATCCAGGGAATCTGGCACAACAATGTGTAATGATCCTGTTGGAGTCACACACCATTTGTACATTCAGGGAATGGAATTGTTTTCGGTTGCGGTACTGGGCCTCCATGGCATGTGGGACGACCAATTCCACATGGGTTCAGTCGATGGCACCAATGCAACCCGGTATGCCGGCAAGTGCATGGAATCCCACTTTTGTGTTGGTAATTTCCTGCTCCGAGCGTGGTAGAGAGATGTAGTTGTCTGCGTGCTGCAGGAGGGCATCGAGCACTTGCAATAGTGTCCGTGAGAACAGTGGCTGAGAAATGCCATGCAACTGTCCGACTGTGTGCTGGTAGGTGCCTGTGGCCAGGAAGTGGAGTACAGACACCACCTTCAGTAGGGGTGGGATGGCGGTTGGGCTATCTATCATGCTGACAAGGTCAGCCTGTGTCATGTCCACAATGGCGGCTATGGTGTCCCGGTCCAAACGGTAGAGGGTGTGGATCTGCTCATCAGTGAGGTTGAACGGATGTGCTCGGAGGCGTGGGATTGCGGGCTGCCTGCGTGGTGGTAGTGGCTGTGCTGGCGGCCCTTGCTGGCCCTGCCTTGGCCTCCTCCTCCTCCTGCGTCTCCTCCGTGCGGCCGGTTGTAGTTGGTGTTCGTCTTCTTCTTGGAGTTGGAGTACTTGCAGTGCTATCAGGTCCCCCAGGGCCAACATCGCGAGTCCTGCCGGTAGCATTTCGGTGTGGTTGTGGGAGGAGACCGGGTGTGCAATTCATGTGTTTTCAGGCTGTATGGCCTCCACCTGTGGTGATTCATTCCACCTGTGCAAGCAGCTCTCCCCTTTGGGCGAGCACGTCCCGCACACAACGCTGCAAATCGAGGAATGGCATCTTGCAAATGCAATCATGTATTTGTACCCGATGGCCGTGTAACATTTGTTGATATGTACAATCGGCTATGGTCCCATTGTTTCACATACAATCTTTGCAGCCGCGAACAGACTTGTGATGGGTCAGTGGAACTTAGTACTCGAGTAACGGTGGGCCCTCATGCATCACTGTACGGAGTTGCAACGACGGGCGGGGCGTCCCATTAGTGGGTGAAGGCAGTTGCCACTTTCACACACAGCCGCACTAGATGGATTAATTTGTGATTTCAAACGGCCACAGATGCCTTTACGACGTGATGTTGCAAATGAGGAATTCGAAGGGCGGCGCTTTCGGTTTTCAGCTAGCGGCGAGGAGAGGCACACAGGTCTGACTGCAAATATAACGTTCTATTGTTCAATGTCCTTGAGACAGGGGCCATGGCGAGGAAGCAATGATTGATATGAATAGTTTGGGATGCGCAATAGCGACGTGGGCGATGAGGCCGGACGTTCCCAAATACATGTTACTTCACAACACTTGAATTACGGGCTGGGGCACTGTGGATTTTGCAGGCTGCATGACGCACAGACTCAATGGAAATTTCTAATGTTATGTGAGTAAATATTCAGGCGTTTTTATACCGGGATGAGGGAATGATGAATGGATGCATGGGCAGGTGATTTGATACAGGGTTTGCCATGTACAGGGCTTGTTGGAATCTATCCGCCTCCCCTGTGCTATGTGATGCAGGGCTGCCATAGTGGGACCATCGTCTATCTGGCCTTGTTGAGCCCTCCCTGTCTCGACGCGCCTTCAGACACTTGTGTTCATGCACGTTAACATTCCCATCTGATGGAATCTGTTTTGACTGACGCATGCACAGGTACACTCGTTTGTGATGGTGTTTACACCTCGATATAGATGGTTATGAGTCGCAAGTGGTTTTGGGGTGGTGATGATCCTTTGGAGTGGGCTAGCATGCATATGGCTGTGGATTTAGTGTGATCATTGAAGTGAGTTGTTCGAATGTAGTTCTGATGGCCATTCTGTTCTTTTTCTTTTCTTTTGGTTGACAGGTATCTCCTCCCCTTTTGCCACTGCCATCTGTATGCCACTCCTGCAGATGGCTTTTACTCCCGACACCTGCTGCTTCGTGTTAATCAGTGGAGCCGCATTACGATCTTATGGGACGATCGCCAATGGGCCACATGCCCTTACGCAGTACTAGTGGCTCGGAGCAACATTTCGGCCTTTCAGCTGGACTAGTGCCTCCCCATTGGGACGGCCCTGCGGTTCTGTGCACTTCCATGATGCCTTTTCGTACGTGAATGTGGCTCTGTGTACCATGATGGAACAGGGCGTCTCACAAGTAGTAGCTGGTCATTCCTTGCGGATGCAGCCCACAATGGTGATATGTGTTTTGGAGTTCATGGACTAATGGCTGTATGGGCTTGGTGATTTTGTTGTGCATTAAATTTCTATTCTGATATGGGCCGTGTAGCGTTCTTCTTTGCGAGTGATGTGGCATATTCCTATTTGGGGAGCGATGTATTGTGAGGAGATCTGCATTGGGTTCCAGCTTCGGAGTTTAGTTGCGTGGCACTGTGCTGGGCGCGTTTGCCTACGGAGCCCAGTGAGGTCAGGGATGGGGGCTGCCAATATGACTGTTTGAATGTTGTCATGCTCAGGGGCGGGGGATTGGGTTTTGTGTAACAGATGCCGGTCAGCCAGGTGGACTGGTGGAATGTTGTGCTTTTCGGAATATTGCTGGTCACAGGTGCCTGTGTTTGCGTGCGTTTCGGGGGGGGACTGTGGTCATGTCCATTGGAATGGCTTCTGTATTCGTGCCATCTGTGCCCTGCAGCTCCCATTGGCCCCTCTTGTGATTCTTTTGTTCGTTGGCATGCATGGGTGACTTGTACATTTCACTGGTTGCATTGTGACTTCATTGCACCTACGGGGAGTTGTACTTTGTGGGCAGGGAGCGGTGTACAGGCACTCAGTGGGGCCGTTTACGGTTGATTCGCGATGCCGTACTTCTCACCATGGCGGAATGGTACTTTCCGCCATGCTTGATGGCGTTAGGTACATGTCCGCTAGGGTCGGAATTCGCGTACCCTTGCGCCATGGTGGTATTTACGGTTTGGCATGGCGCGCGCGCGTACTTGGTGCAGTTAGCGTTGGCGTTCACTACGGTGTCGCTAATGGATTCGTACTTTGCGGTGACGGGTCATAGTCGCACCGAGCGCTATTCGATGGCGGTATTGCATTTCCGCCATCGTTTTCCGATTTCCGCCAGGGTCGTAATGAGGCCCAAGATGTTATGGCTGAATAATTAGGATTATATCTCTGGTAATACCCGGTAAGCCCAAAAAACGCCCTTAGCTCTCTTTTGGTCATTTGGGGAGGTGTTTCCTGCACAGCCCTGACTTTTTCTAATTCGGGTTGGAGTAGCCCATTTCCCACCAAAAAGCCTAGATATTTTATCGCTGACTGTACTAGATGCCACATTTTGGGATCAACGGTAAGGCCAGCTTTCCTCAAAATGTGGGTGATCTCATACAAGTGAAAGAGGTGCTCCTATCAGGTTTTTGCTGTGGATCACAATGTCATCCAGATACAGTCCACAGAAGTGGGAAAAGGGCCACAGTATCTGGTCCATCAGCCGCTGAAAGGTTGCTGCGGCCCCATGAAGTCGGAAGGGAAGTACGTTGAAAGTAAATAGTCCTCTGGGGGTGGAGAAAGAAGTATTTTCTTTGTCCGAAGTGGCACCAGCCAATATCACTTGGTAGATAAAGGAGAAATAGACAGCCGGGCCCAGTCTGTCAATGAGGCTGTCCATTTGAGGTATTGAATAGTTGTCAAACTGGGACATGGCATTCAGCTTCCGGAAATCAAAACCTCCATGACCAATCTGGTTTGGGCACGAGTACTGGAGATGACCATGGACTCTGTGGTGGTTCAATTATGTCTGCGCTCACATTTTCTCCACCTCCTGTAGGACTATCTCATTTCTTGCCTCCGGAATCCGATAAGGCAACAGATTAATTCCTTTGCATGGGGGGGTGCGAATATAGTGTTTAACACCTTTCTCTTTCCCGGGTTCACTATTAAAGTGTCACAGTATATTATAATGCAGCACAAGCAATTCAGGGATCTCTTTCCCCCTCAGTGAGTGTGCGCACAATAAACCGCTTTTTATTATTACAATCACATTCTTTGTTAAGGAGGACTCCAACTCGTCTCTCACTCAACCTCCACACACACCCCGAGTCACAGTAGACCAGGAACCAGGCTGCTGTGTTATCAATGAATATTAATTAATTTGTATTTTATTGGAAAAATTGAATGAACAGTTACCATAGCCACCAAGGTGTGGTAACAGTTTTTGCACCAGGTAAAAAGGGGTTTACCTTTATTAGGACAACTGCTATTGGGTAGCACACAAAGGTTCTTTGTGCAGCTCAGACTATAAACAAATAGGGCTTCAGAACAGACTAGCTAGCACACCATAGGAAACTTCATTTTTGTACATGCAACACATGAAAAAATAAAAAGGGAATGCAATTGTAAATCCGTTATCAGAGTACAGTAGGGGAAGAGGGATAGACTATTTAGTTTTTAGCTAATAATGGATTAAATTCTTTGGGAACACACTTTGTGACTATGTGACTCACAATACACTGGGAAGGGAGAGTTAGTTTTCAATTCCAACTGACCCTATCCTGTGAAAAAAAAGTGGGAATTAATTTATTTAATGAGCAAAATATACTAGGGATCTACACCAGCAACAGAGGATTCTTTCCTGGATGCACAGACACACAAAGGATTCTTCAACAGGAAAATGAATTAAATAGACAGGCACAAAAATTACTTTCAAGTGGGAAAGGACTACAATCAACAGGAAAATAAGAGATGATTTTGTTCAATGGAAAACTGACTTAACTAAATGAGCAAACACAGTATTGCCAATGGGAAAAATTACTATAATGCATAGACAAATGGAATACTTTTCAATTGGAAAATGACTGAACTACACAAACACAGAAAATATGTTTTTTTCTTGGGGGGAATCTCTATGGCAATGCTGAAATATATAGGGCTTATTGGGTATATTGCTGCGGGGGTCTATACTTCCAAGAGAAGGGCTTTATGGACTTTAAGGGGCACCCTAGCTTCACTGCAGGGACCATCAAAGAGTCAGTCAAGGTCTCTCTGTGTCCTCAAAAAAGGTTGTACTCCAGCTCCTGGCTTTACTCCAAGATTAGGCCCAATTCTGTAAGGACGGGTCCAGATTTCGGCAGCTGCACACCTCAGGATTTTTAGGGAGAGTCCTCATTTGAGGCAGAGTGACCTATTTATAAGGCAGATGACATCACTGATGTGTCATCTTTCTCTCACAACTGATAGGGCAGGGGTAAAGGGTGCCCTCCCATCGGTGGACCGATAGATCCAGAGAAAATTGTTGTTTTCTGGGAAGCCAAGGGAGGATACCCTATCCATCATCTAACTGGGACAGTGGGTTGGATCTGGATTTTGCACATGTAAATCTCACATTCTTATGAATGCCCTTTCTCATCACGTTATGTCACATGTGGCAGCATTTTTGGATACTATATTTTTCAGTGAATCACATAAACTTTGTTTGATGACTGTGTTACATATTGGTGTGAAGCTATCGTATTTTCTCATTTATGCCCAAATATTTCTGAAAGATCTGGCATTCGATGGGTGGAATATTGATCACCTGTTACACATTCTCTCAAATGTTTATGGTTGTCACATATCCATTTTTTTTCTCATAACTTTTGGTATGTTGGTGTCACCAAAATCATTTTTGGCCCACCAGATGCAGGTTTCTGACAGCTTCCCAGAAATCCTAACATTAATATTTTGGTATGTCTCACATTTCACACAATTGGAAATTAGCTCCCTCCTTAAACCTACCCCCACGTTTGCCATGTGTGGCTGTGTTGTCAAGAGGGGTCCTATGTTGAGATTAGATCACAGACCAAGAGCTTTAAAGGGCTAGCTGCCAGCTAAGACACGTTTATGGTGGCCTTAAGTGGTTTCTGGTCATAAAACCTGGAGGGCAGGAGAATTCCTCAACTCATCCCCTTGACAACAGGCTTGGAAAAGATAGTTTCACACTTGGGTTAAGTGAAATTTAAGACTTGTCTTTCCCCCACACTGCTGAACAGTATTTTACATTTAATCCAACCTTGGCAAATGCACACAATCTGAACATTTCAACCCTTGCAAAAGTAATTCTCCTGCAAACAGTGATTACAGAAGTGCAACATAATGTATATTTCAAGACTTTATCTGAATATGTAGAAGCTCCAAGTGTTGATGTTTAAAATCACAATTGCAATGCTACTGAAGAAAGTTCCTGCTGTGAAACCTTTCATTCTGTTGTAGTTTCACATTTCATTGCAGATTCTTGTAACTTAAAGGATCCTTCTGTGATGGGCTCCTTATGAACAGAACTCCAGTTCATTTACTGCACCTTTTGCACACATTCTTAAGGAGCATATCTTTAATTGAAAGGGAAAAACAGATTTTTATAGAAAATTATTTCTATCACTGTGAAAGCTCCTTTCTGATGTGCAGAGTTTCACACAATCTTGGCACTTTTATTTACATGCTGAACACTGCCGTTTCTGACAATATGGTCTCAGCTTTTCCAGACCTTTTACAAATGTTTTCTTATGTCCTTCCCTCATATGAGGCATGTAACATTTTCAGACATCTCCAAGCTTTGACACCTAAATTCGCTCCTTTTTGTTTTGACATAAGAGGGCCTGATTCCAATGTTAACCCAAAGCCGGCCTCACTGCCTCCGCCCTCTAGTTATGGCATTTTAGGGCTATTTCACCCAACAAATGACATCCGGGAATCGATCCAGTAATTCCTGGATGCCTTGTTGTTGTTGTTCAGGTAAATCAGAGGGTATCAAGCTACATTCCGATGTTTCTTCAGATAATAGGGTAGCTATTAGGACAGAAGAAGTTTTAAAACGGGTCCTCTTTCGACTCATTTAGGAGGGTGACGTGGTAGATCTGTGTTTTAAGCCTTCTGTCTGGCGGAGAGACCTGTCCTCTCTAATATTTCATAAGTTCCATATCATTGTGAAAGCATTTTGTGCTCTGATGTGGGTAAGAGGACTAGCACTTTTTGTCCAATGGAAAAGGACCACGGCATTGCCTTCTTATTGTAACAGATGTTTTGGCTTTCTTGGGCCTCCAGGAGCATGTCCAGTATATTGTTGGGGTTGTGCCCGTAAAGGAGCTCAAAAGGAGAAAAACGTATGGAGGCCTGGGGAGCTTTTCTGATGGTAAACGGGCCCAATGGATCATTGTGTCCCAGTTGCATCCATCTTCATCCAACTTTTTCAGGACATTTTTTAAGGTTTTATTAAAATGCTCTACTAAACCGCCTCTATGAGGATGGTAAACAGAGGTGCAAAGGCTTTTTATCTCCATGATCTGCTTCAGTTCCCCCACCAACTTCGACATAAAGGTACTCCTTTGATCAGACACTCTTTCTCTCCGAAAGCTGATCTGTGACAGAAAAAGGATTAGGTGTTTAAAAATATTTTGTGAGGTTTTATTTTTCAATGGGAAGGCCTCCAGATACCAGGTTGCATAATCTAGAATTACTTGAATAGACTTATTCCCTAGTTTGTTTGTGAATGGATTTGCCAGCAATATTGGCTATTTTTGCCGGTACGGTGGCAGAATTACCTCCAGCTCTTAGCAGGAAGTAATTCCTCCACCCCACCAGCAAACTTGTACTTTGCCGGTGCAAAACCGTGCTAGTATACAGTAATACCAGCATGTAAATTCCACACCAGCAAAGCTGTAATGAGGCCCAGAGTCATTGATAAACATGAATCATGCACAAATAGTCTGGGATTCAGAACAATCCAAAGGACAAACCACACAGGGGCATGGCATGTATTTGAACTCACACTATTCAATTCCCTCCACATAGTCCCACATCCACATTCCAGGCCTGAGACTGACTTTCTGCCCCCCTCAATAAAGATCTGTCTCTGTGATTTGAGCATTGAGAACCATTAGAAAGGGGTCCGTACAAAGTTATGTTTTTGAGTGAGATGTGAGGAGAGAGCTGAAGAAGCTGGAAGAAGGAGTCAGAAAGGTACTGTGATAAGAGCGAGGTCAGAGTGTCGACATGGCAGGAGTGCTGCCATATTGGATTTTTAGACCGAGTACTCAATGAACAGAATGAAGGCCTTGATGTGGAGCTGCAGCTCTGTTTAGTTCAGTCCCAAGACAAATCCCTTTTCTGTCCCATAAGAGAGAAGCGGAGGTCAGAGGCACCCGTGTTGCAGAGCCTGAAAGCGGTGGGAATGTAATGTTATCTGTGGGGAGGGCATGTAGGGATGTGCTCTTTGAAGGACAAATTCATGAGAATAGGCCACAAGGTTTTCTAATACCAATAGGCCAAGCAAAGATTTAGAACACCACTGACCTAACCTAAGGAGTAGTTATCTCATTTGAACTACGAGTAGACACATATCCAAAGCAAATAAATCCCTGAAATTCAGTCTTAAGAGTGGTGCCCTGGTCACATCATTACTGGGCACCTGCGGCTTGAAGGAGATAAGGGGGGAGCCGTTCAGGAACATTCTGTCATTTGGCATGAGGAGCAGTGATGATGGCAGTGAATTTAGTACAAGGTCAGGGATGAAGCTTTTGTGCGCAGCGGCATCTGGTATTATGAGAAGGCCCATTGTTTTATTAAAGCATAGTTGGCATTTGAAGTCTTACTTTGAATGTGTCTGGGTCAACGGGGTGCACATCACGTGACGGTCATGGTTTATTAGTGTATTAGTGTACCTGTTGGCCAATGAAGTGCCTGGGTTCAATAGTGACGATGTAGGGGGCCACATGGATAGGAGAATGGGTTTAGATAAGCTGTGACCTATTGTTCCAGGGTTTAAAGGGGGCATTAGCATGTTCTATAGGTGGCAGCCGATAAGGGTGGTGGGATGACATTGTAACCTACATGCTAATATGCATTTTCCGCTGTATAACCAATAACATTTTTCCGTGTGATGAGCGGTAGGTCAGTTTGGTTCTACGGGACCGTCTGAGACCTTTTGGTATGTAATAGACCTTGTTTTCCCTTGCAAAGCAGTGCAGTGGTTATTTGACCTTTTTTATCATACAGGTTTTGGGTCACGTCTTTCTTTACAATACCCACCCAACTAGTTATATTGAATGAAGTGCTATATGTTTCAGATATTATAAAATCCGAGCGCCACACATCCCATATCTTAATATTTCCTTAAACATGCCTCTACTTATTTAAAAAAAAGACTCTTTGGCCCTCAAAGGTTTTGTGGTATCTCGCCAGTAAATCTGGCGGGATACCAACAAACGGTAATACCGTTACCGGTGCCTGATCTTGCCGGAATTACCGTCAGATTACAGGTGCCGGCAAGGGTAGGTTAATTCCCATTCCATGCAGTCCATAGGACTCCATGGGGGATTGCTGGTATTAACGGCTGTTTTGGCTGGAGGTAAATCAGGCCACCTCACTGGCAAACTTGTACTCTGTAGGTCAGGAAACGTGCTGGTAAACAGAAGTACCGGCACATTAATTCCAGACCGTCATGGTCATAATGAGGCCCTTTGTAATTGGTCCAAACTTTCATTTGCTCAGCTGTTTCCCACAACTCTTTTAGTACCCTGGCATGAGAGCTTGAAGGGTGGTATGAATATTACTTCAACTAGAGGCCAAAAGAATTTAGAAGGGAGTGAGAAGACTTGTGTCCAGCTGTATCTGTTTTTGTGATCTCGCTTAATGGGAGTAGAATGTGTACCCTTTGCTTGGACTAGGAAATGGTTCTGCAATAATTTCCTCTCCAAATGCATTGGATTACAACTCCTTTCACCCCATGCCAGCATAGTAAATGGGAAGGGATCAGGGGAGTCATAGCCCAAAACATCTAGAGAGCCAAAGGTTGAAGACTGGCACTAGCAGCTAAGGAGTTGGGGTGGAGATGTGCCTGGATACTTCAAAGATGGAATCCCATGCAGTGTAACTTGATCCCAATCACTTGATTTCACCGCCCTCCCCCTCAAAGTTAAAGGCTCCCCGTGCACTATAGATGAGCTCCTTCAATGCTCCTTCAATGCACATAAATATTTCACATGCTGACTGTGAGGCCGGCACCGGGCAGTCAGCATTTGTGCAGATCCAAAACCACCAAGCTTTCCAAAGAGGGGTGAGCTTGCACACCAGTGTGGACCACCCTAGCTGGACCCCCATGTGACCCTTGTTTGTTTTGACTTTCAGAGATAGCAATGGCCACCTGCATGTGAAAGCTATTGCTATAGAAAGCATGTGTGTTTGTGGCAATGCATTCGAGCATGCATGGTGTGATCCACATACTGCACTACCCTGAATAGTAACAATTTCACTCCGTTATCTAATGTCATGTGAAAACGTTCTTCTCTGTCTGCAAAAACTGTTTTCTGAAAGGCATTTGGTTAATTGCAGCAGTTCAGCTTATTTTTATATTGATTCTTGTCACAATTATGTGCTTCAAAACAGCAATTTCTCGCCACAAAATCATTTGTCTGAAAGGTGATGGTGATTACTGTTTTGTAGTTTAAACGAAGGCTGAAGACCAGTAACATGTGAGTATTTGTATTGGCATCATTTGCAGACAAAAAATAAATGGTGACGTGTAAAAGATGTAAGATGAAACATAACTAAACCGACTGAAGATATCTACCAATAGAGTCGCCCAAACGGTTGGCTTTGCCAATGCTTGTTAGTCATAACGCTTGCCACATGCCACGACTTCCTTTTGAGATATTCATTCGTGGTATATTATCCTTTCCCTCTCTTTAGGAAGTCTCCTGTCACTTTGATTGGCCATCCCAAGATACAGAGGCACCAAGAAGTCACGCTGGGCCACAGGCATGCAACACACACTAACAACACAATAGCAGCAGCATGATATAACGCCGACTCCTATACACCACCTAAACGCCTAATTTCCTTTCTGAAACGCACTCTGCATTATTTAGCATGGTACCCTGCGCGCAGAGCGCCCAGTCTTCTGCGGGTTTCCATAGGATTAGCATAATACTTGGTGCATTTTGGTAAAACTAGTTCCCTTAATGAGTCATGACTAGCCTGCTGCCACCCACAATCGAATCTGTCAAAACACGTTATTACCATTCACGGGGGTCAGGTTTGTTTTGGCGCGGCGTGCTAATTGGCATGCTGTGGTGCCAGCAGGAATTTCACTGCTCTGCGCTGCCTCCGTCATAGTGACCTGAGCTGTCGTCTGGGTTAGCGCATATGCCTTTCTAGCCGGCGCTGTGCTATTCTGCCATAACCGCGGGAGCTGCCAGTGCAACTGCGCAGAGTTTCCCATGCAATGCAAATGCACTCGACGCTGCTGGCACTAACCGCACAGCCTCCACAATGAGACGTTGTTATTATGCCGCGAACAACTGTATGTCATTAATGATCTGTTGTTCGGTACACAAAAGCTGTATATTTTGTGTCAAGCTAAAATATTTCTGGCAATTTAATTAACTTTTTCAATTGCTCCAATTTGTTAATGGCTTGCATCTGATTTACACTTAAACAATGCGAAACACGGGGTTTATTTGTAGCTCCGGTTAAAGCCCTTTCAGAACTGTTCAGAAAGATTTAAAGGCTGACGGTAATGCAACTATGACTTTCCCAGACACAAGATACATGGGACCCGATTCTAATGTCACGAGCACCGCTATGCATGGCACACGGGTTAGTGCACACGTGGGCGATTGTCCTTGGTTATGGTGTGTGGCATTTGTATAGCGCCTAACTGCCTTTGTTATGGCTTCTAAGTGCTGTAGGCATTTTGGCAGTGGCGCGACGAGGAAAGGGAGGGGGAGACAGAGGGAAAACAGACAATGATCTTACTAGGCCAGGTGTCATTCAGACTGTGCAAGGGAAGGGGGAGGGAGGAAAGTGGGGCGGGAGGGAGGGGGGCTACAGTGCAGTACATGGGATAATAGAATACATAACAGTAGGTAAAGTACGGCCAACAGGTGGCAAGTGCAAGGGTAAGTGCAGACACTGGGTGTCAAGAGCTGGTAGGGGGACTGTAAGGGTACAGAAACAGTCCCCAAGTGCGAGGGTTGCCAGGAGGGCAGTGCAGGAAACCAACTAGCGGGGGGGGACCAGGGCACAGATCAGAGGGTGGCCAGGTAACCAGAGAAGTTTCGGTATCAGCCAGGAAATCAGCATGGGAGAGGAGAGAAAGCAGAAGCAAAGGGAAAGGTTTTGAGGTTCTTCCGGAACCGGAGATGATTCTCCTCAAGTTTTAGGGAGGCAGGGAGGCTGTTCCAGATGAAGGCCCCAGCCAAAGAAAGAGATCTACCACCAACTTGTTGCTTGGAGAAGCGACTGACCCTAAAGGAGTTGGAGGCGGTTGAGCAAAGAGCTTGAGAAGGAAGATATTTAGGAAGAGTGAGTTGAAGGTATAGAGGCCCTAAGCCCCAGAAGGTGTCATGGACAATGCAGAGGGTTTTGAACTTAATCCTCGCATCCACTGGGAGCCAGTGCAGAGATTTCAGTCCTGGAGAAATATGATCCCTGGGCTTGAGGCCAAGGACAAGTATCGCAGTCCTTTTCTGAATGAGTTGCAGAGGGCAGAGGGTAGAAGCATGCAGATTTAGAAGGATGCTGTTGCAATAGTCAAGCCTAGAGAGAACCAGAGCTCTGGAGATAGTGAGCTTCTGGGGGAAGGAGCCTAGAGAGATACGATCCCTGGGCATGCAACACTTTTGATGTGTTCGGTGCAGGGTGCTGTTTTGCTGTCATCATGTTTGTATGGCGGCCAGGAGGATAGTTCAGGGGCCACATGTTTGTCTTGGAAGCAAGACGACGCAGAGTAACACATGTTCGGGTCCTGGTCCAGCGTTTAGAGACTGGTCTACAGTATTAAGAACTTTATAAAAGTCTGGCGTACAGGCCTGTGTACATGGGCCAAAGTGCCGGTTTTCATTAACACAGTAGGACCACTACATATCCTAAGGCAACAGCTCCCTCTACCGGTGACAACAGACAAAGCTATGCGACTTGGACCACTGTATATCCTAAGGCAACAGCTCCCTCTAGAGGAGCATTCTGTGCATTCGGGCAGCCTCTACTGCGCATGAGGGCATCGGACAAACACAAGGTTTACGGCAGTGATTGTGCTCTTGTTTTCACCTGGTTGCTGCATCGCAGTGCGTCACACTGCCTGTGTGCATCTTGCCTTTTAATTCAGGGACCTGCCTTCCTTGTTGAAACCTAAATAATTTAAATTGTAATTGCTTGTTAAAATGCATATAATTCATATAAATTGCTTTTTTAGCTGCACTGTGGCGTATATTTGGTTGTTTTTCTCATTCCTTCTCTTCCTCTTTTCCATTCCTCCTCACGTTGCACTACTGCTGTGTTTATAACTAGGCTTTTTTCCCCTCTTTTTAGGAAAGTCGAAATTGGATGGTTGTGCATTATTGGTTACTTTTGAATTGGGAACTGCATCCCATTAGGCTCTCTCCCACTCTCTTCCTCCCAACCCCCACTGGGGGTACTATTGTACTGTTGTATGTTCTCCTGCCCGCTCCTCTTATGTGTTCCCTTCTGTGTGTTCCCTACTGTGTGACCTTCGCCCCACTCCCCTCTGTGCTTCCTGCACTGTGCGGTACTGAGCTGTGTCTCTCCTTCTCTCTTTCGCTTTCTCCTCCTCCTACTTTCCTCTTCATACTCTCTACATTGTTTTCCCTTTCTCCCATCTTCTTTAACTGCTCCTTTATCCCCTATCTATCCCTCTCACTAAGTCTGGAAGGAAGAAGTTCAGGAGGGACATTCTGGTCTCCAACCCTGGCTTTCCTATCACTGATACTTACATCATTGCTTCCTCCAGACAGACTCTCACCAACATCTTCTGTGTCGTTCCCTCTCCACATCTATGGACCCCTCATATGGTCTTGGCTTTCACTCCTATCTCTTCCTCTCCCATTAATGGTGGCACTCGGTGAGAGGATCTCTTGGCATCCTTCCACTCCTCCAAGACCATCATTAATGTCTATCAGTAATTTGTTGGCATAGTTTAGGATTCCAGCGAAGGGAAATAGGAGGGCAATCAAACTCAATGTGTGACAATACCGGGGCAATTTCATGGATATTATACACGATGTTCACGTTCAAAAATTATCAGATGAGCACTTAGTCGCAAATTAATTGTGGACACAGAATCACATAGATTCAAAAGGGTTGTAGAAACGGCAACATAATCTATATAAGAGCTTGAAATCCTTGTTATTATGTAAATTTAGATGCATTATCTGCACTTTCAACTATCTGTCCCAATCAGAAAGGAATGAGACCCATCTATTACCTTTAAGTTTTGAGGTGGACACACCAATCGACCTAGATTCTGTGTGACTATCCCCACATATATCAATGTAACGAAAGTTAAAATCGCCACCAACAATGACCTCGTACTGAGGGTTTCGAACAAAGGCTTCTTCCAGGACTGTGTCTAATTGCTTGAATATCTTTTCTAACATTTACTTCACTGGGTTTCAATGTAAGCATAAGAGCAATAAACTCATATGCGCATTGTCCTGAATACAGAGCTCTACAACAAGAAGTTGCTCAGAGGAAAGCATGAGCTTAGAAGCCGCTCTCATAGAGTTATTGATGATAATTGCTAAGCCTCCAGAAGGTCTACCTGCTAAGCCCATAGTAGCAGATGAAAAGTAGGAAGTATATCCATTTAAATGAAACTGATTACCCTTCATGGTTTCTTGAATCAATAAAACAATTGGCATAACACCAAAATGGGGTGAAAAAAGACATGATTGGAGATTTCTGTATCCACACGCATTCCAAGATAAAAAATGTATACCTTTCTAGTTACGCTGATGAGCTAGCTGATTTAATGGACATGAAAGTCTTCAGTAATGGTTCTACCCATATCCAATCCTTTATCACACAAGCCAAGGATAAAAACTGCATGACAATCTCTTCATTGGGCACATTTGCATTATCATTGGTGTGGGTTTGACTTTTAGTGGTTGTGCCTGGATTTAATGACGTTTCCACAAACACAATTGCTTCCTCTTTAGTTTTAAAGAGCTTAATGCCTAAGCCTATTTTTTGCAAATCATTTTTGTGCTTCCAAATAAGTTTTAAAATGATGAGTGGGTGCACTTGTCAGATCATATGATTGTTGTTACTAAGTGATAATGTTATCCAATCGATGTCATCTGAATTTAAGATTCTCAATGTGGGAATACATTTAGAAGGAATGATCGATTGATTCTGGAATTGCCAAGTAACTTAGAATCACTTTGCCAGCCAAGAATATTTGGAATTTGCTGTGTTGGATCATAAGTTACAATATCAGATTCTATAGATTTATGAGAAGTATCATTGTTATCAGTAACTTAACTGGATACATTCACATTTGACATAATGCCAGCCTGCAAGGGAAGCGTAATATCTCTATAGGGAATTACATTTGGCTGCAGCAGAGGCAACTGTGCAGCTAGAGACTTAATCTCATTAGTGGTGGGAGGTAAATAGGTAAGAAGAATTATTAGTTGGGACAAGAGGGAGAATGTGCTCTGCCACAGAGCTTGTCACCTCCACTAGGCTAGAATTACCCATAACAACATGGTGTAGAGGAGATAACAGGCACAGGCCTTTTAATTTACCAATGGTTGGAAAGAAGGTGGATATCTTTGCTTGTTTTGTGCCACTGGACTCATTCAAAAGGCGTGGAGAAACATGCATTTCATCAATAGATTTAAAATGCACTGCTGTCTCCACAGTTGGTACTCTTTCAACCGACTGAGTGCCATTACCAATTTCTTTTGTTTTTTAACTTTTCAGATAAATGTGTGGAGGCAGGCAGCAAAGAGGAATCATCACATTTGAGCTGTAGATGAGATTTGCTTTCCTAATCTAATTGTTGAAGGTCCAATATCTCATCCTCGCTGAAAATTGCACATACATTTTTTTTTATCAAGGAGTTATGCCCTTTCATTTTTGCCAATGGTAAATTCTTAGTTTTTTTTACCAGCAGACTCATTTTGAATCTTCCTACTGGCTCTTCTTTTAGCATCCCTAAGCTGCATGCGTTTGGATCTACGAAAAAGAAAAAAAGTAGAACCTCCAGGGTCTTCTTCAAGAGGGTGGACATAGGAAAGGTGACATTTTCCTCTTGTTCTAGAAGATCCGTAAATGGAAACGGACTGTTGGGGTCATCATGCTCAGAAGGCACTACAAACCTATCCTTCTCAAGAGTCCCATTTCACCATCTTTGTTTATTGTCACAATTTCCCTTAAGGATCTGTGTGAAAATGTCAAGATCCTTAATTTTTGCTAGATTGGTATTCATTTTTTTCCATATATCTATGATGTCTAATGAATTGGAATCTGACAATTTCGTGCGTACCTCACCTGATTGCACAAGACCCAAACTGCTGTTGTGGCCTGAACAACTAGGGTCCTCACAGGTTTGAGTTGACTTATGATTACTATCCACCTGAGACGTTTGGCATGTCACAGATAGTACCTGTGATTTTAACAAAGAAGGTGCAGGTGTAGATGCTTTGCAACTTTCACGGGCAAGCATAAACATAAAGCCCTCCAGTTTGTTCAACTTGGCCAGTATATCCGAGATTGAGGTCTTAATATCTCAGATCTCGTAATGAGTGACCTTGTGGCCTTTATCTGGGAGGTTCAGTATAAAAGTCAAAACGGGAAAGGAATAAACATCAGGCACGTTGGGCTCTAGAGACAGCTCAATACTGGACGGTGGTCTTTCAAAATTCAGTGAATTTCTGGAATGTGTTGAATGTTCACTAAGATGATGCTCTATGTCTTCCTTAAAGCTACTAGCTAGTACTTCCATATCCTGCGGCTCTTTATTTGGATAAGAGGTCGGAGAGCTAGCTAATGGTATTTCTTGAATCTTTGTGGAAGGAATAGAAGGTGAATGAATGAAATTCAATTGTTTGGCATGGGAATTCCTATTGGTAAAGAGGCAGACTACTTCCACAGAACTAGGCAAGAAAGGCAAAGGAGTGGAGGGACCTAAAGATAATCTAATTCGTTTACCCAGTTCCGCCATCACAGCAGGTGCCAACATGGAAATGTCAGAGATAGAAACATTGTGGCCCTCCACCGGATTTGATAGAATAGACCTGGTCATTGACTGACTCAAATTATCCAAATGACCCTGAAGTGCAGATTTATCCAAGTCATAAAAATCCTGTTGAGAGTACGAGAGTATTAATGTCTATTTGCATGGCACCGTCCTGGTCCAGGGACCTCAGCCCAATCTCTTCCTCTTCGATAGGCATCTTCTGTGTCTCATCAACGTCCTTCCCTCTTCTGCTACTCCTACGAGCATCTCTCGAGCTCCTCTGCCACCTCTGTCTTCCACCTCCTCTCTGGCACCTTCATCCTCCTCTCTGGCTACCATGCCACTCCTGCTACCACCTCTGACCACTCTCGGGCCCCACTACCACTTCTGCTGGGAGTATCTCAGGCCTGCACCCCTCGCCGAAGTCTTTCAAATGTGGCAACCTGCTCTACATCGCTACACCCAACTCTCGCTCTGCTGTCAAACACTCCTCTTACATCTGCCACCTCCAAAAGGAATTTGACATTGATGTCCTCACTCTGACCGAGCCATGGTTCACGGCCAGCTCTGTCACAAGTTTTGACTCTCTCCTCCCTGATGGCTACAATATCCTCTCCAAACCCAGAAGCAACCGACCTAGAGGTGGAGTAGCTCTGATCTTTCTGGAGTGGTACCTGCCTCTGTTATTCCTACACAGGCCTGCAACTCCTTTGAATGCCTGGTCTGCAGGCTCTCTATCTCCACTGGCCTCCCTCTGACTGTGCCCACCATCTACAGGCCATCTGGCCAGGTTGCCCTCTTCCCCTCAGAGTGGGCTGACCTTTGCTTCTCTCTCCTTGCCTCTACCTCTCAACTTCTCCTCTTCGGTGACCTCAACATCCACTTGGAAACTTCTAATCCCTCCATTGGGCTCTTGCGCAACCTCTGCAAAACCCTCTCTCTCTCTCCATTCTACACACTGGTCCGACACACTCCACCGGACACACCTTGGATGTTCTCATATCCCCAGACACTCCCCTCTCTAACCCTCTCACCACTCCTCTTTCCTGGACTGACCACTTTTTGCTCTCCTCCCACCTGAAACTCTCTATCCCTAAGGATAAGCCCACCCCAGCACTGCCCCCTACATTCTCGGTCATTCAGCCCATCAAGCGTGTGCCAGTGGATGCCTTTGCCTCTACTTTCTCTGCTCTTCCTACACATGTGGCTGACTCACTCTCTGACACAGCCCTCTCTAGCCTACATGTTTCTATTTCCAACACTCTGGACGTCCTGGCCCCTGTCATGAGAATCCGTCTGAAGCCTACCTCCAAGTGCAACTCTTGGTATGACTGTTGACCTCGCCTCCCTGAAGGGCAAGTGCAGCGTGGCTGAGAAGAAGTGGAGGGCTTTATGCACATCCTCAGTCAAACTGGCCTGCTGCCTGCTCCAAAGTCAATACAGAATGTCTGTCCTGTCCAAGAAGAGAGTCCACATCCAAGTGTGCATATCTGCGGCCTCTAACAACACCACCAAACTCTTTAAAATCTGCAAAGCTGGCCAATCCTTCTGCAGTCTCCACCTCTCTTGTCCCCTCCCAGGCCCTCTGTATGGCTCTGGATTCTCACTTCACCACTAAAACTCAGGACATTCTGTCCTCTCTCTAATCAGCCTCTCCCTCGACCTCCTTTAGCCTCCCTCTGGCCCCCACTCTCCCTCTTCTCATTTCTCCTTTTTATTCTCCGACAACACCTGACGATGTTTCCAGACAAGTCCGATCTATGAAAGTGCCATCCAAACAAGTGCTGCCCTGCTCCTCCACAATCATCAAGGCCCACATTGACAATCACTCTTTCGCCACTAGATCTTTCCCCTATCTCCTCAAGCACTTCCTTATGCACTCCCTCCTTAGAAACTTACTTCCATTCCTACCTGTCTGGCAAACTATCGGCCGATCGCTATCACTCCTTTCCTGGGCAAACTCCTGGAAAAGCTGGCCATCACCCAGCTTACTCTCCACACTGAATCTGTTGGTTGCCTCCATGGCCACCAGTCTGGCTTCAGAGCAGCCATAGGCACAGAAACGGCTCTCCTGAACACCCATGAAGATCTGCTCACTAATCTTGATTCCAGCCTTCCTTCTGTCCTCCTCCTCCTTGACCTCTCCTCAGCTTTTGACACGGTCAATCACACCATCCTGATCAATTGAATCTGAGAACCTGGGCATCACAGACAGGCCCTGGAGTGCTTGACCTCCGTCCTCCTGGACCAACCCTACCAGGTCCAACTTGGGACCTTTCTCTCCTCCACCTCTCTCTCGCCACATGTATTCCCCAGGCCTTTATCCTCTCACCCTGGCTCTTCAATGTCTACTTGGCCCCTTTGGCCCACCTTATTTCAACCTTCTCCTTTAACTTTCAGTGGTATGCAGATGAAAACTCTCTTTCAGGCTCCCCTCAGCCTCCTCTTCTCTCTTGCTCATTCCTGACTGTCTGGCCGTGATCCAGGTTTGGTGCGCCTCCAATGATCTCTGCCTTAATGCCAGCAAGACGGAGATCCTTCTCATTGGGACCCCTGCTCCCACCTTCCCTATCTCACTTTTGTTGCCCTCCTTGGGACCTCTTCCTTTGCCTTCCTGTGAGGCAAATAACCTTGGTGTCATCTTCGACTCCTCTCTCTCCTTCTCTCCTCACATCACAGACCTTGCCAAGAAGGCCCACTACCAGATGCGCCTCCTCAGAGGTATTCTTCCTTTTCTCACCTGCCCCCAGAAGCTCATTGTCTCCAGAGCCCTGGTTCGCTCTAGGCTGGACTACTGCAACAGTCTCTTTCTCAATCTGCCTTCCGCCACTCCCTGCCCCCTGCAACTAATTCAGAACAGGACTGCAAGACTTGTCCTTGGCCTCTGTCAAGACCGGTGGGGGGGTCTGTACTTCCGCTCTCTATATGGTAGAGGAGAGGCACAGAGGACCCCAGCCAAGATTCTCTAATACGGTAGCGAAGGACGAGCAATCAAGGCCTAGCTTCTCAGGAGGTGATGCAGGCTGGTTCTTAAGTACAGTGTATCCCCAAGCCCCCCACAAAGGAATGTCCACACACTGTATTACTGAAAACACAGTCTTTATATAATTAATATTCAAGGGTTATGTACACTTATCACAACAACGCACTTTGTGCTCAGGAAAACCAATAATGATAAATATCTACAATTCTAAAGTGGTACCACTAATATTAGACCTCATTAAAGTGCATTCACAATACTGTAAAAATGGCACACAGATCAATAAGAAGGAAACCAGCAATAGAGAGAGGAGAGATAAAAGATGGTTGAAACAATAGGCAGAATACTGGCCCTAGCTACTGGACACAGTTCTGTGTGGAGATCCCCCCACCTGGGCAACCTGTAAAATAAAGGGATATGACACAAGCCCAGTCCATATATTGTTCAACAGTCTTATTCTCTCCTACAATGTTTTTACCCCCCCAATGTACCTGGTGGAGTCGAGTTCTTCGAAGAGGCGTCGACAGATCCTTCTTGAATGACCCCCTTTTAAGCAGGAGTCACGGATCGTCGAGAGGCGTCGAGAAACGTCGAAGACCTCGGGGTTCGGCGACGGGGAATCGACGGCCCTTCTTGAATGCCTTCCCTTTCAAGCGGGAGGCACGGGGCGTCGAACGTCCGTCGACAAACGAGGTAGAACGATGTCGAAGAGGCGGCAGCTTCGTCCGAGCGGTGCTCGTCGGCGTCGGGGCGTCGGCGTCCTGCAAGGCGGAGGTGTGCGGGGCACCTCGATGACAATAGTTCTGGACCGCAAAGATTGTAGAGACGGGAGCCCAGCAAGGGCGTCGAGTCGCTCGAGTCTTTGGGATCGTGAGGTGGCGGGAAACCCACCGGCGGATTCTCCTCGGCGCGTTGGTCGTCCTCGACTTTCTCCGGCAGGGCAAAAGCGGTCGACGGTGCGGACGAGGGAGTCCTTCGAGTCAAATGTTCTTAGGCAAGGAGCGGACGGCTCCGGTCGTCGGCGGCACGGCGTCAAGTGGTTCCCACGGCTGGGCAACACAACTTCGACGGGCCTCCAGCGGTTACACAGACCTGCGAACCCTGGTCGACGGCAATGGACTTCGACAGCGTCGAGGTCCGGGTGCTTCACTTCGATCTCCTCGGCGGTCCCGTCTCGGGTCGGCAGCCTCTCGAGGGTCTGACTTCCAGGGCGCTTCGGCGAAGATTCAGCGGTGCTCGATGGTCCCTCGGAGCACGGGAAGAGGGCGCCTTACCAGGTCCTCTCTCGGGTCAGTCCTCGACGATTTCGACAACCTTCAGTTCCGTCGAAGCAAATGCCACAGCAAGTCTTCTTCTTCCAGCTGGACGTCGAGGATCAGCAAATCCAGTTACTCTTGAGTGGAGACTCAGCTTCTGAATGCTTCTGAACAATTTCCAGTGGTGAGAGGTCCCCAGATATACTATTCTGTCTCTCATCCACACTGCTGGCACACACACAGCAGCCAATCACACAGAAGGGCATTCATGCAGTCAGTCAGCCAATCAGGCACACAGTGCATTCAGGCCACACTCCTCCCTTTCAGACACTCACAACAAGGAATGTGGATTGGGACAAGTACCCAGCCATTCAACACTACACACTGCATTCAGGCCAGTTTCGGGCAGGGCTGTCTCAGTCTTTGTCTCTCATGCCAGAAACCAGACAACCACAACAAGGAGTGTATATTGGTCACACACTCCATTCACCCAGGTCCCACCCACAGGAGGTACCCACAACATACAGTCACTGGGAAGGCTCCAGTCAGTCTAGCTGGGCCTTCACAACAACACCATATATGGAACTTCCACCCAACAGCCAGTCAGGGGGAAGGGACAGAGTCAGGGCTTCCCAGGACTTTGGGAAAAACAAGATAACAGGCAATAGAAAGCAAGAGGCCACAGGGGCCATCTTGTTTCCTATCAGGAATCAACTGATTCCAATGGCAGGGCCTGGGTATCCCAAAATGGAGGACACCCAGAGCACCTGTCAAATTCAGCATGGAGCTGCCACCAGCCCATACCCTGCTCTGTGGGCCACCCACAGGTGCCCAAAAACATACACTAGGGGCACAGGGTTGTACCCCTACCCATGGGTGCCATAAGGGTATCCCATGGGTCTGTTCACCAAACCAAAAGAGAGCTGCACTGCCAGGAGTCCCTCATGGACTCCTGGGCAGAAAACATGACAGAACACACGGTAAAAACAGAAAAAGGACAAGGATTCAGAGGCCCTGTCCCTCAGATGCATTTCCGGCATCACAGTCGCCCCCCCCAGACTGAGGTGGAGGGTGCCTAATCTCCCACGGGATAGACACCCTCATCCAGACGGTCAACATACCTTCTGGAAAGGCCATCTGCATTATCGTGACTCTTCCCTGGTCTGTGCTCTATGGTGAAGTCTAGCCCTTGTAGGCTAATCGACCACCTGAGCAATTTCGGATTCTCACCCTTCATCTGCATAAGCCACTTCAGGGGCTTATGATCTGTTTGGACCTTGAAGGTGGACCCCGTAAGGTAGGGCCTAAAACGCCTAAGGCTCCAAACTATACTAAAACATTCCTTTTCAACAGTAGCCCACCTAAGTTCTCTACCCTTGAGTTGTCTACTGATGAATATGATAGGATGTTCTCTCCCTTTGTCATCTAACTGGGACAAGACAGCTCCAATTCCGGTGTCGCAGGCATCCGTCTGGACGATAAAGGGTCGGCTGTAGTCAGGCGCACTCAACACAGGTGCCCTACACAGACTTTCTTTCAAGCCATCAAAGGCCCTCTGACAGTCTTCAGTCCAATTAACCTTCCTAGGCTGTTTGGGTGAAGTTAGAGCTGTCAGGGGTGCAGCTATGGTTCCATAGTCTGCCATGAAATTGCGATAGTACCCAGTGAGGCCCAAAAAGGCTCTCACCTGGGTTTGAGTAGTGGGAGTCTCCCAGTTCTGTACGTCCTGTACTTTACTGGAGAGAGGTTGGATTTGACCCCCTCCTACCTCATGACCAAGATAGGTAACTTTCCCCTGAGCTATCTGGCACTTGGTGGCCTTGATAGTGAGGTTAGCCCTTTTCAAGGCCTGCAACACCTTATCCAGATGTGTCAAATGCTCTTCCCAGGTGGAACTGTAGACGGCAATGTCGTCTAAGTAAGCCACACAAAAGGCTTCCAGCCCACTGAGCGCATGGTTGACCAATCTCTGGAAGGTGGCAGGGGCATTCTTCAACCCAAAGGGCATGACCCTAAACTGGTAGAGTCCCTCAGGTGTGGAGAATGCCGTCTTTTCCTTGGCATGGTCCGTCAGAGCTATTTGCCAATAGCCTGAGGTAAGGTCAAAGGTGCTCACAAATTTGGCAGCACCTATAGTGTCCACGAGCTCATCAGCCCTGGGCAATGGGTGCGCGTCAGTTTTGGTGACGGCATTGACTCCTCGGTAGTCCACACAGAACCTCCAATCCTTGGTACCCGCCGGGGAACTTGCCTTGGGGACAAGGACCACTGGACTGGACCAGGGACTGGTGGAGGGTTCAATAACACCCAGATCCAACATCTTGGCGACCTCAGCCTGGATGTGGTTTTTGACGGTATCTGACATACGATAGCTCCTGCTTTTGACAGGCACACTGTCACCAGTGTCAATTTCGTGCTTACACCACGGTGTAAGGCCCGGTGTCAGTGAAAACAGAGGGGCATACTGCTGGAGCAAAGCCCGGCAGGCCCTCTGCTGCTCTGTTGTCAAATCGGGAGAGAGTTGTACTCCCTCCACTGAGCCATCCTGAGGGTTGCTATGCAGCAAATCAGGAAGGGGCTCACTCTCATCCTCTTCTTGCCCTGAAGCTAGCAAGAGACATGAGACCTCTGCTCGCCTGTGGAAAGGCTTGAGCCTGTTGACATGGAATACCTGGGGGGCTACCCCAGAGGCTCCCATGTCCACCAGATAATTGACTTCGCCCATCTTGGAGATGATCCTGAAGGGTCCAGTCCACTTGTCTGCCAAAGCTCTAGGCTTGGTAGGCTCCATCACAAGGATTTCCTGTCCCGGAGTCCAATCCACTTGCGAAGCTTTCAGGTCATGCCAGTACTTATTCAATTCCTGGCTGGCCTTGAGATTTGCTGTTGCCTGACCCATCATTTGTGTCATCCTCCGCCTGAGGCCTAACACATAGTCCCCCACTTGCTTGGCGGGACCTGGAGGGGTGGCTTCCAAGCCTTCTCGGATCAAGGCGAGGGGCCCCCTCACGGGATGTCCAAAGAGTAACTCAAAGGGGCTGAAACCAACACCCTCTTGAGGTACCTCTCTGTAAGCAAACAGCAGGCATGGCAGGAGGAGATCCCATTTCCTCCTTAGGGGCTCTTCCAAAGCACCTAGCATGCCCTTGAGAGTTTTGTTAAATCTCTCAACCAGACCATTGGTCTGGGGGTGGTAAGAGGTGGAGAACTTGTAGGTTACCCCGCACTCTTTCCACATGGTTTTCATGTAACTAGACATGAAGTTGGATCCTCGGTCAGAGACAACCTCCTTGGGGAATCCAACACGGGTGAAAATGCCCAGGAGAGCCCTGGCAACCACCTTGGCAGTAACAGTCCGAAGGGGTATTGCCTCAGGGTACCTGGTGGCATGATCTACCAAGACCAGGATGAACCGATGTCCACCTGAAGTGGGAGGGTCAAGGGGACCGACGATGTCGATGCCCACCCTCTCAAATGGTGTGCCAACCACTGGTAATGGCTGCAGTGGGGCAATGACCCTGCCTCCAGTCTTGCCAGACAACTGACAAGTTGGGCAGGTCCTGCAGTGGGACTCCACCTCTACTCCCATCCGTGGCCAGTAGAAATGGGCAGAGAGCCTCTGCTTAGTCTTCTTGGTCCCAAGATGACCAGCCAAGGGCACCTCATGCGCCAACTGCAGTAGGAAGGGCCTGTAAACCTGGGGTACCACCAACCTCTTGCGGGCACCAGGTTCGGGCTTAGTGGGCTCACTAACAAGGAGCTCACCCTCCCAATAAATCTTGAATGTCCTAGGCACTTCACCTTGTGCCTGGGACAGGGCCTGTTTCCTCAGGCCCTCGAGAGAGTGGCACTCTCTCTGTCCCTTACAGAAGTCTGCCCGGGAGGGTCCCCCTTCAGCTAACAAGCTTTGAAGGTCGGGATGATCCTCCGGGTTGAGAACCTCTCCCACAGGAGAGTCTTCTGTCTCTTCTCCCACAGGAGTTGAGTTTGGGTTTTCCGCTGGACCCAGCCCGTCCGGAGCATGGATCCCAATGGGTGCTGTCGGAACAGCAGGAAGAGAAGGTGTTCCCTCCACCGAGGTGGCCTTCTTGGTCTTCCTTCTTCTTGCCTTAGGCCTCGCCTTTGGCTCGGGTACCTGACTCACAGCCAGACCCGGTGTCACCTGTGACCTAGTGACTGCAGCAGCAGTCATGGGAAGACCATCCGAGATCAACCCCAACTCTACTAGATCATTTCCTAACAGAATGTTAGCAGGGACATCGTCCTGAACCAGGACAGGAAGCTTTGCTGTCTTGTCTCCAATCATGAGTGTGACTAGGGCTACAGGCGATAATTTGGGAGGCCCACCAGCTAACCTGGTGGTTCTCAGAGGAGCACCTACATAGTCCTCTGGCTTGAGCAGGGTCCTGTCCACCACTGTCATGCTTGCCCCAGTGTCTCTCAAACCAGTAGAAGGCTGGCCATTCAAGAGGACACTTCTCAAAAACCTACGGGTGTTCTGCGGGATAGTTGCCAGTACTTCTGCGTACTGGTCCCAGGCCCCAAGGGACACTAAGGAAATCTCTACCGGAGCACCAAATGTGATTCCTGTAGAGGAGGGGAGGACAGTGGCCTCCACCTCAGCCACGGGGTAAGGGTAGGTCAGGCTGACAGCCTGTACTCCAAGTGCCTTACCTTTACACTTGGGGTCACCCCTTTTGTGATCCAGAGCCCCACAATCCCAACAAGTGCCAGGAGTGCGGGGTACGGTACTGGAACCACTGGGAACCTGCTTTGCAGCAGGTGGACCACTACTCTTATTCCCACCCACAGAGGACTTATCCCCACCAGATTTTTGGGTCTTAGGAGAGGAAGGTTTTGGTTTACCCGACTGTGATTGCTTTTGGGACTCCTCAGCTTTCTGAGAGGTCCCCTTTTCTTTGTCCTTGTCCTTCCCACTGGAGTCCTTAGGGGACACCCGGTGGGAGACCCACTTGTCAGCCAACCTAGCCAGCTTAAAGGGGTCCAAAATGTTCTGGTCAGCCACATACTGACGCAGCTCTGGTGAACAGGCTTCAGAAAAATGCTCAAAAAACAAGAGGTGGGACAACTCAACAAAAGTTTTCACCTTGTAACCGTCAATCCACCCCATCATGTTCATGTGCGCAGTACTCACCCAGTCAACCCAAGACACATTCTCTCTTTTCTTAAAATCCCTGAACCTTTTAAGGTATTGGGTAGGTGTCTTGCCAAACTTGGCAATCAAAGCAGACTTCATACACTCATACTGACCCCTTTCCTCCACACTCAGCTTCAGAATACAGTCATATCCAGTTTGAGGCACTCTGCTTAACAAACACTTAGCCCAATCTCTTTTATCTACATCATGAATTGCACAAGCCATTTCAAACGCTTCAATCCATTGGAGGATATCTGAACCCTCCACAAACACACCAACCAAATCTTTCATAAACTTGGTGGCTGGGGACCTGCCACTCTCAATTGGTCTAGCTGAAGTCTCCACTCTAGCTCTCTCTAGCTGGATTCTCTGACATTCAGTGTCCTTGTCTTTGAGCGCAAGATCCCTATTCTTGAGTTCCACTTGCTGTGCCAGCTCCTCTTTCTTAAGCTCAGCTTCTATTTCCAACTTGCGATATTCAAAGGCCAATTTCATCCTTAATAACTCAAGTTCCATGGAATTGCTGGGGTTTGGAACAGAGGCAGCAGGAATGGTGGCATTCCCAGAAACAGATTCAGCGACAACCCCAGGGGCAGAGTCCTCACTGGTTGCATCCCCCCCTTCATCAAGGGTTTCACCATCAGTCTGGTAGTCCACCAGGGCAGCTATCAGCTCAGCCCTATACTTATCCACAAAGTCCAACTCCCTGGCTTCACAAGCACTCTGGAGAGCCTCTAAGCTCATCCGAGTCAATTTACCATTTGCAATGGGCTCCATTGCCTGTAATGCAGTTATTTGGTACACACCCAAACCTTAATCTAATAAAGTGCGGATATTTTGTAAGTGGCACGGTTATACACTGAGTCTTAAAACCATAAGCATCCCACCGCTGCCACCAGCTTGTCAAGACCGGTGGGGGGGTCTGTACTTAATCAAGGCCTAGCTTCTCAGGAGGTGATGCAGGCTGGTTCTTAAGTACAGTGTATCCCCAAGCCCCCCACAAAGGAATGTCCACACACTGTATTACTGAAAACACAGTCTTTATATAATTAATATTCAAGGGTTATGTACACTTATCACAACAACGCACTTTGTGCTCAGGAAAACCAATAATGATAAATATCTACAATTCTAAAGTGGTACCACTAATATTAGACCTCATTAAAGTGCATTCACAATACTGTAAAAATGGCACACAGATCAATAAGAAGGAAACCAGCAATAGAGAGAGGAGAGATAAAAGATGGTTGAAACAATAGGCAGAATACTGGCCCTAGCTACTGGACACAGTTCTGTGTGGAGATCCCCCCACCTGGGCAACCTGTAAAATAAAGGGATATGACACAAGCCCAGTCCATATATTGTTCAACAGTCTTATTCTCTCCTACAATGTTTTTACCCCCCCAATGTACCTGGTGGAGTCGAGTTCTTCGAAGAGGCGTCGACAGATCCTTCTTGAATGACCCCCTTTTAAGCAGGAGTCACGGATCGTCGAGAGGCGTCGAGAAACGTCGAAGACCTCGGGGTTCGGCGACGGGGAATCGACGGCCCTTCTTGAATGCCTTCCCTTTCAAGCGGGAGGCACGGGGCGTCGAACGTCCGTCGACAAACGAGGTAGAACGATGTCGAAGAGGCGGCAGCTTCGTCCGAGCGGTGCTCGTCGGCGTCGGGGCGTCGGCGTCCTGCAAGGCGGAGGTGTGCGGGGCACCTCGATGACAATAGTTCTGGACCGCAAAGATTGTAGAGACGGGAGCCCAGCAAGGGCGTCGAGTCGCTCGAGTCTTTGGGATCGTGAGGTGGCGGGAAACCCACCGGCGGATTCTCCTCGGCGCGTTGGTCGTCCTCGACTTTCTCCGGCAGGGCAAAAGCGGTCGACGGTGCGGACGAGGGAGTCCTTCGAGTCAAATGTTCTTAGGCAAGGAGCGGACGGCTCCGGTCGTCGGCGGCACGGCGTCAAGTGGTTCCCACGGCTGGGCAACACAACTTCGACGGGCCTCCAGCGGTTACACAGACCTGCGAACCCTGGTCGACGGCAATGGACTTCGACAGCGTCGAGGTCCGGGTGCTTCACTTCGATCTCCTCGGCGGTCCCGTCTCGGGTCGGCAGCCTCTCGAGGGTCTGACTTCCAGGGCGCTTCGGCGAAGATTCAGCGGTGCTCGATGGTCCCTCGGAGCACGGGAAGAGGGCGCCTTACCAGGTCCTCTCTCGGGTCAGTCCTCGACGATTTCGACAACCTTCAGTTCCGTCGAAGCAAATGCCACAGCAAGTCTTCTTCTTCCAGCTGGACGTCGAGGATCAGCAAATCCAGTTACTCTTGAGTGGAGACTCAGCTTCTGAATGCTTCTGAACAATTTCCAGTGGTGAGAGGTCCCCAGATATACTATTCTGTCTCTCATCCACACTGCTGGCACACACACAGCAGCCAATCACACAGAAGGGCATTCATGCAGTCAGTCAGCCAATCAGGCACACAGTGCATTCAGGCCACACTCCTCCCTTTCAGACACTCACAACAAGGAATGTGGATTGGGACAAGTACCCAGCCATTCAACACTACACACTGCATTCAGGCCAGTTTCGGGCAGGGCTGTCTCAGTCTTTGTCTCTCATGCCAGAAACCAGACAACCACAACAAGGAGTGTATATTGGTCACACACTCCATTCACCCAGGTCCCACCCACAGGAGGTACCCACAACATACAGTCACTGGGAAGGCTCCAGTCAGTCTAGCTGGGCCTTCACAACAACACCATATATGGAACTTCCACCCAACAGCCAGTCAGGGGGAAGGGACAGAGTCAGGGCTTCCCAGGACTTTGGGAAAAACAAGATAACAGGCAATAGAAAGCAAGAGGCCACAGGGGCCATCTTGTTTCCTATCAGGAATAAACTGATTCCAATGGCAGGGCCTGGGTATCCCAAAATGGAGGACACCCAGAGCACCTGTCAAATTCAGCATGGAGCTGCCACCAGCCCATACCCTGCTCTGTGGGCCACCCACAGGTGCCCAAAAACATACACTAGGGGCACAGGGTTGTACCCCTACCCATGGGTGCCATAAGGGTATCCCATGGGTCTGTTCACCAAACCAAAAGAGAGCTGCACTGCCAGGAGTCCCTCATGGACTCCTGGGCAGAAAACATGACAGAACACACGGTAAAAACAGAAAAAGGACAAGGATTCAGAGGCCCTGTCCCTCAGATGCATTTCCGGCATCACAGCCTCAAGCCCAGGGACCATATCAGCACTGAAATCTCTCCACTGACTCCCGGTGGCTGCAAGGATCAAGTTCAAGACTCTCTCCATCATCCACAAGGCTATCTCGGGCCAGGTCTCACACTTCATCTAACTCTTCCTTCCAAAATACCTTGCTTTTCGAGCCCTTCGCTCAGCAACCTCTAAATCGCTGAGGCTCAGACGCTTCTCCAGGCAGAGAGCGGGGGGGACTCTCTCCTCTGCAGGTGCAACCACCTGGAATGGCCTCCGTACACCTCTCAAACTTGAGCTGGACCACCGCTCCGGAAGCAGTTCCTTTTCTCCTCTGCTTTCTCTCTCTCTCTCCCCTGCTGACCTTCCTGTCTGCTGTACCGACTGGTTGCCTGGTTACCCTCAGAGTCTCACTGGGTACCTTGCTCCTCCATGATCAGTCTCCCCTGCACTGCCTCCGGGCGTACTGCGCACTTAGGGGTTATAACTGTAACCCTACAGTCCTCTGCCTCCTTGCACTTACCCAGAGCCGCGCTGCCCTGGCTGCACTCACTCAGAGCATTGCTGCCCTGATTGGACTCCCCCTTCCCTCTCCCCTGCACTTTCGCCCTTCTCCCTTTCCCCTTTTCTGCTTTGTCGCACTTACACAATCTGAATGACACAAGGCCTAGTAAGATCATTTGTCTTGTACTCCCTTGTCTCCCCTCCCTCGTCTTGTTGCACCTAGATACACTTGTGTACAGGCGTCATATAAATGACATATCATATCATATCTGACCTTTTCTATTATTGTATATTAATAATTAACGATAGCTGTCATAAGAACTGAATTTGTGAATTGATCTTGGCCAACAAATTTGTGAACTCTTCATTAAAAGGTGGAGAGAGCAGTGGGCATCAACAGTATCCCTGGAGCACCTAACTGCAGTTATGGGCACCATCATTAGATGAATAATTGTGCATTTTAGACAAGGTTGTCTCTTTGAGCTAGGACAAGACTTCAACTGGAAGAAGCTGAATAAAGCACATATGTAGACATTAGAACAATGCCCTCTTCCCATTAATGTTAGGAAGGGACCACTGCAAGGCCGCAAATTCAGATCTGTACCTATGACGTGATTACCTATTGGTTGGCCTCAATGGTTTGCCAACCCTTTTCCCTAAGTGACCTTTCATCCAATGATCCACTTATGGTGCCCACTGAGAGACCTTAAGCCTCTAAGTGTGGCGTGTCCTGTGTTTGCCGAGAACACTAATCTGGCCTAGTTGGCGGTACAAGCCCCAGATGATGGTGGCAGAGAGGAGCCATGGCAATCACCCAAGCACTTTCCAGTCATTTTCAATTAAAGGACATACAGTACCTGCTCCATGGCACACAACCCCTACGTTGCACTACATTAGATGCAGTTCCACAGCTAAGGTTTGTTCCCAGTGTTTGAAAAAGATAGCAGTGATTCAAGGTTGAATCCACAACCTGAGTGTCTGCCCAGGAGGAAGCCTGGGAAGGTTTGTATGTGATGAAACCCCACGAGAAACAAGAGAAGCATAACAGCCACCAACCTACTGCCACTGCTGCAACCCTTCCTCACAACCCAGCTCACGAAGAACCCTGACCCGACCATACTGACCAAAAACTACAATGACACCATGCTTGACGCCATTGATCAATTGGCACCTATGGCCCTTCGCAAAGCCAAACAATCCGCTCACCTTAACGGGTGGTTCACCCCCACTCTAAATGCCCTAAGAAAAGAAAAAAGAAAGGCGGATGCACTTTGGAAGAAATCGCCTAAAGAACGAAATAAATTAGCCTTCCTCTAAATTGCGCGAGAATACAAAACACAGGTTCTCCAAACCAAAAGCGCACTCTACAATGACAGAATAGCCAAAGCTACCTCAAAATCTAAGGAACTATTCTCTATACACAGAGTTAGTGACCCCCATCCCTCCAGTGGAAAACTGCAACAAAAAAGCAAACTGGTGTCTGGACATTCAGAATGCCCTGCCAGGCAAAATACCTAATCTTCAGACTAAAATATCAGAAAAAAAGAAAACCCTAGCACAACCCACAACATCAGTCAAGTTCCATCCCATAGCTGCTAATATGCCTCAAATGCCTCAATTTGTATTCACCAAGGTCACTAACTTGGAAGTGTTACAGATCATCTCCAGTTTAAAACCCTCCAGATGCCAAGGAGATCCCTGCCCACCATCAGTCATCAAGGACTGCCCACCCCAACTTGCCCCGTTCATCACTAACCTCATCAACGCCTCGTTCAACAACAACTGTGTCCCAAAGGACCTAAGAAATGCTTGGGTTTTACCATTATTTAAAAAAAACCTCTCTCGACCCAAATATCCATACAAACTACTGACCCATTACCACCGTCCCATTTTTACTAAACATTTTAGACCAAGTGGCCTACCTCCAAATTCTGAAATACCTAGAAGAAAACAACATCTTGGGTCTCAGGCAATCTGGTTACCATCCCAGACGTGGGACCGAAACATCTCTCCTCGATTTAAAAGTCCAAATGGGCGACCTGAAGGATAAAGGGAAACTTGCACTGCTCCTCTTACTGGACCTCTCGGCCGCCTTTGATTTGGTAGACCACAATATCCTATGCAACCACCTGACTACATCCGCACAATTCTCATCCAACGCCACCCAATGTATCAAATCGTTCCCCTCAGAGAGAACTATGATGGTCTTCTCACCCAAGGCAGAAGCACCACCCACCCCATTCACCTGTGGAGTACCGCAAGGCTCACGTGTGGCTCCCACTTTATATAATATATTTACAAAGCTGCTGTTTGATAGTCTTGATGGCCTGGATATCTTGTACACCAACTACGCAGATGACACCCAGGTCCTCATACCCATCTCGGGAGACCATGCCACTGATACCAGAACTCTCAACGCCATCTACTTAACTATACAGGCCTGGATGGCACATCACAGATTGTGTCTCAATGACGACAAGACCGAGCTGCTGCTCATAGGCTCCCAACTAAGACTTGCCAAACTTAGATCGGCATTTCAATCCTTCAACATTGACGGCAACACCATCTCAGACTCCATCCATGTCAAAACATTAGGCTTCTATTTAGATTCCTCACTCACCCTAGTGAAACAAGTGAACACTACCGCCTCTGCCACCTCCTACACCTGCAAGCTGATCAATTCCTGCAGACCTTCCTTTCGCCCGACAGCTGCATCACCTTGGCGAGAGCACTAGTGCTAACTAGTCTGGACTACTGTAATGCACTATACACCGGCACCTCGACCTACAACATCAACAAACTCCAGGTCCTTCAAAACAATGCCATCAGAGCAGCGCTTAATATACCCAGGTCAACACACATCTCAGAAACCAGCCTAAAACTCCACTGGTTACCCATTCAGGAACGAATCTGGTTTAAAACGCTCACACTGACTCACAAATGCCTCCACCGACTGGCCCCTGCCTATCTGGCCGACAAATTATCCAAAACCCAATCAGCCAGAGCCACTAGAGCAGCCTAAAAACACCTCCTTGTCAACCCCAAAGTCAAGCTCCAAAAAGCAGGTGGTAACAGCTTCCCCTCTATGGCCAGTAAGCTCTGGAACGCCTTACTGATCCACCTCAGAGCCCAGGATTCCTTCTGGATCTTCCGCAAGCAGCTCAAAACACACCTATTCGCACACCAATTGCATAACTAACTCACATCACCTATGACCACATAACCCTATCCACTGCACCAAACTCACCGTACTAGTCAGACATCTGCTGTGTGACAGGGGTGAAATGTAAAAACCTCTTTAATTGTAAAAATGTAATTATGTAAATATGAGTGTATTACTATAATCTCTGTAACAATTGTGATCTTTACTATGTAAGCAAGCGGACAGATGCCACAGTGCTTGCCACGCTATGCAAGCAATAAAAATAAATAAATAAATGATCGGGTGTCCCCCAAATGTATCAAAGAATGCATGTTTGTGATTGGAGGCTGAGTTTGTGCTCAGTTTCGAATGTTCCTATGAGATAGGGTTTGATGCACCTAAAATGTGCCAGTCATTGACTGGAGCCTGGGGACGCAATGAAACAATCTGAACCAGAGGACAAAGAAAGAAGAAGGAAAGGAAAAGAAAGGGGGATGTGGGGAAGGAAGATGGTGCAAGTTCTGGGCTGGATTCAAGGTGCTCCTTCCCTATCATTCCTACCTGTGATTGCATGGTGAGCGGATGGGTGCATGTGGACCACTTGAAAAGGGTCAGCTAGAGCATGGGTCTGCAACCTCTGACTCTCCAGAGGTTTCTGACTACTATTCCCATCAGCCCTATCGAGCATAGTCAATGATGAGACATCATGGGAGTTGTATTCCAAAACACCCAGAAAGCCGCCGGTTGCAGACACCTAACCAAAGGCATGGAAACGTTAGGGCTGCCACTGCTTCTTTTACAGATGAACATTGGTTTACAACACTGGGTCACTACCACTCTTTAACCACCCCTCTGTTAAGTGCTTAGCCAATGAGGAGCAAGAGTACATGGGCTGTAATCAACGCTGGAAAACTATGTTCTCTTGCTGCTAGTTGTATCTGCACATACATAGTACGTCTTCTTAAATTCTGTTCAAGCTCCAGTCAACTCCCACCAGCCTGCACTTCTCCTAAAAATACCCCAAACATACTCGCCTGGGGGCCATGCAAATGGTAGTGGTGCATGGGAGAGATCCTATTAACAAAACATCATAACTCTGCCCTCCCCGCTGTACGGGTTGCCATGGAAAGTGAAAAGGAGTTCCATACAGGGCTCCAGGTCAGATACCAATGCCGCCATCATGAGTTGGGTAATGTTTTCTCAGCTGCAACGCTGATCATTGTGTGCAGAGTTGCATCAAAAATGTCCTATTGGCACTGCAGTCTTTTATTTCGTGGTGCTAATGGCTGCATAACTGCAACCTCACCAACCATATCCATAAGCCTTGCTTCACTTGGGGATTGCCAGTTTACCACTTTCTGTAAAAGATGATGGCTGCAGTGCTTGTTGAGGCATTGCGGGAGAACAATGCATTGTGGCTCTTGGCCATATACTTCATGCTTGCATGCACACTGCTCACTTAACTCACACTGGGTAAATGGGGTGGAGGGAGTGTGGGGCTACAAGTTTGTGGAACCCAGTGTATTACTCTCCAACAGTGGTCGAAGTATATGAAAAGAAGGAGTGGAACTATGCTCCCTGCTGGCCTTTACCCGTTCCCCACAAACCCCATCCCCACCCCCCCATGCGCCATACAAAGGAACATTCAGTGCAGTGCACTAAAGTGCAAGTTTCAGCTTCTTCCAACACTTTTATTTTAAATTGAAACCAGAAACCTTCTACCACTGCTCTCCAAATATTCCAAACTCTGCCTTCTTACCACTGTAATTCCCCCTCACCTTTGCTTTCCTCTTTTGCTTGCTCCCTGCACTCTGAATCGGCCTCGCAAGTGACACTTCATAAACTAGGGCAGATAAATTCAAAATGGCATTGCAAGCAGAAACCTGACTTCCTGCTTACCCACTTACACCAGCTCTTCACTCAACCGAGAAAGTGGAACAGGAGGTTCTGGAACCTGAGGCGTGTGAAGATCCAGTCTTTTCAGAAGCTCTCTTGCTACTATTTAAGGAACTGCCTGCAAGCAGTAATTCACTTCCTAGTTACCCGCTCACTGCCGTGCTGTGCCAGGCGTTTCCTCACACCAGAGGCCTCTTTGGAAGCTAGTGTGTGAATCCCCAGACTTTTCAGTCACCAGGGCGCCACAAAACCTACATTTCAATGGGGGGAGGGTGGGTGTGGGTGGCTAACGCTTCAGATGTTGGGAGAGGCGCTAACTACAGAGACTGTGGGGGGAGGGGCAAACACATTTGTGTGGGGGCATCTAACTTATTTTTGCATTCTAATTAGACTTTTCTAGTGGAGCTTCAATGTTACAAGCAGTTAACTCCCTCCTTTAAGTCTGAAAGCAGTCACTTAATGACTGCTGTGAGAATGAGCTGTTTCCTGTCCCCTCTCTACCCTTCCAATCCCTTCCCTAGCATGCTAGTACTAACCCCACTTCATGATTTCAAGTGCCTAAAAATGTATGTACATGAATGCAGATGGTAACAGTGAAATGATTTACGTTAGTAATTGCAGGGCCTTTGTTAACAGCAAAGCCCAGGTGCTTTTTAACATCAGTTTCCTGTTCTGTCAGGCCATGGCTCTTGTCAGCCAGGTCGAGTAAACATAGCCAAAAATTTCATGGGGAGGGGCTGAAGCTCGGTCAGCTCAATGGTGTTGTGCCACTGCCAGTCACCATTTAAGGAAGTACTTTAAAGGTGGTAGGTCATTTCCTGCTTACCTGCTCACTGCTATCGTTCGCCAGGAGACATTCGACAAGTGATTTCCGTTAATGATTGTGTTTTTAATAAAAGGAGAACCCAGTCTTCTTTTCAGGGTGACGGAAAGAGTAGCTGAGAAAAGGACTTATGTCTGAAGGCCCATGCATGTCGGCACATAGGCTGGTGACATACATGCCAACCCTCCAGATTTAGGTGAGAGACTCCAGATTTTACAGTGACAAATATTGCTATTTTTCATGGTCTCCTACTTAAAGTAACTATAGTGCCACTTTCCCCTCGCCCACTTGACTGGGCCCATGCTTGGCTACACCACAGCGCCAATGCTTCCTGGTGGGGAAATGCATGTCTCCCGATTTCCCTGTGGAAATCCTCCTCCCAGGTGCGTCTGAATGTCGGCCTGTTTGTGGTGAGCTGCCGTAACCTGCTGTGGTAGAGCTAATGGATTCACGCCCCTCGCATGTCATGGATGTGGGTTCCAGTAGCTCCCTTAGTTGTTGGTTGACAGATGTAGCAGAAAATCATTTTGGCTGTGGGGGGACAGTAGGGCTACCTCAAGCATAAGTGGTGCTGGTCAGCCCCGGGGTCACCATTGCCTCTTGCCACTGGGGTACATAGGCAAGGGTGAGCACTCGACCACAGAGCTGCAGATTCCCTCCGCTGCGAGGCCTAGGCGATAGGCCCTGATTTCACTTAGTGCCATTAGCAGCGCTTCTTTTTGTGTCACGTGGATTAATTGTATTACCTTTATATTTATGCAATATGGCATTATGAGTCTGATGGGAGAGGGAGACCTAATTCAATTCTGGAAATGCAGAGATGGAGAAAGAGTGAATAACTGTACAGTCTTAGCTTACATCCTGTTATCTATGGCACCATGTAAGTTTGATCTTTGGACGGATGAGGAGAGGGAAGAATTGACATCACCGCCCCGCTTCTCGCGCTATCTGAAAAACATAATCCCTCCCAGTGCATTCTTCCATCTCCTGCACATACATTTTACAAGACGATGGTTTTAGCTGATATGCATAAAATGTGGATGCAGACAGGATGCCCAGGACCTAGCATCCCTTATCAAGAAAATATACCCTAGGGTAATGCTTGCAGACACCACTTAAAACCATGTGATGCCAGAGCAATGAGTGCAACGCTGGGGGGGTTCAAAGACACTGAACGTTATCTTTTTGACAGTGCTATTTATCCAGTGTCATGTGACCATAGCTCCTTTTGCATTGGAAATTATAATTTTATAATACATGGCAGACTGCAATGCCCATATAAAAAGCCGGTGAATCATTTTTATTTATTGCAGGAGTTTTGTGCCATCACTACCGACCTCTAATAAGAAAATGAGGTCACAGCAACTCTGTAATCAGTTATTACACTTCAGTTGTGACATCACAATGCCTGCTGCTGGAGCCAGCACAGAGCAGAATTCCCGCTGTCACTGCTGCACTTCAATAAAGCTGTGACAAGCGTTTCAAATTCCTTTATTGTAAAATAGTTTTCTCTGGCACCTTTACAGCCATAAACTGATAAGGAACAGTTCATGGACCTTTGTTCATTTTGTGCATGGAGTTTAACATATGAGAGCAAGAATCTGCATGTTATTATTTATTTTAAATAAAAAAACGGAAACGTGTATTGATGCATTTATTTTAAAAACTGCTTGAACTGCAAGACATTACAAGCTGCATATTAGCTTTGTGTTAAATCCAAACAGATTCTACATTGATTATATGTATCAGCAACCGGAAGAAACCTTACATTAGATTGGGATAGATGCCAGGTATTAAAGGGGATGCTAGTGTATGGCCATGTGTGTCTAGTGTTGGGTAATACATTGCGTCATGGATCCATGACGCAATGTGAGGGAACGAGCCCACAGAGGACGATTCAAGCAGGAAGAGGGCGGTTGGCGTGGCCAGAGAGCGGGGCTCGCACGATCCCACGATACTCCCTATCATTACCCTGATTAAAAAGTGTACATTCACTTACCGTCTCCGGCTCATATATCACAGAAAGTTTGTCTAATTTTGCTCTTTCCTTCTCCCCTCCTCCTTGTGAGTGGTGAAAATTGTCCGCCGTGGCCAAACAGCACGTAAGTGTAAACGTTGCTTGTCCATGCAATTTGCATCAACTAGAACATAACCCCATACGTATCTGGGGGTGGATTATAGCCAGAAGTCATTTACATCAGGGTGCTTTGTAGGAAAGTGCTAAACTTTCTATGTCAGTCCAGGAGATCCACAAAACCCACAAACGGCTATTTCCATGCTGCTCATACCCATGTCTATGTAAAACGACTGCACATTAGCACTGCAGTGGCCTTAACAAAGTCTTCCAATAAAATAAAGAAACCAGCGGGATAAAGGTGATAATCGATCATTATGTTATCATGCCCCGTGTGGAACATACCCCCTGTGGCGCTGCCCGATGACGGGCACGCACACGGCGGCGTGACGTTGCACGTCGCCGCGTGCAACATAAATAAAACGGGCGTTTCCCGGCCGTGCAGAGCGACCGGGAAGCCCGAACAGTGAGGACGAGTGTGGAAGTGTCGTCCTTGCTAGATGGGGGCTACGGGACCGCATGGGGGCATGGAGGAACCCTCAACAGTGGCAACGAGTGGGGGAAACGATGCCCGGGCCCGGCGGTGACCATTAATCATAATTTTTCCCCGAAACGAGGTGGATGCAACACTTCGTTTCTTTGCCGCGGGTAGTGCGTTACCCACGCGGCTGGCGCCATTTTGGTAATCAAGCTGTGGGACTTCACGAGGCTCCGGTTTCAGCTCGGAAGCAGCCCCAGGCTTAATTTTTGGAACTCCTGACAGCAGGAAGGCATACCTGCAAGAATATATGCCTAATTTCGATTTTGGCTTTTCCTTGGGTTTCCTACGTCGAGTGAAAGCAAGAAAGAAGGCTTTGGGCCTAGAGTCTACATGACCCACGCATTTTCTTCTTCAAATTTTTGGGACATTTGAAAGCTGAATAGTTCATCCTCATCTCTTTCATCATCAGGCTGGTGGATACACTCTGCTTTCATCCTCTTCATCATCAAGGTGGTGCATCTTCATCAACAGGTTGGTGGCCACGCTGATCTTCACCCTCTTCATCATCACATGGTGTTGCAGTGACTGTGGAGTTTGAGTTCCGGCCCCTGTTTTCCATGCTGGGGTGCCTGTGCGCTCAGACTCATGAGTGACATTGAGGACCAAGGTGGTGCAGAACCAGTACAGTGGCCTCCTCCACCCCCGCCACGTGCGCTACCTCAAGGGCAGCCTGTGCAGCAGCCTCCACTTGTTCAGGCGGCTGCTCAAGGTCTTCCACCTCTTGTACAGCCAGCGGCAGGGCCGGCTGCTCCACAGATCCTTCCTGTCATGGCCCAGGTGCGTACCCAGGCGGCTCTACAGCCCATCCCCGAGTTTGATGTGTCGGGCCCACCATCTAGTTTAGGGCGCAGATGGAGGAGGTGGGTGGACCGTCTGGACATGTATTTTCGAGCGGCCCAGGTGGTGGATGATGACACCAGGCTGGCAACTATGCTGTATTCGGCGGGACCGTACGTGCAGGAGATTTTTGAATCACTGCGGCCTGGGGATGGATCATATGGTCAGGCGAAGGCCATCCTGCAAGCTTACTTTCTGCCTCTTGCCAACGCGGACTATGAGCGTTTTGTGATGTTATCGGCCAAGCAGAAGGACGATGAAACACTGGACTCCTTCTATGGACGCCTGAGGCGTCTGTCCTTAGCCTGCGCCTGGGGAGATGTAGAGGACAAGATTAGGACAATGCTCATCCAGGCATGCTCATCGGGCAAGCTCAGGCGCCAGGTGCTACGAGAACCAGGCATCATGCTTCAGCGCATCCTTGAATTGGGGAGGTGCCATGAGGTGTCAGAGGCGAGAGCAACCAAAATGGAGGCAGGGTCGCGCTCCATCAAGACTGAGGAGGTATGTGCGATGTGGCGCGGCGGTGGGGGTGTCAGAAGGCTTGGAGGTGCTCCCCGAGAGAGGGCCGGAAGGGCAGGGGAAATTTGCATAAAGTGTGGATATGACCTGCCCCACCCAGCAGAGTGCCCGGCGGCTGGAACGGCGTGTGGACGGTGTGGGTTGCCCGACCACTTCTCAAGGGTATGCAAGGCGGCCACGCCTGTGCTGGTACCGAGAGGCCCAGGACGGCCAAGCTTCGTCCGCCAGGGTCGGCCACCCAACGTCGCTCAGGTGGATCAGAGCGAGGAGGATGCCCAGGTGGAGGAAGTGGAGGAGGACGAGGAAGAAAATGTGTTCTTTGTCTCGAGTGTGGGGGTCTTGAAGAGTAAGAACAGGAGACAGCCCAGGTGTGTGATCGAGGTGAATCAGTCTCCCGTTCCGGTCCTCGTGGACACCGGGGCATCCGTCAATGTAATGGCAGGGGAAATTATGATGTTATGGACCAACCCCCCAATTGGCTGCACCAAGGGCCCGCATCTTTACTTTTGGTGGTCTTGACCCTATCCCCCTGGATGGTGCGTTTGTGGTCAAGGTGGAGCATGATGGCTCTCAAATCAAAGCACGGTTCTATGTGACACCTGTGAGCACCAACACGTTGCTCAGCTGTGCTGCAGCGGAGGCCCTTGGCATCGTCACTTTCGCGTATTCTGTCTACTTGGAGGACATAAATGACTTGTTGGAGAAATATGCAGCACTGTTTAAGGGGATTGGACAGATGGTTGGAGAACCGGTGATACTACATATTGATGAGTCGGTGCAGCCCATTGCCCTGGAGCATCTGAGGGTGCCGTTTCACCTTCGAGAACATGTCGATAAGGAGCTGGATAGCCTGGTAGATCTGGACATAATAGAGAAGGTGGAGGGCCCTACCCCCTGGGTGTCCCCTATAGTAGTGGCACGAACACCCAAGCAGCCCGACGCTGTCAGGATCTGCGTTGAAATGAGGCTCCCAAACAAGGCCATCAGTAGAGAAAGGCACCTCACTCCGACGATAGATGATATCATTGCGGAGGTACAAGGTGCTCGCTTCTTTTCGAAACTGGACCTCAGGGCGGGGTATCACCAGGTTGTCCTCCACCCCGAGTCGAGGTATATCACCACCTTCACCACACATCGAGGGCTCTACCGTTACAGGAGACTTAGCTTTGGTGTCTCCTCGACGGCGGAGGTATTCCAGAATATCATCCGGGGTGCCCTAGCAGATTTGGAGGGAGTTTTGAATATAAGCGACGACATTCTGGTGTTCGCGAGAACAGAGGTCGATCATCTGCGGCGTTTGGCAAAGACATTTGAGAGACTGCAGTCCTTGGGCCTCACCCTACACAAAGAAAAGTGTGAATTCCTGCGACCATCAATAGAAATCTTTGGCTTTGTGTTCAAGGAGGGGGAGTGTCTCCTGATCCCAGGAAGGTGCAGGACATAAAGAAGGTGCAGCCTCCGGAGTCTGTGTCTGAGGTACGGAGCTTCCTGGGCATGGTTACGTACTGTGGACGGTTTATCAAAAATCTTGCCTCCAGGTCAGAACCGCTCAGGGCACTAACGAGAAAGGACACGATCTGGTACTGGGGCCCACTGGAGCAGGCTGCGTCTGACGAAATCAAGGGCGCCCTGGCAGCGGAGGACACCATGTCTTTCTTTGATCCCACGTTACCATCGGAGATTATTGTTGACGCCAGCCCGTTCGGACTGGGCACCGTCCTGACCCAGGTAGACCCTGATGGGGGCATCCGCCCGGTGCCGTACGCCAGCAAGGCCCTGTCTGAGGCGGAAAAACGATACTTGCAAATTGAGCAGGAGGCACTGGTGGTTCTCTGGGGATGCCGGCACTTCCGACTCTATGTTCTCGGGCGCCCGGTGACGGTCGTGACGGACCACAAACCGTTGCTGCCTATTCTGGCGGGGTCATCATCCAAGCCACCCGCGCAGATTGAAAGGTGGATGCTCGCCCTGCTGGAGTATGGGGTCACGCTGGTCTATCGGCCTGGGGCGAATAACGCGGCCGATTACCTCTCCAGACACCCGGGGGCACCAGGTGGAGGAGACCCGGACATCTGCGCAGAGGAAGCCGAAGAACATGTCCGGGTGGTAGTGGAGGCGGCGACACCGAATGCCATGCCTCTTCAGGAGCTTGAGGCGGCGGCAGCTGAGGATGAGTGCTTTAACATTCTGAAGCAGTCCATGCAGCAAGGCTCCTGGAAGTCGGTGCTGGAGGCCCTGGCAGGGCGCACCCAGGAGGCCAGGACTGTACTGGAGCAGCTATGGAAAGTCCGGGAGGAACAATCATTTTCAACGTCCGGGCTCCTGCTCAGGGGTGATCGGATTGTGGTGCCCCAGTCGAAGGTGGCCGACGTGATTGCACTGCCACATCGTGGTCACCAGGGTGCCGCCAAGACCAAGGCCCGCCTAAGGCTGAAGGTGTGGTTTCCGGAACTCGAGCGCAAGGTGGATGACTTCGTGGCAGCCTGTGTGTGGTGTCAGGCGGCTTCTCCACTACAGCGGGAGCCGGAGATAGAGGCGATGCCTCACGGGACGCGACCATGGGAGGTCGTCCATGCGGACTTCGGCTCCACCACGATGGGCACCCACTTCTTGGTAATAATTGACAAGTATTCAAGATATCCAGAGGTGGAATTTGTGGATTCAGTAGCGTTCGAGCACGTTGTAGTTGCCGTGAAGAAAATATTTGCGGCCCATGGATTCCCTCAGACGTTGTGCTCTTCTGTAACCCCCCAAGGGTTCTGTCCAACACCACCAAATCGTCGGCATAAAGTAGCCACCCTATCATTTGTCTGTTTACTTTTGGCGAGCATGATGAGGCTGGGTCGATGATATGTCTCATATCGGAGATAAAGAAATTAAATAGGAATGCCACAATAGAGTACCCTTGTTTTAGCCCATTGGAAGTCAAGATGGTTTCAGTCAGGTTACCTTCTTGGTTTAGTCTGACTTGCAATGAGGTTCCCAAGTACAGGTCTTTAATAGCATTAAAAAAATCTGGAGGGCATTCAGCCTCATACATTTTCTTCCATACGCGTTCTCTATACCGTCAAATGCGCTTTCAAGAACGATGCAAGCAGGATAGATTTTGCAATCTCCTCTGATGGTCTGTGTTGTATAAATGACAAGTTATGTATTTAACAAGAGAAAATGTTACTATGGCTGGAAGAGCATATGAGGCAGGCTCATTCTGGAATGCAGAGTTCCTTGTCTTGTTATTGCTCAAGCTTTGACATTTAAGCTTAAGTTGTTGTATGTGTTGGGGGTCTTTATCAGAGGTCTTTCATCTAGCCAATAAAACCTTTGTGAAACTTACCTGGCGTGGTTTTTGGCACAACAATGGCGACGAGGATGGGATGGATGAAGTAAGCCCTACTCCTTGAGGACCAATCTGAATCTGAAGCAACGAGACCCTCAATACAGCAGGCCGGGAGAGGATGACATTCACTGGAGAGGCTGCCCCACGGGTCGCCGTCGACATCCTAGTAGCAGTCGCGGCGTGTACCCAGCAGATCCTGCCTAATACGTCGACAGCAGATTGATCGGATCTATTGCAGAGGATCGCCGCCAGAAACAGTATTTTCATCGTTTTGGGGACAAGGCGGAGTGCGTTTTGGTGTAGGTGCTGCGATGCGACAGGCTTTCCTTCCTGCCCTCAACTGAAAGATTTCCCGAAGCGGCACCGATCGTATACCACCGAGCCCTCCATTGTTCAAGGGACGGAGCCCTTCCTGTTTGGGAACGTCACGCATGACGCGCTTGCTGATCATCACGTGATCTCCCACATGTGTCTGCAATCAGGATATACCTGCTAGTACGAGTGAAGTCAGGCAAGCAAGCGCGGCCCTGTGTTGCGGATCGGTACGTTCCGCTGAGTTGTGCATTTCTTTTCTTTTCAAAGTCGGATCGTGCCCGAGAGTGGATGTACACAATAACCGCCTAGGGCACAATTGGGAAGGCGGGCCGCTTTTCACAGGTGAGGCTAAACAGAGTAGTCTGTTGTGGGCTGTCTTTGTGGCACACTGTGAAGTGGAATTTTGCTCTGCAATTGTTCCATGGTTTTGGATGTGTTGAACTACACTAACCCTAAAGTGACTGGAGAGAGAGCTTTAGAGTACTGCAACGTGTTGTTCTCAGAGTAAAGAGAAGGTTTTTGTTGGGCAAGCCCCCTTTGATAATTGCACCTTTATTTTATTTTTTTCTTTCTTCTTTTCTTCTTCGCATAAACTATTTTGAGTGAAGCATTAAAGGTGAGCTCATACTATCAGTAGGAGGAATGGCGTTGTCTGGAGTTCCTGGCCGACAAAATGTTTATGCCCACACCAGGCCCACCCAGAATTAAGTGGGCACCCTAGAAAAGAGGATTTTTACATTATGTGAAAGCCACGTGTGGAAACGGGACGTCTGTTGAACGTAAAGTGGCAATGTTAATGCACTTCCTTGGCTATGAGGGTCAGAGAATTTTTGACACCCTCCCTGACGTTGCTGAACTGGATTTGGAAGGGGGTGCGAATGACTTCGATGAAGCACTAGCCAAATTGGATAAGCACTTTGAATTTAAGACAAGTACGGTGTTAGAACGATACCATTTTGGCATGAGGTTCCAACATGAAGGGGAGTCTGCAGAAGATTATGTTACAGCTTTAAGACACTTGTCTTTAAATTGTAAATTTGGCTCTGGTTTGGATGAACACATAAGGGATCAATTTATGCTTCAGTGTTCCAATGATAGAATTCGTGAGGAGATATGGTTAAAAGATGATCCCACTTTAGACGAAGTCATAACTATTGCGAAAAAGTTTGAGCATACTTTGCAGTGTGTAGCTAAATTATCTGTTAAAGAGAATAAGGTACCTCCAATCACTGAAGTCTTGAAGGTAGGAGATAAAAGAAAGGATAATGCAAAAGAGAGGTTAAGTCCACCAAACGTTATGAGAGCAATCAGAATAAAGGTGGGGGTGGTGAGCTGGAAAAAAAAACGTCTCCAAAAAGATAGCATACAAGGGAATTTGAAAAGGGATGATAGACTCTGCTTCCGATGTGGTCAATGTCTCCTATCTGTCCTGGAAGACATGCAAATTGTAGTATATGTAAGAAGTGGGGGCATTTCGAAAATTGTTGTAAGAATTATCAAATTGGTGGAGGAAGAGGGACTTTATTGGTTGATGAGTGTGATGTTGCATCATCAGAGGAAGGAGAGATGTCAGAAAATGAAATTGTTACAGTACACATGGTAAGTTACACTGGGTCTGATGAATGTGAACACCCTTCTGCCTGGGTAGAAGTGAATGGACATCAAGTAAAAATGCTAGCAGATTCATGCTCAAAGATCACATTGATGTCCAGAGTGGTGTATGAAAATGTGATAGGTGATTCTGTGAAGCATTTATTTCCCTCTGACAAGAATCCTGGTGGGTACAATGGAGACAAAATAGACATTCTGGGATGTTGTGATGCAGAATTCAAGTTTAAAGGGAGAGTGACGTATGGAGAAATGTACGTTACTAAAAAGGGGGAAACTTTGGTTGGAGGGAGTAGAGGGGGTTATGCATTAAGTTGGATCCTAATAGCGAGGAACAAGTACTTAATGTGGCCAACATACCAAGGTTAAATAGAAATACCTCTGAGGGTCATGAGATGATTGTGAAGTATCCAGAGGTTTTCAACAACAGTGTAGGATGTCTCAAAGGGATGGTGCACAAAATTGTTGTAAAAGAGGGAAGTAGGCAAGTTGCAGCTAAACTCAGGCCATTACCGTTGTCAATGCGGAAAGCTGTGCGTGAAGAGTTAGTGAAGCTAGAAAAAGAAGGCATTATTGAGCCTGCTAAAGCAGTGGAGTGGATTTCTCCAGTAGTGGTAGTGAAGAAAAGTAATGGAGATTTGAGAGTATGTATTGACTTAAGGGAACTCAATCGGTGTGTTGTGGCTGATCCCCAACCACTTCCAAACATGAGAGAACTGTTGAGTCGGATTGGCAACGCAAAATTCTTTGCAAAACTAGATATGGCAAGTGCTTACCATCAGATCAGCCCAGATGTTGAATCTCGAAAACTAACGGCATTTATTACTTATAAGGGAATATACCAATTTCGACGCATGCCTTTTGGCTTGATATCGGCATCCTCAGTATTTCAAAAAGTTATGGACAAATTGTAAGGGATGTGAGTGGAGTATGGTGTTTCCAAGACAATGTCCTCATATGTGGAAGGAGTGAGGAAGAGTTGAAAGAAAGGGTTGATGTTGTCTTGGCAATTTTTAAAGCAAGAGGTATAACGTTGCAAGGAGAAACGTGTGTTTTTATGACTCGGGTTGTAGAATATCTAGGTCATGAGATATCAGAGCAAGGTCTTAAACTTAAAAGAGATTTGGTGGATGCCATTATGAAAATGCAACCACCGAAGAATAAAGCGGAATTAAGGTCATTTCTGGGAACTATTGAATTTTACCATCGATTTGTTGAGAACTATGCTGATTGTGTAACTTGTTTAAGGGCATTGTCAGAAAGGGTGTGGAATTTGAATGGATCAGGGAGTGTGAGAGAGAATTCGAAGATATTAAAAGGAAAATTGACATGGCAAAACCTTGCCAATGTATGACACGAGGAAGAGGACCATCCTTTCTGTTGACGCCAGTGATACAGGCATAGGAGTTGTGATGTTACAGCCTGATGTCGATAGTACAGAGGTGGTAGTGATGAACGCCTCCCGCATGTTGAAAGGTGCAGAACTTAATTATTCCATTCTGGAAAAAGAAGCTTTGGCGTGCCATTGGGGCATAGAGAAATTAAAGATTTTTGTGTGGGGTCAGGATTTTACATTAAGAACGGATCATAAGCCACTTAAGTCGACATTTGAGAGTAAAGGCCTTGACAAAGTCTCAAGGAGAGTTGCCTGCTGGGTAACGAGATTGCAATGCCACAAATCTACTATAGAGGTGGTTTCTGGCAAGGAGAACGTGCAAGCTGATCATGCTTCCACCATAAAGATAGAGAACAGCAAAAGTGAGGGAAGTAACAAAGTGTTTGAGGAGGGTGATATGGTTTTTGCTAGAGTGGAAGGGCTTATACAAAAGCAAGAATGGACTCGCCTGTTGGAATCTGATGAAATGTGGAAACGTATTATGACTTTTGTAAAAGAGGAATGGCCAGAGAAGAGGCTACTGTCTGGTGAGGAAAGATCACTATGGGAAGTGAGAACTGAATTGTCATTGAAGGATGGGTTATTGTATCGGTGGGACAAATTGGTTGTTCCTGGATGTCTGAGGGAAAGGTTGATAAGATCTTCACATCAAGGACATATAGGTGTGTACAAGACCAAAGAAGAAATAAAAGCAGACTACTGGTGGCCAGGGATTGACCGCAAAATTGAGAGGGTGATTGGTGCATGTACTGATTGTATCAAATCGGGAAAGAATTTGTTAGCAGTGTCCCAGCCGATGGGTAAGGTATGTGCGCCCAAGGGAGTGTGGCAGGATTTAGCGATGGATGTTTTGGGCCAGGTTGACATGGGTGTGGGGTGAGGAAGATTTATCCTTGCCCTGGTTGACACGTTCTCGATGTGGACGGAATTCAAGGTCATGAGAGAAGTAACATGTCAGCGCATCATAGAATTTTTGGAAGGTGTATTTGAGAGGGAAGGTCTACCCAGAAGTATTCTTATGGATAATGGTCCGCAGTTTACAGGGAATTTGTTTCAAGAATATCTTGACAAGTGTGGGATTAGGCACAGAAGAACTCCATTATATTATGCACAAGGAAATGGTATGATTGAAAGAGTCAATCGATGTATCATGGAAGCTATCAGAGGGGCGAATGCATGTGGTCTGGACAGGAGAGTAGCTGTGAGAGAACGGTTATTCGCATTGCAAATGGCTCCTGGTTTTGAAACGGGTGTAAGTCCTTTTGAACTTATGAGAGGTCAAAGGGCGAGCACTTTGGTATCTCCAGTTTGGCTGGGTAGGGTAAGATAGACTGATGTTGTTGTGGATGTTGTGAGAAGAAGGATGGATGCTCGCAAGGACAAATGGGTGAAGAAAGTTAATGAAAAGCATCCAAGAAAAAGAACCGTGGTTGAAGTAGGAGATTGTGTTAGGATAAGAAGAGCTGTAATTTCAAAGAAAGGAGAGCCCCTTTATTCTGACCCTGTTAGGGTTGTTCAAGTTTTCGAAAATGCTGTGAGGTTGGAAAGTGGTCAAGTTTGGAATATGTCTAGAGTTGCAAAGGTAAAGAGGTAGATTGACATGGTAACTGTGTGTATAGTTTTAATGTCTAAAACAAAGGAAATGTTTGTTGTGATGTCTAAAACAAAGACATTATTTTTTTTTTTATAAGGGAGGGAGGTGTGTTGTATAAATGACAAGTTATGTATTTAACAAGAGAAAATGTTACTATGGCTGGATGAGCATATGAGGTAGGCTCATTCCAGAATGAGCATGTGAGACAGGCTCATTCTGGAATGCAGAGTTCTGTGTTTTGTTATTGCTCAAGCTTTGACAGTTAAGCCTAAGTTATTGTATGTGTAGGGGGTCTTTATCAGAAGTCTTTTATCTAGCCAATAAAACCTTTGTGAAACTTACCTGGCGTGGTTTTTGGCCCAACAGTCTGCATCCTCATCAGGCTCATCAGTAGCAAGTAGAGGCTACACCCCACGCCTTTCACAAAGCCTGCTTGTCGACAGTCCAGGGTCCTAGTCCTGGTCACCCATTCATTTAATCGTTTTAGGAGGACCAAGGCAAAGATTTTTCCTAGCACATTGAGCAGGGCGATTGGATGGTAGTTTTCCGGGGTTCATCCGGTCGCCTTTCTTGAAAATCGGCACGATTATGCTCTTTTTCCATGAGGGTGGAATTTCGCCCTTCAAGGTGATCCGCTTAAACAAATATAACAAAATTGTACCCATGCTTCAGGGGCAGCTTTCAGAATTTCATTTGAAAAGACCATCCGGACCTCGGGCTCTTGAGTTACTTGTTTACTTTATGATCATTAGAATGTCGTCTTAATCGAATTTGATTTTCCAGGCAGCCCTCTTTATTGACATTGATTCAGAACGTTTGAAGGTGTTCTCTCTATACAGGGCTGAGAAATGAGATGCCCATACTTTCTCTGGTACTGGGTTCAGAAGGAAGGGGCATGTTGGAGTATTCCATTTAGTAATTGCCGTACACTCCCTATATTTTTCGACCTCATTGTTTTAAGCATTAGTTCTGAATCTCGTTGGAACAATAATGATGTATGCCCAGCTATCCAATTGCAATATTTTTGCTTTATTTTTTGATTAGCTGTAGTCGCACAAATAAAGGAGCATTCTGCAATTCTCTCAATTCTTTCTCATTAAGCGCTTTTGTTTTAGAATTGCATATATATTCTTTGAAGATAGACAGACACATTCATATTCTACATTTCCATTATCAAGGGACTGCCATTGCAGCAATTTTCCAATAGGTTTTCCGGGGTCTCGTGTTTTTAGCCTCAGCCGGTTTCTGCCCGGTTCCAATTTTAACTGTTAGGGCCATGACTGTAGCACAACTTTACTGGGCATGCTGCAGGTTAGGATCAGATGTTCGTGATCACTAGTTGTTGTTGGTATCACTTGTAAAGAGGTTGTTCGACTTAGCATGTTAGAAGATACATAGAAGTAGTGTAATGTCGAGCTTGATGCTCAATTTTTCCATGTTTTTGCCCCTTGCAGGTCTTCTTGAATGTTACCATTTAACATATGAAATTGTCTTGCTATAATCCCTTCATTCCATTGGATGTTCATGTTCTTTTAAATGCAAACAATCCAGGTTTAAGTCTCCGCATAGAATCAGGAAGGGTTCTTGGAATGTAGCACAGATGTCATCTATGTAGGTCATCACAGTGTCCACAAAGGTTGCTGCCCCTGACCATTTTGAGTTCCAGTATAGGTTAAAAATCGCTAGATGCTTGCTGTTCGAACTCGCAGTTTGTTCACTTAATTTGAAGATCAAGATCTGCAGAAAGGGATTCAGATGAATTTCACTTACAATTTCTAATTTCAGGTTGTTGCTAACAAAAATGGTTAATCCCGAGGTAGGTCTGCCGGACATACCTTTGACTGCTTTATTATGAAGAGTGGTAAAGCCGCCTAGAAAGGGAACTTCCATCAACCAAGTTCCTTGGAGGCACATGAGACCCAAATTTGTTCATTGAGCAGGTAATCCTTGCAGGAGATGAGTAAAACCTCAGGTATTCCACGATCCAATTCCCAGAGACCATGCGTCCACTTCCTTCTGGCTTTATGTCTTTGAGGTTACGGAAAAGGCTCTTGGTAGCCAATACCATGATTGGTTGTTGCCATTGTTAAAAAGAGTTACAATCTCTTTTTGCCTGGGGTAGCTTCCATCGGTCACTGCATAAAGTCCTTTGATGGTGAATTTAAGAGAATTTAGATCATCAACTATCAACATTTCTCTGTCGTTGTCGAAGACGGGTTCCAACGGGATCTCCAATGTCACTGATAGCTTTTTCTTATAGGTTGTGTGAGACTTATTCTCTGCCACTGTCGATGGTGATAGGGTTCTGCGGCCATACAGAATATTATGTCACGTTGAAAACTCAATAAAAAACTGAATGCAAAATAAAGAGAAAAACTGCTATATTCTCTTGTTGGAAAGGTCATATGCCCATTCCAGGGGAGCGCTATAGTCCTCTCTAACTGAACACAAAGCTCATGTCTCGTTGTCTAACCATGTGCTTGGCTTCTACAGTGACCACATATTGTTCAGGCTCTGGAGGCTGAAGGCCACTGGCATCATACGACGGAACAGGTGCATCATACTAACTCTCAAGGAGCATCAGCCCACATGCAAGAGAACAAGCACTTGCGCTTCATGAACAGTCCCTTTGGCAGAAGGTACATATTGAAAAGAGATAAAGCAGTGGGTCTCATGGCCATTTAGAGAAGCGAGCTCCTGCCCTGCATCAAGACTGGAAAAGGGAAATACCTATGCAGCCTGCCACAAAGCTCTTACACCACAGGAAATATGTTTAATTGAACACGGCTATGGTGGTCCCTGCACACCTTCACTCCCAAATGCAGTATGTATTTGGGGGGATGAAATGTGCCCGAGTGTTCAGGACAAGGCTGATCAGGAATATTGGAATCGCAACTGAGTTGTCTCATTTGGCAAATGAGAACAACTGGCTGGTTATCTAGAGACACACATCATTTATCTACAGTGACATGATATTAGAGACTTCCTGTACCATGATCCCCCTGTGATTGTGGTGATTCCTGATGCAATTTACCATGGGCTACTAAAATGCAAGCACAAAGAGCAAGTGGACACCCCTGCCTGATCCAATCTTGAACTTGCAAAGGGTAAGTCATGGCTCCTCCAACTGTCATCCCAGCTGTCTGCTGAATGTTTACCCAAACATTGGAAACACAGGACCATACAATCTTTCCACAGATATAAAGAGACTGTTACATGATACAGAAACAAAAGCCTTTTATGCATTCTCCATGTCTGCAGAGTCTTTTGACGGTTTGTCAATTGCAATGAAGAGGTGTTCAGGTGGGTTGAACTGCCCAGCATGAACCTGAACTGACCTGGGTGTATTATATATTAAAGCACAGATGTGAAATTGATGGAAGAAATCAAAGAGATACGCCTGTGTTAAGGACAATGTAGAGAATTATTTTACCCTTTTAGGCAAAACTGTGATAGTTGTTTGCATTGCATTTCGGGGTCTGTGCCCAGCTTGAAGGTCATCACTATACAGTTCGATCATGGCAGGGGTGAGAAGATCAACAGAAGGTTTATAACATTTTGAAAGCAGCCCAATAGGGGAGGGACCCTTCTGCGTCTACAAGTCTTGAATCATGACTCTAATTTTGGGATCCAATATAGGTTTATCAAACCATTCAGCGATTCCAACAAGGATCTCTGTCCCCTAGCCCTAACATAAAAGCAGCTCATGGACTCCGTCTTAGTGGAAACCTTCCCAGAATACAAGGTCTCGTAATACTGGTCAAAGGTATCTGCAATGGAACCATGTTCAGATGCACATGTCAGTCAGGTAACATTATTTGATATAGGTCCCTGCAAGGTATCCCCTGAAGTGCTGACCAGCATGGTATTCAGAGACATTTATTATCATCATGTGTGTTATGCAGGAATGTCTCCATCACACCAAAGGCACATTGTGTGAGGGGAACTGATGGGGACGTGGCTAGGCTCGATGGGGGATGCTGGCAATCTGTCAGACCTTGAAAAGTACTAGAGGGACAGATGCAGACCATACTACTGTATTTTTATTTTTTGGTTTTTGTTAATTATTAGTGTTGTACAATCTGTAACAAAGGCGACAGATCAGTAGCACTACCAACCAACCTTTGGCAAGCACACAAAATTAAACATTGCCTTAGTGTGCAAGAAGAAACTGATCAATGGTTTTAAATTGAGCGTTATACTTTCCAAGAAGGAAGGACATCCGAGAGACAAAATGATCTGTATTTATAGCAAAAGAAATAATTTTTAAAAAATTGTTTCATTCTTTTTACGTTGTAAACTGGCTCCTTTTAAAAATGTACAATGTTCATTTCCAATGATCACTTCCCATATTTATTGTAGTCATAATACAAATGCTACACTTGTCAGCAATGCACATTATCAAAATCTAGAATTTGCATAGACCTGTTTTTCTGATAGAAGGTTATCATTCAAAGGTGGACAGTTTGGTACACTCCAGTGTTACTCTTGTGAAATACCCATGTGAGAAAGAGGTAGGTAAAGTAGCACCAATGAGGATTCATTTGCATTAAATCAAAGAGCATTTTGGGAACATAAGAGTGACTAGCGATCTTTGTTTTTATTTTAAAAAATACATCTTCGATTAAAGGATCCAATCATTTAATCACCAAGAACATAATGCACACTTGGCTTTGTGCTAATGTCATTCTTCACAACACTGACCATAACATTAAAGTGTCTGTAATCATGAAACATATAAACTCATTCGGAAATTCTCAGGATATGGCGGTGAGGATAAAATGACTGCAACATCTTCACACTCCGTTAGTGTCTGAGGGCTGGCCTGCTATCCCTTTCTGGTGATAATGTTTCCTTTCTCCAAAACCCTGATAGCGCTGTGTTTGAGAGCATCCAGAATTCTAAAAGAGGAGGGGCTGCAGTCCCCAATGCACAGATATCCTTAGAGAATTATTATGTAGGATAGGATCCTTGGTCTTTTTCTGGAGTGCAGACATCAGAAAAACGGATGTTTTCCTTGACGACAACATATGAACACATTAATGAAATGATTACTCTCTAGTGATTGCTGGTTAAAACCTAAGATATCCTTTATGATCCTCCAGGGCCAGGCATATAACTTGGAGGATTTATCAAGGCCATGATCCAGTGTGACATTGAAGAGGAAATATTGCTACGGAAGCATCATTAAGCTATCGGGAAACAGCCCAATTGTTCCCAATTGAGCCCTTCCAAAGCTCATTCAATCTTTGTCATCCATGGAAGGCACTAGAGATGCTCGTGGGTGAGGAAATCCATGAGATGAAGTGAAGCGCTTTCATCCAGAAGATGCCCAGTGAGCTGCATCACTGCCTCTCGATCTGTTAAGAAATGCAGTTGGGTTTGATGGATTATCTTAAGTTTGGATGTGAAGATCATTGCATGTTTGAGATTTGCTTGGTTTATTAGAGATTAGACTTTAAGAAAAATGACTTTCTGCCCACCTGAACTAATGGTCCGAAGTTCGGGAACCAGTCAGTGCCTTTTTTTAAAACCTGTCTCTCCCTTACCACTTTCAAAGTGACGTCAAAGGGAAGTGAATGGGATAGAGGGAGTAAATCAGATGAAAATCTTCTGCTGTTGCTGGGCGCAGGTCATTTGATGATGATACTTGGGCGGTGTCAAGCTTTGGTTAAACTATAGCGCTCTGGGTCTTTGTCAGCCACTGATAGGTAGTTGTTATAGAACTCAAGGTAAATTTCATCACATCTCAATTACTGTCGATGTGTTAGGTGATAGATCGAAGTGACCGTGTATGTATGTTTTATATGTGGTGAAATGTGATGGAACATTTTTGAGTGAAAGGTGGTTAGTAACAAGGACAAGGGATACATTTCATGGGGGAACAGTGATGATGTACTTGTGTGCATCCTTGGTGAGAACTGAGATGGTATGATGTTTAAAAGGTATATGTTAGATTATATTTAGGTTGTTGACTAAAACTAACATTTGTTAGTTTCCAATAGTTCTTGTTGGTGGTTACAGTGTGGGTTCCAAGCTTGTTCATATATATATGAAAGCAAAGATGTGTTTTATATGGAAGGTGTGATGAATATGCACATTCATTGTCTCAGGTCAACAGACACCACCCCCATATGGCACACCAATATTTAGGGATCATCTCCAGTAGCTTGCACACCTGTGTATGAGATGATAGTGCTCATCTATGTAATGAGCACTATGGCAGTGCATCTCACACCAGGGGAAGTGGCAAGCACTACATAGTTCAGTCCTGGTAGGAATGTGACTCCAAAATCCAATGCAGAAAAAACAGCTCCAACGGAGAGTAAATGCACTTTGTCAGAAAAGCAGATTTATTGCATGTTGTCAGCTGGAAAGAGCTAGTCAGAGTAGTGAAAATGAAAACTAACAGTTCCTTCCAGTGCTCAACAAAGTTGCAGCTTTTATGCACATTTGAACAATTTGCATAATCACACATATTTTGTTACAAAGTCATCCCTCATAACCCCATCGGCTAACCCTGTACAAGGAAATCTAATCCCCTTACGTTCTGAAACCCCATTGAACACGTTGACAAAACACAATCTCTTTCCTCACATGCTTTCTTTCCATAATCAGTCATGCCATTCAAAATATAATCTCCTTATTATCTTAAAATTAATTAAATGTATGACTACTCCCATTTGGTAGGAAACCTTTAACCCAGTATGTGATGTGCAAGGCTTTTACAAGAAACCTTCAAACAAGAGGAGGGAGAGAAACAAACAACCATGTTTTTGATCAAGCAATAAACATCTTATCATCCCAGACACGCTGGCGTCCCATGTTTACTACTTCTGTATTTTTTCACGTTACCTTATTTGTGACTACCATCTCAGATCATACAGCCTATATTATCCCAATCCATTTAGCTACATGTTAAATTGCAACATTGTGTCTAACCTAGCCACACCATTGTTCTAATATGACATTCACAATGTGAACCTCGTCCCTACGTTAGGACATGAAAAGTGCATCCCAACAGTCCCCCCTTTACTTAATAAATTAACTAACACATTTAATTCTCATGCTTTAATATAATCTTCTCGAGGAACCCAAACCCTATAAACATCTTGGATGCTCTTCCCACTTCAGGCATACTCCTCTGGCGTACAAGAAAAAAACAGCCACCCACCATTCCTTCCGCAATCTACCCAATGCTCCACATAGTTATCCAAATCCAGTGGAGGGCACAAAACAGTACTTAGAACCCCAATCAGCCCTGGATTCATACCTGACACAGTTTGTGTGCCCATGTGATTTGAAATGGAAGTGGCCCTACACGCAGACAGAGTAACTGACATAATTGCCGATGTTCCAAGTATCTTGGCAGAACAGCATCTACAGAGCACCTGGCAGCAACAGTACATGATAAGCAAAAAGACAAGAATAGGCATCAGTATCCTCACAGTTATGCTCATCCAGGAGGGCACCCAGGCGAATAATGAGTCTATCCAAGAATCAGCTTCAATCCCAGCCTCCTTCTCCATGACCAATGAAAGTTTGTGTAGTGCTCCAATTGTTTGGGACAGGGTCCCATTGTCTAAATCATTGGGGGGGGGTGTATGTGCAACACATACTCTCTATTTTTGGACACACCCAACCTTCCATAGCTGTCAGAAGGTCAAGGCTTTAACAGTTCTGCAATGTCATAAGATGCATGGCTTTCATTTCTTCCTTTATAGAACTGAACACAAATTCTGAGTGGTTCATAAAAAGGAGAAACTCATACCTGGTGACCTGCAGCCATTTTGCATAGGCGATTGCCTGGACACCAGGAGCCAGGAAGGAGACAAAGCCCATTTTGGCACTGTTGAAGAGACAAAACCTATCGGGAATGTTCTTTAATGACTCTAAATAAGTTGACAACGGATAGTTGCTTAGTTTATGTCTTCTCAAAAGATCAATTCTCTCATGTCCACTCAGAGTCTTAGGTCCATTCACATTAAATGAAAAAAAGGATGCCAGAGGCACAGGAGACAAAAAAGGCACAGAGGTGGTTTGAGGCAATGTACTTGAGACTGTCAAATGGGCTTCAGGCACTGACATGTTTGGGTAGTGCAGTGTAACGATACCACACACTCCCTGCCAAGCTGGAGGAAGTTGGAGATATGCAAAAGCCCTGCAAGACCAGTAAAGATCAAGCAATGCAGACGTCCCTCCAGCAAGATCAGTGATACAAAAGACTTGACTATAGTTTGTGTTTGTGCCGACAGGCAAAGTGCCATCCCCCTTAACACATGGAGAAAAACATGTAAGTGACTGGATCTTACCAGGATTCTCTGGCTTCATGAGCCACATAAGACATTTCACATACAGATTGCATGTCTCAGTGTTATCGTCATTAATCTGTGCCACTGCTTCTTCAGTGAGCCCCCTTATTCCTCCCACTCTGCAACTCATTACCCCCTGTTCACATCGATTATGTGAAAAAACAGAACCTTCGATTTTCAATTGTGCTCTCGAGTTGCATCTTACATTTCTGTGCTCCTTCTTTTCTTTATTTGCACACTCATCTTTATCAATATATATGATTGATGCCTGGACTGACTGTCCTTTAAATTGCCCGTATACTCTGTATAGGGTTGGGTGCACAAAACACTGTGCTATCTTTGCTGCCACTTTTCTTGGAATAAACATTCTGGTAATGCCAGAAGAGTGGGGATAAGAAATCAGAGATACCAAGAATCTGCAGACCTTTCTCTCACCACCCTTCTATACCACATATTATCGGCAGCAAAGCTATGCACATCCACAGTACTATCTAGACCCACCCCTTTATCTTCAATTTAATCATGGTCAATATTCCTTTTTGGTCTGTTGATGAAACCCTACAACACTAGAAACATTATCAACATTTACATTTATATCACTCGTCACACATAAACAAGAAGAGAAGAAAAAAGAAAGAAACAACAACAAATATACATCCTAGTACTCAAGTTTTCCCACTATGTCTGCAATATTCACAAAAAAAACGCTGTCTTTCATTCACACTGAAGCTCTAATTTGAATGCGTTAAGACTTCCATGGCATACTTAACCTAAGTATTTATTGACTGATCTACCTTGGTTCATTGTTCTCATGTGGGTGGGGCAGTGCTGGAATCCATCTGGACATTGGACAGGTGTATCCAGCATTTGTTGCCATCCAGCTTCACAGCGCTGGGAGTTGCATTGACATCCTTGTAAGGGCCATGGAAGCGTTGATCGCCCCAGCTTCAGATGAAGGACCGAATATACACTTAGTCCTCAGGGAACAGTTGCGGCTGCTGTAGAATTTCTCTTGATCGACATGTTAGGTATCTAAGGTATGCCATAACTCCTCTCCTAGAATTTCTGAGGACTTCTCAGCATCTGATGCTGTGCATGCAGGTGAAAGTGGTGTATGTATTCTTCTTCCTGTGACTATCTTGGGAGGTAAGTGGTGCTACTTCCCTCACTGGTTTTTGACATAAAACAGAGCCAAGGGAAGGCATTGCACCCAATTGTTCAAATTAAAACACAGCTTACCTAGATGGTTCTTTAATAGGTAATTTGTGCACTCCACGATCCCGTTGGCTTGTAGATGATACACTGAACACAACCTCTGCCTTATGCCCAATATAGATGGAATTTCTGCAAAACCCTCTCCTATGCCATCTCGACAACCCTGAATACACGGTGGAGGTGACATACGCAGATTCAGAGTGAATGGTGACTGCCTTCCCTTCACTAATCTGTAGCGCCTCTATGAGAGCTACCTGCCTGCGCAGAAAAATACAAAAGCAATCACTTCGTCATTCTGACTTGGTAGTCACTAGCCATGAGGCCCACAACTACAGCATCCATATACCTTTCTCCAGTGTCTTCATCAATTGTTGATGAACCGTCGACAAAGAAAATCTCTCCTCCTTCTAGTGCATCTTCCTTGACATGTGTACTCCCGTCGCTTTCTCATTCATAGGTCACACAATCATGTACAACATCATCAGGTATCACCGGCTCAACTACAAATGTCATGGGATTGACTATGTGACACCTCACTGGATGAATAGATGCTTTCGATAAAATGACCTCATATCCTGAAATAATCTGCATTTTGAGAGTCCATGTTGACTTTTCCAAAATTACATGTTCAGCATACATTGTGCCTCATTACAAGTCGTCCGGTCTGGAAATAAGGGTGCTGGTAGAAATTTACCGGCACCCTTTTGGGACCAGCAGACTATAACTCTGCTTTCCGGGGCCTCTGCGCCTGGAAGGTTTGACCTGCCAGGCTCAACAGCCTCGGATAGCAGAGTTGTCATGGAAGCACCGGCACCGTTAACAACGTGCCAGTGCTTCCAAGTCCCCATTTCCAGCGCCTGACTTCCCGATCCGCCAGGACTTGTAATGTCCCGGTGGCACCGGGAAGTCAGGTGCCGGAAACAGTGTTACAGGGTTGGCGGCAACCCACTGGTGGCACCAGTAGGTTACCACCAACCTCGTAATGAGGACCACTGTTACCGGGCAGCCCGCGGTAATAGTTGAAGATTTTGGAATAGCAAAAGCTGCTGCCGTCAGAGCTTGCTCACATGGGAAATGACCCTGCATGACTGGATCAAAGAGTCTGCTATAATAAGCCAGGGGTCTATGGACCATTGATGATCTCTGCGTGAGGACCGCCATCATTACCTGCCCATTTGAATGAGAAAACAAATAAAATGGCTTCTTGTAGTCCGATGTCGCCAGGAATGGAACATTACTGATTGCCACCTTAAGCTTCTATAAACAAGTTATCATCTATTCCCACCACTCAATCAGACCTTTTACCTTATGCTCTTCCTTGAGTCTTTGCAATAGGGGCCTCATGTAACTAGAGTAGTCAAAACTCCAAGTCCTACAATAGTTACAAAGTCCCAAAAACTGCTGCATCTGGTTTATGATAACTGGCTGTGGTGTACACTGAACTGCAACTGTTCTCTCAGGCATCGCCTTTCTTCCTGCAGGCAGGCATTATTACTTGTCCCAGGTACACTACCTCTTTCTGACAATAATGTAATTTCCCCTTGACCACCCTGTACCCCTTCTCCATGGGCAGGGTGAGAAGCGTTATTGAATCTCCTCGACACTGCTCCACTGAAGTGCTACAGACTAGCAAATCATCCACATACTGAATCACTGTACAAGGCATATGGAAATTCCCCAAATCCATCTGAACCACCCAATTAAAAATACCCGGGGATTCACAATAGCCCTGTGGTAAACGTGTGTTCTGAAATCTTTGGCCACGTAATGTAAATGCAGTAACATACTGACAACCGGGGTGCAAGGGAACCGACAAAAATGCATTCTTCAGATCAGTTACAGTAAACTCAGCCTCAACAATATTATTCCAAGGACGCACATCCTGCACCAACCTCCAATTGGACCCTTTCGCCTTCTTCCCAGGATAGATAGCAATTTTGAATGGGGACACGGAAGGCTGGATTATATCTTCATTCCACAAGAGCCCCTCATCTGCCTCCCTAGACATGGGGTACTCTCTTACAGGTGGCAATATCGCACCAGGTTTCAACTTTATCCGTACTGCTCCTATGCCTTTCAGTAACCCCACATCATGAGGATTACTAGTCAACAAGTGACTAGGCGCCTTTTCCAAATCTTCCTTCAGAGATGGCAATGTAGTTCTGACAATAGTCTGAGATATCTCCCTATGCACTGTTGTTATCTTGCAAGGTACGCCAATCTCAAAAACCATCTCTCTTGTTTCCTCAGCATCCTCTACCAAGTTTTCATCAGACGCCCCTCACCCCCTTAGCGATAGTGTCAGATCGATGCACAGAGCTGAATGCCACTCCTCTCCTTCCTCACCAGTGCCTCAGAGAACCACTTTGTCCTTTTGGATGACTACCGCATCTAGAGGTATGGTAACTATGGCACCTGGTGCAACCTTTTGTGGAACCACGGGACAAAATGCAAATTCAGCTGGTACCCACCATGCTCTGTTTCTAATCCCAGGCACCCATCCCAGCACCACCATCACTCCGTAGAGGAATACATCTGAATGTACGGCCACCCCCTTGTCACCCTGTCACTATAGCATGCAAGCAAAAGCACCATTGTCCTGGCTAGATACAAATCTGGAGTTGAGCATACTATACCTTTTTCTGTGAATGAGATCATCATATTCAAATTGCACAAAAGGTCTCTGCCCAAGAGATTCACTGGGCTATATGTACAATACAACAAAGGAGATGATAAATCATGTATACCTACCTTAATAGGTAAATCCTCTGTGTATGGAACTTATAGGATAGCCCCAGAGAATCCTTGCATGGCCATCATTTTTCCTGAAAGAGGAAGCTTGCCTTCCTTGATGCAAGATTGAGTTGCTCCTGTATCGACCATGAATGAAAAAGTTTGATCACCTATTGTCACACCTATTTGGGGTTCCCCTTCCAGAATGGAAGTAACAGACAGGACTGGACATGTCAGAGCTCTCTGTGGGCTGTCCTAGTCAGGATATGTGCGTGTACCCGGGAGCAGCAAAGGACTTCCCCCCAAAACACACGCTCCAGTATAACGTGTCACTGTACCCTAAGGCAAAGGATTCCTATCCCTTCGTTGTACCAGGGCCTGTGCTGGCACAACTGACTCTGACTCACAGGTCTGTGCAGCCTCAGACTCTGGGTTCTGTCCTACCCATGCTTGCTGTGGCTGTACAGAACCTGGGGCATATGTCATGGTTGAGAGATAACCCATAAACCTACTTGTTGTTCCACTGGGATTGACAGGTGGGTCACAAAAATATGACTCCATATTATAAACTGACTCCATACTGTAGCGTTATATTGAGCGAACACCCTTAGCCTTGGGAGATCCCCCCCAATCCCAATCAAGGAGCTCTACAACACTTTTGATGCATTCTTTTTTTCTGTAGGATGTTACTTTTATACACACTTTTTCTGCATTTACTTTTGTCTCACAAACATGGAACACGGGCTAAACAAACTGGTCAAATCTTGTTGTATTTTGAATTTCAAGAATAATAATGTGGCACAATACTAGAACATAATGGTCGACGCTTCTGACTGAGAGTGTTTGTCTTGAAACATTGGCACAATTTTCATTTTATGAAACTAGTTCACCCTCAAGGCTTGCTATATGACGATCGCTGTGAACTCGAAATGCTAGTAGTTGAAATTACAGAATGGTAAAAATGCCTTTGGAAAATATTACTTCCTCAAATTTTTGCTTAGAAATAAACACAGGCTTGATTTTAAAACAAGACATACATCACATATATCACCCAGCCCCAAAAAGTCAAAAATGTAAGCCATGCAGCACCATTCTATTCAAAGGCCAGGTCTAAGGAGTGGGGACAGTTTAGAAGCTTCGTTTTTCAGACCCCCCCCTCAGTTAAAGGCCCGTGTTGGGGAAGTTGCACAGTAAAATGGGGATGATTATGAATTTTGTTTTTTTCGGACCCCCTTCACTTAAAGGCTCGTGTTGGGGAAGTTGGACAGTTGTGAATTTTCGTTTGTGGGGCCAAGGGCACCCCTTTGTTAAATACAATGTTGAAAGAGTGGTGACAATAGGGGATTTCATTGAAGAGATGGATACCTTTTATTTAAAAACAAGTTTTTGGGACAGGTATATCTTGGGATGAAAGGCAAGGTTTAGGGATGTGGCAATTATCAATTTCATTTTGGTGGCAACTATATATCTTTTGTTTAAAACACGTTTTGGTAAGGGGTATCAGTTGGGCATTTTGTTTTAGAAAAGGACAGCCATTTTCATTAGGAAAGTCAGGGCTAAACAGGAAAATCAAGGCACTGCAATTAATTTAAATGACTATCTTGTATCTTCCCGCTAGGAGAGAGGGTGCAGGTTTTGAATTCTTGCAAGCTCCCCCCTGCCTCAAACTATTTGGGAGTTAATTAAATTAATATGCAGTCAAATATGCTAAGGATCTACACAATTTTCTCCCTACCCACTAATGGGAGGGAACCCACTAATGAAAGGAAATGGGTAATTACATAGATCCCCATGCTGAAATTTTGTTGGACAATGTACTTAGTTTTGGAAATCTCTGGGCTTGGCACTCATGGAGACGGAGCAGGGCTTCGCTCTTAGGGAACAAGAGGATTCTGGCTAGCACTTCAGTCAATGGGATTCCAGAGCAATCCTCCCTCTATGGCTCCAGTGAATGATATGATATGATATGGCATTTATAACGCGCCTATACACAAGTGTTTCAAGGCGCGAATCACAGAGTCTGTTTTCTAGGCTCCCCAGCAGTAGCAATCTTGAGCCCTCTTCCAATATTTCCATCCAGATTAAATTCCAGCAGATCTCCGTTGGTGATTTTTGGTGGCTGTTTTTGGTAATGTTTAGCAGCTCTCCCCAATTTCATAGTGCAAGACCTTTTTACTCTCTAATCCCCTTCCAAGGGAAGTGAACATTAGGCGGTGTTAACCTATGAACTCACAACCAGGACTGGACATTTACATTTTTCTCCAGCCCCCAAGTCCAGCCCCTCTCTAAAGATTGGTTCAGGTGTCTAGTACAGAAATATTGCAACTCCCCTTTGAGATTCACATTTTTTTTCCATGCCCACTTTTATTAAAAAAGTGCCTACATGGCAAAAGTTTGTAATTTATAATGTGTAGTTAGGGTTAATTTGATGTTTCTGTAGGAAGAGCACTCTTTAGGCGGCTTATAACTCTGCTCCCCCTGGACGAATCCTCACCAAACTTTGCAAAAAAAGTATATGGGCCACTCAGATTTCTTTTGTTTTGCAAAGTTCGGTGATGTTTGGTCCGGGGGGGGAGAGTTATAGGGGGGTCCCAAAACATCTTTTTTTCCATAGACTGAATGGGGGAAAAACTTTGTGCATGCCTACAGGCCAAACCGCTGGACGGATTTTCCCCAAATTTGCGGCAGGGGCAGCGGCTTGGTCCTGAAAGCGTGCTTTTGTAAATTTGGTGAAAATCTGTCCAGTAGTTTCCTTTAAAACAATCAAAAAGTAGGTCAGAAAAAGTTTCTGATATCTATGTCCGCTCCACGGTCACACTTCCCTGTTCGCTCCGCGGACAAGAAATCGATTGGCTAATCTGTAGCGTCATGTCCGCGGACATGTGGTGTTTTCACCGATTGGCTGTGGAACAGCGTAAAGTGCGTCACATTTCTTCGCTGCCCCCGCCATCTTCCGTTCATGTTTTGGTGTACAGGGACATCGCCAGTAACACATACAAAACAAAACACCTATGGACTTGTTATACTTATGAAACTGTCATGATTCCTGCCCCTCATGTCCCCAGCCCTCCAAGATGTCAGACTGGAGCCAGGCCACGATCACCTACCTGGCCCTCAAGGGCCTCTCCATCCCTCCAAAGACCCACTTGGAGTCAGACTTGGCGCTTGTGGCACCAGACTCACTCACTCCCATAGGATAACATTGGGGATTGGACTTGTAGTGCATTGATGGGGACAAGATGGATGCCCCCACATATTTAGGTTCCCAGAACTGAATGTGCAGTCTAGTCTTTTGGGTGCGGTTCAGCCCAGAGACACCTGGGATACCCAGAAACTATTTAAGCAACGCCCAGGCTGAGAAACATGCTTTGTGTTTTCTGCACCTGCAGCGTGACACTCACCGTGTTAAGATCGGTCTCCAGTAGGCCTGCATCTTTCTTCTGAGCTCAGCTCCTGCAAGAACAAGATGTAACGCTCACCTGATTCCCGTAGAGGCGCCGGTCTTGACTGGGCGTATACCGTATCTGCAAAGGTGATGTGTAACACACGGCTGGCTCTTTGGGCTGGACCTCTGTGCACTGTATGTCTGACTTGAAGGGTAAGATGTCTGCAGATAGAAAATATGGGATTAAGGAACTGGGTTATTGAATGTCTCTCTCTTCTTCCCTTTCTCTTCTCCTGTAGAACCCCAAAGGTTAACGCTCTCACCTTAGGTAAGTGAACACCGTGCTCTCCATCTGCCTCGGGGCAGGGTGCTGTAACCAGTTTCTTCACTGGATAAGGGGAGCAGGCCTCTTGACTTCAGAGGACTGCTGTCCGTCGTTTACTGCACGAACGGTAAGTTTCGAGTAATTCTAATGTCTTTAAAGTCTTTAGTAATGATGTTTCTTGTTTTGCAGGGTTCCGGCGATGGCGGATGACGGGCTGAAGTGAGTTGAAGATGGAGCCCGTGTGATGAATAGAAGCGCCTGGAAGCACGTAAGTAAGCGCTTGTTGCCTGCTTCACGATGCGCTCTAACTGTCTTTTTATTTTGCAGGTACAAGTTCGGAGCGGCTGCAGGGTGCCGGAATACCCACTGGGTTAGATGTGGAAAGGCGTAATGGCACGTGAGTATTAAAGTTCCCCAATGTCTTTAAACGCACCTTGTTTTGTCTTTCAGATGCGGGATGCAGCGCCGAAGGCCTCCGGAGCGTGCGAAGAGTTGGTAAGCTTTTGTCTTTCAGATGCCGGAATGCAGTGTGAAGACCTCCGGAGCGCACGAAGAGTAGGTAAGCCTTTGTCTTTCAGATGCCGGAATGCAGCGCGAGGCGTTGGTGACAGCCGATGGACCAGGTAAGGGAAGAGCTGTCACTGAAGACCGTAATGCTAACCTGTTCTTTCTTGTCTTTATAGGTGTTGCTGAAGACTGGATTCAGGATGGTAAGCCTTTTTCCTTAGGCCCAGGATCAGATGCAGAAGACACGATGAACGTTCTGCTGCAGAGGATGCAGAATAACGCAAAGCAAGATTCATCCATCGGGTGTGGTTTAAATAGCCTCCTGTAGTGCTTAGGTGTCTCCTTCCACAGCCACGCCTAGGTAAGAAAAGAGTTCCTGCTTTCCAGAAGAGTTCCAGTGTTCTGAATCTAGGGAGTGGCTCCTGCCCCACCCAACAGGAAAAGTAGTTCCAAACAGAAGAGGATCAGAGGCTCAACTGGCAGGCAAGTAAGCAGCATGGTCTGCTGCAGGTAAGTCCACCCAAGCATTATGAGCCCGGCACTTCCAGCGCTGGGACTGGGCATATTTATGAGCCTGGTGCCACTGGCGCCAGGACTGGGTCCAAAAGGTCCCAATTGGGACTGGTTGGCACTCGGAACCTGGGTTATGGATCTGCTTCCAAGGGAGTTGGGAAAACCCTGACCTTTTGGAAGCAGAGATCATGACACAAGAACACCATTAGGAACAGCCTTACCTTGCGGCGCTTCGGCCCATCATTCATCGCTTCTTCTGTTCTGCGGGCATCTTCGGCGGTGTCATTCCCATCCCGGCACGCCGCTTCCTAAGGAAAAGGGAAAAGAACAGAAAAAAGGTGTTAGTAAGCATTCAGCAAATCTTCGCTTATTTTTACTGTAAGACTAAGTTTTTTTACTGAATTATATATATATGGCGTGAACAAAAACAAAGGTGCTACACATGTGATATCATCAGTGATGTCATCAATGACATTTATGATGCCATCTTTCATGTCCTGGGTGTTAGTGTTAGCAGTGCACAGTGGTGTGGGCAGGTATGGTTGCTTAGCCTACCATAACTGGGGAATTTCAGGGTTTTTTCGGTTTTACTTTGAACCATAATGTGACGTTTCTAAAGTTTATTTAGTGAATTCCACAGGTTTTTAGTAGCGCAACTTAACCATAACGTCCCCTTAACAAAGTTTTTTTAGTGATATATATATATATATATATATATATATTCACTAACAAAAAACCTTGTTAAAGGGTCATTATGGTAAAGTTGCGCTAATAAAAACATATCCTCTTTACTGAAAAAAACTATGCTAATGGACGGTTCTGGTTACAGTGCCCCACTAAAAACCTATCAAATTCACTGACAAACAACCTTGTTACAGGGACATTAGGGTTCAGTTGCCCTAATAAAAACCTATCAAATTCAGTGCAACAAGTACATGAAAGGAACATTATACTTACTTTGCACTAAAAACAACCTATCCAAATTAAGGTTACAAGAAAAACAGAAAAACGCCAGTTATGGTAAGCTAAGCAACCATAACTCGCGCCACCACTGTGCACTGCTAAGACTAACACCCATGACATGAAAGATGCCATCACAAATGTTGCTCCAGCTCTTCACTCATCCTCCTCCAACTCCCTCATGGTCACTCGCTTTTGCAAGCAACCAGTTGGTGTTAGATCTCTTTCTTCGACTGGGGCCTCCCTCTGAAACAGCCTCCTTGAAACTTGATAAGAACCATTGTCGAATCTGGAAGCACCTCAAAACCTTTCTCCTTCACTCTGCTTTTTGTCCTCCTCTCCCCTGCTGACTTCCTGGCTGAATCTGATTCTGCACTGGTTATGCACTGGTTACCTGGCTACCCTCTGATCTGGGTCCCAGACCACCTACCTCCACCAGTCTGTATCCCTAATAGTTCCAGTCTGTATCCCTAACAGTTCCACCACCAGTTGACGGTGGTGGGACCTTCGTCCATGCACCCAACAGTCTAGGCCTTGCCCACACCCACCACAACATAACAGAGCCATGCAGGCGACTATGCAGCCATGTGGCAGAATTTGAAAAGGCAACATAGGCACCAGCACTTCTACCCAACCGCTGCACCATAATACTTGTTCTAATTACCATAATCCACAAACATATCACTATGTTTGGAACGCTACCCACTCCCATTCACAAAGCATTGTATTACTGGCAACCAAATAACAAAATCTTGACAACATTGGTCCTGCTCCCAACACTCTAGTAAGTACATACTGCGTAGTACACTAAAACACATACTAATCTGCTCAATGCAGACTACCCAAGCACATATAAGAACCTGTTGAATGTTACCCTCTTCTATATGGACACTATACCAACACTACACCCAGTGGACACACTGCAGGACTACTCACTGCAGCATCTCCACTCATGCAACAACAACTGTAAGAAGTAACTGCATACAAGCAATAGTGCAGAGTGCAGTACAACACTTACTAATCTGCGCAATGCAGACTACCGAAGCACATATTGCATACACTTCAATCGTACCCTCTTCTATATGGACAGTATTCCAACACTGCACCCACTGGACATGCAGCACTGCTCACTGCAGTATCTCCAGGCATGCACCGACAACTGTAAGATGTTCTAACACTCAGCACACCCATGGAACCAACAATGTATGCAATGCAGCCAAAATGCACACTCAAAGCAACAATGTGAAACCTACTTGCAACCAGTGGACATACCTTTTCAACCAGTGGACATACTTTTCTGTGCAAGGGCTCCAGCCATGCATTGAAGGGGCAGCAGACTTACCACACACAACACACCATAGTGCACGCTACATTTAAATGTTCATGTCAAGTGGAAAGCTTTCCCCTTCTGCAATTCAGCATTCCACCACTCATCACAGAAAGAAATCGCTGGTGGTGCTGTCATGCCATAACAAAGGCTTACTGCAATCACCACACAAGGTTGTTGCCTGTTGAGGTAACCGCAAATTGGCGTAGTAGGCATGGATACCACTGGCACACCACCATCTTCTTCTAATGAGATATATCAGATTCACCACTTCTCACTCCCCCACCCTTTCCATCCCTTCTTCCCACCACCAGATGCCTTAAAGTATGTTTTCCAGACCCTTTCGCCGGTGCATTGTCCTCAGATACCACATGCCGGTGTTATCGAAAACTTATCACGTCACCGCACACTGCAGTGTAATCAAACATTTGACTGCGCAGCTAACAGGAAAATGGGACGCCGGAGCAGAGCCAGAAATGACTAACTTTAGTACAAGAGTCCCAGCCATGCACACAATGCCTTAGGGGATTGCCACACACCACAACACTATCCTCTGACACACCATGGCCGGCATTTCCCAAAAACTTTGACACACAGCACGCTTCCCTCCAGCCAACCACCGGCCACGTCCAAAGTTCACCGACATCACAGCATACTCCAAGCCAATGAGACTTCTATCCGCGAAGCGAACATGAAAATGGGTCCACGGAGGGAGCGGAGCCAGATATCACTAATTTTTGGAGAAGTACATTTCAGTTCTTTGCAACAAAAGTACTAGTCAAATTTCTACCAAACACACAAAAACACACTTTCAGGAACCAAGCCACCGCTCCTGCCGCAAATTTGGTAAAAATCCATTCAGCAGGTTCGGGCTGTAGCCGTACGCAAAGTTTCTGCCCATTCAGTCAATGGAAGAAAAAAAAATTGGGACCCCTATAACACCCCCCATACGAAACCTCACCAAACTTGCCGAAATAATTCAGAGTGGGCCATATACTTTTTTTGCAAAGTTTGGTGAGGATTCCTCCTGGGGGAGCGAAGTTATAAGCCGCCGAAAAAAAGTGGTCTTCCTATGGGTTTAGCAACTTAACCATTACTACATGGCCGATACTGCGGCCCATATAATATATATAGATTAATATTCCTCTCCTCATGATGGATCAGTGAAGTTTATTTTCGTTTCCGTACCTTCTTGCATGAGCGCGCGCTACATGACAGTTACTCTCCAGATACCTCATTTTCTGACCCGTCATCCAGACAATTCTTAAATTCAGGACATTTTTGGTGAAGCCAGAAACAGAATTTAGGTCATAACATGATTTCCAAAAATCAAACGTGGATCACATTTACATCAGAATAACCAGCTTGTTACTAGCTTTCAAATGACATATGAAAGTTTTCAGTGCAACATATTGTTAGGCGATCCTCTGCACACCGATCCACTGCACACCAGAACACTGCTCACATATTCCCAACACCTCCCTCCAGGGTTCGAGGCTCATGTGATTCGGTTAACCCAAAGGACCGAAAGCTCCGTACCAGGTATGGTGTACATGGTGTACGGGCTCGATTGCAACCTTTCCTGCACTGGCAGTTGCCATGGAGAACATACAGCAGAAGGGGCGGCGTTACATCTCCACGCCGATCACGTGATCCAGAGTGGCGTTCCTCACGTGACCTTGGTGGACGTCACATGACCCAGAAACGTCACATGATCCAGAAACGCACAGTATATAAGGCTTGAGACACGGGACACTCATTGCTTCTCAGCTGTCTTCAGACCCTGTTTGGCGTTACGTTTTGCTCTTCTGTTTACCTTGACCTCGGAACTCTATCTTGGACTCCTTCGGATACTCCTTTGTACCTTTGCTTGGAACTGTTAACCTGTTGCTGGATTTTTGGACACGACCCTGACTTGCCTTTGGATTATCCCTTGGTACCTTGTTGAACTCCTACGCCATTTCCCTCTTGGGATTCAAGTCACGCCTTCAGTACTACAGGTGGCTTATCCTGCATCCACGCTATTCTGCGGTTCTACTGTTCTAGGGACCGCCTCATCTGAGTCTCGAACCTCCCTCCTAGGTTTCCTGGGTTTTCCTAACACCAGATAGGTAAGACTATTCAGATCCTTTTGTTAACGTGATATATTGTAATTGCCTGGTACTTAACCTCGTTCTTTTTGACAGCAGCATCGGTGTTCCAGAGGTTCTGTGGATCCGGGAAGTAACATCTCCCACCTGTGGCCCCAAAGGTCGCACAGCGGGTTTCTTTTAGTTCCCCTGTGCGTCACTTGAGGACGGAGGTTTCAACGGTCTACACGACACTCAAGTCAGAACACATATCATTGCTGAGAAAATCACTAGTTATGATAGTCCATTTAAACTAATGGGCACTCTTCAGCATGTATGCAAATCTTAACTCTCCTTTCTCCATGTAAATTTAATTTCTTTGCAAGCATGTGTATAATCTAATATGGGTACTTTCCACCTTTTTCTTGATATCGGGGGACCTGTATCAAAGGGGGAAGATACAATATACTCAAGAAAACAGGATATAGGCTAACCCTCCCTTTTCCATGTGCTAAAGTACTTTCAAAGTATATTCAATTGTGCAATGGTTAAACAATCCACTGCCAACAGCCCGATATCTGTTAAAAACTGTTTAATAATTAATCAAAAACATTTATAAAAACATTACATGTTACATACAGAAAAACATATCAGACTGCACAAATAACCTCGGAAGCAACCCTTTTATTTCCACTATCGTGGACATTCTGATGTGCTGTTATTAAAAAAGAGTGTAAACCACTGTGAGATTAGTAGACAAGGGTGACAATGTCTTATACCACAACACTGCTCAAAAAGAAATGACTAGTTCTGGTACATGTTTCCACTAAAACTGTCACTTACACGTGCCACCCTTCATGTACTTTAGAGGAGAAATTCAGATCCTTATGTCTGTATGTTCAAACTCGACTCAGATGTTATTTAGTATTAAATTTGGGACAGAAAACTGGCTTGTTGTGAGAATGACTGAATCACACAAAAATGGACTTCTGACTCACGTATGTATCTTTGTCAGGTATATAGGTTGACAAATTGTGTTTCGACCCCTCACAAGAGATATGTCTGTCCTATGCATTCTCATTTGGTGGTCCATGGGGCCTTCATCAGGACAAAGTAGGATTGTGGTACATCTATATTCTGTTGGTCATTTTCTGTAGAAGACACTTTCAGGCCGATTCATGGAATTAATGTGCGCGGAAAATCGTAGCGCAAGCGTGAAAATTGCAGCGCAAGCGTGAAAATCGCAGCGCAAGCGTGCCAAAGCCGCGCACATCGATTCATGGAAGTCCGTGCGCGTGTAAATCATGGGATGTGCGCTAAAATCGTGGGTGGCGCACGCGGGCGCACACGTCATCAAATGGCGTGCGCTAAGCGCATAGCGAAAGTGCACATAGCGTAGCGCACACAACAAAAGTGGGCGGAACACAGGGCGTAACACGCAGAAAGGGGAACAACGCATGAAAATGTGGGCGTTACGGGGGAAGTACAGGAGGTAAATGCTCGCAACGCCCACACGCGCGCCTACAACACGTATTCCTGGAATCGAACAGGGGAAACGCGTGCGCCAAAAAAGACGTGATAATCCGGAAACACGTATGCCAGCAGGAAGCAGGCGTACACGGCCTCGCGCAGCATAAAAGTACGCGCAAACAACAAACAAGCTCAGACGCTACGATGAATATACCGTTCCACGCAGCAGTGGTCGTGGGACACCGCAGGAGGAGGAGGAGGATAGCCAGGCCCCGAATGGACCAGCCTTTTTGGTATGCCTGATGACCAGGTGTATGGGAGGTACAGGTTTCCACCACACATAATACTCGACCTGGTGAGTGAGTGGGAGGAAGACCTCACATCACCCACCCTGTGCCCCCAAGCACTGAGCCCCTTGGAAAAGGTGCTCAATGTACTGCACTTCTTGGCCACTGGTACATTTCAGCGGACAAGTGCCATAGTGGGGGCGTGTCACAGGCCACGCAGTCACGCTTCCCACGACAGGTGTTGGCCATCATGTCTGCACGCTCCTCAGTCCGCAGGCACATATACATGCCTAGAACACCCGCAGAAAGGCAGGCTGCTGTCCAGGACTTTTACGGGGTGGCACACTTCCCCAAAGTGCTTGGTGCCATTGATTGCACCCATGTGGCTCTACGTCCACCCAGGGCAACTGAGCATATCTATAGAAACCGCAAGCACTGGCATTCCATCAACGTGCAGGTAGTATGTGATGCCAAGGGAATCATCACCTCAGTATATGCCAACTATCCAGGGTCCACCCATGACAGTTTCATTTTCAGAATGTCACCCCTAAACCGGGACCTAGAAGCTGGACGGCATGGCGATACATGGCTGCTTGGTGAGTATAAATGCCTCTGCACATGCATGCATGTCAGATACTGAGTAATGTCACAACCCCACTAATGATACCCATCATCACCTCCCCAGGGGACCATGTCTACCCTCTGAGCACCCAGATGATGATGCCAATTCGGAACCCCACCACACCACCTGATGTAAGATACAACACAGCCCATATTGCAACCCGGGGCATAGTGGAGCGCACATTTGGAGTGCTCAAGTCACGCTTTTGCTCCCTTGACCGCTCTGGTGGGCAGCTGCTATACGCGCCCCCAGTAGTGTACAGGATCATAGTGGCAGCATGTGTCCTGCACAACGTTGCAACCCACCGGGGCCTAACGGTGTACATGCTGGTGCCCCCACATCCCCAACCACATGCACGGCCGCTGCGCATGGGAGGTGAAAGGGCACGTGGTGAGGCAGCCCGTAAACAGCTGGTGGCTAATTACTTCACCTAAAACCTTACCCCTGTGGATTACACACAGCCCTGGCACATACCAGCTGACAATCAATGATGATGACATAAGGGACAGTCAACTGTCACAACCATACCAGCCTGACATTGGTCACCTGGAAGTGTCACATTGTGTGCATCCCTACCTACTTAAAGACAACCAATGCTGTGTGACAAAAAAAACATTCATGCTGCATGAATGACTACCCCCCTGAAAAATACAACATGAAAATAGTGCCATGTCACCCAACCCCTCCCCATCTCAGCTACCCAACACACCATGGCATGTCATGCAATGTGAAAGCAACAAAATGAATGCACAACACATGACACAAGTGTCACAAAGTGTACTGTTCCAAATGTAAACAGGCCACAGACAAAATGCTCCCTGTAATCAATAAGAAACAGCACACATGAACAAATACCAGCAACACAGAACAGCAACACAGGATGAAACAGTGTCAAAATACGACAGTACAAAATCAAAGTAGTGCAAGTCTCACAACCTGACTAAGGCAGCACATCGACCCCTTCCAATTGCAGAGTGTTGCTGTCAGGCAAATGTGTCAGTGTACTTCACACAACATGAACTGCATCTGCAATGGAGACAGCTTTGTGAAGACATGAAGAAGGTACATGTGAATAAGGAGAAAGTCATGGATGCACAAGCACATATCAATACACCATGCAGTGTTCAATCCAACAACAATCCCCACTAGGGATGTACACACAGTTTTGACTACAGGCTGCCCACACAGCTCATGGGAGCACAATGTCACTGTGTAAGTTACTGTCACTTGGTCACACCCTTTGCAAGCCCATGGAAAGGGGAAGCAGGAGGGGTGTGTGTGTCAGGAACCCAAGCATCTAACCCAAAGACAGGACAAGCCTGCATGTGCCCAACTGGAATACACAGTGGATGCCCATGGGAGCCACACAAGGCAACACACTGTAAAAAAAAAATAATCTAAAATGGCCATGTGTGGACCGGGGGGGGGCACCCAGGAGGTTCGAGGACACGGTGCACACCAACACCCACATGCGTGGATGTTGCAAAAACAAAAATACCTCCATGGGCTCATGGCCTGCACGGCTATGCTATTGTGGGAGAACTGCTGTCGCTCTCTTCACCCTCTGCTGCTACATCAGGAGGTGGCTGTGCTATGGGAGGCAGCCCACGCAAAGCCCTGGTATGGTCCTCCATGGCAGCAAGCATGCGGGCATGGAAGGTTTCGTTCTGGAGGATGATGGTGCGGAGATCCCCATGCAGCACCTCACGGGTAGCTTGCATTTCTACTCGCATGGCCTCGCGTGATGCCCGGATCTCCGCACGGGTTGCGTGGAGCTCTGCTGAGAGTGAACGTGTGAGCTGCTCCAGCTGCTGTTGTGACCTAAAATTTCAGGAAGCCTCAAGTTCACACAGAGTCTACCTCAGGAAATGGAGCTCTAACTTCAGGGCTTTTCTGTGGCCCTGAGACTCTCGCGCATAGTCTCCAGTGCCGCACGTCACTCCCTGTTGGACGCCAACATGTCTTCCCTGTGTGATTGGCAAATGGAGTCTGTTGCCTGCTGTTGTGGCTCCATCTGCCTTTCAGGGGGGAGAATGGAAGTGGCCACCCTATCCATTGCCTGAGCCATCATTTCAACCGATGCTCCCTGTTGTGCTGCTATACTGTAAATGGAGTTTTCCCATACAGTATTGCCTGGTGGCGTATGGCCACCGCGCCAGCGGGCACCACACCTGTTTGGGGCAAGGCAATCTGCACATTGCTGTGCTGGCACTGCCTGAGGCTGCAGGACTGCATTCCCCCTCTGATCTGCTGGCCCAGGAACAGGATCAGATGTTGTGGAGCGTGACCCTGCATCCGTAACCGCCAAAGGTGGAGTTACCAACACTGACATCCCCATAGAGGGGTCTCCCCCTGGTGCAGGTTAGTTGGACAGAACAGCATCCCTCCCAGTAACACTCACCTGCAGCGCCACATATGTCTCACTGTCCGATTGAGCACCTGAATCATAGAGGTCTGGGGAGGTGCACCCAGAGACACCTGTAGACAGTATGGTCTGCAGGAGGATTGGGTTTTCACCCACCACCACCCCACGTCCTCCACTGGTGCCCGGTTGTGGCTAAGATTCCTCCTGGGTCTGCACCATCTCCTCCATCTCAACAGCATCAAGTGCCTCATCACCTGCAAAAACATGAAAGACAAGAAATGGAAACAGGCATGAGCACCATAGCACACACATAGGCCTGACAAGCAAGAGATCCAGTACATGAATTACACATGTCCCACATGACTATAACCCTGGCATGCATGCACTGTCAATGAGTTAGAAGGGGAGGCAAAAAGCAGAAACTGAGGACTCCAAGATGGAAATGCAACACATTTGATGCATGCTGGATAGCACTGGCATCACACATTAGCCTGTGAGTGGCATGCCACCACACAGATGGTATGTAACATAGCCATGGTACATTTGATAACTACAGCCATATGTTAGTGAATGAGTACTGTCACCCATCCATGTGAGATGAACATGATGAGATGAAAAATGCAAAATAGTGTGACAAAATACGCATTTGCCACACACTGCAACACATCCAGTGTACAATTATACAGTGATGGCAGGCAGATGGATACATCAATGGTTGGTCACTTCAACATGACAGGAAACAACAATCATGTTTCACATTCAGAAGATGGAGGATGTGCAGGCATCTTCGGACAGGGCACATGGACAGCAGCAGCAGCAGCAGGCTCTAGGTGGGAGCAATGATGGCTCGGGCCATCAACATCAGAGGGGCAGGCTTCGGCCAGAGGGCAGGAGGACCCTGGAATGGGTGTGTCTTCCGTGTGGCTGCGGTTGGGCCAGCGTGTACTTGTGGAGCGGCGGGGGGCGGAAGAGGCACGGCTCACAATGGTCAGGGCGGAGTTCTCCATGCGTCGGGCGTTGAGGCGGGCTGAGTGCCTCGAGGCAACTCGCAGGGAGTTGGAGGTGGACATGGCGTTATCCCTGCGAGACCTCAGGGCCAGGACAGAGTCCCGCCTCCAGGAAATCGACATGAGTTCGATGATGCCCTGGCCCGCAACATCACAGAGTGAGCCGCAGGACTTGCCCGCCGCCATTGTACATAGTTAGTTAGTGGTAGGTTTCATTTCTGTTTTCATTTATTTTGGGGCGCTTGGACAATTCTCCACCCATTTGTATATAGTTATTAAATAGGTAGGTTTTTTGGTAGGTTTCATTTGGGTTGTTGGGCTCATGGAACCTGGATTTTGGAATTGTATATAGTTCAATACTGGATTGGATTTAATTTAATTTTACATTTCTTACCATGTAGTAATGGATTTTTTTATCTTTTGGATCTTGTTTGATGGAGGAGCCCTTTGGAGACATTTTCATTTGGATTTATTTTGATGCAGCAATCATGTATTTTCTTTCATTCATTTTGGACATGCAGCCTTTTGTTTATTTTTGGATTATTGTTTGAGTTTCTTCCATTTCCTTGCTTTTATTTGTAATATATTTTGGTTTCATACTTCATTTGTGTGGTATTCTCTCATTGGTTTCAGGCATGTCACGATGTGGGTTTTCACATTCACTGGCACCCATTGTGTGTGTGTGACGGACATGTGTTGATGTACATACTTGCCACTTGGGTTGTATCATGTAATGGCCATTTCAATGTGGAGTGGATGTGATACTCGGTTGTTTTTTTTGGGCAGGGGTGAATGTGCCGTGGAATTTGGGTGGCCATAAGGGCCATGATTGTGGATCATGATGACGTGTTGGGGGGGGACATGTGTCAGGGCCTGCTGGCAGGTGCCCATCACTGCTGGGTGGGTGAGTGAACATGTGTTGGGGCCTGCTGGCAGGTGCCCATCACTGCTGGGTGGGAGGTGCAGGGGGACATGAGTCAGGGCCTGCTGGCAGGTTCCTGTCACTGCTGGGTGGGGGGGTGCCGGGAGACATGAGTCGGGGCCTGCTGGCAGGTGCCTGTCACTGCTGGGTGGGGGTGTAGGGGGACATGAGTCAGGGCCTGCTGGCAGATTCCTGTCACTGCTGGTTGGGGGGGTGCAGGGGGACATGAGTCGGGGCCTGCTGGCAGGTGCCTGTCACTGCTGGGTGGGGGCGGGTGCAGGGGGACATGAGTCCGGGCCTGCTGGCAGGTGCCTGTCACTGCTGGGTGGGGGGGGTGCAGGGGGACATGTGTCGGTGCTCACTTGTGCATGGTGACTGTGGCCTGGCTGGGGGGCATGGCCAGGGTGGATGGGTTGCCTGCAGGGCATGGCCAGGGGTATAGGGTAGTTCCCTGTGGTGTGGGCTGCCTGCAGGCCCTGGGGAGAGTGGTGAGGGCTCACCTGGGAGGACACACACTGCCAATTCGCGTTGGGGCACCCCAGTCATACACGTAGCCTGCTTGCACAGGGCCTACCACATGTTAAACTCCCCGCGTACACCCCAAATACACATACCCCGCTCGCACAGGGCCTACCGCATGTGAAACTCCCCACGTACCCCCCAAATACACGTACCCTGCTCGCACAGGGCCTATCGCGTGTGATCCTCCCTGTGAACCCCAGTAATATACGTACCCCACTCGCACAGGGCCTACCACATGTGAAACTCCCTGTGTACCTCCCAAATACACGTACCCTGCTCGCACAGGGCCTATCGCATGTGAAACTCCCTCCGAACCCCAGTAATATACGTACCCCACTCGCACAGGGCCTACCGCGTGTGAAACTCCCAGTGTACCACCCCAAATACGCGTACCCTGCTCGCACAGGGCCTACCGTATGTGAAACTCCCCGAGAACCCAAGTAATACACGTACCCCGCTCGCACAGGGCCTACCTCGTGTGAAACTCCCGCGTACCCCCCAAATACACGTACCCTGCTCACACAGGGCCTATCGCGTGTGAAACTCCCTGCAAACCCCGGTCATACATGTACCCCGCTCACACAGGGCCTACCACGTGTGAAACTCCCCGCGTACCCCCCAAATACACATAGCCTGCTCGCACAGGGCCTACCGCGTGTGTAACTCCCCACGAAACCCAGTAATACACGTAGCCTGCTCGCACAAGCCCTGTCGCGTGTGATAATTCCAGCGCACCCCAGGAATACACGTTCCCCGCTCGGCCTTTGCTATGTAGTGGCCCTGTAAGGTAGCGGCCCTGTGAGCTGGTCCAGGGTGAGCGCAGCCCTTTGCGCTGCATTGGGGATTTTGATGGCTTTTCCTTGCGCAAGGGGCGCTCTTGGGGGCGTAACTGGCGCTGCGGGATGTTCTCTGCGCCAGGGCTCATTTTGTCTTGGGAATTCCATGAATACGCGGTGCACCAGAATGCTGCTTAGCACACACGGCTGGCGCACGCTGGCGCACGATCCCTCTCTGTGCTGCTCGCGTGCGCTGCCTCTGCGCTGAAATCTATGAATTACCCTGTTTCTTGTTTCCACGTGTAGAGGGCAAGGTTCTTTCAATATTTTCTTTAAATAGATTACATCTCAATTCATGCTGTTCCTCTTTAAAACAAAGGAGGTTTCAGTCAACATCTCTTTTGTTTTGTTCAAGTCACCAAGAGTGGGATGGATATGCCCAGATGTGGGTTGTGAGCCCCACTAGGTCTAGGGATCACACCTAGATCTCACTGATGACACCCAATGAGGCACTGACATGTCTGTGGTTGCTTGTGGTCATTTGCAGAAGGAATGTGACCAAGCAGTTTGGGCTGGGCTGCCCTCTTGAGGTGAGACAAAGCCTGATTTGTATAGGGCCTTTCCCCTTTCTGTAATGGCTTGGCAGGTTGAAGAACAATTATCTGGAGGCTTTTTCAGAACACTGGCTTAAGATTCATTCTAACCTTGCAACCATCACCTATTTTGTTTGGTTTAAGTCATCCTGAGTGGGACGTGGGTCCTAGCCCATTTATGATGGTGCCAGTGCTACCATCCTCCCCATTGCCATTGAGTTCAATGAGACTCAAATGGGGAGTAATTTTTTCTGCCGCCCCGCAATGGGGAATTACCAGGAACGCCAGGGCTGTAATGTCCCGGTAAGTCACCATAGTTGGGCACCGGGAAAAAAATTACTCTGGTGGCAGCCGTGCCGTTTTTACCGGCACCGCTACCGCCGAGGTCATAATGAGGCCTGATGTGTTCTTAGTGCTAGGAAGTGTGCACATTATGACACGAAAATATGCACCGCATTGGTTTCACGCACGACCACCGTATTAGAAGGACGACTCGCCAAAAAAGAGCTGCACAAAGAATACTCCAGGGTTAGATTAGGGACCCCAAAATTGGCTCGGGCACCAATGAAAAAGTGTTCCACGGTGCATTCCAAAGAATATTTGTTCCGTAACACTGGTCAAAGCTACTAGCTGCACAGTGAAGTAACTAATGAAACTGGCCACATTGATCCAAACATGATTTATGTACATTTCAAAACAAAGCCCGCTTCTGAATTTGGGATGCACTTTGAAATTGATAGAAAAGCCATTTGTCCTTCTGCCATGTGCAATTGCATAAAATGTGGAGAAAATGTTATCAGAATGTGCTCATCTCTGACTATGAAGAAATGCCAGATTTCTTTTGAGGACATCTGCACTGGTGACGAAAGTGAGCCCCATTGAGAACAACACTGGAACATAAGCCAACTACGACCTGGCTGCAATTATACATACAGCAACAGACGTGCTCCCCACTTTCGCATTTGCTCCATTCCCCACTGGTGCGGTCCCCCCTTTGTGCTTCCCTCCTCCCCCCTTAGCACTGTCCCTCCTCTGCCTTTGTGGTGTATCCCCTCACTCCTTGTGCTGTTGAACCTTCTCCCTTGAGCTGTTGTGCCTTCTACCCTGGCTCTGTCACTCCTTCCCCCTTGCACTGTTGCTTCTTCCCCACTTGCTCTGTTGCTCCTTCCCTCCTTGCTTGGGTGCCCCTTCCCTCTTGTGCTGTCACTCTTTACCCCTTGTGCTGTTGCTCCTTCTCCGTTGCATGGTCATTCCTTCCCTCTTTGCTCTGTCACTCCTTCCCCCTTAGACTTTTGCTCCATCCCCCTTGTGTTGTTGCTCCTTCCCCCTTCATCTGTCCCTCCTCACTGTTGTGCTGTTGCTCATCTTCCCCCTTGCACTGTAGCTCCTTCCTCCAAGTGCTGTCACTACTTCTTGCCCTGTGCACTGTTGCTCCTTCCCCCATTAAGGTGTTTCTGCTTCCACTGTTGATCCGTCACTCCTCCCCCCCTTGCTGTGTACTTCTTCCCCTCCTTGCTCTGTCGCTCCTACCCCCTTGCTTTGTCACTCCTTCCCCCTTGTGCTGTCACTCCTTCCCTCCCATTTGTGCTGTCACTCTTCCCCCCCAATTTGCACTGCCGCTCCTTCCTTCAAATGTTGTACTGTGCTCCTGTGTACTGGTGCTGGCGTAGCTTTAATCAATTGGATTTTTTGATTCTCCCTTTCATTGTCATTCATTTCGTATTCCCCCCACCCACAGCCCACGGTGCTTCCCTCAACTCCCCAGCACTGCCCATCATTCCCTCCCATGCTGCAATTTCTTCTTCCCTGTGCTGTCATTCCTCATCCCTTCCCTCCATGCTAATTGTAAAATGCAATAAATCAACTACAAACCCCAAAGCTATTGGCATTATTGTTTTTATCTCTGAGTCCACACTCGACCCTGTCCTATCTCTCCTCTCTGAAGACAGAATAAGTTCCTAATGGAGGAACTCCCGTCCTCTGCACATTTTCACAAGCTCAATACTTGAGCCAAACAGTCTAGGTTGAATTTTGTTCACACTCTAAGAGTGTTATATTGTAGACAAAGATCTTCAATCGTTTCAATTAACAAAAAAGCAGTGTTTAGCCTTCAATGATAACATCAAGACATAATTCTTTGTAATCTTCATATGTAGTTTTATTTTTCAAAAAAGGCCCAATGCGTTTCGAGAACAACATCTCTTCTTCAGGGGCATATTCAATATTTCAATCACATCTAAAGAAAGATTTCAAAAGCATATGATTACTAGTTCTGCAGAATGATTAAAAAAACTCATAATATTTCATTCAATATACAAAAGATGTGTTTCCAAAGTAAAGCTTCTGTTCAATCACATGATTGGTTCATAACCATTTCTAATTATGTAATATTCATGATTCAATAAATAGTTGTTAATTTGCATCAACATTGACCAATGTTTGACCTCCTTGAACAACACCACTCTAGAGTTATATTTGTCTCCATTGCTGTCTATTAATTATGTAGTAAGTGAAGTATCAGTTGAAGCTTGCTGTTGAAAATACATCTTAACAGGTTTGTCATTTGGGTGCTAAATCACTGATGTAAGAAATTATAAAAAAGTGAACAATATTTTTCTCAGAAGTACATTTATGGAGCAAGAAATAATAGACGGTTAAGGGTCGTACCCAGGTTGATACTGGTAAGGCGCCACCAATCGTAATTTGTTGAATAGACCACACTGGTTAACAAAATCATTTTTCAATCCAACCTCCTATTATGGTTCTGTTATAAGGTCAACATGAATTCTCTAAATGTATTGCCCAACAAACCAAATGGTGAGTTTTTAAAAGGTGAGTTAAAAACAAAGGAGAGTCCCTTACCCTTCTTATGGATCTGTATAGCCCAATGAGGAATGGGAGGTATTTCAGGTGGATATTGTGGTAATCCCAATTGTTTTCTTACTTCCTGAGTGAACAGCTATGGGTATCTAAGAAGACACAGTATTTTCAGAAAGATTTATCTGTTTTAAAAGGATTCCTATTGATTTGGAACTTGGCCTAAGCCAAGAAAAAAACTCTCACTTACCTAAATATCAGGTGGCAGAGAAGATGGTGTTTTTCTCATTCCCGATGCTGCGTTTGAAATGGAAATAGAATGTCAGTCTTTTAAAGCGGCGCTTAATGGTGATGTTATCACGTAATAACGTGACATGATGTCACCAATGTAAACAAATGTCTGTGCGCTTACGAAAATACATAAAACCTGTATTTACTGGAACAAAAATCACTAATTACTAGATGGTATGTTTAGGTAAACTAAACAAAATAATTGGGGCTGTGTGGCTGTGTGGTGTCAAGATATAGTAGCCATGATGTCATTGGAAGTCCGTCTCTGTAGGTTACAGCTGTGAACCAAAGTTAAGTTCTAATCCTATACTTGTCTATATAGAAAAGTGAAATGGTCAATCTAACTCATTCTAGCCGTAATGGAACAAGAATAAGGAAAGTGTTCAGGCCGTGTGGAGTCCAAGCTAATGAGGAATAGAAACAAAAATGTTTCAGAGGATGGTTGTTCGTTAAAGGAGGGATGAGAGGAGTAATTTTGTGCCGTTATGGAAGAGGATTTTTTATGATGAGAAAAGTGTTCAAGCCGTGTGGAATCCAAACTATCGAGAAATATAAATATTAATGTTACAGAAGATGGTTGTTCGTTAAAGGAGGGATGCAAGGATTAATTAGAGATACTCAGAATCGGCCTGAGGAAATGTGTGTTGCTATGGAGTCAAACTAAGTGGCATGTCTGCAATAAGTGCATTAGGATGCTGATGGCCTAATGTCTGTACCCCATCTTAATAGCCTTTGTCTGTACTTTACCAAATAACTAGTCCACAGTGTTTGTTGTTGAACACATTGTTGTCACGGATATAGCAATGTACGTTCCAATTCTCTTAATGTTCACGTAAACAGGTATTTGGATTGTGTTCTCTAATCCTAGGATTGATATTTGGTAACACTTGATATACTGCATTACTTTTTGCTCTTCTTCTTCTGTCTCTCTGAGGAGACTTACATTCTGGAATAGCACCAACCTTGTATTTAAACTCTGAAATGCAAAGATTTACAATCCATGATAACATTTTGGATTATTCTGAACCATGGTATACAACGATGACTTTTTCTCTTATTCTGTCTCTCAAAGGAGACTTACAGGCTAGAGTCATACCGGCTACAATGGTTGAGTCCAAAAAATACCTATTTCAACTAACCTTGAACCTGATCTACAGTGATTAATTTAAATCTTGCTCTGACTAATTAAGTAGGCTCACTTTCTTCAATGCTAATCTGATTGATATTAATGATCTGCTCTGTATGGTAGCATTCAAAGGCCTATTCGGCTTCTCATCTTTTTCTATGTCTAGTCATTTTATGAATTCCCTAAAGGAATGGTCCCAGGTAGAAATCTTCATTTAGGCCCAACTGGGTCATTGCATCCAACTTGTGTATCCAGTACAGTTCTCTTTGTGCCAACCTTTTGGCCAAGTCTCCTCCTCTTGGTGATGCACAAATTACCTCGAGTATTACACACCGTAATTGCGAGATATTGTGTCCAATTTCTTTGAAGTCTCTAGATACTGGGGATTTGACATTCGCTGTTCTTATGTTAGACTTATGTTCAGTCCATCATTCTCTTGCTTTATGTATTGTCTTCCCTACGAAATGCTTTCCACATGGGCATTTTAGTGCATAGACCACATTTTTAGTTTCACAGGTTGCAAAATCTCTCAGCATTATTTTCTTTCCACTGTTGGGGTGTCTTATATGGTCACCTTTAATAAAATTTGAGCAATGTTGGCAATTGAGGCAGGCATACGTTCCTTTCTTTTGTTTCTTCAGTGTTGTTTGCGATGATTTTTTTGTTCTTTCTGCCCTGATAAGCCTATCTCTGAAATTCTTGCCCCTCTTGTATGCCAACATTGGCGGTTCAGGAAATAGTCTGTTTAGATTTGGGTCCGACCTAATTAGATCCCAATTTTTGTTGATTACTCTTTTAACTTGGTAGCTTTGACTTGAGTATTTAAGGGTTTGGATTAGACTTGTATCTTTCTTAGGTTGGTCTCTCAGTAGATTCTCTCTGGTTATCGAACCTGTACGTTGTATTTCTTTGTCGATAATCTCTTCCGGAAATCGTCTCTTCTTAAATCTTTCCTTCATAATCTCATGTTCTGATTGTAGTAATATGGGATCTGATGTGATCTTTTTCAAACAGAGAAATTGACTGAATGGCAAATTATCTTTAAGATGAAGTGGATGAAAGCTTCCAAAATGTAAGACACTGTTTACATCTGTAGGTTTTCTATAGATGTTTGTGATGAATTCTGTATTTTTCCTTTCCACTTGTACATACAAAAAATGGATGCTGGGTTTCCCAATCTCCAGTGTGAATGTCATGCCTTCCTGGCAATTGTTAAGGTATACCAGAAATTCTTGTAATTCTTCTGTTGTTCCTTGCCAGATGCCAAAAATATCATCGATAAACCTTTTCCAAAATCTGATCTTAGTTTTCCAGGGTTCTTTTTCCAATACAAAGTTATGTTTGAAGTGAAACATAAGCAGATAACAAGGGGGGGTCCTGGGAGGCTCTCTGCCAGACATAAGTCCTCGTTACAAGAGCCTTACCCAGAGTCTTTAGCTCACTATCTTTCACAGAGAAGAAATATCCCAAACATATCAGTCTTTGTCCTGCCCTGAGGCGGTCCAGCACCAAAATGCTAGGCAATTCTCCTCTGAACAAGAGTACCAACAGCAACCCCAGACAAGTGTTTCGGTCTGGTTGAACCTCATCAGTAGGGTGTAGCTGTGCCTCTCTAAGAATATAGTGAGCAAGGGGTCCACGTCTGGATTCCCCTAGTAACTTAGGGTGAGACCCAAAGTTACTTCAAATATGCAGATAACAAGGGGGGTCCTGGGAGGCTCTCTGTCAGACATAAGTCCTGGTTATCCAGACGTGGACCCCTTGCTCACTATTCTTAGAGAGGCACAGCTCCTCCCTACTGATGAGGTCCAACCAGACTGAAACATGTGTCTGGGGATGCTGTTGGTACTCTTGTTCAGAGGAGAATTGCCTAGCATTTCGGTGCTGGACTGCCCCAGGGCAGGACAAAGACTGATATGTTTGGGATATTTCTTCTCTGTGAAAGATAGTGAGCTAAAGACTCTGGGTAAGTTTCTCGTAACCAGGACTAATGTCTGGCAGAGAGACTCCCAGGACCCCCCTTGTCAATTTGAAGAGAAACATAAAAATGTTTGCGTAAGATGGTACTACAGAGAAAACTCCATTGCCATCTCTCCTCTCTCCCATCTCCCTCAACCGTGGCCTGTGTTAAGGTCCTACACCCGCTTGCCTCTCTCGTGCTCGCTTTGATGGCATGTTTTGAACTCTTTGCTTAAGTAAACTTGGCACCACTCTATGAATTGTCTTAGAATGCAAACCACCTTTCTCATAAAAAAGTGCTTCAAATCTCTCACTAGTATCTGACCTGCTGATTGTTCTCAAAGATCTGAAAATCACATGAAGCCTTTTGGTTGGCATTTGAAGAGCCTTTAAAATGTTGAGCCAGAGTTTGCATTTGAAATTAACAGAGCATAACAATAAATGCAACACATTGAATTGCTGAAAAATGTAAGAGTGCAAAAATACACAGTTTATATTTCATATTGTATCTTTGGGTGTGCAGGTTCTAATACAGTGAGGCATGGAGAACATGGTGACCCCACAGATGAAGGGGTGGTCTTTGGGGATGTTCCTCCTTCATGGTGTATTTTTAACAAATAAATAATTTATGTGATTTTCTCAGGTTAATACTTTACAAGTATTTTCAATTCCATGCATATATATGTTTGTATTTTTGCAGTGTGTGTAATGAAATAACTAGCCTTTACAGCTGCACCTCTCTCTTGTGTCCCTCTGTTTCCTACATCCCGCTGTACATCTGTTCTGTTGTTACCTCTGAAAAGTGCTGCGTTATGCATCTGCACTGTTGCACACCTCTGTAAAGTGCTCCGTTATGCATCAGCACTGTTGCATACCTCTCTGTAAAGTGCTGTGTTATGCATCTGCACTGATGCATACCTCTGTAAAATGCTCTGTTTCTTCTCAAAGCAAGGTCCCCGCTCAATAAATACAATAATAATATTAATAATGATAAATGGTTGCTATTTGTGACATTGTAATTTTAGCTCAACGTTTTAGTGATCTTTATTTGGGTTTGAGATTGTTTGATATGGGACAACGGTTAGAGAAGAATACAATCCGAAAGTCTTTTAGTGTGAGCATAATCTGTACTGATTATAATATCATATCTTTATTTAGAAAATTATGCATGATTTGTAATAGTGTTGTGCACTCTCGAAAACTGATTATGGTATAATGCGTCTAAATTCCCTTTAATTTCGCTTTGATCTCAAGGACCCTCATTGAGATCCCACTAGCTCTAGGTCCATGTGTACCCCACTAAATAGATTGTTTGGCAATTTAGTTGGCATAATGTTACTGGGACACCTGGAAGACGGTCATACCAGTCTGCGGTGTGATACTGAAAAAAGAACATACTGACACTAACCATGCTCAAACGTACCATAACAGACATCGACCATATATATACACAACATACGTATCCACCTCAGGGTACACAAAGGCCCATATTAGAAATGTTTATAGTGCAAACCTAGGTAGGGAACAACAGACCGCTGCACAGTTCACACAGCAAAATATTGGTAGCGAGAATTGACAAGTCATCAAGGTAACATCAGTAAGAATGGTCACAGTACAGTATATGGATTGGGGTGTGAATCTCAACAGACTATGTGCCAGAAACACTGAGAAGCATACAATATTACGAGGTTGGCGGTAAAACCCGCGGTAGGCAGCGGGCTACCACCGACCCGTAACTCTGTTTCCACCACCTGATATCCCGGTGCTACCTGGGATATCATGAGCGGCGGCGGAACGGTAAATCGCCTTTCCCATGGAGTCCCATAGGACTCCTAGTGAATGGGGACATTGAAGGGCCGGCTCCGTTGCTAATAGTGCCGGTGCGTCAGTGAAAACTCTGTCGGTAAGGACCTGAACTGCCGGCAGGTCAGTCCTGCTGGGTGTTTTGTGGCCCCTACCGGCAGACTCATAGTTTGGCGGTAAGGAAAGGGTACCAATACGTTGCTACTGGCACCCTTATTTCTGGACCGCTAAACTTGTATTGATGCCCAATGCACGCATACCTTATTTCCTTATGATGTGCACTCATCAAGAGAAGAGCAAAGCAATCTTTCACTGCTCTATCTTCTCCACCTGATCAAACTCAACCGATCCACCTGCAGGTTCCAAAGAGACATGAACGTGCCAGATATTGCATCATATAAAACGACATGACATAACAATTGGCACAGCAATTGCAGGAAAACTCTCAGTCGCTGCAAATGCATTGTTTGAAGCTTTGCTTCATTCTGTGCTGTGACCACCCATGACTCCTCATGAGCCTCTACATCATGATCTGCTCCAGCAAAATGAAAAATGTAACTTTACAGCAGCCAGTTGAAAACCCAGTTACCAGCCTGGCAACTGTATTTTTTCCTCACGTGCCGTTCCATTATTTACATTCATACTTTTGGTGAAAGTAATGATGGTGCTGATCAATGTGAGTCTGCTTCAGGCTGCAAATATTACCTGTTATTAGCACATGGAGATCATTATTAACCTCCTCTTAGCCAATCAGACTTTTCAGAGGTCAGTCAATAACTACTGGTATTGGCTGCATTCGGAACGTTCTGACTTCAAAAGCAGACAGTGCAACAAATATGCAATTTCCAGGCAAGATGCCTTTTAACAAGACACTGGCTCTCTACGAGAAGCATTGTTTTCCACTGCAACATCCGATTTAGCACACCAACAATGAAGCTAAAACATGGGAAAATGCTTTCACTTTCTTAAAGAGACATTCCCTCATTCCGAGTATGGTGGTAGCCATGGAGCAATTAGCTCCATGGCTGCCTCCCATACCGGTACCGCCTCCGGGTTGGATCAATGGGGACTTACTGGTCCATTCCGACCTTGGAGGGACCGGTAAATCCCCATTGAAAAAACCATTTCCCATTCCCATTGAGCCCCTATAGGGCTCAATGGGAATGGGGAAGTAGCTAATAACGGTACCGCAAATCGCGGTACCGTTATTAGCTCTGAAGTCCCTTAACGGGCACCGTCCATAACGCCAGGTCAGACCAGGCGTTACTGGAGGGACCCGCTAAGGGACCTCGGAATAGGGTGGTAAGGGATTACTGGCACCGGTGTCCTTACCGGTGCCGGTAATCCCTTACCACCTACTGCGGAATGAGGCCCATTGTTTACTTTTTCGTGACCGCTAATGCGTGTTCATGTTAAACCCGATCTTGTTTAACCAAGTTTGCAATTGACATGCTTAACATATGAAGACTAGCTTGTGATTTACATACTACCAAAATAAAACCACATTTAATTTACTAACTCATATTATCAATTTACAATCTCATTATCTGACATCTTTTCCTTCAGTACCAAAGCTGCAAAACAAGTATTTCTACTGCCACCTTGTGCTAATAGCCAGATAGATATAGGGAGGGCCCATTATCGATTGGGATAATGACCCTTCCCCAATTTATGGCCCGAGGTGAAGGTTATTATCCCACAATAATGACCCCTCCCTCGATCTATAAGGCTACATTATTCACCAAGAGTGTATTATATTGGCCTCTAAAGAATGGAGGAAGCACTGAAATGCGGGCATGTGGATATTGGGTGCCAGTGAGTGTGCATCTAAATAAATGTTGAAACTAATAACAGTAATCTCCACTCTGGCGACCGAGTGATACGTTAGTGGTTCTTAATTAGTCATAATAAGTAGTAGGAAGTGCAAATGAGAGGGAGCCATGCTGACCCATGGCAGTCAGTTGTTGAAGGGTGATAGAGTCTAACAGCAGGAGGTCTGTGTTCTGGTATTCCTGCTCTTCTTGGTCTTCAGACTGGCAGTGCCATTGTTTCTGCTGGTGGCTCGGCATCCCTAGTTGGTAGATGTTTTAGTTATGTATCAAGGTCACTGGGTCCTCATGGCATTTTAGGTGATATTGGTCAATTTAAAAGGGATTCTGGCCTAGAAGCGCACCAAGCGCATATGCCTGAGTGAGGAGTGAGATAGTTGGTTTTACTTCTGACCTGTGATTAGGCCGCTGGCGGGGTGTTGGACTGCTTTCAGATATGCCAGGATGGAAGCTGGGATACTGGCAAGGAGGGGGTTTCCATTGTTCAAGTAGAGTGGATCAATGCTTGGACAATGTTTCTTAAATCTGGGGCTGGGATTAAGGCCTTGGGTCTGTGGAAGAGCGATAGTTGGTACTACTCTGTTTTCTTGTTGAGGAGCCACCCTCGACGGTGAGCTAACTTCTCAATTGCCGGAGCAAAATTGAACTAAGACTAAATAAATCATGCGTTTGAACAATATTCATAAAGTACTGCCATACTTGTAGATATTTTCATCCTGCTCTGCCCTAGTGTAGGGGTATGCAACCTTTGGCTCTCCACATGTTTTAGACTACAACTGCCATCAGCTCTAGCCAGCATAGTCAATGATGAAGGATCATGGGAGTCATAGTCCAACATATCTGGAGACTCCAGGTCGCATTCCCCTGCCCTAGTTTTCAGTTTTAGACTGAGGTGGAGGAAGAGCATATAAAGGAATGGCTGTCTGATGAGCACCTGGGTCATCATTGATTACTCATTGTTTTATATTTTGAAATCTTAGATGTTGGGGCAAATGTATGATCTGCTCCGCTCGAAGCACTGTGGTTGCACAGCAAGCACTGTGATATGACTTGGGTAGAACCGTAGCCTGTGCTCAACATGCAACTTGGATCGGGGGCAAAGGGGCTGCGAGCAAACAAGTGCTCACGGGACACCTCATTAATATGCATGCACTGACATTATCAAATGCACCTCGGCGCATTGCGTAACAGGGGCCTGCAAAAGCAACAAACCTCTGACATCTCCATTGGCTTTCGAATAGCAGGTTGCTTTGAGACCTTTGCGCCATAAAGGGAAAGCAGTCACAATCCATACAATATTTGCATAAGGGGTGCAGAGACCACTCGCTGCCTGTACCCCAAAGCTGCCGGTAGACCACAAAGTGCAAGTGGTCTCCTCAATACGGAATCAATCTCAGAATGGTTACTGCCTCCTGGATTACATTTGTAATGTGTGCATTACAATGTACAATCCTATGGTTCCCTTGATATATGGACATTGGACGGCTATGTTAGTGTGTTAGGGGGTTGTATTTGAAAAAAGCAGTCCTTTTGCCTGCTCTGGTTTCTACATCCGGTCTCATGTGCTTTAAATTTGTGGGTGATGTGATCTTTACACGAGCATGACACCCGCATCTTAATTCTGACTCACTCCGAAAAGGCGGGTCCTGACATCAAATGTTTTTGGAATTGTGAGAAATGTGATTTTTTTTTTTTTAAATTGAACTAGTTACCCTCATATATTTGTAGGAACCCAGATTTGAAAATGGCAGTGGCCTGAACACTGAGATGGTCTGGACTTTCTCCTTGGCTGGGAAACTTTCCTGAACGCCACGGGGCTAGTTGGCCGTGGAAGGAGACAGGGTTAATCCTTCCGTGCTTTACATATAGCAGAACAGAATATAGGACGCGCTCTGTGAAAACACAGATGTTCAGAATAAACGGCCTTGGGGCAAGACCAAAGCTGGAAGCCGCCCGCCACCTTCTGCCTCATTGCCCCACCACTGGGAACTGGCCTGACTGACCGTGGGAGCCGCTGCTTCAGACATTTTAAGAATACCTCGAATGAACAGCTCGCCAGACATCAGACCTTAGCCCACGGGCACGCTCCGCTGACCAGCGAACCCACTACAAACATACAACCTCCGTTCTCAAGGTCGCTCGGCTCCAGACCTTATCCCCAGATTTGGGCAGACAAAGGTCCTCCGAGGAAGCAAGGGAGGACGTGCTGAGGGAAAGAAAACAAAGGCCTTCAACCCAACCCAACAAACGCCAAAGAGGGCAAGCAAAGTGCGAGCAAGGCCCGGTGGCACGGGCGCATGGGAGTGAAGACTGATGCGCTCGCGGAATGCTCTCAGAACTCCTCAGAGAAACCTGTCACTATTCGAAATATCACTCCACCCAGCCGTATAGTCCACCCCACAAGTGCGCATTGCCCTGTGTGTGGTAGTTATACAGTATTTGATATCGTACAGTACATAACAACACTGTCTATGCATATAGCATATACCACTACCTACATTGTTTCAAGGCGCTCTGTTAATGGGTGGTGCAAGATGGGATTTGGGCACTTTGGCTTAAAGCGCTATATAAATTCAATAAAACATAAAACTCGGGAAGGTTGGACATACGTAAAGATGGTCACCCTTAAAGGCAGCGGTTCTACGTTGTTATGCCCAACCCTGTTTGGTCGATGCAATCTTAGTTGCAGTGGCGTGTGCCGGGAGTGTCCTTGGGTTGCATGTGCTACCCCTGGAATCTGATTCCCTACCACATGTGCCACCCCATTGCACTAAACTAATATCATTAAACTTTAAACACAGGATTGTAAGACACTGATGTTAGTCATTAAAGTAGATATGGCTAGTGGAGACAAATAGTAAATGAATGCTATTCAGACGTGTGTGTGCGCGCGCGCGCTTGTACTTCATGCCACCCCTGAATAAGTCAGTGCCGCACTTGGGCCTCCCCAGTAAAAAGAGTCTGGACATGCCACTGTTTAGTTGTCACTTTTTTGGCAACCATGACCGACCATCTCCTTTTTTCTGTCATGAGGGCTTCACGCTCATGCCACTCACTGTACCCAACCACCCCCTTTGCAGTCGCCAACCATAAATGTATCTGGTCGACACGATAGAAAAGTGGCTACCAAAATGACACGATAGAAAAGTGGCTACCAAAATTACATCGACCAAACAGAGGCCGATTTTACAATGACATAGAGCAAGAAGCCGGGAACCAGTACATATGATTCCAAACACGGAGATGCTCAGGGCCAGGGACCAAGTGGCAATGAAGGAATCACAGGAAACGTTCAAGGAGCAGACATAAGCATGGCGAGGGATGTAAGTCAGCGGTGTGCAAAAGCTAAGGAAAGGGTGATGTGAAAAAAAGAAGGCGAATGTGAGGCGCAGACATCGAGGGCGCACAAAAGGAGCAAATATTGAGGAATCGATGGGGCACAGAGGATGTGAGCACACTCACGTGCAAAGAGTAAGGACACATACAAGATGGAACTTTGAGCAACTCTTCATGTTCAAAGGGGGAGGGGGTAGACCCAGCCGCCCAAAAAAAGTGGCTCACATTCATGAAAAAGAATTTGTCTTTTCACCGAGTACTATCTGAAATGCACGTTTTTGAGGGATTGGGGGAAGTGGTGCAATTTAAACTACATTGATTGCATAACATTGAGGTGACATGCCCAGGGGGCCCTGTGGGTAACGGCCCACCACCCAAGTTAAGGGGCAGAGTGAAGCATATTCCTAATACTTGGATAGGACTTGAGTAAAGGACTTGCATAGTGCTTAGAAATCGAGTGGCTGAAGGCGGACCTGGTTAAGACATTTTTGTTACACCCACAGCGTGTTTACAGCTCCAATTAAGTGCTAGGGCCTCATTACAAATTTGTCGGTATCCCACCAGTGATTGCAGCAGGATACCAGCAAATGCTAATACCGTTAGCAGCACTTGTCTGCCGGTATTACCGGCAGATTACAAGTGCCGGTTTAAACAGTAAATCTCCATGGGGGGATTTTGCCGGTATTACCGTGCCAGTAAAACTGGCAGTTTTTGGCCAGTAGGGGTCAGATTTGCCTTCAGTTCTGACCTGGAGGTAAATCCTTCATCCCACCGGCAAAGTTGTAGCTCGCCAGTCCGGTGAAAGTGCTGGTAAATGTTCTTACCAACTTATAATGAGGCCCATTAACTCTCAGAAGACTGCTTTGAAAAAACACTGGCAGGCACTTCGAGCACACAGTTTGATGATAAGGCTTGTAAAAGCTAGCTCAAAGAGATCTCAGGAGGATATGTTTTGGGCAGGAAGTGGGTGGAAATGGCTATAGGGATTACCATCGTCACGGGCAGTCAATGAGTGGGTAAATAATCCACCTACACATACAAGCTTTGTGCCCCTCCGGATTTGCCATTTCTCCATAGCGGTTCTCTAATACAACAGTTTTGGCTTGCGCTACCTAATAGCCAAAACTAATAAATAGGTAGGAATTGAATAAGGAACCTGCGGTTTCAGAAACAGGAAGAAACAACGGCACACATAGAAATACACAGGTCTGTAAGTGTCATTGTGGCAGGAATTCCAGGGTGCAACTGGTGAAATCATATATGCCCCTGAGGGAAGGAACCTTCGCAGTCTCCGGAGGATAGCTCAGGGGCAATGTGCTCACCTTGGAAGCAAGACGACATGGAGCACCACAGGTTCGATCCCCGGGTCCACACTTAGAAACCTCTGGGTATTAAGTGCGTTATAAATACCCTATCATATCATAAGTACAGAGGAAGCAGGGATTGTTAAAGGAATTACCCACCGCAGCGTCTACACAGGGCCTCATGCACATTTTCAATTGCAAACCCTGCTTGCCTCCATAAGCACTTCACCTGTGATCAGGAGGATGCTAGTGATACACTGTGCCCCAGGCCCTCCCCCTCCAGCACCCAGAACTGGGCCACCATCAATACCATTTCAACAGATGCATGTGTTATAATAAAGACATTAAAATGGCAGGCTGTTCATATATAGTTAAATCAATAGACACAGCAGTGCATATTCATTGAAGTGACCATTGTCTGAGACAAATTCCACTAATGAATGCGACAGTTTATGTCATTCTGTCCACAAATCAAATTGATTGAATGTATGACCACAAGGTATTCAAGATGCTGAATAGATTTCATGCCTCTATATATTTTTCCAAATATAAAACGGTATAACTGTGCTCCATAAGGAAATAATATATGTTATGTTTATATTGTTGTCGGGGGGAAATTCTCCCGGGGTCGGCTGGGCCGTCCGCGGACCTCCGGGCAGGGAGGCCCCAACTCCTCCCGCGTATCCCAAAAATGAGTATGAGGCACACGCAAGAAGCAAGGTGGTTCTGCTGTTTATTAAACAACGGCAGGGATGGGTCAAGGATCGTACGCGTCCGTCCTGACTCTCTCTCAAAATTCGTGGGGCTCGCAGGCCCTTTTTACCTCAGTATGATGCGCTACTTGCGTCACCTGGGAAAGTTAGCAAAAAACCTATCGCCACTCTGGATTGGTTCCTCGAGTGGTAGGGTTAGTATAGCATACGTATAGAGAACGCTGTTAGTGGTTAAGGGTCAGTCAGGTGGTATACTTGGGTTGTCCCTTCTATTAGATACATGAACATTTTTACATGAAGACCCCGGAGGATTGGCTAGTGTTAATGGCGTCAGTGATAAGTGCCCCATGTTCTGATTGGTCCACTCGCGAGCCCCCCAGTCTGGGACCATCGTTGTTCCCAGATCGCGGTGCACCTGTCATTTGCAACAATGTGTAACTATGTGTTTGTGCAGACAATGCGTGGATTTGTTCATATGCTTGAGGGCAGACTACTTCCACCGCCGCAGATGTCCATTGAGTCGCTTCAGTGTTGCTGCCTGTGTCTCAAAACGTGGGATCCAGGCGCCTCCTCCCTCCTGGGTCTGGCACCCTGTCAGGTTCAGCTTGGTCACGTGAGGAGAGACCGTGGTTGAGGCAGAATTCTGCACATTTAATATTGCATTTTCCACTGTGTGTCTGGCTTAGTTTGCAGGTGTGACCTTGGCTTCGGCTTGTGGCATGCGAGTTTGCAACATTGTTCCCTTGGCTGTCCGTTCTCGCCGGGCTCATTCTGCAGGGTCAGCAATTGTACTCTTGCTCGTTCAATGTTCGTGGAGGCTCTTGCTTGCGGCCTACTTGGGCCTGGTGCATAGGTGGGGATGTTTGATGCACAGCACTTTAAGTTACGGTATCATATTGCTTTATCCCCAGTATCATGTCTTCGTTATATTTCTCATTGCAATGCATGGGTTAGGCGAAGCGTCAGCAAGCATTTTAGATGAGTTCGTTGTGCGTCTTGCGTTTCTGCATTTTGAAAAACCTATGTGAAAAATAATAAAGATGCGCGTCAGTGGGTGTGTCCATCACCTACGTCATAGCACTGAATATGTTCTTCGTGTGGATTGGTGTGGGAGTGTCCAGTGTGCATGTTTGCACGGGTGTTCTGACCGTTGGCTAGGTCGTCATGGCATCTCTAACGATGTGTTTATTTACTGTTGAATGGTTCAGTCGAGTTCATCCATGCCGCAGGTGTCGGCTTGGGTAGGGCAGGCTGGTGGGCAGGCTGGTGGGCACATCCGTATGTTCCTGTACCAGGGTATTTGGTCGTCTGGTAGATAGGCAAACTCCTCTCGTGGCGGGTGTCTGGGCAGCGATCCTCTAGGCCAGGGGCGTGAGGGGATTGGTGGGACTCTTTTGTCCCATTCTCCCACTTCAGTCCCCCCTCTGGTCGACTTGTCGACCGCAAACATATCTTTTTCCTTATCTCCTCTTACTCTCCATATTTTAGTTACTCCTCCCAAGTGTCCATAGTAGTTGACATGGTCTTCAAATGACCAATACATATATACACATGTTCCTCCAGGTGTGCAGTATACCCATTTCCCTATGTAGCTCCTTGGGTTTCTTGGGTTTTCGAGCTTCACAGATGGTGGGTCCAGGTGGTTGGTGATGATCTGTTTGCGCAGTTTTTCTCTTTCTTTTATTATTGTGCCTGTGTGCTGGCCATCACCTGTCGGCATCAAGGGGTGCATACCAACCATTTCGATCATTTTGTCTGTAGTGCGTGCCTTCCGGGCCTTCCAAAATCTTATTATGATCAGTGCAGCTCCAGCCAGTATTATGCATCCAACTATAATCTTCAGTCCGTCCGACAGCCAAGATGGCATCCATGACCATAACATTGAAAACCAGCTGTCATCCTTCTTCACTCCTTTACTTTCTTCCATCATTTTGGAGTGCATCTGGGCCAGTTGTGATACTGCTTCTGTCAGTGTACCATTGTCAGCATCGTTAACAGGAATAAATGTGCAGCATGATTGTCCTATCTTTGCGCAAACTCCTCCTTCCATTGCTGTAAGGAGATCCAATACATATCTGTTCTGTAGTGCTACCATCCTCACTGCTCGCAGTTCCTCTTTTATTGCGTTGAATCCATTTACTGTAGAATTAATTGGCATCATTAGCTCCCATCGAGTTATCTGGAGCCATTTTGCGTTTGCGTAAGCTTGTAGTCCCGGATGTATTATGGACGAGAAGAACATTGCTGCTCTGCTGAATAGTCTGTGTTCTGGTGGGATTGAAGTGAGTGCTGTTTCCGACCTTCCCCATAGGTAATTTCCTGTCAGAGGTTCTCCTTGTCTCTTCTTTCTATTCAGGACATTGTTGTTGTTGTTGTTTTCGTTCTCTGACCCCTTCTGAAGTTTTACAGATCTCTTCTTCCTCTTGTTTCCTTCATCCATTTTAGAGAAGTTCGCCTTGTTCACATGTTTCTGGGGCACCACTAGTGATGTTACATTAACGTGTACCATTGTGCATATACCATTCCACAGAGGGGGCAGTGTGTGGTATGCCTTGTTTCCGCAGGCCCAGTAATGGTCCATTAATACTGCTGTTCCTGCTCCCCCCTCAGGTAACTCTATCACGCTTGCACAGTTGGTGTTGTATCCCACGTCCACTTCTCCTCTATGTTGGTAGCATATCTTAGGTGCAGACAGCGGCAGTATGCTTATTGGGTCTTCATCCTTCTCCATCCACGTCAGCATGGGTACGTACTTGCCCCAAATCGTCCAACATCTGTTATTGTGTTCATCAATAGTTGTAATATTTTCTCTTGTTACCATGTTGCTGCCAATCACTCCTATGTCCCATTTGTTGTCCATGTACACCTTCCCTGTTATTGTTACCAGTGGTCTTTCCCAACATTCTTGTTTACCAGGAACTTCAGTGGCGTACCAGTCACATGGTAAGAATTGTAGTGTTACTTTCTTCGTTTCTCCCTTTTCAGGACCACTTGTCATGTATCTGAATGCTTCAGCATGCAAACTGCTCTTGTGATAACTCAAATATGTCTTGAGGAAGTTGTTTTCGTATGGATATGTGTCTCGCGTTTTCCACACCATCTCACCACCGTCCCTTGAAATCTCCCTTTCGTTTGGAACAGTGCCAGGTATATTATACATCGTGCTGTCTTTTCATCTATTTCCGTGGTAACGAATGTTCGAGAAGCGCTCATGGTGTATGGGATCAATGACTAGACGTAGCAGCTGTCTTCTGTTGTCTGCTTACCTATTTGGGTCATGTGTTGGTACCACATGTTGTTTGAGACGTGTGCTGAATCTGTTATGTAATTATCAATACCTTTATTATCTGAGTATGTGCTGCGTTTAACTCTATTTCCCTTATGTGGAGGCTTGCTAGTACCACCTGACGTAACACCTGTTGCAGCCGTGGGTGGGGGTACATTAGGTTTGGGTACAGCCAAAGTATTGATAGCATAACTTTTCTGCCATACAGAGGCAGCCAAAAACACAGTGATCATCAAAATCCCTATCATCTTTATTACAGAAGCTAGTCTCACCGGCATTTTGCTCTTACCTTGCTGCAGTCCGGCAGCTTATTCTTGAGACGTTAAAGTTGCCCGCCTGAAAATTCTCAATAGGCTTGTTATTAGTGTTAGTTGTTGTTTTCAAGCTCTCCCTATCAAGTAGTCATTCAGTGCCCAGGCGAAGAGCTGTTCCCACGCCAATCTAAGCAATCTGTCTCTTAGGGCAGGCAAGTGTTGGTGAAGATGGGGCATTGATTGTTCTATGGCCAAGATAAATGCAGTGTAGTAGACACGTACCCTCCTTATTTTTAGGTACTTTGGCCTTTTTATGTGATAGACAAATTGGTGTGATAGGGCTTCAGGGTAGTTATCGTCTGAGGGTAGCATCTACTCCTGGGCAATGGACTTTATTAGTTATCTGTTTTCTTAGCAATACAATAATACGCAGTACCTGCATGTGCGAGAGAGAAAAAAAGAGAACATTCAAGTGTTTACATGTGTATATGTGCAAGACAATGTCCTTCAATTGGGTGGTTACTGTAGTGGGTAGGAGGTCGATGGGCAGAGGGTTTGGGGTTCAACTGGCGGAAGTCTCTTTACTCTTTGATCGTGTGACCATGGGGTGGGCGGTATGGGAATTACCAGTTTCTATTTCAGTGGTTGTCTCTGGGGAATCTGGGGGGGTGTCAGGGTATTGAGACACTTATGTCGTCAGCTGTGGTAGAAGTCTCTTCCTCCGTGGGTGACGCTGTCGCTGTTCTTCCAATGGCCCTGTCGGTGACGCTAGGGCGGGTCTGGAGTTTGCAGATCTTTACGTCGTGTAGGTGATTCCAAGCATGCTTATCCTGCTACTTTACTGCTCTAGGAGATACCTCCTCTACAAGGTGGGGACCAGTGAAGCGTGGGCTGTTCCACTTTCTATTGAAATTGCGGAGTAGCACGTGGTCACCTTTAGCAATTTTGCACAGTTTTTCCTTTTCCGATCCTTGGTCCTCGTCTTCTTGTCGATAACTCTTAGACCCGCCCCGCGTGCGCTCCAGCTGTTGGGACACAAACACTACACTAGTAATCAAAGAAGACACATATTGGTACATTTCATCACCAAGAACAGTTGCAGTGTTTTCATAGTCTGTGAATGCCCTTGATGTTGGCGTTAGAGGAAGGCGCATTTGACGTCCGGTCATCACCTCGTGAGGAGTGAGGTGGTGGTCGGAGCCTGGTCTATTCCTCAGCTCAAATAGAGCTAACGGAAGGCAATACAACCAACTCTTCTTTGTTGTTTGCTGTATCTTTGCAATTGCCTCCTTCAGTAGGCCATTCAGGCGTTCGCATGGATCGTTGGCCTGCGGGTGATATGCACATGCAAATGTATGCTTGATGTTCAGTAAGGATGTGATGTGCTGGAAAATTTCATTAGCGAAATGCGGGCCGTTATCCGACCGCAGTACCTCGCACACTCCCCACCTGGGGAAAACCTCCCTCACTAGAAATTTAGCTGCTCTAAATGCATCTGGATGTGAGCAGGGTCCTGCCTCAATCCACCTGGAAAATGGGCATACCACTACAATCATGTACCTATTTCCTTGACATACGTTGATCATATCAACGTAATCAATATGGATGTGCAGAAAGGGTCCCTCTGGCCGGGCTATAGTACCTTTTATCACTTTCAGTGTGTGACCGGCCGTAAACTGTTGACATGTGAGACAATTGCTGATAAAATTTGTCACATGGGAATTTAACTTGGGACAGAACCAATCTTCCCTAATTCGTGTTGCAATAACTTCCTTCCCTGTGTGGGCTGGGTGGTGGAGTTGGCTCAGGGCGGTGTTCAATAGTGCCAATGGCATTACCATCTTTCCAGTGTTACCCTGACGCCATAGTGCGTCAGTTGGCGACATTGTACATCCTCTTTTTACCCATATTTCTTTTTCTGCCATTGGTGCAGCCGCTTGTAACTCCATTATCTGTGTGGTTGGGAGATGGGTGTACCCTTCTCTCATCAACATCTCTTTAGCTATCCCCCTCCCTCTCCCTCTCTCTGACTCAGGGGGGTTCCATATCTCACCAAAATATGCGTCATACTTCGCATGTGCGTCTGCTGCTGCATTTCCTTTTGAGATATGATCTTCTCCGTTAGTGTGTGCGAGACATTTGACCAAAGCTAGTTCTTGGGGATCATTTTTTACTTCAATTATCTCGGCTAACAAGAGAGCATGTTGCACTGGGGTGCCGTCAGCTCTCCTAAACCCTCTTCTCCTCCATTTGGACAATCCTGAGTGGACAGTAGACGTGACATATGCGCTGTCAGAATATATAGTCACTCTTTTCTCAAAGCTTTCCTTCAACGCCAAGATCAGTGCAACCAATTCTGCTGCTTGAGCAGAGTAATGTTGTGGTAATTGTACGCATTTCACCGCCACACACACCAATTCCTCTGTCATTTTTACCACTGCTGCCCCAGTTCTCCTTATCCCATCACTTTGGTCTATTGTTGATGACCCATCAATGAACAAGAGCTCTCCTCCATTTAGCGCGTCCTCTTCAACTTTTCTAGTACATGAGTACATTTTGGTAGTCTGCGTACAATCATGTGCATAGTCGCCTTCCTCAATCACTTCCGCTATAAACCTTGCAGGATTAACTGTGCTGCATCTAACAATTGATAATTCTGGTCTAGATAAGATGATCTCATAACCTGACGCCCTCTGCGTGGTTAGTGTGGACTTAGGCTTGTTCAATATTGCAAATAGTGCATGTTCCACAAATAGTGTGGTTGGGCACCCCATTGTAATTGATGATGCTTTCTCTACCGCGAAGGCAGCTGTGGCGAAACCTTGTTCGCAAGGGAAATGTCCTAACATTACAGGATCCAAGTGACCGCTGTAAAATGTTACTGGTTTGTAACCCATGCTTGTTTTTTGAGCCAACACTGCTTTCATTACTGCTGAGTCGCAATGTGAAAATATAAAGAATTGTTGTTCATAATCTGGGGTGGCCAGTACCGGAGCAGTTGATATTGCATCTTTCAGTTCATCAAAGGCCTCTTTCATTTCCATTGTCCACCCCAATTTTTTCTCCCCTTTGTTAGCTTCTCTTAATGCCTCAAGTAGGGGTCCTATGTATGAGCTGTAATCAAATACCCATGCTCTACAGTAGTTGCACAGTCCCAGGAACTGCTGCAGTTCCCTCACTGTTTGTGGCAATGGCTTTTTTGATATGGCCTGTGCTCTTTGTGGTGCAATATTTCTTCCGTATTGGGATATGAGCTGACCAATGTATAGTACCTGTTCCTGACAGTACTGTAACTTTTCTTTGTCTACCTTGTAACCCTTTTCGGCCAATATTGTCAGCATCTTCAATGAGTCCTCTCTGCATTTTTTTTCGCTTGTGCTGCAAATTATTATATCGTCAACATACTGCAACACTGTGCTTTCCAATTCAATGTTTCCCAAGTCCATCTGTATTACTCTGTTGAAAATTGAGGGTGACTCGCAGTACCCTTGTGGCAATCTGGTGTGTTTCCATTTTGTGTTTCTGTACGTGAAGCTTGTTAGATCTTGTGAGTCTGGATGCAGGGGTATTGAGAAAAAGGCATTTTTGAGGTCAATCACTGTAAATCGTGACGCCTCTGCTGGAATGCCACACAATATTGTGGCCGGGTTTGCTGCTATGGGGTATTCTGCTTCCACTATGTTGTTTAAGGGCCTGAGGTCCTGGATGAAACGCCAAGACCCTCCTTTAGCTTTGCGCACTGGATATACAGCTGTGTTACATGGTGATTCTGATGGTACCAATATGCCATTATTTATAAGGGCCGTTATTGTTTCATATATGCCCTCATCTGCCTCTTTTGATAGTGGGTATTGCTTCACTCTAGGGAGTATTGCACCTTTTTTCAATTTTATTCTTACTCCCCCTATACTCTTTATGCACCCCACGTCATAGGGACTAGTAGTCCATAATGATGTTGGGACTTTTGCCATATCCTCCTCAAAGAAGGGAACTGGGGTGGATGTGGGTGTTTCAAGTGCCATTGCAATTTTCTGTGCCACTTGTTTGTATGTCACTCTTAGCCATATTTCTACACTCATAATAAATACCATTTCACCTTCTTCCTTTTCTTCTGAAAAGAGCTCCTCGTCTGACATCTGGGTGAGCCTGCATCCCTCAGCTAGGGCTATCACTGCCCTCCATGCTCTTCCTTCCCTGTCTTGGGCATGTACTGCAATATAATCAGCAGTTGCTATAATGCTCTCCATGCTCACTGAAATCACCTTTCCTTCTGGTTCATTGGCTGGTGTTTGTGGTCTAAACAAATAGGCTGTTGGCCTCCTCCAGATCTTTCCTTCTATTCCTGGCATCCATGCGAATGCCATGTCTGTTCCGTACTGGAACAGTTCGCCATCTACTGGCTCAGCCCTAATCATTGTCTGTCCACAGTATGCTTGCATAATTTGTCGTGCAGTGAGCATGGTTATTCCTGGAGTGGAGCAAATTATGCCGTCCTCCGTAAAGGAGATCGTCATATTCAACCTGCTCATTATGTCTCTCCCGAGTATGTTTACTGGTGAGTCCCTAGAATATAAAAGCGGGACGGACATGTCATAATCCCCTATTGATAAGGGGATGTTATCAGTAAAGGGAACCAACCCCCTAGCCCCAGAGAATCCTTGGGTGTTCATGGCCTCACCTGACATCTTAAATTTACCTTCCCTTATGCAAGACCGGGTCGCCCCGCTGTCAACAAGGAATGATAATTTTTTGTCACCTATCGTTACCTCTATGCGTGGTTCCTCCGCACTATTAGGTGTTACCGACAGGATGGGACACACCAAGGCCGTCTGTGGGCTGTCCTATTGTGGGTATAATGATTGACCACTTCCTGTGTAAGGGTTGTGTCCCAGGACTGTCACCCTTCCCAGTTGTGTTTGCTGTAGTTGTGTATTGGTAGAGGTTATTTTATGGTCTTGAATTTGGGCAGGTTGCTGTACTTGCTGCACTTGAGCTTGTTGTGTTATCGCTACCTGTTGTTTTGGTAGTGAGTATGTCTGTGGCTGTTGTTGTGTTACTAGTTGTTGCTGCACATTTCCCGGTTGCAGTGCCTGCTGTTGCTGGATGCCCTGCTGTTCCCTTGTAGGCCCTTGTTGTCCCTGTTCTCCCCATGATGGTGTGCCGGGTCTCATTCTACATGTGCGTGACATGTGCCCTAGTAATCCACAAATCCAACATACCGGTGGTTCCCTGTTCTGCCATGGAAAGCTCCCTGAATTGTCCTGGTATACTGGTTGCCCGGTGGGGTAGAAATTTCTGAATCCTCCCCCTTGCTGTTGTGTGTTATAGCCGTATCCCCTTCCCCTCATCATTCCTCCCCTTCCCCTGTTATAATTATAATATCCAGCTCCTGGCGTTGAGTATCCTCCTCCCATGTTAGTCGTGTATGGTGGGGGTGGTGGCAGCTGTTGTGCTACAATCTGTGATGATTGTATTTAGGAGGGATCTTGTGCCGCCACTACTTGTGTGGGGTTTTGAGTCATTGTTGTAGGTGTAGTTATTAGTGCACCTTCCATCGTTTATTTAGTAAGTTTTTTCTGTACCAATTTAGCCTCTTCCGCTTTTCTATCCTCTTCCTTTTGTTTCATCTTTTCTTGCCATGTCCTACAATGATGTACTATCGTCAGTTGTATTTCTGGCCATGCTTTTGCTTCCATCCCCACTACCTTCTTCAGTTGTTTCTGAACTACTTCTGGGAGCCCTTGTATTAGTATATGATAGAATATTGCTGGTGTTTTGTCCCATTGTTCTCTAGTTTCCATACGCCACTTCTCTTGAATTTCCTGGATATAATCAACAGGATCTTCGTTCTCACGCATCTTGCGTGATGTAATTGCTCCTATGTCTGATGTGTCTGGGTACTGTACCCTCAGCGCTTGCCATAATGCATGACTGCAGTTTGCGAATGATGCCCCATCGTGTGATGTGTTTGTTATTGTGACCCCGGGGAAGCCTGCTCTCTTCCAGATGTCATCTGCTGCATCCCCCAATATTGATATTAGAAGGCCCTTTACATCCCCCACTGCCAGTTTCTGTCCTGCGGTGTGTTTTTCCAATTCATATATCCATTTTCCCGCACCTCCACTTAATGATGGGAGCCTGCACTTTATATTTTCCTTGTCTGCATGCTTCCAAGGGACGTATTGTGGTCTAACCCCTCCCCTCTCCAGAAGTGGCATTAAGTTGTGTCCTGTTATACCCCCTGGGTTCCCCAAAGTCGAGTCCATGTACCCCTCCTCTTCTTCCGTGTCCTCTACATCGTCAATTGTGTCCATATTTCCCCTGCTCGTAACTGTTTCTCCTCCATCTCTTCCCCTTCTTTTATCATTTCCTTTATTTGATGTGGGCGTGTGTATTCGTTTTCCCTGCCTGCGTCCAGGGAGATCTCTAAGCCTGCCTGCATAGGGTGTGAATTCGTGAGGGGCGGGTGCGGGTGTAGGTGGGCATGTTGCACGGGATGAGTGTGGGGTGGTGGAGCATGTTGGACGGGATGATAAGGGTGTAGCTGCACGTGTCTGCCTTCCCGCCATTCCTGGCTCTTCCCCCTCACTTCCCTCCAGTTCTTCCTTTCTCTGCATGCCCATGGTGATTCTCTATTTGTCCGGGTGATGTATAATTTATCTAGGCTTTCCCTTTCACTATTTCTTCCTTCCTTCTCCATTCCTTCTTCTTCCTCACTACAAAAGCCATCCAGGAATGACAACCCCCAATCTGTCTTTTTCCCCTTAATCGTTACTGTTTTTAAGTCTATTAGATCCGTTCCTCCCGTTCCTTCTTTACCAATTGCTCCCCTTTGTGCTGATGTTGTTGCTACTTCTGTGTCTCTGCGTACATACCTCCGTACTTCACTCTCCCCTCTCCTATCTTTTCTTTCCCCTTCTTTTTTCTCCGCTATTTCTCTACCAATTTCCTCTCTTTTCTTTATTAATTCCTCCATTACTTCACTACTCATCTTTTCCAATATCCTTTCTTCTTCTCTCTTCCTCTTCCATCTCGCTCTCTCCCGCTCTAATATACTCTCTATCATCCTCCCTTCTTCGTATTTCTTTGTCGTTTCTGATAGTAATCTCCTCTTCCATATTTCCATTTCTTTTTCTTTCTCTTCTTCCTCTCTTTTCTTCTCACGCAGTGCTGCTCTGGATACCCTTTCTGCTACTGCCTTTACCCTTTCGGCTTCTCTCTTTTGCTCCTCAGTTCGTTCCCTCATTTTTTCCAACTCATTCTTACTTTCTTTCCTTTCCCGTGCCCTCTCTCTTTCCTCTCTCTCAAGCTGCTTGATCAGTGCATTCTGCTCATCCCTTAATTCTGCTAATCGTTCCTCCAAAATCTCTTCCTTTTGTCTGAACAGCTCTTCCTCCTTTCTTTTTCCCTCTTCCCCTTTCATTTCACTCTTTCTGGTATTATCCTCGTCTATTTTCCTTACTACCTCCTTCTCTTCTCCTGTTAATGAACCTCGTAATTTTAATAATACCTGTGCAGCTACCCACTCATCGTGTCCTATTGCCGCGATTTGTTCTTCGCTAGTCCTCCCCTCCCCTGCGGGCATCTTCGTAGGAGCTGATCCCGTCGTACTAGCCTGCTCCCCTCCCGTGTGGCCACCTGTAGCTGTATACGGTGGCGGGCTGTATGCCGGGTTCGAGTACCCCTCAGCCGCCCTTAATTGTTCTCTTACTATTTCTCGTAGTTCTGTTAAAGGATATAAACCCCCTTCCTCCTTTTTCACTACCTTCGCTAGGGGCATATCGTCGCTCTGTTCCTTTTTTATTTCTTTTTCGTTTAGGTTGTTACTCTTTTCTCCTCCCTCTTGTCCGTTCCCCGTGTTCTGTGTGCCTTCACTCTCTTTTTCCCCATTCTCTTCTTCCTCCTTAATCTTCTTCTCTTCCGTTGTTTCCCCCATAGTGAACATTCCGTTTAGTCCTGGTTGGGACCCTTGGAACATCCTCCATAAGTTAAACACCTCCACGTGGTGTGTCAACTTCTTCCCCTTGTATGTGTTATGCAGATGAGTTAATAGTGAATGTTGGGTATATGGATCGAAACTGCCATTAGGCGGCCATGGTGTCATCATTTTGTTGTCCGTCCCCTGTGTCCATTCTATGCTGTATTTGATCAGTTTCTCCCTATGGGGTGACAGTGTTTTACATATATGCTGTAGCGGGGTAGTGAGGGTGCTCCCCCACCCTCCCGATCCTGTCCTGTATGACATAGTAGCACTTCACTTGTTATCCTACCCCTATTTGATAGCGGTTATCTTGCTAACAGTGTACGCTCTACAATCTTAGATCTTTACCTGGCCCCGTAATTTTGGGGACTTGCGATTGTCCGCTAAGGAAAAATAGTAAAATATAGCATTTGCATTTGTATATTCTTTTCTTTCTTTTCTTCCTTTACCGAACACCTTTACGGCCCTCTACGGCCGAGGCGCACGTAGCCCCCTGTGGCTGCGTGCCCTGTGTGACGTTCTTATACAGCCGTCCCACTTTGTTTTACCCCTCCTCCTCTTTCTTCACTTGTCGTGGCCGGTGTTCTCCGTGCGCGGCTACGTCCCCCTTTTCACCTTGCCCCGATCTACTCGTTACCGTTTATCTCCGTCTCCACTCCCTTACCATTATTCTCTTCCCCACCACTCTCCGAAAAAATGCCTTGTGTTCGAGATATCCTATGAAAGCCCTACTGGTGACGTCACCGATCTCTTCCAAAACTACTGGTAAGTTCTTTACATGTTTTTAAAAGTACAAAATACGCTTGCAATCTACCCCCGTTAACCCCACAGCTGTCCTCTTGTCACGCCTGGAACAAGGAAATCAACAATATAATCCGACTGCGCACGCTGCGTCGCCTCGCGTGTGATACGCCCCTCGACAGGAGGGCTTAACCAGCCAATTATCTTCCGTATTAGGCAACCAGCTAGCTACCGCCTACAGGGAAACGTCATCTATCTATCGAGTTTTCTGCTCGATCAATAGGGATCCTCATCTACTCATTGATCAATAATCACCAAATCGTAGGAAACCGCACATACACACACCCTTACAGGTGGTGGCGACTTAGGCCAATCAGTGTCTACGAGCGGCCGCACGTGATGTTTTCGTGCTCCGTCCCCTCCTCTTCCGTAACGTAGCGGACTGCTCTCGCGCTTGTCCAGCTACCATTCACTTCACCGTCAACACTAATTTATCAAACCTTCGCCGCGCACCTGTGTAACACCTCCCACCTCCCGTATTCTATTCCTTCCCCCTCCCTCACAATTTCACATTGCTTGTTGGGCGTGGCATACTCACGAAGTTCTCTTGATGCGGGGCCGCTCGACTGCATGCACCCCTCCAAGCGGCTCGCCACCTCCCCTCGTCTGGACCACGTCTGGACACTCGCCAACCGCGGGCGGGATACTTCTCAACCGGCTCCCGAAGGCCAATATCCGGATTGCGCTGTCCGGTCTTCTCGCAGTTCCACGATGGTCCTGTAGTCCTCAAACAGGGGGCAGCGGCAGAGGGGGCCGCGCCGCCGGGCCTCACTGCAACAAGAGCACTCGGAAAAATAAAATAAAACAGATCTTAAACAGATCTCAGCAGTGCCTCCAACTTGTCGGGGGGAAATTCTCCCGGGGTCGGCTGGGCCGTCCGCGGACCTCCGGGCAGGGAGGCCCCAACTCCTCCCGCGTATCCCAAAAATGAGTATGAGGCACACGCAAGAAGCAAGGTGGTTCTGCTGTTTATTAAACAACGGCAGGCATGGGTCAAGGATCGTACGCGTCCGTCCTGACTCTCTCTCAAAATTCGTGGGGCTCGCAGGCCCTTTTTACCTCAGTATGACGCGCTACTTGCGTCACCTGGGAAAGTTAGCAAAAAACCTATCGCCACTCTGGATTGGTTCCTCGAGTGGTAGGGTTAGTATAGCATACGTATAGAGAACGCTGTTAGTGGTTAAGGGTCAGTCAGGTGGTATACTTGGGTTGTCCCTTCTATTAGATACATGAAAATTGTTACATGAAGACCCCTGAGGATTGGCTAGTGTTAATGGCGTCAGTGATAAGTGCTCCATGTTCTGATTGGTCCACTCGCGAGCCCCCCAGTCTGGGACCATCCTTGTTCTCAGCTGGCGGTGCACCTGTCATTTGCAACAATGTGTAACTATGTGTTTGTGCAGACAATGCGTGGATTTGTTCATATGCTTGAGGGCAGACTACTCCCACCGCCGCAGATGTCCATTGAGTCGCTTCAGTGTTGCTGCCTGTGTCTCAAAACGTGGGATCCAGGCGCCTCCTCCCTCCTGGGTCTGGCACCCTGTCAGGTTCGGCTTGGTCACGTGAGGAGAGACCGTGGTTGAGGCAGAATTCTGCACATTTAATATTGCATTTTCCACTGTGTGTCTGGCTTAGTTTGCAGGTGTGACCTTGGCTTCGGCTTGTGGCATGCGAGTTTGCAACATTGTTCCCTTGGCTGTCCGTTCTCGCTGGGCTCATTCTGCAGGGTCAGCAATTGTACTCTTGCTCGTTCAATGTTCGTGGAGGCTCTTGCTTGCGGCCTACTTGGGCCTGGTGCATAGGTGGGGATGTTTGATGCACGGCACTTTAAGTTACGGTATCATATTGCTTTATCCCCAGCATCATGTCTTTGTTATATTTCTTATTGCAATGCATGGGTTAGGAGAAGCGTCAGCAAGCATTTTAGATGAGTTTGTTGTGCGTCTTGCGTTTCTGCATTTTGAAAAACCTATGTGAAAAATAATAAAGATGCGCGTCAGTGGGTGTGTCCATCACCTACGTCATAGCACTGAATATGTTCTTCGTGTGGATTGGTGTGGGAGTGTCCAGTGTGCATGTTTGCACGGGTGTTCTGACCGTTGGCTAGGTCGTCATGGCATCTCTAACGATGTGTTTATTTACTGTTGAATGGTTCAGTCGAGTTCATCCATGCCGCAGGTGTCGGCTTGGGCAGGGCAGGCTGGTGGGCAGGCTGGTGGGCACATCCGTATGTTCCTGTACCAGGGTATTTGGTCGTCTGGTAGATAGGCAAACTCCTCTCTTGGCGGGTGTCTGGGCCGCGATCCTCTAGGCCAGGGGCGTGAGGGGATTGGTGGGACTCTTTTGTCCCATTCTCCCACTTCATTGTTATCTCTTGAGACACCACGCTCTTGTATTGTTTTACAACACAGTGGCGCACTTTATTTTCATCTCCTGTCTGTCTTTGTGTGAGACTTGACCCTGCAATGGCTATCCTCTCTTCTCACTGATCGCTTTCCTGTCCTCTCTTCTCACTGATCACTCCCAAGCTGTTTCCCTTTCACACTTCATATCTTCCCGGAGTGCCTTCACCTGCAGCGCTCAATGCTCTCTCCTCCTTCTCTTTAATATCTATGTGCAACCTCTTGCTGCTCTCTGTCACTTCCATGTCTTCTGCTTTTTCACATATGCCGACTTACACCCAGCTCCTTGTCCTCTTTAAAGATTCATCTGCTGACATCTCTCCTTCGTTCCACACCTGCATGTTTCCCATTCCAGGTTGGAAGTGCCGGGTATCAGTGTCTCCACATATTGGGACCCTGGTATATAGTACTCTGGCCTTCATTTTCCCTCTTCCCCATAACCTGTAGTTTAAACTTCTGGGTTTAAAATGTGTAATTTCTTTCTGTTGTTCTCCAAATCAACCAGATGGCTTTCTCCTGCTCTCTTGCAAGAATCACTTAACATAACATGCAAATTCAGCGTATATATTGAGAAATAAAAAAAGAGGGACTATGCCAGTGTGCACAGGATGGATTATGGAGTTACACAGATGAATGACACAGTTGAAAAGAGTCCTGCAAGTATCAGCAAGAAGCAGGAGCAGTCTGTTCACCATTTCCATTGGAGGCAGAGCTGGTCAAAAACCCTTTCTACAGCAGAGCGGCCCGGAGTCACTGCAGAGTCCTGCAGTTATCAGCAGTTGGCAGCGAGTGGACAGGCGTGTGCCCAGGAACATCTGAGAGTACGTTTGCTGTAGCTGCTGTAGCTGGGGAGAGGTTATCTCTTAACACGCTGTGCTTTGTTGACGCGCTGTGCTTTGTTGAGTTTTAATCTGACTGGGCATTTGCTATTGCTGTTGCCATGGCTACCTAAGATCTACGCACACACTCAGTCGCGCTCTCATTACCTAGCTCAGCCCATCTATTGCCTTGCCTAGCCGCCCCAGGCCCCCCTCATGTGCAGGAAAATCAGCCATAATCCCTCAACACTTATATCTCGGCAGGTGAGTTATGTACTCTTCCGCCAGAGCCGCCGCTCGACTTGGAACTTGAATCAAAGGGAAACAGATCTGCTATGGGCTTGGGTGTGGAGTCACCAAAACTTCATGACACCTGTAATCCAAAACCCCCGATTGCGGTGAAGATTGGAAGGGGAGACGCCGGAATGTTTCTTCCGCCGGCGCAATTGAGGAACTTGTTACTGGATGCAATGTCCCCGTTTTCCTCACCTGATCTGAAGCAAGTTCGCTTCCACCCAGCCACTAAAGCATCAACGCCAATATCTATCAATGCCATAATGGGACCCCCCAAGTAAGCCCCACCTAGGGTTCCGATGCAGGATCCAGGGGGTAGGGTCTTCCACTTTGGGAAATCTTACTGCCTAGCTTTTGCTTTTCAGAACGACATAAATAGGGGGCCGCTGTCTCCAGCCAGTTGCTCTACTAAACTTGGCACAGTTACTGAAGTGAACTCAATGGAGAATGACTCCTTCCTGGCCCTCCTCACCAAGAATAAGGACATCCTTAAAGAGATCATGGACCTGCAACTCGTCTCTTTTTTCAATGAGGAGGGAGTTTGGTCTCCCCTCTCTCTGTCTAAAACTGTCACAACTGGAAACCACACAAACCATAACATGAACGCCTCTTTTTCAGGTCTCTCTGAACTTCGTCAGGACAAAGCAGGTCTCCTGAATTAAAGATCTTACTCTGTCCTCTTAATTCCAGCTAAAACACCACAGGGGAACCCAGAGTCCTCTCTTCCAGCCTTTACATTCCCCCATCACCAGCCATTGATTCCCCGTCTATAGGAAATACTAGCCCCTTAATGGAAGGTGTTGGGGCCTGTCTGATTAAAAAATCATTGGCCCCTTGTAATGTGTGTGTAGGTGTGCAGTTGGATTCAAAGGCATTATAAGATAAGCAGCAGTTGGTCTCGGTTGCTCTTCCAGCGAACACTCATCTACTGTCTGTTTTAACAGACAATGGGGGTAATTACGAGGTTGGCGGTAATGGAAAAACGATGCCGGTAAAGGATCACCGGCATCGCATACCGCTCCGGGCTATTCCGACCTAAGAACCCGGTATTAGAGGCACCGCTAATAACGGTGCCTCTAATAGCGGCAAGGGCGCGGGCACGTGAGTCTTCAGGCCAGAAATTCAGGGATGCCGCTAACAGGAGGACATCACAAGTCAGGCGGACATGCAAATACCGGCATCATGAAGGCGCTAATAGGGGATACCGGCATGCCGGCAATACTGGCATCGAGAAGCACCCATAAACTGCTATGTGCAGTGTTCCCAACTGCCACAGGTGCACACAATCAGCACAGGTGGAGGCAATGGAGTCTGGACCAGCACAAAAGGAACACACCCACACACCACACACCTTCCCACACCAAAAGGATTCCAATAGTAGTAGCAATACTGGGGATGGAGGACATGCTTGAATTGCTACACCAGCAACAACAATAACAACAACAACAGCAGGCACCACAGAGGAGACGCAGGAGGAGAAGGAGGCTGAGACAGGCCCAGCATGCGCCACCAGTGCAGCCAGTGGTACCACGGAGGCAGCCCCCAATCCCTCGCATCAGAGCCAGTCCATTTAACCTAACCCCTGAGCAGATCCACACCCTGTACCGTCTGGACCGAGACACCATCACCACCATCGTGGACATGATACACAATGACATTGTCAGCCTCATTGAAATACGCACCGCCATCCCCCATCTACTGAAGGTAGTGCTGGTGCTCCACTTCCTTGCCACAGGCATCTACCAGCACACAGTGGGGCACATGCATGGCATATCACAACCCTTATTTTCTTGCATGCTGAACCAAGTGCTGGATGCCTTCCTGAAGCACACAAGGGACTACATATCCCTACCACGGACTCCCCAGGATATGTTTGATACAAAAGTTGGCTTCCATGCACTGCCAGGCATGCCAAATTGTATAGGTGCCCTCGACTGCACCCACGTGGAGTTGGTGGTCCCGCGTGCCATGGAGGTGGCGTACCGCAACTGCAAGCAATACCACTCCATCAATGTATAGATGGTATGTGACGCCAGCAAGATCATCACACATTGTTGTGCCTGATATCCTGGATGAACACATGATTCAATGGTCCTGCGGAACTCCACGCAACCACGCTACATGGAGCGACATGCAGGACGACGTGCCTGGATGCTTGGTAAGTTGCATGACAGGCACATGGCAGTGAAATGGGGGATAGATGCACACACCACCATGGTGTCATTGTTGATGTGACAGCACAATCTGCACATCACAAAACACTGTGCCCCAAAGCATCCCAAACTGAACATGACAACCAAATCCCGTAGCAATGAAGTAAGCTGAACACCTATCACAACATGTTAAACTTAAAAACACCCCACATCCCACAACACGTCCACCACCCATCATCGTATCTCAACCTTCGTAACACAATCCAAGAACATGCTGTGAATATTCACTATGTAAATGTCTGCAGCAAATCACTACACAGGACAAGCATCCATGGGAGTGCACTGAACAAAATCACCAAGGGAATCCACTGCTTGTCACAGGGCCGTCACCACCACAGAAGTGCAGCATGTCACCATTGTAATAATCAGCGCTGAATAACTAATATTGCTGAGCCTACTGCCAACGCTGCCAGTTAGAAAATCATACAGAACACAACATATCACAAATTTGACAGAAACGCAGAGGTATGCATTCACAACGCATGAGCAACATCAAGGCAGTGTACACCGTGGATCATCTTGGAGATGCAACCCACACCATAAGTCCATGGCACAGAACACATTGAGGGCATTCAAATTGTGTGCATACAACCAGGGACATGTGCATGTGACCAACAATAATCTGCAGGCATGTGTGACTAGTACAGCTGTCCATCATAAATCGACTAACATATACTTTTTATTTCCTCTCATGCTGGTGATAGTGGCTATCCCGTGAAGCCATGGCTCCTCCCCCCTGTCCGAAACCCACAGAACAGGCACAAGGAGGACTACAATCGTTCCCATACCCGTAACCGTGTGGTCATCAAGCAGACCTTTGGCCTGTTGAAGGCCCGGTTTCACTGCCTTAGCCGGTCAGGTGGAGCACTCCTCTACAGGCATGAGAAGGTGGCCAAGATCATCATGGTATGTGTCATGCTGCACAACATGTGTATCTGACGGAACGTGCCCCTGCCCCCTGACATTGAACGGCAACCATCTGGTAATGATGAAGGGGATGAAGAAGATGTGGGTGCACATCATCGCGGTGCCGATGCACAGGGGGGACGTGCTGTGCATCAGTGAGTGATTGCACAATATTTCTAACACACATGGGTGCAGAGGCTGACATGAAAGTTGGACAGAGGGCACTGGGTGTGGGAGTACATGTACACTTTGCACTGTATATCAATAAATGACACATATGCAATAAGGAATGTCCACTGAAGATTTTTTTTTCACACAACGGGTGTATTTAACTGTCCAAAGAAGATTAAAGTGCTCAAACCCTCCACCTCACACACCCTCTCTCCTCTCCTTCTCCCCCCACAACTCCCCCACACACCCTCTCCCCCCTCTACTCCCCCACACACCCTCTCCCCCTCCCCCTACAACTCCCCCACACACCATCTCCCCCTCCCCCACAACTCCCCCACACAGCCTCACGCCCTCCCCCTCCCCCCACAACTCCACCACACATGGTGTCCAAGCAAATGCTTCATGTGTCAGTGTCTATCTCCTTCATCAGGATGCCCCGTCTACATCCTTCCACCTCCTGCCCCTGGTGGCGGCATATCCGAGCAGCGCAGGGTGCGCACTGACCTGCGTAGGTGGCAGGTTTGGGTGGAGCTTAATGAAGAAGGGGTGGCTGCTTGCTCCATTCTGGGGACTGGATGCTCAGCATCCATGGTATCTGCAATGCGGGTGATGACCTGCCTCATGGGAGACACCTCCTTGCATAATCTATTGGTGCTTTCCACAATGACCTGCCTCAGGGAGGCAGTGTTGTCACGCCCCTCCTGCCTTGCTTGGGCACTGTCTGCGATGAACTGCTTCACTAGGGCAGTGAGCTCCTCCTGGCGCTGTGCTGCGTGTCCTGCCTTCTGCACCCCCGCCTGTACACCAGAGGAGGTGGAGGGTGCATGTGTGACATGGGCAAATCCATTTGGGTCCTTTGTGGGACTAATGCTCCCTTGTACGAACTCCCCCCCAGACAGCTCCGGGGAGGTGTCGTGGTTGGAGTCGACAGGTGTGAACTGGGGGGATGGGGCGGGACTTGGTGTTGCAGGTAGGTCCGAGGAGTCGTCATCGACAGGCACATACACCTGGCCCTGCACGTCATCATCTGTCAGGGGTGCTGTAGCTGCTGCCTCCCCAACAGCGCTGTTCTCTGCAGATTGTGCCCCATCAACTGTATCCTGTGCAGGTGTCACAGGTGTTGCGGGGACTGTGGTGATGGGCCTTAGCGGCACCAGTGCCATGGCATCCTGGGCTGTTTTGGTCTTCAGTGCCTGTCGTGGCTTGTCTGGGCCTTTCGAAGTGGAAGACCTGTTGCCTTCATCCCTGGCCCTCTTCTGGGGTGTAGTCACCTGTCGGGGTGAGTCCCGGGCCTTGCTGTCAGGATCTGAGCCTGTGGGGGACCAAGAGAGGGACGGCAGAAGTGATGGTTTGACAAGCATCATGCATACATTTGTATTATTGCTCTTCTAACATTAGAGGGGATTAGGCAGTGGAGTTTTGATGATCACGTTGCTTGCTATATGGGTGGAGCATGCAGGCATCTGTCGGGGTCACTCATGTTGGGGCGGGCGTATGCTATGTGACATGCATTTCTGTTGTGGCCTGCATGCAGTGTGACTTATGCCATTTTCATATTTGTGTGGTGTGTGTCAGGTATGGCATTGCTATGCTGCATGCATGTGCATGTGTCTGTTCTGCGGACGATATCTAGCCAGGGAATGTGTATGTACTGGGCCATGCATTGCCTCTTTAGACAGACAAATTGGTGGACTATCATCATACTTTGCATTACAGTGTTTTCTTAGGACACTCACCTCCTTCTGCCGATGAGGTGGCACCACGCTCCATCTCGCCCACCCTTTCTATGGCCTCTATGTCAATCATGCTGGTGCAGATCTCCTCCTAGTTTAGCTTTATTTGTGAGCTTGGTCCTCCACCAGTAGCCATGGCCTGGCTCCTGTTTGCGGACAGGATGTTCCTGACTCGCAGGCGCAGGTCATCCCATCTCTTCCGAACATCCTTTATTGTGCAGTTGGTGTTGCCTACTGCGTTGACTCTTTGGGCTACAAGTGTTACGCTCACCTTATATCCCCAGGAGCATCTGGAAGGCTCTGACATCTGGAACCCTGAATGCGTAGTTGTCCAGTGCTGAATAATGAATCTTAGTTATTTGTAGGGTGAGCTATCCGTCTTGGGTTTCTTGTGCAGGGGCGCTTGACGTTTGTTGGCGAGCTGCCCGAGTTGCTTGACTGGTGCAGTACGCCTTCCTTGGGCCTAGGCCTTCTGTGACCCCGAATCTGCTGGTAGGCAGGTAGGTTTGTTAATTGTAAGTCTTTGTTCTGTTTATGGTGGGAATTTGTTAATGTCTTTATCTCCTTCTTTTCAGGTGCGAAGGTCTTGATGCTGGCGTGCCAGATGGAGAGGCCCGTCTCTAGGTAAGAGAAAGTGTGAAGCGCAGCACCTTTATTGTCTTTTAAAGCTAACCTGTGTTTTCTTCTTCTTGTCCTCACAGGCCACTGTGCTGCTGTGAGTGGATGAGAGTGCGATGAAAAACAGGCCCCCGGAATCCGTTAAGGTAAGTACAGCGTTATGCGGTTGTTTAATATTGAATGCGAACATGAATATGTCTCTTTTCCTTTGCAGATGTTGCTGTGGTGCTCCGGATGCAAGCGTGGCGTAGCGCGATGGAATTCAGGTAAAACCTATGGAATTCGATGTTTTGGAAGCGCGCGTTCTAATATTGTTTTTGCCTTTCTCGTTATTGCAGGTCGCAATGTTCGAACAGCAGCTGTGGTAGCGGTTGGCCAGAAGTCCTTAAGCTAGTACTCACAGGTGAGTGATGTTTCTTCTTCTCTCGGTTTCCACAGATTGCAGCCCAGTTGAGATGCTGAGTGCCTGATGGTGTTTTCTCAGGTAAGACAGAATAATCTTGTTCTTGCAGGATTACAGGAAGATGCTGAAGACCAGACTGTGTGCCGAGGATGGCATGGATTGTGTTTTTCAAGATGCCCGCCATGCTCGTTCCCGTTCCTATGCAATGACACTACTTGCGGATCTGCTTATTTACGGTCACCGCTGATAGCGGTGCCCGCTAATGTCGTTTTCATTGATGCCGGTAGTGCTGTCTGAGCTTTCCATGATGCAGCTAAGGGCCATTTTTTGGACTTTAACAGCATGCCGGGAATGTCGTTACCGGCATGGCGCAAAGCTTGTGCACGCGAACTCGTAATAGCCCTCTATAAGCGGGCTCTTTACTACACGGACACAGTATTTGCTCCATGCCGGTAAGGACTGTTACTTACCTCCAACCTCGTAATGACCCCCAAAGTGTCCTTCGTGGAATCCTTCTTAAAAGGTCCTCATTGGTCCCTGCTGTTCGACTTTGTGAACAGATCTTCCTCCACAAAAATGGTGGGTAGCAGGGTGTTCCGGCCGTGGCATCAGTCCTTCAACTTAGTACCGACCCTGAAAGAGAAGAGGTAGTCGGTTGCTGCGTGCCGCCATCAGCTGCTGCTGCAGTCAGCTTCTTTGAGGACTCGTAGGGGATCATGGCGGAGTCATCGGCTCACATTGACTCAGCTGTTATGCAAACGGCTGAGGCCTCCTACGTGAAGGGAGGCGGGGACGTAAGCTGTACCAGCCTTGCTGTGGAAGTGTCATCGCGGTTCTTCGAGTGCCTTTTGCGATCTTCGGGACTCATGACGCTAAGGCAAAGAAAGCACCTATGCACCCTAGTGCCAAACATCCGGAATTGACGGTTGCGATCTTAACAAGGGCCGTCACTACAACGAAACCAAAGCACAGGAAAGGTGCCCATAAGAATGTGGGTAGGGGCTCCAGAAAACCTGTGAGGAATTTGACTCTTCCACGCCTCTCTTTTGAACCCCATTGCCCGAGGGCTCATCAAAACAAACCTCAGTACCACCTTGCAGCGTCAGACCTGCAATCCATCCCACTACCTGAAAATCATCCACTTGCGCCTGTGCCTCTGACCGATGCTGGGAAGGATGGCCTCACCACTGAAGTCCTATCATTTGGCAACAAGGGGGATGGAGATGGGGGAGTAATCACTTCAACTACCACTACTGCCCTCCCGGGCCATGAGCTCCAGTCCTCTTGGGTCCTGTCTGTGGATCTCCTGCCTACACATGAAGTGACCTCCCTGCGCTTCATACTCACTGGGGGTGTAAAGAAAGGCGTGCAATCGTTCAGGAGCCCTTGTGTGATCATATGAGTGACAGGGGACCACTCCACTTTTCAACACTGGAGGAGTACCGCTCAAAACTCACAAACAAGGGACAGTCGAGCTGCTGCCCCCTTCCAAACTGGAGTCTTTAAATCTGCAACTACTCTTCTCTTGGGAGTTGAAGGATTGCATCCAATTGATACTAAACAGGACAGCTGTCCTGAAGCTAATCACTAAAGTGCCTATGCTATCTCATTAGAGCTCAGCTGACATCAAGCAGGTGAAGTTTTGGAACAACTAGAGACTAGACAAGGTCCTCCTCCACTTTGCCTCTCTTCTGGTCTTGGCTTCTGGATTATTGTTTGGCATTCGGAGTAACATCACAGTAATAGCAACTGCTTATGCTGCCCCAAACATCCTTTGTACAGGCAGTAGCATTGACATTGGATAAGGAACTGTATGTAGAAATGCCTTCCACTCTTTACTGGAACCCCAATGTGATAACCCAAGATAGCTTCTTGGGGGAAATCGAAGACTTAATCTATGAGTGGCAAACTGCAAATAATTGTAATTCAATTCCGCTGTGTGGTGACCTTAATGCATTGTGTTGGTAGCTTGCTGATGTGAGTACATCAGGTCACAACATTATGGCTAGGAGGCGTGGAAGTGCATGTATGGAGCTAATGAGTCCCTGGGATTTGAACATGAACGAACGATATTCCACCAAATCCAACTTGGCATCCAAATACCTCCAATAGCATTTTGCACTACTTCTTTGTCTCGGACGAAACGTTACAGAATGTCAGCTCCATGACAATAACTAAAACAGATCTTAGCGATCATTATCCCTGCCTTGGGGTTGAAGGTGGTGAAACTGGAAGAGTCCAGCCACTTCTATGACCAGAAACTAGAGGCTACCTTAGATATAATAGGGTTTGGAGAAGTTTCATGGTGTACTGCACCGTCTTTTCCTCCAGACAAACTTGAGTGGGCACTGTTTACTAACCCCAACAAGGATATCTTGGACCAAATTTATGAAGTAATGCCTCGACCTGGTCTTAGAAGAAAAATCACGTCTTCAACCCCATAATTCAGTCAAAAAAAAGGGATCTGACCTTCGCCCTTTGCCTTTGTCTGCCAATAGATGCTGCTCAAAGAAAGACACCAAAGCTTAAATACAAACAATGGCTTTGATTCTATAAATATGAAATGCTGCTGAATGACACTTTAAAGATGCTTCAGTTGGTTCTCCAAGGACGTTTCCTCCTTTTGACGAACAATTAACAATCTTGTCTCCCCATTGTTTAGCTCTGTGATTAATCCTATAGGGGAAAAAGGGTAGATTGACCACTTCACGAAAGTATACAAATTTCAGGGCCATGGCGTTTTTTTTTTCTCCAGAGAAGCAGATAGTCTCTCTAATCACTCGAAGTGAGAATTCTCCTGCACCAGGGCCCGATGGTCTGTCGAAAGCAGTCCTAAAACTTGACCCTCACTTGTGGGAGAACATTCTGGGCTTAATCTTTAACAAAATTACCTCACCAGCAACTATGCCAAAAACATGGACACAGTCCAATATTGTCCATATCTTCAAAAAGGGTCAACAATCTCTTCCTTCTAACTATAGGCCCATAGAACTCCTAGACATTCTGGCAAAGATGTATGCTAGCATATTGCTGAGGGGAGTTTCTGATTTGGCCTCTGGTGCGGGAAGACTGGACCCGCTCCAAACAGGTTTTAGGAAGGGGATGGGCACGAACACTAATATCTTCATCTTGGGTATGCTAAAAAAAGACTTCACCATGGCATTCAACAGCATAGACCGAACCCCTCTATGTTCTAAACCTAGAAAATGGGGGTGCCGTGCTCACTTATTAGAAATTATTGTGGCCTTAGACTCTAATACATCTATTAGAGTGTGCGTTAACGCCCAGGTCAAATTGTCATCACTAATCATGACTATGTGTGGCCTCAAGCAATTCTGTGTTCTGGCCCCATTACTTTTAGTCTCTTCCTCTCTGATTTTGCCAAGATCTTTTGAAGTATCTGCAGTTTTCGGCGAGTCTAGCCCACCTTAGCCTGCACTACTTACTTTACGAGGATGATCTTGTCCTGTTTGATTATACTCCAATAGGACTACAGTACAAGCTAGATGCCCTGGCTGAATATGCAGAACTAAATCATCTAAGCATCAACATAAAGAAATCTCAGATACTAACTTGTAGATCAGGGATGAAATTAAAATGCAAGAACTTCTGCGGTAGTATAAGTAGTATGCCCCTAGAAAAAGTTTCTAACTCTTGTTATCTGGGATGCAGATTACTTGAACTCCAGAATGAAATGAAGTTTCAAAGTTATCAGCGTTCTAAAATGTTGATGCTTGTCACTTAAGCTAGTGCAGTAAATCGAACGTGTGGACATGTCTCTTTGAGCCCAGTGCTAACATTTTATAAGACTAAGGTTTTGCCATCTATAACCTACGGGGGTGAGAACTGGGGTCTCCCTACACTCTTGGACTTTGATGCTTTGGAGGGTATGTTTTGGAGGAAGGTTCTACTCCTACCCAATGGTGTTCCTGCAGCTGTCATCTGATATTAGTTAGGCCTTCCTTCCATACAATTCTACCTTAACTGGAAGAATCTCTCACCACTGAAAAATATCCTCTGTGCCAAGGAAGGCTCAATTTGGTTGCTGCTAAAACAGCTGCTGCAAGAGAAGTCTTGGACCGCCTTAAACACATGGGAAACAGAGCGTTCTTCGATTTGTGGGATTGGATTGACACAATCAGTAAAGTCAGAACATATCATTTATACGCTGATTTACTGATTGATGTTAGACCAGTCAGAACCTGTCCTGAATAGTTGAACAAGTCACCTAGTAGATCTTGGCAATTGAGGGTGATGAGGCTGTGGCTAAATCTGGCCCATACTAATGAATTTCTGGGTGCAAGGAAGAACGTTCCGAGAACCTTGAGACTGTGTTGCTTCTGTTCCCTGCAGGAAGAGGAAGAGACTCTGCACCACATGCTACTACATTGTAGATCACTGGAGGCGAGGCACATGTCTACTTTGGCCATCTTATTCAACCCGATGTCCAAGTCCATACTGAAAGAGTGCGGCTGCTCATCATGAATTCTTCTGGTCGTAATGAATGGATGGTAGCCGCAATTCACTTTCTAAAAGAAGTTTTAGATTCTGGTAAAATGATAACCTGATTAATTTGCTGTGTGTTTTAATTTACTTTTTTTCCTTGGAAAAATCTATTTTAACCTGTATTTCTTTATATTTCGTATTTTAAAGAAACCATTATCTTGTATGTTTTTTTAATGTTTTGTTAAAGGTTATTTTGTTAACCAAATAACAATAAAAACAAAAAAACAACTATGAAATTGGGCGGAGGAAGGATACAGAAAGTGTATGGAGGAAAGACAAAATGAAAATGCAAACAAGATCAACTATAGAGAGTCAGCGGTGCAAGGCACTATCCCTGCTGCTGTGACAGAATGACTTGATGATTGAGCACCTACTCTGCCCCCAAACTAGTACAAGCTAAGAGTGATCCCAATCATAAAGGTAAAACAAGGCACAGTTAAGAGGTATACCACCTTTGACTTTTGTGGTATCATGGGCCAGGGGAAGGCTGTACTCTGAAGAGGAGTGTGAAGGTGATTTAGTAGCAACACAAGCAGCAAAAGCACAACAGTCAAAAATAAAAGGAATGTCCAATCAAGGTTCTATTGAATACAGATATACTTTAATGAAACACCCCATTTGCAAAAATAACGCAATAGAAAAGCACTATACAAAATCCACCCCAGAGACAATAACACAGAATATGAACAGATAGAAAGATGTACCAATCTGGGTCATGGGTGCAAGGCAAGTAAAAACCACAATGTTTGTCAAAAGGAAATGTTCTGGTTAATAAAGGGATAGATTAAAGGTGATCTAACCAGTTTCTAGGACCCAAAGTTGGACCAAGGGGGCAGTTATCAGAAACTTTTGCTGTTCTTGACGATTCAATGGCATCAAACCAGGCTTTTTGGTCCTGTTTGTGTGGTTCGACAAAGTTTGAGTGCAGTGTTCACATTGTTCTGGGTGAGGAACGGTGTCAAGCAGGGGTCAAACAGGAGATTGCTCAATTTCGAGGGTTGTGCTTGAAAAGGTGTGGATCATGAGAGCCACCAAGGTTGGTTTGACAGAGGGTTCGACTGCAAAGATACTGGTGCCTCAATGCGTGGTTCTTAACAGATCGGTTTTTATGAAGCGTTTGAGGGGCTGCTGATTGTGAGGGCCACCAGGGCCAGTTAGGTAGTCAGTTCGACAGAGAAGAGGCTAGTGACTGGATGTGCAGTTCGAGTCGAGCGGCTCTGGTACAGCATTCAAAGGCCGCGGTTCGAAGGATCCCCCAGACTCTTGCAGACTGGTGATGAAGATCAGCAACAAAGATGCTGGTGCTTGGAAGAGGCGGTTGGAAGGCGGCGGGTGCAATTATGAGCTTAAAGTTCGATCCGGGGCCACAACGCACTCGGCTAGCTCTGTACGGCAGAGAACAGGTTCTAATGCGTAGTTCAGTGGTTCAAAGAGCAGGAGAGTGCAAAAGGTAGCTCTAGAGGATCCTGATGGTTTGATGAAGTTGAACAGGCTTGAATCATGGTTCAAATTGGTTTGATGGCGAAACCACATGGATCCTGGATGCCTTGACTGTCACTTGTTGTGAATCCCAATCCAGGAACTCAAGGATACATTTTAGTCCTTGTTCTCTGGCTTCCACATATAGGGGAAGCTGGTCCAAAACTGCAGGTGTCCCTCAACACAGCAAGGGCCTGGGTACAGTTGTGGCTGTTAGAGAGGCAGGTCTTTTTGCAACAGCAGTTCACCACCAATGGTCCCTGGGGATGGTTAGGGGACAAAGCTCACCTCTGCCTTGGATACTCAGACTTCACCTCTCCCAACAGAGGTCCAATGGATTATTCCTCAGGTTTTTTTTCAAGAGTGAATCAAAGAAGGAGTGGTAGACCCTTTATTTTAAAAGCAAACGCCCACAGATGACTGGACTAAAGCTAGCCTTATTTAGGGGTCCAATCCCTGTTCTTAGAGCAAGTGGACTTTGCCTTCTAACATCACACCCAAAGTACTTGGGCAAAAGGAAGTGGAGGAGACAGGAAAGAAAGATAAAGGCAAAGAGCAACAAGGTGCTGGAAATTTCCTTCAGCTGTAAAGATCACTCCCAGGCTGCACTAACCCCGCCCCTTCACTTCTCAATAGGACCAAATACCATTTTGGTGTACAGCACCCTAGTGTTAGGCCAAGCCTTTTATGAATGGGTGTGTCCTTTGTTTCCTGTAACCCAGGACAGCTTCCTGTGAAGTGGCTGCTTCTCTGGGGAGGCTGTTACATGCCCTCATTAAGGAACAAGGATAGCAATCCCCAAGGCTGCAGTGCTGCTAGCAGTAGCAAAATGAGCCCGACTGGGCAGAATATACATAATCCCTTGACAGCTGAGCTGGGTTTACATGGCTGACACATGTGTGATATTACATTTCTGTGGCTGTAATTAATATGAGAAGTACCACCATACCATAACTCGGGTATGGCTTATATTTAAAGATGCATCCGCCACCAGGACAGTAAACTCATAATTAGAGAGTTTTGGTAAAGAGTAGCATGTCTTAAATGCAGCCCCTTTGCTGCAGAAACTTGGGTGCCACTACAGCAGTCAAATAGGCATTTGTGTCCTCTGAACCTGTTCTGTGCCACTGGTAGAACAGGCGCTGCAGATCAGGATACTGATGCAGAAGGGCACAGGTACACACTATTATTTTGGCATGAAGCTTATGAAAGGTGAATCTGTTTGGTAGATTACACTCCCACAAATGGAATTACCTGTATGATTTTATTAATTTAATTTAAAAAAAAGCCAGGGCTTCTACGCCTTTGCAGATGGCAATCTGTCATAGCCACAAGCAGCAAGTGTGAGCATGTTGCAACTCAGAGGGATGACACATAGAAGTACATACACTAGGCAAGAAAAAAAGGGAGATGCTGAAATAGGTAACACAGGGAGGTGGCAGAATGGACAGCCCTGAATGGTTCAGATTATGCACTCTTTTTTATTTATTGGACTGCATATACCTATAATCAGGGATCTTCAACCTGCTGCAGGTGTTTTGGACTACAACTCCCACAAATCCCCCACCATTGACAATTCAGATTACAGACACAAAAACTCATTAGCAAAGCTATTTATTTTTTAAAAGGGTATATCAACTAGTTGATTAGAAAAACTACGACACCAATAATCAATACCAAGCAACATGCAACTTGAATCAATGGGGAATATGTCCATAGCAGCTCAGTAGATGGGAAAACACATACGGCAATAACTTGATTCAGTAGAGGCCTGGTATGCCTGGTTTACTGGAATTTCCACTATGATGCGCAGAGTTTTGCACCCAGCATGCTCGAGGTTCTGTAATGTCACTCCATCTATGCAGCTTGCCTCCCTACATCCTCACGACGAGCATTTCCTTGTAAAAGATTTCCGGAGCAATTACACATGTGTTTGCACTTGCGCTAACTAGAGTGCACATGAAGAAACGGAAGCTTGCACGCGCGCAAATTCTATGACAAGACAGGAGGCTCATATTATGCAATACAATCTTTACTCTGAAACCACAGCAGCAAAGAAAATACTTTTACAAACAAAAAAGTTTCCACAACAGAACTAGATAGAGTTCAATGTCAATGTATGGGGAACTCCCCAAACCATCATGGAGGACAGGTCATGCCCTGCAGGGGACCAATGAGCAGGGACCCTCTTCTATATATGTCCATTACTCTAACCCCAACCCCTCTTTCTTTGCTGCTGACACCACAGAGCTAAGTCACCCCTTTCAGTTGTGTCTTACATTGTTTGTCAGTAGTAGGCTTTATTAGTTTGAATATGGCATATATGGTAAATATGTGTTAATTACCTTTTATTATAAAGGAATTTGTGTATTTGATACAATGTATCTGGATAGCCGCGTGCGGCCGTTGGTTTCATTTTGGTGTCTTTCAAAAAGAAAATATGTATTATGCTCATACATCTTGTTTCAGCTGAAGCAGTGGTGCAATGGTTGAATTTCGGACTACAGTCCATGAGGTTGTGAGTTCGAGGGAGCTCTCTAATTTATTTCTTCTTTAAAAATTTCTCGCGCTTGTAAACTCAGGTGTTTCTAGTGCATTAATCAACTCGCTCCCGGCGTGCGCGAGAGCAGTGTTGTTTACACTGTTCCCTCTTCATTTCGCCTGTTTGAATTCGTGCCCCTTGACAGATTTATGGTCACCTGGGGATTCCAGGTGCTGCAGGCTTTGGGTTCGGCCTGCCTATGTGGCTTATGTTTGTAACAAAAGCCTCTGTTTCAGTACTGAGCCAAGTTAGCTCAAATATAGAGCTGCAGGTCTCCCATGCAGGAAGACCGGGGTTCGCGGCCGACCAGCGCATGTTTATTTGTATATTTTAAGATTAGATATTTTAATTGTTATATTTTAAATAATTGTATTTTACAGTGGAGGTATTTGATTGTCACCTTTTTTGTTCAGTTGAGCAGGGATTTCCTAATGGGCATTTGGTTGGTTCATGACTTCTTCAGAAAGATTATAGCACAAACATTTTAATAGTAAAAATGTGGTTTTGTTAAATGTTTGTAATTTCGTATCCCTGGTGACACAACACATTTCCTTACCTTTAGTGCTGGAAAGAAAGAATGTTTACTGATAGACTGTGGGTTTGTTAGGTCAAAGTCTGACCATCCAGCGCAAGAGCCCGATGCACTGCCAGTCTGCAGTTTTATTTTATTTTCTTTGTTTATTTATTCATTTACTTATTTCTTAAGTTATGTGCTTTGCCTTCACTGTAGGTGCCATAAGTTCGGTTTCAGGTTCAGCCTGATTCTATTGCGAGGTTACCCCCTCGTGTACTGCTGATTATCACACCCTGCTCGGCCGAGCAGTTGGAGGTGCACTTGCTCAGTGTATCCTACCTTCAACTTGACAGTTTTCTTTTGTTTGGGTTATCTTCCCTGGAAAGGTGCAGTCACCTGCTCGGTGGCAAGGTTGCCTGGGGTTTCTGCGAGGGGTCCCCTTGTATACGGCTGTGTCCACACCCTGCTAGGGTGAGCAGTTGAGGTACACTTGCTCAGTGTTTCCTCCCTTAAAGTGGGCAACTTGGGTAATTACCTTAACTGGCATGCACCATAACCTGCTTGGTTTCAGGCTCTGCCTGAGTTCTAATGCGAGGTTACCCCCTCGTGTACTGCTGATTATCACGCCCTGCTCGGGCGAGCAGTTGGAGGTGCACTTGCTCAGTGTATTCCTTCCTTAAGGTCGGCAGCTTTGTTTAGGTGCTGCATATGGCTGACGCCATTGTTTGGTCTTGTAGGCGTGCAGTAACCTGCTCGGTTTCAGGCTTCGCCTTGTTCCTACTGCGAGGTGCTCCCTCGTGTACTATTGGTTGCCTCACCCTGCTGGGGTGAGCAGTTGAGGTGCACTTGCTCAGTGTACGCTTTGATAAACAATATGTTTAAGTGTTGACTGGAACACATTTGCGTTTTTTCAGAATTGTCAGTGGCCCAGAAAGCTCAGTGAGTATCAGCTTATATAAGGGCCGGGGATTCGGTCCCCTGTGAGGGCGTAACCCCTCTTCTTTGGATATTTTATATATATTTCATATATTATATATTCTTTATTTATTAAGTGCTTTAAAGAAAAGAGTGTGGAAGTGGTTGTAAACAGACCCATATGGGGTTGTACCTTCCTCTCTAACCATCTCTCTGGTGTTATCATTCATCTTTTAGTTAAAAATTCTGTCACCCTTTACCTTAGTTAGTTTCAGGACAACTCAGTCCTTTCCTTAGGTTTTGATTCCCGACCTCAATTGCTCCACCCAATACCAGTGCTGATTAAGCTACAGTATTTTCTCTCAACATGAGGAAGAATAAAGATGATGCGTTATGCCTCTATTGAGGTCTGTAGGGCTTAAGGCTCTCTTTAGTGGGGACGTTTGTTCTCCCCTACTTTTGTCCCATTGGACATTCCTTATTCTTTTGGTTCTGGTGGAGACAGGGTCAGCTCGAGGGTAACCGTTCAGTTTTTTACATGACAAGTTGAGCAACCATGTTTTACTTGGATGGAGTGTTTGGAAACACTTGATGGTATCAGTTAGACGAGTTGCCAAATAATAACTTGCTGGCGCCTGCCTCATGTTTTTCCTCCCAAAGCTTGGCCTATGGTTCAGCTAACCGTCTAACAGTGTGTTGCAACTTCTCCTCTGCTCGAGGAGTACACGCAGGCTTCTGTACCCTCATGAGCGTTGCTTAACCTCTTTAGAGTGCTGTTTTCATATCCGTGCTGACCGTTCTGATACAGGTTCCTAATTTTGGAAAGGTCTACATCAGTCTTTTATCCTGCTGAGATCGATAAGTGAACACCTCACACCACACAACGCTCGTAGTAGTGTTAAGCACCACTCATATACCTGAGGGTTCGTAGTACTGTATAAGTACTGTTTTGCTATGGACAATGTGCTTAGTTTTTCCTTCCCCTGATTCCCTTAGTGGCCAGTCAGCCTCACATGAATACAGTGACTCAGACCTCAGGGTTGGAGGGGACAGTGGTCCCAGATTTCTTCTCAACCTTGCATTTACAGGGCATTGGTAATTATCCAGAGTTCTTTCCCCCTCATTCCCCTTCCTGCCATCCTTGGGGGAGATTGCATCATAATATTACACCTCTGGGAGTATCCAATCGTTTCAGTTTTTTCCTTTTTACAGGAGTTCTGGCGGGTGACCAGTGCAGACTCGCACTGAGCATTTCCCTCCCGTCTGTTAATTTCCTTTGTGCTAATCTCTGGTATTTCAATAAGTTAACTGGAGTCTGTCCAGTCAGGGGATTGGTTAGAGGCGCTAGTGGGTATTTATTTCTCTTAACGGTGTAAAGCGGGGCTTTAATGTGGTCCTCAGGGTAGTTTTCTTTCTGGATTGCAAGGTTTTTCCTTTGGATAAGTGGGGGAGGTTTCTCCTCTTTTGGGAAGGCTCAATATCCCTTGGTGGGATAGAGGGGTCTGGGAGTGATACTATCCCCCATCCACGTTATGACCCTCTATCACGATGCGTTCCAGAGTCTATACATTAACTTTCAGACGGTGTCTGCCGCTACGATTACCAGAGTGCTGGGATATATATTTGGTTGATGACTTGATTATCATAGTCACCTGCATGGCAGGTGGACCTTTGGGGTTTTCACAAGAGTTTGTTTGCAGTAAGGTGCCAGCTCAGGGTGCTGTGAGCTTCAAAGATCTGCAAATTGGCTGAAATATAGGTTGGACCTCTTCTGGTGTACACCTTCAGTTTAACCATTTAGTGATCAGTTCTTTGCAGTTTAGAGTCTTGCTAAGATTTTGGAAATTTGGTGTCCTCCTTCGGTTACTTTTGATCCGCTAGGGGATTTATCACCAGGGAGGAGGGATCAAGGTTCAAGCACCGGGCATACCTACAAAGGAGTTTAGATATCACTATAATGATAGTGATTGGATGTCGGATACATTTTTTCTTCTTGCCAAGTTTGGCCTCTTAAGGATCAGGTTTATAATATCTGCCTTTTGTCATGGTAGCAGAGTCCTTCTTCAAGAGTTCGGGAGGTCTGAGGGTCTCCGTGTTGGCGGTTTGATAGTTAGCTTCTCAAGTGGGGCCCTCTCTTCCATTCTGCTTCTGCCTCCAGAAGACTTCCCTCCTTAGTATACACATATGTCTGAAGACAATTGTAGATTAATTCTATTGCTTTTCAGCTCCGCTCAGGATGGATTGTCCTATTACAAAATTTATAAAAATGATTTTTTACTCCCATTTTACCCTTTTGAAGATTTGTCTTTCCCTCTTGGTTCCCCAGTGTAGTTTTGTGACATGCCCTGTTTCTAATGCGATATCTTCCTTTAATGCATGGGATGGAACCTATAAGACTTTCACCCCTATGGGGTACTTTTCTTTATCACCAGGAGAGCTAGGTGTTTGTTTTCATTGGTTTGCTTTCTAGGTCCCCAAAAATGGTACGAATTTAAGTGTTTTGAATATTTGATTGAACAACATAGGTGTTTATTTCAGATGGTTTTGTCCTAACCTATTAGTATAGGAAAACTTTGTTCAATGTTTTCCCCTCTTTTAACCAGTTGGTTTTGGTGGCCTGTAAGGAACGCTGGATTTGGCACATTCCTGTTTTTCTTGCAGTGGATTTGACTTTGCCTTATAAGACAGCTTTTTGGGCAATCTAGTCTTGGGCAATTCTCTGATTGGTCAACAGATTGATTTAATGAAAGCATTTAAAAAATGTTTCCTTTCCTATTATTTTATTATATTATCTATTATATTGGATCATTTTGTACGTACTAATGAGATGCAAGGGCTTTGAACTTGCATAATATGAGCCTCCTGTCTTGTCATAGAATGACTAATCCCCCACACTAACGTGAGATGGGGGTTTAGATTCTATTAAAGACAAGGAGGCGATTATTATCCCTCCCACCCACCCTGAATATGATATGATATGATATGACAATTGTGATACGCATGTACACAGGTGGTTCAAGTGAGAACATTCTTTGGTTTGTTGTTCTTCCCAACCACCCACCCTTCTTGCTTGTTGTTCTTACAGGTACGAGTTGAGGTTCTGCTCAGGAGTGTGGATCGCAGTTACAAGTTCTGGAGTGCGTGATTTCGGCCACGAGTTGAGGTTCTCATCAGGAGTGTGGCTCGCAGTTACAAGTTGTGGAGTGCGTGATTTTGGATGAGAAGTCCTATCCAGAAGAACTTCGGCATAGATTCAGGCTGCGGGAAGGTGGAGATCTCCAGTTTCGATGGATTCTTTCTCCGCGCTACGCAGTTCAACCGTTTCATTGGACTTCTGGTGCAAGACAGCTGCAGAAAGAGGGGTTGGGGTTAGAGTAATGGACATATATAGAAGAGGGTCCCTGCTCATTGGTCCCCTGCAGGGCATGACCTGTCCTCCATGATGGTTTGGGGAGTTCCCCATACATTGACATTGAACTCTATCTAGTTCTGTTGTGGAAACTTTTTTGTTTGTAAAAGTATTTTCTTTGCTGCTGTGGTTTCAGAGTAAAGATTGTATTGCATAATAATCGCCTCCTTGTCTTTAATAGAATCTAAACCCCCATCTCACGTTAGTGTGGGGGATTAGTCATTGCTCTTGGGGACCATAAATCCCTCCGATCACATACAGTTTTCTGGTGTTGCTTTGACTTTCACAAATAACCCAGAAAGTACACTTGAGCAACCTTCTGAGCTGGTGTCACATACAGCAGGTGATAACTGAAAGCGTGTATATAGCATGGTGTATACTAGAGCACCCTTTTGAGGTAATTAGTACTTTAGCATGCAAAATAATTTGATAAAGCTTAACTAATCAAAAAGAGAAAGCAAATACTTCAAATCGGTTTCCATTTGATAAATTCAGCTTCACAAAACTAGGACGCTGGGCCTTGAGACGGTGATGGGACAGCTCCTCGGCTTTTATTGTCTATGTTTTATACACATGATTCTAGCTCAGCCTTGCAAGTTCGCTCATCGGTGCATCGGGACGTTCCACCTGACATTTAAGTTCCCCGTTGCTAGGCACTGCCGATGCCCCTTTCTTTATTTCCTTCTGTTCCGTTTTTTCCATCAGTTTAATCAACAGCTGCAGGAACACATGGAGGGTGCTTGGCAGCTGCAGGACGCAGATGCCGGGCTCTGCAGTGCACTTTCCTCGCAGCAGAGCCTGAGTGTGCGCACGGCTGACTGCTCGCAAGTCTTCCTCTTTGCTTGAAGGGCTGTGGCAACCAGCAGCTTTGCTGGTGGCAGCGACATCCTCCTTCAAGGGCTCAATCTGCTGTACCGGAGATGAGCGTAGGATGTGTCGTCATCACGCTGAGCCGTGCGCAACAGACAAAGAAGCAAGAGGCAATGCCACTGCTCAGAAGGTGATCCAAAAAGATGTTTGCAAGCATTACAATCGGAAAGCCGGAAGCGTCTCCCACTCTAACACATCCATCAGAATGCCAAGCACACACAATCATTTTGGGGGACAAACAACTTGTACACTGAGACAATGATAATGTTCCAATTTGCCTTATTTATTATTAAATCAAATAGAATGAACTGGGAACAACTCCTGTTTTAGATCATCTGATTGCACCTATCACCTTATTAATAGCCACTCCCATTCAAGGCAGGGGGTGGTGTGCCAAGTGGCATGTTGCTTCCTTAATGTTGCTGGTGAAGCCCAACCTCGCACTGCAAAGGCCTGGGAGGGTACGTTTGCAGCATCTCCCTGCTCCCCTCATGTACCATGGTCCTACATGTCCTACTGTTACCACAGGAGAGCAGAGAGGTCCACACTCAGGCCAGAAAAGTTGGTGTAACCAGGTGATCCTTCTCATACTTCCATTGCAGAAAGGACAACAGAAATGTACGTCCCCCTACTCAAACTGCAGAGACCTCAATACTAAACCACGCTAGTAAACGCAATTGCTAGTACTGGCTACTGCCAGTACAAATTGTCACACTAACATTTAAATGTCTGAACAATGCAGCCCCCCATACCTTAGGGATAAAATAATAACAAAAACCACTGCACGACCAACCAGAGCAGCCAACTCTTTCTGCCTCCAAACCCCTAGATTCTGACTAAAAAACAACAGGAGGTAATAGCTTCCCTGTGCAAGCAGCCCAGTACTGGAACACCCTACCAGTTGAATTAAGAAGGTATCAGCCCTGCAACAGCTTCAGGCACCATCCCCCCACCTGGCTTCGATACAACGACTTCTGAAACCGGCGACCCTGAGCATTGTGATCTGTTGACACACGTACCCCTCCACTCTTACATGTAAAATGTACATAATGTATTTACTGTATATAATTTGTTACCTTTCCATCCTTAGATGTAAAGAATGTAATTACTGTATACAATTTATGTTACCAACAACCTGTATTATGCGACCTATAACCAAGTTCTAAACATTCTTGTTATTCTGTGCGCCCAGCTACCCAAGTGTTTTCTGGCGCCCTATAAATAAACAAACAAACAAACAAACAAACAAACTGCACACATTCACTTCATAATCCACCTAGACCAGGGGTCATCCTAATCCCTGTCTTCTGCTGGGTCGACCCATAAAACACCCTAGTAGAGGGCTAGAAGCTGCAACTATGCCTAAACCATGTCAACTTGGATAACACAAATACAGTCCTCGTGTGGGATAAACATGTACTCCCATCATGCATACTTGCCAACCTTACACATTTAGGCAGTAGGCTATTGCTTTTGAAGCAGTCCTACCGCCTACAGATTTCAGTGACAGGTCCTACTGCTTTTTACAGTGGAATGTAATTTTATGTGACTCTAAGGCAGGCTCCAGGACAAAGCATGCAATACATTAATTAGTCTGTCTATACAGTGGACTGGTAGGTGATTACTTTGACTGCACTCAGACCAATCCACTGACCTGACAGCTACTTGACTCCGTCCTGCACTCTTGCTGGGGCAACCCTTAGGTGAACCACCAGTGAAAGCAAGTGGCAGAGTGTAACACCATCACACAGCATCTGCTGACAGTTTGGGGTTACCATTCAGAATTATACATTTTTTCCAGTTCAAACTTTTATTTTCACAACAGTAAATAACAATAAAATTAAGCATTATTTAGTGTAAAAAGCAGTGTAGCATAAACTACCACCAAACCACCTATTTAAGAGAAAGAATAGAGGAACTGAAAGGAAAGATAAGAGGAAGAAAAGGAAGCAAGAAAACAGAAAAGAGAGAGAAAACAAAATAAATAATAAATACAATCATACCTCAAATATAAGAATATCCGAAGAACAATGTATACAACCATGAACAATGACAGATAACAGTAATCTACAGAGTCAAGGATACATCAGTTCCAAACAAAAGTTCAAGACTATCCATAGACATCAAGAAAAGACCTCCAAATGTCCAAGAATTTTCCCATCTCATCCTTGCACTTGAAAATGGCTTTTTCATACATCGAGATAGTTAGAAGCTTCTCCACCCATTCATCAATATTAAAGGAAAGGCTTGACTTCCAGGAGCTCAATATCATTTTTTTTGTTGCAACCATACATGCACGCAGCAACCAAATCGTCTTGCCAAAGTCAATATCACCCAGTATAGAAATATCTCCTAGAATGAACAAAGAAGCACTCATGGGGATTGCAACGTTTAAAACTAGACTCAGCCGTTCAGAAACCTTTTCCCAAAATTGCAATGTTTTAGGACATGACCAAATCAAATGACTGGGGGAGCCTCTAGAGCGGTTACACTTCCAGCAAAGTTCAGTGTTCAAATGTTGTCTCCTGAACAACCTCTCTGGAGTCCAATAGGCCCTAAACTGTAACTTCATTTGAGAAGCTCTGAGGTCCCAATCCAAACTCACCTAACGAGTGTTTTCACAGCATCTCCTCCAACATCTCAAGGTGACATCTTCCCCTAACTCATCAGCCCAAATATTAGGCAGCCGTGGGTCCCCTTTCCTAGTAGCCTTTAGGCATCCATACATGGTAGAAGCGGGGTGAGCTGTGCTCAAGCATGTCTCCACTGCTGCCCAGGCGGTACTTTGAACAGTCAATTGTGGCATCTCAACACAAGCTGAAATTATAATTTTCAGCTTCCTAAATTCAGCAACTGAACAGTTTGCCATGTCATGTCATTGTACAAGACGAGCGTACGGAATCCAATTGCCATCTTCAAATAAATCCTTAAAGTATTTCACACCCACCACAAACCATTCAATCCAAAAGAGGGATTTACCCTGGAAATTCAATGCTGGGTTATTCCAAATGGATGCATCCGGATGTAAATAAGGATCAGTACCCATACGACTTGAAAGCTCGCACCAGCAGTCCTGCAAAAAAGAAGTGAGTGCACTGGTAATTTTGGACTTACATCTTTTAGAGGACAACAGGGCTTTAGGGTCCAGTTGAGACACTGCACCACACTCCCATGACAACAGATCAGACTGTTCACTACTAGAGTCAACAACCTTGCACAAATGGCGAGTGGAGAATGATAGGTGGTAAACCAGGAAGTTAGGTAGGTTCATTCCACCCAACTTCAAAGGGAGTTGAAGTTTCCAAATCGCGAGCCTTGGAGGTTTCCCATTCCAAATAAAGTTCTGTAAAAGTCTATCAATCTCCTTGAAGACACTCCTTGGTATCTTAACAGGAAGCATACTCAGGATGTAATTTATCCGAGGTGTCAAATTAATTTTTATACAGTTTATCCTGCCCCAGGTTGACAACTTCAAGAGACCCCACCTTTCCAAGTCTGATTTCAGTCTTGGGAGGATCCATGCAAAATTAATGCCAGGCAGCTTCACTATATCTGCTCCAATCCAGACACCGAAATGTTTTATCTTGTCTGCACACCACTTAAATTCAAACTGAGCTCAAGTATGCCGCAGTCACAGATTATTGATCTGTAGGATCTCAGATTTGCTCCAGTTAACCTTATAGTCTGACAACACAGAGAAACAGTGAACAGCATGCATAAGGTGGGAGATACCAATAGCCGTGTCCTGAAGGGCGATCAACAAATCATCTGCATACAGCCAAAGCAAGTTGTCCCGGCCATTCCCAATAATGGGCTGAAGCCTTGCATCAGCCCCTAAGCATACTGCAAGTGGTTCCATAGACAAGATAAACAGGAGAGGTGAGAGCGGGCAGCCCTGTCTTGTACCTTGATGAAGTCTAAAAGCATCAGAAATAAGTCCATTCGTCAACACACTCGCAGAGGGATTGTTATATAATAACTTGATCCATTGTTGGAAATCTTGCCCAAAGTTAATTTTCTCAAGGCACGCAAACAGAAACTCCCACTCCACACGATCAAATGCTTTTTCAGCATCAAGAGCGACCATCGCAGTGGCAACTGGTTGGTTGCGACCCTTCTCAATGGTCAACAGCAGGCGTCTCATATTGTCTGCCACCGCTCTGCCAGAGACAAAACCTACTTGATTTTCATGCACCAGAAGTGAGATAACCTTCTCCAATCGCCCAGCCAGAATTTTGGCCAATATTTTGCAGTCACAGTTTATCAGACTAATAGGGCGGTAATTTTCACACCTGGTAGCAGATCTGTCCTTCTTTTTAAGTACTGTAATCAATGCATGTCTCATTGTGTTTGGTAGAGAACCGGCCTCAAAGGCATCATTAAAAACTTCACACAAAAGATGCAGGGCAGAATCAGGGAGGGCTTTGTAAAATTCATTAGGCAGTCCATCTAAGCCAGGCGATTTACCCACAGTCATCTTCGAAATTGCATATTTAATATCCTCCACATCCACTCTTCCCTCAAGGGCTGCCGCCTCATCAAATGTCAGGCAAGAGGAAACATGTGAGTCAAGGAAATTTTCAATGCTAACTCTTTCACAGGCTAACTCAGAGTCATAGAGTTTTTCATAAAAACCACGAAAGATATTGTTGATACCTCTTTGCTGAGTTTCCAATGTGTAGTTCGAATCTCTGATTGCAGCAAAAAAGCGATCGCTTTCCGCCACCTTCAGCATATGTGCCAATAATTTCACAGCTTTTTCGCCATTCTCAAAATAATTAATCCGTTGCCTGAACAGGGCATAATCGACCTTGCTGCAAACGAGTTTGTTAAGTTCATACTTGGCCCTTCTTAATTCAGACTTCGTGTCTTCATCTTTGCTTGCTGCAAATAAAACATCCAGGTGTTTAGCTTCAGAAGAGAGTCTCTGAATTTCTTTCATTCTCAATTTCTCCTCTTTACGAGTTTTGGAGATCAGCACTGCCCGGGCAAAATGTTTCAACGCCTCCCAGAACGTTGATATTTGGACATCGGCAGTTCTATTAATCTGGATGAAGCTGTCAATTTCCTCTGCCACCTCCTGCCTGACCCGGTCATTCTTCAGTATATAAGAGTTCATTCTCCACCTTGAAGATTTAACCAGGGAGTACTGGTACAGGGAGACAGTCGCAATGAAACAGGTGCGTGATCAGACAGGGCAATGAGACCAATAGCCGAATCATAACAACTAGAGGTGATCCGACCAGACGTCAAGAAAAAGTCAATGCTGGAATACGTGTCATGACATCTTGAGTGAAAGCTCTAATCCCTGTCCGACTGGTGTTCCAGCCTCCAAATGTCAGCCAAACCAAATTCCCTAATCAAATTCTCCATGGATCGTTTGCATTTATTCGGGTTCCTGGTACAATCCCCATTTGATAGATCTAAGGCCGAGTCCATGACCTGACTGAAATCACCCCCAACTATAATGGAGTCCATATTAAAACCCTGAAGCAATTGAGCCACTTTGTGAAAGAAGATTGGGTCATCCAAATTTGGTGCATATATATTGCACAGGAGAATGTCCACACCTTGAATCCTCACCAATACACAAATAATTCTGCCTTCCCTATCTCCTTTGCTTCTAAGGACTGATACAGGCAGATTCTTTTTAATAAGTATTGAAACACCTCTTTTCCTACTCGAATGAGTGGAAAAGTAAGTGTCCCCCACACACCCCCTTTTCAATATTTCAGCCTCAGAGTCTTCCAAATGCATTTCTTGGAGGAATGCAATGTCACAGGAGTTTGAACGGAGATGCGACAGAATTTTAGTCCTCTTCACCACATTGTTGAGTCCATTAACATTCCCTGAGTAGATATTCAGATGATCCACAATTTTAGTCCCCACAGAACAGTTCATGGCTTGAGACATTGTATAATATATGCAATCACCGTCAAAGAACAGAACAGGGAGAGAACAAGAAAAAGTAAAGAAAGGAAAGACAGAAGAGCAAACAAATGCCCCAAGAGGGCATTAGGCCACTGAGTTATACTGGTAACGGTAACAAGTAGATGGCACACTGCACAGACACAGCAGTAAGGCAACCAAAGGTATAATGTCGCAAATAACACACAACTTTTAATAAACACCAGTCCCAAGTCTCCCATTCCCACCCTAAATATACTCACGAAGCCTAACCTTAAGACACAACTCTATAACTTTAACCCATTCACGGAACCCAGATTATAAATCCTAAACCCTGCCGTATATAGCCCAAAACACAACCCATAATTGTCACAACTATGGAATTCAGCACCCTGGCTCAGATGTCAAAATGGGATCACACTGATTGGGAGCATAGCATAGCGTAGTAGAACACCCCCCACTTCCAACAAAGAACTTGCCCTTTAGGCCCTACCAAATCTCACAGATTATGGAGAGAGGCCGCAGCACACTAAATACTGACCAGTCACCATCCATTTAAGAACAAAGACACAGGAACAAGCATTTCCATGCCAAGCATCGCTCTAGCCTACAAGGCAAAGACATAAAGACCATGGCCAAACCACAGGCAGTTACTTGTACCCCTGCGCAAGGACATCAAACGCCCCGGAGTACGCATTACATGCCACTTTCCACAGCCATCAAAAAACACCACTGCTCCAGAACCTCACAAGAGACACAGCAGCAATATCCCACAGGAACTACTGGACACACATTGCATAACAACCAATTCAGTTGAACTATACCAGCATTACCCTTAGGCCTCCACAAGGGACCACAGTCATAACATATTGACCTATAAGAATCCAACCGAAATAGCCCTATTTCCATGGTCGGACATATACCCATCCCTCAAAATATACAGGTGGGAGCATGCATAAGCTAATATAGTTAGCCCCGAGTCCCAACCATCCTAACACCGGAGCAACCCCAGACCTCCTCTAGACCTAGATATACCCATAACCCCCAATGCCCTGCCACTTGGAACAAGCAGCAGGATGGAAACCACAAAACATACACATAAGGAATGAACAATCAGCTGGTTGATAAAATGCTTACAACGTGTCCGAACTTGCACACTACAATAGCAACGCCAAGTTCCGAGTGCAACAAGAGCTCCCTCCACCTCAGGCAACGTAGGATCAGATGCCATGGGCAAGGGCCACACATATCCCCCATGCACCGGCGGAAGACGTGCACAGCCAGGAAGGACGTGCGCCGCCCCCGGACCCAAACACACGATAAACCCCCCCCAAAAAAAATAAAAATAAAAATACATGCTAGGTCTCAAGCCATTTCAAAATAAGTATGGGGCGAGGACATGTTGTGCTGTTTGTTTGTTTTATGTTTTGCTGTGATGTCATTGTTATGGGAAATATTATTTTTCAAACTTGAAAAATCCTACATCTTTTTGGTCACAGAATGTTGGCAAGTATGCGTCATGTTTCCACATATAGCCCCCTCCTGTTATCCCTGCAATGCTTGTCACAAAGGGACAATGCAGTGGGTGCAAAAGTGATCAATGTTGACCATGTACAAGAAAAAGTAAAAAATGGGTAGCAGTATTCTTGCATTACCACTCTAGGGAAATAGCACACAGGTTACGGCACAATCCGCAAGGCATTTGTTACAGAAATAGCGGCCATTAACCACAAACCAAGCAGGGAATTTCTACCAGCATTAACTGACCCTAGTCTCAAAGTGGATTTGACGTCTGCTTTTACCATCAACCTTCCTGGACCTCTGGTCCTCACCATCTTGACAGCCTTTTAAAAAGAGAGGTAAACCACAGTCCACGCCGGTTTGCTTATGTGATTGTTCACTGAGTTGCCTTCTGGGAAAGAGGTGGTGGATGGATGAGTGTGAATGCTCCTTTCTTTTTTTGGGTACTAGCCAAGTGGTGAAACTCTTGAATCTTGCAAAGGAAATTTGCGAGTGGGGCCCTCTACCCTGCCAAGCCTCAACACTTTCCCGACCCTGTTCGATAAGATGAGGATACCGATCCTGCTTTAAATGGAAACTCTGGAGGTCCTTGTACAAATGAGTGAGAAAAAAAAAAACAGATCAGGTATCAGAGAGGTTTCCGATGTTCATTTCAGAAAGAGAATGTACTTTGGTGAACTTGGGGACCGGTTCCATGAGAACAATGAATGGGTGTATTTGTGGACTCAAAGTGCACATTATAAACCACCACTAGATAAATAAGTACATGTGTACTTAAGAAGGCCTTCAGCAACACGACGTTCTATATCTCATTTCTGAATTTCAGTTGTCCTTATGTCATGTGTATAACATAGGAACAAGAGCCTCTAGGGAGTGCACCCTGTATTGCAAGTGGTCTTCTCCCAGATATTTTCTGGACAAATGTATCTCCTTATTCTATCGGCAGAGATCTATCGGATACCAAGAACCCACATTCTAAAGTGCTCTTTGCTTCACACACAGGATATGGAATTGTCTGCAGCTTTTGATTTTGGGAGCAATTGTAATTCCATGAAGAACTCCCACATGTGTCCTTCAATAATCACTTGTACTACTGTACATTGTTCCGCACAATCTTTGGCTTCTGCAAGAATATCTATCAGGGACAATACACATGATGCTGCTACAGTCCCAATGGCACGCACCACAAGGCCTCTGTGGGCAAAATAACGATATGGGGCTAAATGGCTTGACCACCATAGGCCCAGTTGAACATGCCATGCTCTTTTCAACAATGTCAGGGTTAGACATCACTGGCACTGAAGATGCCTGTGTTGCCGTTTGCTCCTATTCTCTACTCCTATGCTTCTACCGTATCCACTGCTAACTCAGGTACAGGGTTGTCCTCAAGGCTACGTGCTTGACAGTTTACCCTTCCCCTATACATATCCTCTTCCAGAGATACCATAATCTCATTCAGCTTTTTGTACCAACCCTCTGCAGACAATACTTAAATCTTCTCTTTACCTCCATTGCCCCTCCAAATGTTCTTTACTGCCTTCTCCTTCCTGGAAACACATTGACCCCTAGCCAACAAAACCATCATCAGCCTCAAATGGTTCTCATAAAATGCTGCCTTCAACCAAAGGTTTTCCTTATCAGCGTTTAGCCAACAGGCAGCAACACCTGGACAGAGACTGTGTCACTCAAATGACTGCTATGCAATTGATGTATTGTCGTTTACTTCCTCTCTCTGTGCTCGTGAGGCCCCCTGCTTTATGCAGGATGCAGAACCCACTGAGCCCTTTTCTGTCGTTTGCATGGAAGCTTTTCCTATAATTCTTTGAACACAGGATAGCACACAAAGTGTGTCCCCTATCTTACATGTTTGGGCTTCCACCGGTGTCACATGTACTTTAATTCACTTCACCCTTTGTATCATGGCGGCCTCAATACTGTAATGGCCAAGTGTCTTTGTACAAAAAGAACAGTGGGGGCAGCACCATTTTTCTAAGTTACCCGTGACACTTCATGGAGTGGAGCCATACAAGGATCGAGCCCCTTTAGAGCACATAGATGCAAGGGTTCACAGAGTGGCATACCAAGCGGGGGGCAGCTTGCCACCCAGTGGGTCTTTTAAGAGCCATACCGGGACATTTGGCAGTGGGACACTTCTACTGTTCTGAACCCTCATTGACAATGCCAAATGGGAAAGGTGTTCCGCTGGCAGTACAATGTCCTGAAAATGACAGGTCGGTCCCGTGATCTGCAGATCCACTCAGCTGGATGGCAACAAAAGTCCAGCTTTTGCTACAGGCTGCTTGTGAGGGTGTCTGCAGGATGCTTAACCCACCCTGTCGTTTCAGCCTTTCCAGGGCTCACACTTTCGTGTGTAAGTTTGAGGTCTGGGCAGCAGAATGACTCTCCCAGGGACCTGACACGTTGCTCTGTAATTCATTTATTTATTCATAGCGCGTAGGAAACTGCGATCATCTGGGCGTGACAAGTACACATTCAGACAAGCATACCGAACGGGATAATCAAGCTCCTAGTGGGCCCAACATAGATGGATGGGCGATCATTACTTACAATCAACAGAGATTTACAATGGGAGGCATTTGAAATTGATGGAACGGAGGGGGGACTGTTAGCAGGGAATTTTGTCACTTAAGAAATGTGAACTGGGTGATCAGAAGTGAGAAGGGTGCATAATGCTGCATGCTTTATGAAATAATGTCTATGGCTTTAAAACCCAAGGGGGATTTGTTAGGCTCGGATTAATCTGCATGATGCTATTGTGACTTTGCATGCAGGATGGGGAGAATCATACTCCTATTGCTCAATATATTTCTATGATTATGTAAATAGTGCAAAGTTTATTATGAGGTGGGTGTGAATTCAGCCCCAAAATGAAATGAACTGAATGGCCAAGCAAGGCCTCCACTCTAACCTTAATATATAACTGAGGCCTAGTGAATGCGAAAAGTGGGATTCACTGAACCTTGGCAATATAGAAAGGCACCCAGGTGAAGGAAAGCGTGCCTTAAGACATTAATACAGCAGAGTGTGCACAATGGATTCTAACAACACGAGCTTCTGCAAATGCTGACTTCATGTAAAATGGAAAAGGCACACAGGCCGATTCATGGAATAATTAGCGCGGCGCAAGTGGGCAAAAACGTGCGAATCGCAGTGGAATAGCGAAAATCGCAGTGCAAGTGCGAAAATCGCACGAAAAGCAGCGCACGTCGATTCATGGAAGGCCGTGCGCGAGAAAACCAGCGGATGTGCGATAAAAAAGTGCGCGGCGCACGTTGGCGCACAGGCCATCTAACAGCGTGCGCCAGGTCACAGCGAAAATCGCACAGGCCACAGCGAAATTCGCACATAGCGCGGCGCACGCAACAAAAGTAGGCGGAACACGGGCGTAACACTCGGAATGGGGAACAACTTGCCAAAACGTGGGCGTCACGGGGGAAGTACAGGGCACAAGTGCGCGGAACGCCCACACGCTCGCCTACAACACGTATTCATGGAATAGAATAGGGGAAAAAAGCGCACGCTCAAACCAGCGCACAGGCACAAACACGACCGCCACAAGAAAGCAGGCGGTAGCGTCTCTGCGGCTGTAAGAAATGTGCGCCAAAAGGTGCGCCAACAAATAGCACCTATATACTGCCATGATGAATGTCCCATACTGTGGCCCTGACGTGCAAAGGGGTACCCACAAACACAGACACCCGCTGACAAAAAATACGTGTGCGTGTATACCGGGGTGCGCGGGAAGTCTCACACGCGATTTCAGCAGGGTACGTGCATCACAGGGGTTCGCGTGAAGTCATTCACGCGATCGGGCCTGGGGGAGCGGGCTATGTGTATTTCAGGGGTTCGCGTGAAGTTTCTCACGCGATCGGGCCTGGGGGAGCGTGCTACGTGTATTTCAGGGGTTCCCGTGAAGTTTCACACGCGATCGGGCCTGGGGGAGCGGGCTACGTGTATTACAGGGGTTCGCGTGAAGTTCCTCACGCGATCGGGCCTGGGGGAGCGTGCTACGTGTATTTCAGGGGTTCGCGTGAAGTTTCACACGCGATGGGGCCTGGGGGAGCGGGCTACGTGTATTACAGGGGTTCGCGTGAAGTTCCTCACGCGATCGGGCCTGGGGGAGCGGGCTACGTGTATTCCAGTGGTGCGTGAGAAGTTCCACACGCGAATAGCCTGGGCGCGTGTATTTCAGGGGTGCGCGGGAAGTTCCACACGCGAATAGCCTGGGCGCGTGTATTTCAGGGGTGCGCGGGAAGTTCCACATGCGAATAGCCTGTGCGCGTGTATTTCAGGGGTGCGCGGGAAGTTTTACACGCGAATAGCCTGGGCGCGTGTATTTCAGGGGTGCGCGGGAAGTTCCACACGCGAATAGCCTGTGCGCGTGTATTTCAGGGGTGCGCGGGAAGTATTACACGCGATTTCTGCACGGTACGTGTATTTCAGGGGTGCCGGGGAGTCCCACATGTGATTTGACAGTGTGGGTCCTCCCAGGTGTACCCTGTACATCCTCCACGGCCCCTGCAGGCAGCCCACACCACAGGGGACTACCCTGCATCTCTGGTCATGTCCCGCAGACAGCCCACCCAACATGGGCATGCCCCCCAGCAAAGGCACATGTCTCCTTGAAGTAATGAACACCAACTCATGTCCCCTTGCACCCCCACCCCCCAGCACTGTGGGGCACCTGTCAGCAGGCCCCCACCCATGTCCAACTCATGTCCCCCACCACCCCCACCCCCCAGCACTGTGGGGCACCTGCCAGCAGGCCCCCACCCATGTCCAACTCATGTCACCCACCACCCCCACCCCCCAGCCACCAGGGTCACCCTCCACCAGGCCCCCACTCATGTCTCCCACCACCCCCACACCCCAGCAGTGCAGGGGCACCCTCCACCAGGCCCCCACTCATGTCTACCACCACCCCCACCCCCCCAGCCACCAGGGGCACCCTCCACCAGGCCCCCACTCATGTCTCCCACCACCCCCACACCCCAGCAGTGCAGGGGCAGCCTCCACCAGGCCCCCACTCATGTCACCCACCACCCCCACCCCCCAGCCACCAGGGTCACCCTCCACCAGGCCCCCACCCATGTCTCCCACCACCCCCACCCCCCAGCCACCAGGGTCACCCTCCACCAGGCCCCCACTCATGTCACCCACCACCCCCACCCCCCAGCCACCAGGGTCACCCTCCACCAGGCCCCCACTCATGTCACCCACCACCCCCACCCCCCAGCCACCAGGGTCACCCTCCACCAGGCCCCCACCCATGTCTCCCACCACCCCCACCCCCCAGCCACCAGGGTCACCCTCCACCAGGCCCCCACTCATGTCACCCACCACCCCCACCCCCCAGCCACCAGGGTCACCCTCCACCAGGCCCCCACTCATGTCACCCACCACCCCCACCCCCCAGCAGTGCAGGGGCACCCTCCACCAGGCCCCCACTCATGTCACCCACCACCCCCACCCCCCAGCCACCAGGGTCACCCTCCACCAGGCCCCCACTCATGTCACCCACCACCCCCACCCCCAGCCACCAGGGGCACCCTCCACCAGGCCCCCACTCATGTCTCCCACCACCCCCACACCCCAGCAGTGCAGGGGCACCCTCCACCAGGCCCCCACTCATGTCTACCACCACCCCCCCAGCCACCAGGGGCACCCTCCATCAGGCCCCCACTCATGTCTCCCACCACCCCCACACCCCAGCAGTGCAGGGGCAGCCTCCACCAGGCCCCCACTCATGTCACCCACCACCCCCACCCCCCAGCCACCAGGGGCACCCTCCACCAGGCCCCCACTCATGTCTCCCACCACCCCCACACCCCAGCAGTGCAGGGGCAGCCTCCACCAGGCCCCCACTCATGTCTCCCACCACCCCCACACCCCAGCAGTGCAGGGGCAGCCTCCACCAGGCCCCCACTCATGTCTCCCACCACCCCCACACCCCAGCAGTGCAGGGGCACCCTCCACCAGGCCCCCACTCATGTCTCCCACCACCCCCACCCCCCAGCAGTGCAGGGGCAGCCTCCACCAGGCCCCCACTCATGTCACCCACCATCCCCACACCCCAGCCACCAGGGTCACCCTCCACCAGGCCCCCACTCATGTCACCCACCACCCCCACCCCCCAGCCACCAGGGTCACCCTCCACCAGGCCCCCACTCATGTCACCCACCACCCCCACCCCCCAGCCACCAGGGGCACCCTCCACCAGGCCCCCACTCATGTCTCCCACCACCCCCACACCCCAGCAGTGCAGGGGCAGCCTCCACCAGGCCCCCACTCATGTCTCCCACCACCCCCACACCCCAGCAGTGCAGGGGCAGCCTCCACCAGGCCCCCACTCATGTCACCCACCACCCCCACCCCCCAGCCACCAGGGTCACCCTCCACCAGGCCCCCACTCATGTCTCCCACCACCCCCACACCCCAGCAGTGCAGGGGCAGCCTCCACCAGGCCCCCACTCATGTCTCCCACCACCCCCACCCCCCAGCAGTGCAGGGGCAGCCTCCACCAGGCCCCCACTCATGTCACCCACCACCCCCACCCCCCAGCCACCAGGGTCACCCTCCACCAGGCCCCCACTCATGTCACCCACCACCCCCACCCCCCAGCCACCAGGGTCACCCTCCACCAGGCCCCCACTCATGTCACCCACCACCCCCACCCCCCAGCCACCAGGGGCACCCTCCACCAGGCCCCCACTCATGTCTCCCACCACCCCCACCCCCCAGCCACCAGGGTCACCCTCCACCAGGCCCCCACTCATGTCTCCCACCACCCCCACACCCCAGCAGTGCAGGGGCAGCCTCCACCAGGCCCCCACTCATGTCTCCCACCACCCCCACCCCCCAGCAGTGCAGGGGCAGCCTCCACCAGGCCCCCACTCATGTCACCCACCACCCCCACCCCCCAGCCACCAGGGTCACCCTCCACCAGGCCCCCACTCATGTCACCCACCACCCCCACCCCCCAGCCACCAGGGTCACCCTCCACCAGGCCCCCACTCATGTCTCCCACCACCCCCACACCCCAGCAGTGCAGGGGCAGCCTCCACCAGGCCCCCACTCATGTCACCCACCACCCCCACCCCCCAGCCACCAGGGTCACCCTCCACCAGGCCCCCACTCATGTCTCCCACCACCCCCACACCCCAGCAGTGCAGGGGCACCCTCCACCAGGCCCCCACTCATGTCACCCACCACCCCCACCCCCCAGCCACCAGGGTCACCCTCCACCAGGCCCCCACTCATGTCTCCCACCACCCCCACACCCCAGCAGTGCAGGGGCACCCTCCACCAGGCCCCCACTCATGTCTCCCACCACCCCCACCCCCCAGCAGTGCAGGGGCAGCCTCCACCAGGCACCCACACATGTCCCCCTGCCCCCAGGTCCTGACGATACTCAATCATGGCAGTAATGGCCAGCATACCCAGCACAAACACCCAGGCAAGGATTGCATCCACCCACATAGTGAATGCAATTACATGATACAACCCCAATGGCAAGTCTGTAAATGAACACATGTCCGTCACACACACATACACAATGGGTGCAAGTGAATGTCAAAACCCATATCATGACATGTATGAAACCAATGAGAAAATACCACAAGTGAAAGTTAAAAAACATGTATTAAAGATGAAAAATAAGTAAAAAAATCAAACATACAACAATGGGGATAACAAAATAAATGGTCCATGTCCGAGAACAAATGTAAAAATAAAAAAAACAAAGTAATCCAAAAACAAATGTTGTCCAAAGCAAAATCATGTGGAAGTAAAATAATGAAAAACCATTTCCTCATGGTGAACACAATAATTAATAAAAAAAATGTTTCTTCAAAAAGCAAACTATATACACGAAAATTCCAGGGTCCATGAGCCCAACACCATAAATGAAACCTACTACTACCTAATGAAAATAATATATACAAAAAAGTGGCCATTGTCAGAGCGGTCCAAAAAAACAAAAATTAATAAAGGAAACCTAACACTAACTAACTAAATAACTATATACAAAGGCAGCGGGCAGATCCTGCGGCTCACTCGGTGATGTTGCTGGCCAGGGCATCATCGAACTCCATGTCGATGTCCTGGAGGCGGGACTCTGTCCTGGCCCCGAGGTCTCGCAGGGATAACCCCATGTCCAGCTCAAACTCCCTGCGAGCTTCCTCGAGGCACTCAGCCCGCCTCAACGCCCGAAGCATGGAGAACTCCGCCCTGACCATGGTGAGCCGCTCCTCTTCCGCCCGCTGCCGCTCCGCACCTATCCGCTGGACCAACTGCTCCCACACGGAAGACACCACCATCCCAGGGTTGCCCTGCCCTCCGGCCGATGCCTGCCCCTCTGATCTTGAAGGCCCCGAGCCATGATGCCTCCCACGTCGAGCCTGCTGCTGCCTCCGACGCCACTGCCTCTGCCAGCACGACGGCATCCAGGCTGATGGAAACCACCGACGCCGTCGTGCACGTGCCCTGCCTGATGATGCTGTCACATCTTCCATCTGCTGGGGTCCAGTTGCTGTGTTGTCCACCCCTGCTGGACCTCCGACTCCCAACTGTGGCAGGGATGGGATCCCCACCGAGCTGGCTGCATTGGTCGGGGCAGGTCCACAGGGGGCCCTGGTGGCATCTGGGCCGGAAGACGGCAAGGAGAACGACTGGTGTATAGCCTGCACAGAGGAGGAGAGGGACGCCAGATTGGACAACACATGCAGGAAACCCCCGAACATGGCCGATCCCAATTGGGCCACGTCGGCACGGTGCACTTCGTGATGACGTGCGTCCTCCTCCCGGGAAGCACGCACGGCATCACGAATCACAGCCGTGCGCATCGTGACCCCAATCAGGACCTTCTCCACACGGCCAGGGGTTCCCACGTCCGCAGGTGGAGGGGAGTCAGGTGACATGGACATCCCCTCTACCTGCGGACGGGCCTGGGACGGGGCATCCCTGCTGGTGCATGGTGGTGCACTCACAGGGTCAGGGACAGCGACATGCACAGGCCCCTCCACGGTGACCTGTGCTGCCTCCTGCCCCTGGCCCTGGACTGCACCACTTGCACCAGCAGGGATGCCCCCACCAGGCCCATGTGTGCCCCAGTGGCGGCCTCCTCCTCCTCTGTGCAAACCACCAACCTGGATGGCTCCTCACCGTCTCCCACCGTAGCAGGCCCCTGTGGGGGCTCACCCACCCCTTCCGCTGCAGCCGTGGGGGCATCCCCGCCGCCTTGCTCCACAGCGCCGTCTCCGCCCTCTTCTTCACTAGCCGCTGCGTAGAGGGAGACAAAGAACACAAGCATCAGGGCACTGTACAATGGTCCCCTAGACAGGAAGCAATAGCAGATGAGCACCACTGTCAAAGTACACTTCCATCATGTCCCTCCACAACACATGGGTCAGTCCAGGCAAAACACACACAGTAACAGGCATGGTGCATGCCATGGACATTTCCATGCATGTCCAATGGACTCTTGAAACATTCAATGATATGTAACTCACATGCATCATGGCTCATGCCTATCACATGCACACACTTCACCTCAGTCACATCCATCTGGCCCCAAACACACCAAACACAGCGAATACAAGGGTAATTTGGCTGCTTCACTGAATCTGTGCATTGTCACACACATGTGTCATGCATCCATGGCATGCACAAGTCACAGACACGCAGGTCAGGCACACAGACATGGCTACCATATATGTACCTGGCATCAGCACCCATCCCTCACCCCCACCCATGTCCAGGTACAGAGACTGGCATGCTCTCATGTTCAAAATCTGCATAGGGCTCCCCATGCGGCATTTGAACACATGCAACAACCATGTGGGTCACACATCACTGGTCGCACATGCATTACCATGATGTCCCTGCACACATACATGCATACATGGCCTATGGCACACATACAGGCAAGTATCATAGAACCAGCACACCGCAACATGCCATGTCTCACACAGTAATGCTTGGACACTTACCGCTCAACTCCAGACGGGCCTCCCTCTCAAGGATCTGGGCGTGGAGCGCTGGGCGTACGCGTTCCAGGACCCTCATCTGGATGGAACTCATGCGGCCCCGGCCCCCCTCCACGAGGCGCCGGGCCTTCACAAGGGTCCTGGACCTCAAGTCCTCCCAGCGCTTCTTGATCTTCAGGACGTTGCAGGTTGCCACCCCCTCCGCGTTGATGGCAACCACACAGTCGGCCCAGATCCTCTCCCGTCCTTCCTTGCTGGCACGGGACGATCCAAAGAGGGCATCATACTGCCCCAGGTCATGCTCCACCAGGACACCAACTTCGGTGTCAGTGAAGCTGGTGCCCCTCTGCCCCTCTGGCCTGGGGTTGCCACTGGTGCCAGATGTGGAAGTGCCCGACATGGCAACCCCAGAGGCAGGTGTGGGTGGGCAACTGGGTCCTGGGGCTGGGCTGTGGAGCGATGTAATCCCAGTCGGGAGTCTTCAGTTCCAGCAGGGGTGGACACAGCAACTGGACCCCTGCAGATGGCTGATGTGCAGGCACCAAATGGCAGGGCACGGTGGCAGCAGGCAGGCAGGCAGGCAGGCAGCAGCAGATGGCACGTGGGAGGCTGCTCGGGGCACTGGGGGGCAGTAACTCGGCCTTCTGGGCAGGAGCGTGGTCTTCCGTGTGTTTTCGCGTGGCCAGCTTGATACGGAGTGATTTGGCACGTGAAAATCCTGCACGTCAGCGTGAAATCCGAGGAAAGGCCCTTAGCGCGTAAGCGCGTCAGCACGCATACGCGATTCTATTGGACCAGAGTCCCTCAGCGCGTAAGCGCGTCTGTGACGTGACCCGCACGGGTGTTCCCCACTCAGCACGTGATGACGGAGCACACGTGGAAATACTGCACGTCAGAGTGTCATCGCGTGTAATTGGACAAAAGTGCGCGTACACGCGATTGGCCTATGTACGTGTATTTTATGGGTGCGCGGGCACTTACACACGCAAGTACGTCAGCGAACCTGTATTGTATAGGGGTGCGCGGGAAGTATTACACGCGATTTCTGCACGGTACGTGTATTTCAGGGGTGCCGGGGAGTCCCACATGTGATTTGACAGTGTGGGTCCTCCCAGGTGTACCCTGTACATCCTCCACGGCCCCTGCAGGCAGCCCACACCACAGGGGACTACCCTGCATCTCTGGTCATGTCCCGCAGACAGCCCACCCAACATGGGCATGCCCCCCAGCAAAGGCACATGTCTCCTTGAAGTAATGAACACCAACTCATGTCCCCTTGCACCCCCACCCCCCAGCACTGTGGGGCACCTGTCAGCAGGCCCCCACCCATGTCCAACTCATGTCCCCCACCACCCCCACCCCCCAGCACTGTGGGGCACCTGCCAGCAGGCCCCCACCCATGTCCAACTCATGTCACCCACCACCCCCACCCCCCAGCCACCAGGGTCACCCTCCACCAGGCCCCCACTCATGTCTCCCACCACCCCCACACCCCAGCAGTGCAGGGGCACCCTCCACCAGGCCCCCACTCATGTCTACCACCACCCCCACCCCCCCAGCCACCAGGGGCACCCTCCACCAGGCCCCCACTCATGTCTCCCACCACCCCCACACCCCAGCAGTGCAGGGGCAGCCTCCACCAGGCCCCCACTCATGTCACCCACCACCCCCACCCCCCAGCCACCAGGGTCACCCTCCACCAGGCCCCCACCCATGTCTCCCACCACCCCCACCCCCCAGCCACCAGGGTCACCCTCCACCAGGCCCCCACTCATGTCACCCACCACCCCCACCCCCCAGCCACCAGGGTCACCCTCCACCAGGCCCCCACTCATGTCACCCACCACCCCCACCCCCCAGCCACCAGGGTCACCCTCCACCAGGCCCCCACCCATGTCTCCCACCACCCCCACCCCCCAGCCACCAGGGTCACCCTCCACCAGGCCCCCACTCATGTCACCCACCACCCCCACCCCCCAGCCACCAGGGTCACCCTCCACCAGGCCCCCACTCATGTCACCCACCACCCCCACCCCCCAGCAGTGCAGGGGCACCCTCCACCAGGCCCCCACTCATGTCACCCACCACCCCCACCCCCCAGCCACCAGGGTCACCCTCCACCAGGCCCCCACTCATGTCACCCACCACCCCCACCCCCAGCCACCAGGGGCACCCTCCACCAGGCCCCCACTCATGTCTCCCACCACCCCCACACCCCAGCAGTGCAGGGGCACCCTCCACCAGGCCCCCACTCATGTCTACCACCACCCCCCAGCCACCAGGGGCACCCTCCATCAGGCCCCCACTCATGTCTCCCACCACCCCCACACCCCAGCAGTGCAGGGGCAGCCTCCACCAGGCCCCCACTCATGTCACCCACCACCCCCACCCCCCAGCCACCAGGGGCACCCTCCACCAGGCCCCCACTCATGTCTCCCACCACCCCCACACCCCAGCAGTGCAGGGGCAGCCTCCACCAGGCCCCCACTCATGTCTCCCACCACCCCCACACCCCAGCAGTGCAGGGGCAGCCTCCACCAGGCCCCCACTCATGTCTCCCACCACCCCCACACCCCAGCAGTGCAGGGGCACCCTCCACCAGGCCCCCACTCATGTCTCCCACCACCCCCACCCCCCAGCAGTGCAGGGGCAGCCTCCACCAGGCCCCCACTCATGTCACCCACCATCCCCACACCCCAGCCACCAGGGTCACCCTCCACCAGGCCCCCACTCATGTCACCCACCACCCCCACCCCCCAGCCACCAGGGTCACCCTCCACCAGGCCCCCACTCATGTCACCCACCACCCCCACCCCCCAGCCACCAGGGGCACCCTCCACCAGGCCCCCACTCATGTCTCCCACCACCCCCACACCCCAGCAGTGCAGGGGCAGCCTCCACCAGGCCCCCACTCATGTCTCCCACCACCCCCACACCCCAGCAGTGCAGGGGCAGCCTCCACCAGGCCCCCACTCATGTCACCCACCACCCCCACCCCCCAGCCACCAGGGTCACCCTCCACCAGGCCCCCACTCATGTCTCCCACCACCCCCACACCCCAGCAGTGCAGGGGCAGCCTCCACCAGGCCCCCACTCATGTCTCCCACCACCCCCACCCCCCAGCAGTGCAGGGGCAGCCTCCACCAGGCCCCCACTCATGTCACCCACCACCCCCACCCCCCAGCCACCAGGGTCACCCTCCACCAGGCCCCCACTCATGTCACCCACCACCCCCACCCCCCAGCCACCAGGGTCACCCTCCACCAGGCCCCCACTCATGTCACCCACCACCCCCACCCCCCAGCCACCAGGGGCACCCTCCACCAGGCCCCCACTCATGTCTCCCACCACCCCCACCCCCCAGCCACCAGGGTCACCCTCCACCAGGCCCCCACTCATGTCTCCCACCACCCCCACACCCCAGCAGTGCAGGGGCAGCCTCCACCAGGCCCCCACTCATGTCTCCCACCACCCCCACCCCCCAGCAGTGCAGGGGCAGCCTCCACCAGGCCCCCACTCATGTCACCCACCACCCCCACCCCCCAGCCACCAGGGTCACCCTCCACCAGGCCCCCACTCATGTCACCCACCACCCCCACCCCCCAGCCACCAGGGTCACCCTCCACCAGGCCCCCACTCATGTCTCCCACCACCCCCACACCCCAGCAGTGCAGGGGCAGCCTCCACCAGGCCCCCACTCATGTCACCCACCACCCCCACCCCCCAGCCACCAGGGTCACCCTCCACCAGGCCCCCACTCATGTCTCCCACCACCCCCACACCCCAGCAGTGCAGGGGCACCCTCCACCAGGCCCCCACTCATGTCACCCACCACCCCCACCCCCCAGCCACCAGGGTCACCCTCCACCAGGCCCCCACTCATGTCTCCCACCACCCCCACACCCCAGCAGTGCAGGGGCACCCTCCACCAGGCCCCCACTCATGTCTCCCACCACCCCCACCCCCCAGCAGTGCAGGGGCAGCCTCCACCAGGCACCCACACATGTCCCCCTGCCCCCAGGTCCTGACGATACTCAATCATGGCAGTAATGGCCAGCATACCCAGCACAAACACCCAGGCAAGGATTGCATCCACCCACATAGTGAATGCAATTACATGATACAACCCCAATGGCAAGTCTGTAAATGAACACATGTCCGTCACACACACATACACAATGGGTGCAAGTGAATGTCAAAACCCATATCATGACATGTATGAAACCAATGAGAAAATACCACAAGTGAAAGTTAAAAAACATGTATTAAAGATGAAAAATAAGTAAAAAAATCAAACATACAACAATGGGGATAACAAAATAAATGGTCCATGTCCGAGAACAAATGTAAAAATAAAAAAAACAAAGTAATCCAAAAACAAATGTTGTCCAAAGCAAAATCATGTGGAAGTAAAATAATGAAAAACCATTTCCTCATGGTGAACACAATAATTAATAAAAAAAATGTTTCTTCAAAAAGCAAACTATATACACGAAAATTCCAGGGTCCATGAGCCCAACACCATAAATGAAACCTACTACTACCTAATGAAAATAATATATACAAAAAAGTGGCCATTGTCAGAGCGGTCCAAAAAAACAAAAATTAATAAAGGAAACCTAACACTAACTAACTAAATAACTATATACAAAGGCAGCGGGCAGATCCTGCGGCTCACTCGGTGATGTTGCTGGCCAGGGCATCATCGAACTCCATGTCGATGTCCTGGAGGCGGGACTCTGTCCTGGCCCCGAGGTCTCGCAGGGATAACCCCATGTCCAGCTCAAACTCCCTGCGAGCTTCCTCGAGGCACTCAGCCCGCCTCAACGCCCGAAGCATGGAGAACTCCGCCCTGACCATGGTGAGCCGCTCCTCTTCCGCCCGCTGCCGCTCCGCACCTATCCGCTGGACCAACTGCTCCCACACGGAAGACACCACCATCCCAGGGTTGCCCTGCCCTCCGGCCGATGCCTGCCCCTCTGATCTTGAAGGCCCCGAGCCATGATGCCTCCCACGTCGAGCCTGCTGCTGCCTCCGACGCCACTGCCTCTGCCAGCACGACGGCATCCAGGCTGATGGAAACCACCGACGCCGTCGTGCACGTGCCCTGCCTGATGATGCTGTCACATCTTCCATCTGCTGGGGTCCAGTTGCTGTGTTGTCCACCCCTGCTGGACCTCCGACTCCCAACTGTGGCAGGGATGGGATCCCCACCGAGCTGGCTGCATTGGTCGGGGCAGGTCCACAGGGGGCCCTGGTGGCATCTGGGCCGGAAGACGGCAAGGAGAACGACTGGTGTATAGCCTGCACAGAGGAGGAGAGGGACGCCAGATTGGACAACACATGCAGGAAACCCCCGAACATGGCCGATCCCAATTGGGCCACGTCGGCACGGTGCACTTCGTGATGACGTGCGTCCTCCTCCCGGGAAGCACGCACGGCATCACGAATCACAGCCGTGCGCATCGTGACCCCAATCAGGACCTTCTCCACACGGCCAGGGGTTCCCACGTCCGCAGGTGGAGGGGAGTCAGGTGACATGGACATCCCCTCTACCTGCGGACGGGCCTGGGACGGGGCATCCCTGCTGGTGCATGGTGGTGCACTCACAGGGTCAGGGACAGCGACATGCACAGGCCCCTCCACGGTGACCTGTGCTGCCTCCTGCCCCTGGCCCTGGACTGCACCACTTGCACCAGCAGGGATGCCCCCACCAGGCCCATGTGTGCCCCAGTGGCGGCCTCCTCCTCCTCTGTGCAAACCACCAACCTGGATGGCTCCTCACCGTCTCCCACCGTAGCAGGCCCCTGTGGGGGCTCACCCACCCCTTCCGCTGCAGCCGTGGGGGCATCCCCGCCGCCTTGCTCCACAGCGCCGTCTCCGCCCTCTTCTTCACTAGCCGCTGCGTAGAGGGAGACAAAGAACACAAGCATCAGGGCACTGTACAATGGTCCCCTAGACAGGAAGCAATAGCAGATGAGCACCACTGTCAAAGTACACTTCCATCATGTCCCTCCACAACACATGGGTCAGTCCAGGCAAAACACACACAGTAACAGGCATGGTGCATGCCATGGACATTTCCATGCATGTCCAATGGACTCTTGAAACATTCAATGATATGTAACTCACATGCATCATGGCTCATGCCTATCACATGCACACACTTCACCTCAGTCACATCCATCTGGCCCCAAACACACCAAACACAGCGAATACAAGGGTAATTTGGCTGCTTCACTGAATCTGTGCATTGTCACACACATGTGTCATGCATCCATGGCATGCACAAGTCACAGACACGCAGGTCAGGCACACAGACATGGCTACCATATATGTACCTGGCATCAGCACCCATCCCTCACCCCCACCCATGTCCAGGTACAGAGACTGGCATGCTCTCATGTTCAAAATCTGCATAGGGCTCCCCATGCGGCATTTGAACACATGCAACAACCATGTGGGTCACACATCACTGGTCGCACATGCATTACCATGATGTCCCTGCACACATACATGCATACATGGCCTATGGCACACATACAGGCAAGTATCATAGAACCAGCACACCGCAACATGCCATGTCTCACACAGTAATGCTTGGACACTTACCGCTCAACTCCAGACGGGCCTCCCTCTCAAGGATCTGGGCGTGGAGCGCTGGGCGTACGCGTTCCAGGACCCTCATCTGGATGGAACTCATGCGGCCCCGGCCCCCCTCCACGAGGCGCCGGGCCTTCACAAGGGTCCTGGACCTCAAGTCCTCCCAGCGCTTCTTGATCTTCAGGACGTTGCAGGTTGCCACCCCCTCCGCGTTGATGGCAACCACACAGTCGGCCCAGATCCTCTCCCGTCCTTCCTTGCTGGCACGGGACGATCCAAAGAGGGCATCATACTGCCCCAGGTCATGCTCCACCAGGACACCAACTTCGGTGTCAGTGAAGCTGGTGCCCCTCTGCCCCTCTGGCCTGGGGTTGCCACTGGTGCCAGATGTGGAAGTGCCCGACATGGCAACCCCAGAGGCAGGTGTGGGTGGGCAACTGGGTCCTGGGGCTGGGCTGTGGAGCGATGTAATCCCAGTCGGGAGTCTTCAGTTCCAGCAGGGGTGGACACAGCAACTGGACCCCTGCAGATGGCTGATGTGCAGGCACCAAATGGCAGGGCACGGTGGCAGCAGGCAGGCAGGCAGGCAGGCAGCAGCAGATGGCACGTGGGAGGCTGCTCGGGGCACTGGGGGGCAGTAACTCGGCCTTCTGGGCAGGAGCGTGGTCTTCCGTGTGTTTTCGCGTGGCCAGCTTGATACGGAGTGATTTGGCACGTGAAAATCCTGCACGTCAGCGTGAAATCCGAGGAAAGGCCCTTAGCGCGTAAGCGCGTCAGCACGCATACGCGATTCTATTGGACCAGAGTCCCTCAGCGCGTAAGCGCGTCTGTGACGTGACCCGCACGGGTGTTCCCCACTCAGCACGTGATGACGGAGCACACGTGGAAATACTGCACGTCAGAGTGTCATCGCGTGTAATTGGACAAAAGTGCGCGTACACGCGATTGGCCTATGTACGTGTATTTTATGGGTGCGCGGGCACTTACACACGCAAGTACGTCAGCGAACCTGTATCCCGTGGTGCGTGTGAATTTCCACACGCTATTGGACTGGGAACTGGATTCCAGGGGTGCGCGGGTCACACGCTCGCCTAGAACACGCGCAAAGCATAAATTTGCGCACTTTAACAATAACAAGCTCAGACGCCAGGATGAACATACCGTTCCTAGCAGCAGTGGCAGTGGGCTACCAAAGGAGGAGGAGGAGGATAGTCAGGGCCAGAATATTCACACCCAGAACCAGCCTTTTCGGGATGCCTGATGACCAGGTGTATGGGAGGTACAGGTTTCCACCACACATTATACTGGACTTGGTGAGTGAGTGGGAGGATGACCTCACATCACCCACCCTGTGCTCCCAAGCACTCAGCCCCCTGGAGAAGGTCCTCAATGTACTGCACTTCTTAGCCACTGGATCATTTCAGCGGACAAGTGCCATAGTGGGTGGGGTGTCACAGGCCACCCAGTCACGCTGCCTACACCAGGTCTTGAACATCATCACTGCACGCCCATCAGTCCGCAGGCACATATACCTGCCCAGAACACCTGCAGAAAGGCATGCTGCCGCCCTGGATTTTTACGGTGTGGCACGATTCCCCAAAGTGCTAGGTGCCATCGACTGCACCCATGTGGCTCTACGTCCCCCCAGGGCATCTGAGCACATCTATAGGAACCGCAAGCACTGGCATTCCATCAACGTGCAGGTAGCATGTAATGCCAAGGGAATCATCACCTCAGTATATGCCAACTATCCCGGCTCCACCCACGACAGCTTCATTTACCGAATGTCCACCCTAAGCCGGGACCTAGAAGCTGGGCGGCATGGTGATACATGGCTGCTTGGTGAGTATGTATGCCACTGCACATGCATGCATGTTGGATACTGAGCAAGGTCACAACCCCACCAATGATACCAATCACCACCTCCACAGGGGACAGTGCCTACCCTCTCAGCCCCCACATGATGACGCCAATTCGGAACCCCACCACGCCACCCGAGGTAAGATATAACACAGCCCACATTACGACCCGTGGCATAGTGGAGCGCACATTCGGAGTGCTAAAGTCACGCTTTCGCTCCCTTGACCGTTCTGGCGGGCAACTGTTATACGCTCCCCCAGTAGTGTGCAGGATCATAGTGGCAGCATGTGTCCTGCTCAACGTTGCAACACGCCGGGGCCTGGCCGTGGACATGGTGGTGGCCCCACATCCCCAACCACATGCACAGCCGCTGCGCATGGGAGGGGAAAGGGCATGGGGGGAGGCAGCCCGTACACAGCTAGTGGCTAATTACTTCACATAGAAATCACACCCCTGTGGAGTGCACACTGCCCTGGCACATTCCATCTGACAATCAATGATGACTCAACCTGACACTGATCCTGAATGTCTGGAGAATGAACCGTGAATACTATATCAGCCTGAGATTGTTCAACTGGAAGTGTCACAATGTGTGCATCCCTACCCACACAGACACCACCAATGCAGTTTTGTGAAGTTACACATTCAAGCAGCTAAAATGAATACCCACTTGCAAAATGCAACAAGAGGACAGTGCCATGTCAGCCAACCCAAGCCCAGCACCGCCACACGACACACCGTGCCATGTCATGCTATTTGCAGGTAAACAAAGTAATCCCCACAACATGACACTAGTCTCACTATGTACAGTGTCCCTATTAGAAACCTGCAACACCTGAAATGCTCACAGCAATGCCGGACCAACAACATACTTGAGCACGTACTACCATTAACATGACATCACAAATGTTACATATTAGTAGTCTCACCACCTGGAAATGCCTGCACTCCCACCACTACCAACTGTGCAGTGTTGGCGCCATGTAGAGTTGTAGGTGCACTGCTGCCAACATGGACCCCATCTCCAGACTAGAGGTCCTTGTGTAGACATGAGGAAGGGACCTGCAAATTGGGAGGTAGACACAGAAGAAGAGTTACACATCAATGCAACATGCAGTGTACAACACAACAGCAATATGCACTAGGAATGTATACACAGTATTGACTACAGACTGCCCACACAGCTCATGGGAGTCCAACGTCACTGTGTAATTCACTGTCACTTGGGCACACCCTTTGCAAGCCCATGGAAACGGGAAGCAGGAGGGGTGTGTGTGACTCAAACCCAAGCATCTGAACCAAATACATTACAAGCCTGCATGTGCCCAGCCACAATGCAGCGTATGCCCACAGGAACCACGGAAGCCAACAAATCGTCCCAAAAAAATTGGGAATAAAAGAAATCAAAATAAAAATGAAAATAAGAAACAATCAAAAATGGCCATTGATGGGCCCGGGGGGGTTGGGGAGGCCACCCAGGAGGTCCGAGGACAGGATGCACACCAGAACCCACCTGCGTGGATCCTGGGAAGATAAAACACCTCCATGGGCTCATGGCCCACACGGCTACCCTATTGTGGGAGTATCACTGCTGTCGCTATTATCACCCTGTGCAGCTGCATCCGGAGGTGGTTGCACTATGGGAGGCAGCCCACGCAAGGCCCTAGTCTGCTCCTCCATGGCTGCAAGCATGCGGGTGTGGTAGGTCTGGTTCTGGAGGATGAGTGTGCGGAGGTCCCCATGCAACAACTCACGGGATGCCCGGACCTCCGCCCTCGTTGCCTGCATCTCAGCTGAGAGCGTACGGGTGAGACACTCCAGCTGCTGTTCTGTCCTTTGGTGTGTTGAAGCCTCAAGCTCAACAAGAGTCGTCCTGAGGTGAAGGAGCTCCTGCCTCAGGGCTTCCCTGTGGCCCTGGGACTCAATGGAGATGGCCTCCTGCAGAGTCGCCAGTGCCGCCCGCCTGTCCCTGTTGGACCCCAACATGTCCTCCCTGTGTGACTGGCAGATGGAGTCGGTTGCCTGCTCTAGTCGCTCCATCAGCCTTTCTGGGGGGACAATGGAAGTGGCCACCCTATCCATGGCCTGAGCCATCATCTCGGATGATGCAGCCTGTTGTGTTGCCATACCGTAAATGGATTGCTCCCATGCGGTATTGCCGGTTGGCGTACGGCCACCACGTCGGCGGGCACCACACCTGTCTGGGGCAAGGCGAACTGTGCCTTGCTGTGCCGGCACTGCCTGAGGCTGCAGGACTGCATTCCCCCTCTGATCTGCTGGCCCAGGAACAGGATCAGATGTCGCGGAGTGTGACCCTGCATCCGTAACCACCGAAGGCGTAGCTGCCAACACTGACATCCCCATGGAGGGTTCTGACCCTGGTGCAGGTAGGTGAGACAGAACAGAATCCCTCCCTGGAACACTCACCTGCGACGGCACGTAGGTCTCATCCGAATCAACACCTGAGTACAGCTCGGGGGAGGTGCAGCCAGAGACACCCCTTGAGAGCACGACCTGCAGCACTTGTGGGTTCTCCCCCACCACCACACCACGTCTCTCACTGGTGGTTGGTCGGCCCTCGGACCCCTCCTGGGTCTGCACCATCTCCACAACCCCAGCAGTATCAGGTGCGTCTTCCCCTGCAAAGACATGAAAACAAAGAAATGGAAACAGGCATTAGCACCATGGCACACAATGAGGGCTGAGAAGCAAGAGAACCAGTACTTGATTGACACATGTCCCACATGACTAAAACCCTCCCATGCATGCACCCTCACTGCGTATGAAGTGCAGGCAAATGGCACACACTGATGACACCAAGATGGAAGATGAACACATTTTCTGCATGCTGCCTGGCAGTGGCATCACACATTGGCCTGTGATTGCCAGGTGAAACACACATGCCGTCACACAGATGGCATGTACCATTGCTATTGAGTGAAGATGGAGAGGAGGGCAGCACCTATTCATTCAGTCCAGTTCCCGCATGTAATCGCTTTTCTAATTCTAACAGGTCAGATTTTTCACCTGGAGCTGCCAGTCTGAAATGGTCCAATTGCACAGGGACATGTGTGTACAAATGATATCCAGGTAACAAAGTCACTCCACTTTACCATAGCCATGTCAGACATGTGACTAGTGGACAGCGACATGCCTAGTGAAAGTGGTGGATTGCAAACAAACTAACTGAATGAACAGTGAAAAATAAGCAACTATGTTGTGGCAAGGTGACACTTCAAGGGCAACTGGTGTGCAGTTGGGCTAGATGTCTACTGTTGGCAGAAGGGATACTGCTATGGCCAAATGCAGCTGCGCAGGAAGTATTGCATGAAGCACATGGCTGACCCATACGACTCAGGCGCACACACTCTCACCTGGCACACAAACAGAAGCCCTCACACACACACCATGCACATGGATGACACACACATGCATGTGCACTCACCGGACAATGCCTCGTAATCAGCCAGATCTCCCACGCCTTGGATCTGTTCCTCCGTGACGTAGGTCCCAGCGACTGACTCATGTGGAGTGAGTTCCATGTCTACTACTGGAGACCCACCTCCAGTCACTAGAGTTGCGGCATGACTTGAGGCCAGCTTACTCTTTGCCCTGCGCTTTAGGTCATTCCAGCGCTTATAGCAATCATTGGCTGTGCGCCTCACGATTCCAAGGGCACTTACGATGTCCGCAACGGTCTGCCAGTGTGCCTGGCGTTGTGCAGGTGTGGTCTTGGATCCTGCAACAATGACCATCTCGTTGTCATGTCCGGACACATACTCGACAAGTGCATTCAGTTCGTCGTCCGTGAAGCTGGGCTTCCTGGATGGGCCGGACTGTGTAGCCGTGTCTGGGGCATCAGCCTGTGCCGGACGAGCACTCTTCCTCTTCCGCTTGGAAGGTGGTGGTGATCCTGAGTGTCCTGCGCCGCTCTGGACACTAGGGGCAGGAGCCCTGGTGGACTCTGTATCAGGAGTGTGGGATTGCACACTCAGCATGGGAGTTGGTGCAGGCATTGGCTCTAGTGTGATGGTGTCAGGGGGAATGTCAGCAGCATGGACTAGGACCGACACTGTCCTGGCTGGGTGTGTGAGGGCTGGGGTGGATGGAGCCGCAGCTGCCCCTGCAGCCTCTCCGCCCTGCCTCCTTGGTGCAGCAGATGACCTTGCTGGCCCAGATTCACGTGGCATGGTGACATCAACGTGCACCAGCGCACGTGTCATAGGCCTGCTGACCTGGAAGTCAGCCATGGAGTCAGCCAGATCTGGTGCCACAATGGGCTGGTCCAACAAGGGCTGAGCATGGATGGTGTCAGCCACATCAGCCTCAACGGGAGGGGGGGGGGATTATGGGTGCCCTTGACTGGTCCTCCACACATGGGGGGACAGGCTCACCCTGCAAGTAACGACCACGTCCCCTACCGGATCCACCACGGCCACCACTTGTGGCTCTTCCACCTTTGCCACCCTTACGGTATCCTCGCCTCCCAGCCATGGCACTGATGTAAATGTGCGTATGGGAGTGGCTGGAAACTATTGTCCTGGGCAATTGGGGGTCAAAGGGGTTGGGTACCAGATGGTAATTGTACCCTAGTGCTCTTGCAAGGCTGATTGTAACCCCTGGGGAAAGATGACGGGTCACGCTACGCACAGGAGCCCCAAAAAAGGGAGATGACGTGCACGCAACCCCTCCTAGACCACGTGTGCAGAAAGAAAAACCTGCACTACGCTGTGGCACCCAGTAACACAAGAATGAACGTATGCGTGTCACACGCAGCCTAGAATGACCTCTGAAGGGGTAGGCTACACACGGGGCAAGCACAGATGTTAGATACGTGCGTGACTCACCGTCTGCCTGGTAAACGAGCGTGTAAAAGGAGCACGTTTTGTTGGCAACACCCCCGCCAAAAGAAGATTTGTACGCTGTCTGAGGAGACAGGACAACAGTAGAAGGGAACACTGTTTGAGGGAACAGGCCCAGGTAAACCAGTAAAAGCGAAAAAAGAGAAAAAGCTGTCAGAGGTAACAGGGAATACGAACTTGAAACGCCGTGAAGTAAATCGCGTGTGAAACGACAAGAAGTACAGAATTCACCCACTCGCTCTCCACGAAAAGCACGTACAAGGAAAACGTGTTCTACACATACCTTTTATACAGGAACACACGTCCAGCGTCACTTACGCGGCGTGTACGCGCTAGGGCCATTTCCACCAATTACACGCTTTGTCACTTCTGCGTGTAGGGACATTTCCACCAATTACACGCTTTGTCACTTCTGCGTGTAGGGCCATTTCCGCCAATTACACGCTTTGTCACTTCTGCGTGTAGGGCCATTTCCACCAATCACACGCTTTGTCACTTCTGCGTGTAGGGCCATTTCCAACAATCACACGCGATTACACTCTGAAGTGCAGTCTTTCCACGTGTGCTCTGTCATCACGTGCTGTGTGGGAAACACCCGTGCGGGTCACGTCACAGACGCGCTTACGCGCTGAGGGCCTTTCCTCGGTTTTCACGCTGACGTGCAGGATTTTCACGTGCCAAATCACTCCGTACCAAGCTGGCCACGCCTACGCACACGGAATACCACGCTCCTGCCCGGAAGGCCGAACTACTGCCCCCCAGAGCCCCGAGCACGCTCCCACCTGCTGCTGCCTGACTGCCTGCTGCCCCTGCACTGCTGGGGGGTGGGGGTGATAGGGGACATGGGTGGGGGCCTGGTGGAGGGTGCCCCTGCACTGCTGGGGGGTGGGGGTGATAGGGGACATGGGTGGGGGCCTGGTGGAGGGTGCCCCTAGTGGCGGGGGGGTGGGGGTGGTGGGAGACATGAGTGGGGGCCTGGTGGAGGGTGCCCCTGCACTGCTGGGGGGTGGGTGTGATAGGGGACATGGGTGGGGGCCTGGTGGAGGGTGCCCCTGGTGGGGGGGGGTGGGGGTGATAGGGGACATGTGTGGGGGCCTGGTGGAGGGTGCCCCTGGTGGCTGGGGGTGGGGATGGTGGGAGACATGAGTGGGGGCCTGGTGGAGGGTGCCCCTGCACTGTTGGGGGGTGGGGGTGATAGGGGACATGGGTGGGGGCCTGGTGGAGGGTGCCCCTGCACTGCTGGGGGGTGGGGGTGATAGGGGACATGGGTGGGGGCCTGGTGGAGGGTGCCCCTGCACTGCTGGGGGGTGGGGGTGATAGGGGACATGGGTGGGGGCCTGGTGGAGGGTGCCCCTGGTGGTGGGGGGGTGGGGGTGGTGGGAGACATGAGTGGGGGCCTGGTGGAGGGTGCCCCTGCACTGCTGGGGGGTGGGGGTGATAGGGGACATGGGTGGGGGCCTGGTGGAGGGTGCCCCTGGTGGCGGGGGGGTGGGGGTGATAGGGGACATGAGTGGGGGCCTGGTGGAGGGTGCCCCTGGTGGCTGGGGGGTGGGGGTGGTGGGAGACATGAGTGGGGGCCTGGTGGAGGGTGCCCCTGCACTGCTGGGGGGTGGGGGTGATAGGGGACATGGGTGGGGGCCTGGTGGAGGGTGCCCCTGCACTGCTGGGGGGTGGGGGTGATAGGGGACATGGGTGGGGGCCTGGTGGAGGGTGCCCCTGGTGGCGGGGGGGTGGGGGTGATAGGGGACATGGGTGGAGGCCTGGTGGAGGGTGCCCCTGGTGGCGGGGGGGTGGGGGTGATAGGGGACATGGGTGGGGGCCTGGTGGAGGGTGCCCCTGGATGCTGGGGGGTGGGGGTGTTGGGAGACATGGGTGGGGGCCTGGTGGAGGGTGCCCCTGGTGGCGGGGGGGTGGGGGTGATAGGGGACATGAGTGGGGGCCTGGTGGAGGGTGCCCCTGGTGGCTGGAGGGTGGGGATGGTGGGAGACATGAGTGGGGGCCTGGTGGAGGGTGCCCCTGCACTGCTGGGGGGTGGGGGTGATAGGGGACATGGGTGGGGGCCTAATGGAGGGTGCCCCTGCACTGCTGGGGGGTGGGGGTGATAGGGGACATGGGTGGGGGCCTGGTGGAGGGAGCCCCTGCACTGCTGGGGGGTGGGGGTGATAGGGGACATGGGTGGGGGCCTGGTGGAGGGTGCCCCTGGTGGTGGGGGGGTGGGGGTGGTGGGAGACATGAGTGGGGGCCTGGTGGAGGGTGCCCCTGCACTGCTGGGGGGTGGGGGTGATAGGGGACATGGGTGGGGGCCTGGTGGAGGGTGCCCCTGGTGGTGGGGGGTGGGGGTGATAGGGGACATGAGTGGGGGCCTGGTGGAGGGTGCCCCTGGTGGCTGGGGGGTGGGGGTGGTGGGAGACATGAGTGGGGGCCTGGTGGAGGGTGCCCCTGCACTGCTGGGGGGTGGGGGTGATAGGGGACATGGGTGGGGGCCTGGTGGAGGGTGCCCCTGCACTGCTGGGGGGTGGGGGTGATAGGGGACATGGGTGGGGGCCTGTGGAGGGTGCCCCTGGTGGCGGGGGGTGGGGGTGATAGGGGACATGGATGGGGGCCTGGTGGAGGGTGCCCCTGGTGGCGGGGGGGTGGGGGTGATAGGGGACATGGGTGGGGGCCTGGTGGAGGGTGCCCCTGGATGCTGGGGGGTGGGGGTGTTGGGAGACATGGGTGGGGGCCTGTTGGAGGGTGCCCCTGGTGGCGGGGGGGTGGGTGTGATAGGGGACATGGGTGGGGGCCTGGTGGAGGGTGCCCCTGGATGCTGGGGGGTGGGGGTGTTGGGAGACATGGGTGGGGGCCTGGTGGAGGGTGCCCCTGGTGGCTGGGGGGTGGGGGTGGTGGGAGACATGAGTGGGGGCCTGGTGGAGGGTGCCCCTGCACTGCTGGGGGTGGGGGTGATAGGGGACATGGGTGGGGGCCTGGTGGAGGGTGCCCCTGGTGGCGGGGGGGTGGGGGTGATAGGGGACATGGGTGGGGGCCTGGTGGAGGGTGCCCTTGGTGGCGGGGGGGTGGGGGTGATAGGGGACATGAGTGGGGGCCTGGTGGAGGGTGCCCCTGCACTGCTGGGGGGTGGGGGTGATAGGGGACATGGGTGGGGGCCTGGTGGAGGGTGCCCCTGGATGCTGGGGGGTGGGGGTGTTGGGAGACATGGGTGGGGGCCTGGTGGAGGGTGCCCCTGGTGGCTGGGGGGTGGGGGTGATAGGGGACATGAGTGGGGGCCTGGTGGAGGGTGCCCCTGGTGGCTGGGGGGTGGGGGTGGTGGGAGACATGGGTGGGGGCCTGGTGGAGGGTGCCCCTGCACTGCTGGGGGGTGGGGGTGATAGGGGACATGGGTGGGGGCCTGGTGGAGGGTGCCCCTGGTGGCGGGGGGGTGGGGGTGATAGGGGACATGGGTGGGGGCCTGGTGGAGGGTGCCCCTGGTGGCGGGGGGGGTGGGGTGATAGGGGACATGAGTGGGGGCCTGGTGGAGGGTGCCCCTGGTGGCTGGGGGGTGGGGGTGATAGGGGACATGGGTGGGGGCCTGGTGGAGGGTGCCCCTGCACTGCTGGGGGGTGGGGGTGATAGGGGACATGGGTGGGGGCCTGGTGGAGAGTGCCCCTGGTTGCGGGGGGGTGGGGGTGATAGGGGACATGAGTGGGGGCCTGGTGGAGGGTGCCCCTGGTGGCTGGGGGGTGGGGGTGGTGGGAGACATGAGTGGGGGCCTGGTGGAGGGTGCCCCTGCACTGCTGGGGGGTGGGGGTGATAGGGGACATGGGTGGGGGCCTGGTGGAGGGTGCCCCTGGATGCTGGGGGGTGGGGGTGTTGGGAGACATGGGTGGGGGCCTGGTGGAGGGTGCCCCTGGTGGCGGGGGGGTGGGTGTGATAGGGGACATGGGTGGGGGCCTGGTGGAGGGTGCCCCTGGATGCTGGGGGGTGGGGGTGTTGGGAGACATGGGTGGGGGCCTGGTGGAGGGTGCCCCTGGTGGCTGGGGGGTGGGGGTGATAGGGGACATGGGTGGGGGCCTGGTGGAGGGTGCCCCTGGTGGCGGGGGGGTGGGGGTGATAGGGGACATGAGTGGGGGCCTGGGGGAGGCTGCCCCTGCACTGCTGGGGGGTGGGGGTGCAGGGGGACATGAGCAGGTGTGCAGGGTAGTCCCCTGTTTTGTGGGCTGCCTGCAGGGGCCGTGGAGGGTGTACAGGGAACACATGTGAGGACCCACCCAGCCGAATCGCGTGTAGAACTTCCCGCACACCCCTGTAATACACGTACCAAGCCAAATCGCGTGTAGAACTTCCCACGCACCCCTGTAATACACGTACCAGGCCAAATCGCGTGTGATAATTCCCGCGCACCCCTGTAATACACGTACCCTGGCCAATCGCGTGTAGAACTTCCCACGCACCCTTGTAATACACGTACCAGGCCAAATCGCATGTGATAATTCCCGCGCACCCCTGTAATACACGTACCCAGCCGAATCGAGTGTAGAACTTCCTGCACACCCCTGTAATACACGTACCTGGCCAAATCGCATGTGAGAATTCCCGCGCACCCCTGTAATACACGTACCCTGGCCAATCGCGTGTAGAACTTCCCACGCACCCCTGTAATACACGTACCAGGCCAAATCGCATGTGAGAATTACCGCGCACCCCTGTAATACACGTACCCAGCCGAATCGCGTGTAGAACTTCCCGCACACCCCTGTAATACACGTACCCTGGCCAACCGCGTGTAGAACTTCCCGCGTACCCCTGTAATACACGTACCCTGGCTAATCGCGTGTATGACTTCACGCGTACCCCTGTTATGCACGTTACCCGCTTTGCGTTCCTTGTTTGGCAGCCCTGTAGACTGGTCCAGGGTTAGCACAGCCCTTTGCGATGATTTCGCGATTTTGATGGCTTTTCCTTGCGCGAGGGCGTTCTTGGGGGCGTTACTGGCGCTGCTGCAGGGTCGCTGCGATACTCTGCGCCACGGCTGGTTTGAGAGCCTGAAATCCATGAATACGCTGTGCGCGGAAATCGGTTTTAGCGCACGTGCCTGGCGCAGACAATCGCACACGGACACTCTGCGCCAGCCGCTTGCGACACTTTTCTGCGAAATTCTATGAATTACCCTGACAGTGTGATTTAGCTTCAAAACTGCAGCAGCACACATGGGACAAGATATATTGAAATCCTGTGTATCTGGGAAATAGAAAAGAACTCAGCATACATGGAAAAGCAAAGCCAAGTGACATATTTCATTTGAAAAAAATGAAACACCTACTTTCCACCATGCAAGGTGAGATTATGTGAAATGGAAAGGCCTACTTTGTTTTAAAATGGACACTGGCTTTGTGTTAAACAGAAATGTATTTGTGAATAACTTGGAAACTGTCCTGTTCTTTCAACTGTCATTTAAAAAAAAAACAATGTGGCATGGACAAAAGGCCAAGATGCGATGTGATGAAAGAAATCAGATGATTTACATGTAAAATAAATGGTAGTGATTTAAAAAGTTATTTTGTCAGAATTGAACATGTGGCTTTGCTTTGCAGCTTCCCCACTGAACTGTGAGATGGACTGTTCTATCTGTATTCCTGACCCGAGAGATCTTTGGTTGGTGCACAATAAGAATGCAGACCTGCCCGGTCACAAGGCTCGCAAAAAGCAAAGACAAATAGAGTTTTAGATCACATTCATGGAGGAGTCAGATAAGGAAATACATGCCTGACCTCTCTCCCCATAAACTGTTCTTCAGCTTCAAACAGAGACCATTTAAGGCACTTAATGGCAGGGCTGGAATAACATTGAGAAATGAATATTAAGAAATTAAACTCACTCTTTTGCTGGATAGAAATTTAAGGATGCCCATATCAATTAGTTGCCATTTGAATAACTTTGGACTAATTTTCGTTGATAAAAAGAGAATTGTGTGTACCAGCAAGCTCATCCAAGACTCATATTAAAGATCACAAAAGCCTGTCAATTCTATGTAAATATCAACATCATGCAATGTGTGTAATGTGAGCTAAAGATACAAATGGAATTGTGTGACACTCCTATAAATGACAGACATCCAAAACTTGGTGAGCAAATAGAATGTAAAATTAGTATGTGTTTTGTGAAGTTTGATGTTCATAACATTTTGGGTGTATGAATAAACTGCGAAAAATTATAACTCACTCCAGAAAAGCCATGCCACAGTCAGAATAGTGTCCCAAACCTGGCATAAATCGGTGAATCAAAAATATATGTTTTATGGTGGTTAGCTGTACACTGAGGAAAGTTGTCATGTTGTGACTTTCTGAGAAAGGAAAATGCAACTTTAAATGTCATTTTGAAAAAGTTGTATTTCTCTCCTCACCTCATTATTCATAATATGTACCTCCTAAAACCCTTGCCTTATCGACTGGCAGAGGCCGGAATAGAGAGGTGAGGGGAGAAAATGAATGTCCAATCCAATGCGTGGGAATATTCATAATGTGAATATGTCACAGGTACTATATAAACTTAAATGCTCTATGGGAAAGGGAGGGGAGCTGCCAAAACCAACGGGGTACCACCTTGCCAGTAGAAAAGCTGACTGAAAAGCATCTTGGATGGAGACAGCTGCCTACATTAAGAGGCCCTAAACCTTGCATGGGAGGCAGAGACTGGGAAACCTAAAAGTTGACTGGGCCTGACATTTGAGGCGCCAGATGAGGACTGGGTGCTGGTGACTATCCTTGACAGAAGCCTTTGACCAGATCTGTGCTTTCCAAACATTAGTCCTGCTGTTTCCCTGAATGCACAATAACCAAGGTCTCCCATGTATGTAGATTGACCCAAATGAAAAGCCATGCCACAGTCAGAATAGTGTCCCAAACCTGGCATAAATCGGTGAATCAAAAATATATGTTTTATGGTGGTTAGCTGTACACTGAGGAAAGTTGTCATGTTGTGACTTTCTGAGAAAGGAAAATGCAACTTTAAATGTCATTTTGAAAAAGTTGTATTTCTCTCCTCACCTCATTATTCATAATATGTACCTCCTAAAACCCTTGCCTTATCGACTGGCAGAGGCCGGAATAGAGAGGTGAGGGGAGAAAATGAATGTCCAATCCAATGCGTGGGAATATTCATAATGTGAATATGTCACAGGTACTATATAAACTTAAATGCTCTATGGGAAAGGGAGGGGAGCTGCCAAAACCAACGGGGTACCACCTTGCCAGTAGAAAAGCTGACTGAAAAGCATCTTGGATGGAGACAGCTGCCTACATTAAGAGGCCCTAAACCTTGCATGGGAGGCAGAGACTGGGAAACCTAAAAGTTGACTGGGCCTGACATTTGAGGCGCCAGATGAGGACTGGGTGCTGGTGACTATCCTTGACAGAAGCCTTTGACCAGATCTGTGCTTTCCAAACATTAGTCCTGCTGTTTCCCTGAATGCACAATAACCAAGGTCTCCCATGTATGTAGATTGACCCAAATGACAGCAAAAGTGTGGGGAGCATCTGCCAACCTTAATTTCCTTCCTGCATAGTGGGCAGAACTGTGTAGACCCTGCACATATTTGACTACCAATATAACTCAATTAATTCCCCTATAGAAAAACACCACATCCATTTTAAACAGAAGTGTGAGGGGAATCTGTCTGTTTTAACCCATACCTTTTCATTAGTGCATTCTCTTCCATTAGTGGGAGCGGGGGGTGGGGGTATATGTGTATATACCCTTGGTTTATTTAATAAAAAATATAATTTAATTAATTCCCATGTGCTCATTTATCACAGGTAGATGTTTTGTTAACATTCAAAATTAACAAAGATCATTCCAGTGTGCCAGTAAATGAATCTAGTCTTTAATGTAATAGGGTAACTTTCTAAGCTGATAACCAAATGGCAATTTACCCGAGTGTACACATTGTGTGATTTAATAATTTGTAGTTTGTGGGACTGGAGATAAAAAGAGTGAACCTGATTTGTATTTTGTCAAATGCAAAACGAAAAGTGTCTCATCTATTTTGTTTAGATTTGGATGCCACAGAGAAGGTGACGTGCAAATTAATTGTTTTCTAAATAGCTATTAAAACCATTTGTTAATAAAAATATCTATTATCTCAGTACCCAGGCCTGATTCTTGGCTTAGTGTGGCACAGGGGGAGAAAGCCTTGGTGATATTATGTGTTGTTCAGACCGGGCTAAGCTAACTAAATATTACAGGAATAGCGGTATTTGGTGTGGCGCATTAACTGGGGGCGGGTGGTCATTCCTGTGTCGATAGTGGTCCTCAATAGATATCGTTACACAATGGGGGCTTGGAGGCCAGGATTTAGCCTTTTGTTCTTACTCATGATGAGAGCATGCTATTACAGGCCAGTCATTTTTGTGTAAAATCACTTGGTTTTTGGCGTGTTATTCAAGTTTTGTTGAAGTATCACTTTGGTTTGACCTCTGAGAATCAGAGGAGTATTGAGGAACAAAAGTACTCAAAGTAATTCAAAAGTAATCTGATTTGACCAGATATTTAATTTAAAAATTGTAGGCATTTACTAACTGCAAAAGACAGGATTGCGTTGTGCAGTAGAAAGTGTTTGCAAATTTGTCAAAAGAAGTTACTGTTAAGCATGAGTGCTGTAGAAATGGAACAGGCCACACAGAATCTCCTCTCAAAGTTATTCATTTGGGGTGAATGGGCAGAGATGGATGCTGGCACCTGGCAAGCTAGAATTATTCAGGAAGTTACAGCAGTAACCACTGATAGTTGGCTGGATAGGGGTCTGTTTCACAAAGGGTTACAACAATTCTGCATGGCCCAAAATACGAAAGAAGAACAGATTCAAATGGCACAGCTCACGGCTTATTTATACTTTCATTTGCAATTAGCTGAAGAGTGATTGCAAAATAAAGAAGCCAGTTTTATGGATAAGACTGGGGACCTATAAGAGACACAGAAATCATTACCTAAATTAGAAAAACAATTGCAAAACAGTCACATTGCAGAGCTAATATATGAAGGGTGCATGAAACAACTCAAAGATGAGATAGAAACCCATTTGAAGTCCAGCACTGAGCTGGGAAGGCAACTTTCAGCACTGCATGATGCACATAGGCAATGTTTGGAGGATGTGATCATACTCCAAGCCAAGACACATGATCAAACTGCTTACAGTAAGTTTTTGTTAGATGAAATTGTAGCTTTTAAACAAAGCATAAATGAACTAAAAGCCAAAAATATCAGCTGATTTTAAAAGGGATTGATTCCCAAGGTGAATATGATCAAATGCACCAAAACATAGGCAGTTTGAAAAAGCAAAATAAGCAACTGCTGTAGGAAAAAGACCTCCTGAACCAGGAGGCGCATCAGTTGAAAATATATGCAGAAAATGAAGTCTTTGAAGGACCCTGATCAGTCAGGGTATGGAAAAGTACACTCTGATCAAGGAGCGGTGCCCTCCCTACCAGGGAACTCATGCTAGTTAACTATCACTTCATATGTCCAGACTGCAACTGACCTTATACATACCACCTATTAAGAGCAGGGAACATGAGGCAGCTGGACTTACACAGGCCTAGTCAAACTGAGCCAGAAGGTCAGTCCTTATCAGATATTGATGAATATTCATCTCTACCAAGCAGAAAGGACTGTGGCCCGACCAGTTCATCCTGGGAAATCAAAAAATACTGCTGTGAGTACTTCTGACCATGAAGACTCCTATTATGAAAAGATCAATGAAACTACAAAGGGATCCCTTTGTCTGCTTTGCAGGAAGAGAAGATCCAAAGTTTGGGCCTAGGAAGTGCATTTTGAAAACCTCTGCATATTCAGAGGGAGGGGAAGATTTCCCCAGCCTACCTGGAAGCAGGGATGAAAGGGATGAGTACTCTCCTGTGCAGAAAGGGGACTACTGGGGAAATGACCTTGCGAGTTCACAGTGCCATAGGAGAGAGGAGTCCAGACCCAGTGACTCGGGGAGGCAGTCCCAATCTCACAGAGATAGGGAGCACCTAGAGGGCAGGGAATGGATTACAAACAGTAGCAGCTTTGAGTCAGAAGGCGAGTGGGCTCAGGTGTAGCGGAAAAGGAAGGCTACCAGACAGAAGAAAGGTTTGTTGAAAGACCCAATCTGAAAGATCAAGGCCATAAAGAGCTTCATGGCTCCCTACCACAAGAATACAAAATATTCGGAATGGGAGCATTTAGAGCTTTATGAGCACATTATGAGATTATTTGGAATTAAATATGATGGGAATTGCATGGAGTTTGTCAAGTGGACATTTTGCTCCGAATACTGCAGCTTCTTTGCTGGGCTAGAGAATCAAGATTACTATAAATGGTCCACATATAAGGTGGCCATCTTGAAACATTGTTCTAATCACAGAAAACCACAGGAGGCCCGCAAGGTGGCATATAACCTGCAGTGTGGGGAAGACCAGGCACCTAGAGAGTTTATGCAGGATTTGAAACGTGCATTTGCCCAGACTTCTAGGCGGGTGAACACCAATAGGAGGAAGTTTGTGACTACTTATTTACTTGGACTACCTAAACACATTATGATTCAGTTGGTGTGAGACTTCCATGAGCATAGGACCCTGGATTGGGTGTTCGAACAGGCCACCAGGAAATATAAGGACCAGAAGCCCACTGAGAGTAAAAACACATCCAAAACCACAAAGCCCTCTACTACACCTGCTGCTGCGAAGGTGGTAGAGGTGAAAACGACCCCTCTATTGGATCCAGAGACGTGGGGGCCTAAAAATACTACTCTGCCAACAAACAGAATGATAGGCAGAGGAGACCCTCTGACCCAGCCCATTCAAATGGTAGTCAGGCATGATACCAGACCAATGCTCCATCTGACCCTGCCACCTATGTAAGCCCAGGATACAAGGGTAATAGGCCAATCTGGGAGTGTCTATACACTCCCCCGACACAGAGGGGGGGGGGCTCGACCAGGTAAGTACTGCCCCGGGAAACTTGCTTCCAAATTTCCCCACCAAACTTCCCTCAGGAAAGAAGTATCAATCCACCTCCCAACCTGAACCTTTTCTCTAGGTACCCTCGAACCCGAACATCCAAAATAATCCTCCTCTCTCTCCCCGCTTCCAGGACAATAGATCCTTGAATCCGGGAGAATGGAGACCCATTGTGGAAAATTATGGGGGAAATTACAATCCCGAGCTACTCGGGAGAAGGGACAGCAGCAGAGGTATGACCAGAGACCTCCCTACAACCAGCAAAAAGCTTCCCAACTGAAGCGACAGGTCCAGCAAGTGACCAACGATCTGGGACACATGCTGAGGGCTCAGTCGAATCCTCACCTGGATCCTGCTGCCCAGAACACCCCAACACTGGTGCCCCAGGAGGGAAATGACAGAAGGAAATTTCCGACCACCAGCAGGTTCCTGAGGAAGGGGCTTGGGTGGAAGGGAGATGCCAAGCCCTAGAGGAAGATTTGTTTTGTACTGGACCAAAACCCCTGGAAACCTCTGAGTCTGAATATGAATCTTCTACCACCGAAAACCTGGAACCAAAAGAACAGTGGGTAAGTAAGAGAAGTTAAAAGAGAATCCACTTTGTGGAGGAACTCCAGATTATTCCCTTTGAAATAAAAGAATCCCTGGAGGGTTCAGTTAAGCAGAACTTCTCTTTCAAAAACAGGGGGGTCCCTCCCAAATAAAAATGGATCCCAAAAGACCCTGAGTGGTACAGGGTAAGTATGGAGACCGACCCAGAACAAGAAACACTTCAACCTTGAAAGGGCGAGCCAGAAAGACTAGAAAAATAGGGAGTGTCTTTTCTTCAAACAGGTTCTGAGAACTGTCTCCAGGGGCCTAGAGACCCAAGCTACTCCTCACTGAAGAGGCCCAACAAGGACGAAACATGTTTGTGGATGCTTATGGTCTTGTGCAGAAGGGATGTGACCTAGCAGTTCGGGCTGGACTGCTCATTTTGGGGTGGGGTCAAGCCTGATTTGCATATGGTCTTTCCCCTTCTGTAATGGCTTGGCAGGTGAAGAACGATGGTCTGGAGGGTTGCCCAGAGCAATGCCAGTGGTAAAGATTCATTCGAAACCTTCCAGCCATCACCTCTTTGTTTTTGTCCAGCTGAAGGTGGACAGCTACGGAACTGGGGAAAAGGAGTATTCCCCTACCATTGTGAGTTGCAAAGTTTTCTTTACAGATTCCCGAACTCCGACACAGAAAATTGCACAAGATCACACAATGTCAGAGTTCAATATTAAGAAAATAACCACCCGGCTGTCAAATAACTCACACTTTCTTTGCACCTTGGATGAGAAAGAAGGCTGATTTTATGTACCGGTCAAGGTCAGGGTCAGTGTGAATTATCAGCTCTGGTGGATACTGGATCCCAAGCCACCCTTGTGTCCAAAAGGGCCTTTGACCAGCTAAACTCAGGAAGGGGGAGGGGCACCAAATGCCCCTCACGCCCCTTCCTGACAACTCCAAAAACTTGATAGGCAGGACATTTCCATCGAAGGGACTGCAAGTCTGAAAATAAAAATTGGGCGACATAGAGTCAGACACCTGGTAATAGTCGTGACTCCAGAGGGCACATCTTGTCTACTAGGGAATGACCCCCTTCAGAGGTTATCACCCCTGATTGACTGTGTGAAGAAGGTCCTCTGGACTAAACGGCCAATTCAATTAAAACAGAGCAAAAATTACGTGAGTTTGAATGGCATATGCCATTTGATTGAGCGACGTTCTGAGAAAGTTGAATTTCATTTCAAGAACAATCAGGTCCCAGACATCACTGTTATCTCTGTAGGAGAATAAACTGGTGATGGGAATGCTTGTCAGTTCTTGAGAATCAACCTTCCTCCCAGTTTTAAGTGGCATTCCACACTGGAAGAGAATCCTCAGACATTTTACATCAGTCCAGTATCAAAGAAAATCTCGAATACTATGACCAAAGAAGATGAAAACCCAGCCCAAAGTTTAACTGACATTAGATAAAGAGTGAACAGCTGTTTATCCTCATTCAGATAAATGAGGGGGAAGCGCCTTTTCTCGCCAGAGTATGCCTGAATAATGGAAGGAACTTCATCAGCGAAGCATTATTCAGTAAACTCCCAAAAGATCACACCATTCCCACATTCAAATTGATTGATAAATGGGAAGTAGGCCTGGAAACCCCAAATACCAAACATCTCCTGCCTAGCAGGTGTATGCTAAACATTTCCATTGGTGACAAAAGCATAGAACATAATTGTTAGGTCGTGAGAGATGTCCCTTTCGGATTTTATTTAGGCAGTGACATTCTAAATCAATTCACAATTAATGTGGACCTAATCAATAATAAAACCTGGTCCCGACTGACGGGGTAACCCCATGGGCTTTGACAACACTGAAAAACAATTCTTGTCAGCTAAATTGCTGCCTTATGTGGTAGAAGTTCAAGTGCGAGAAGATGTTACCATGCCAGGACAGGTGCGACAATTTACTCTTCCCCTCAAAATTAAGCGACGACAGAACATCAAACATCAGGACGCCTATATAAATTTGAATTATCATCTCCAACAACAAGGTTTGTATTTACATCCAGCACCCCTAGTCGACCGTGAACATGACATCATTCAAATATTGGTGGATAACAGCGACCATCAAAGTATCACTTTGGGCGCAGACAACTTTTTTGGAATGGTGGTTGATGCCCAACATTATTCTATTGCTTTAGAAATTAAATCATTGGACCAATCCCAACTTACTGGTTCAGCATCAGTGACGGTATTCCTCTAGAGAAGAAATTCAGCAGACAATGAGGGATTTTTTGGTGTACTCTTCCTGCCCTTATGGGGTGGAAGAGGTGACCTGTGACATCAGGGAGGAGGAGGTAGTATTCTGAGTCAACAATGACTACCTCACATCCCTGGAACCCTCAGTCCAGGTCAACAACGTAACAAGAGATGTCTCCACCGAACTGGAGGATACTGCCAAAATTGCCAAGCCCAACGTCTTCCTGGTCTTCAAGCAGAAGGTCAAAGAATGGATGATTCTTGCTGATGCCTGTGAGGTTAAGGAGCAAAGATAGAAGCTGAAACAAGTCTTCCTGGAATTCCAGGATATCTTTTCAGTGGACGCATATGACTGTGGACACACAGATATGCGTTCACCCACCACTCACATGGACCCTGAGATGGCTCCAGTATTTGTGAAACAATACCGGTTACCTCTGCATCCATGGAATCACTCACTGAGATCATTCAGAACTTATAATCCTGTGGGATGACTTGTCCTACACACAGTACGTTCAATAACCCGGTACTAGGGATACTAAAACAAACAGCCAATGGAGACTATGTGCAGACATGAGGAAGTTGAACAAACAGGTCCACATGTCAAGATGGCCCCTGCCCTACATCGATCAGGGACTGGCCCAGTTGCAAGGGCCAAAGGTGTACACCGCCATTGACCGGACCAACGGTCACTGGACAGTACCTGCGAGTAGGGAAGACCAGTACCAGCTTGCATTTACCTTCGGGGAGCAGCAGTACACGTGGACTCAAACCCCCTTTGGATACATAAACTCAGCCAATGATATGATAGGTTATGATGTAGCATTTATAATGTGCCTGCACACAAGTGTTTCTAGGCGCAACAAGACAAGGAGGGGGAAACAAGGGAGTACAAAAAAACAATCTTACTAGGCCTTGTGTCATTCAGATCACGCAATGAGTTCAACATCTTCCTACATAAGGCAATGCCTGATTTGGGCAAAAGGGGAAACCTGGCCTATCTGGATGATGATTTGATCAAGAGCTCAAATGTGTAGGAACATATAGCAGAAATCTGCTATGTTCTAATCATTTGAAGACATCCAGAGCAAAACTGTCCTTTCAGAAGGCACAGTGACGTAAGAACCGAGTGAACTTCTCAGGGCACGAGATCACCCCTGAGGGTCTTAATTCCCAGGCAAAGAAGGTGGAAGTCTTATTGAAATTAAAAGACCCTACTAGTCTGCGAGAATTAAGAAGCCTTCTTGCGCTCACTCATTATATAGTCAGAAGTTTATTGAAGACGATGCAGAGGTCACTCAACACTTGGTCCATTTATTAAAGTTAAGTTGGAGCTGGGGGTGACCAGAAACAAGCTGAGGCAGTTAAACAACTGAAAAGAAGCCCTTTCCAGGCTCCTTCTTTGGTTTACCCCATAAAGAACAAAGAGTTCTTCTTAGAGACAGGGTTTTCAAATACTTGCACAACAGCGGTATTGTACCAAAAGCATGACAAGGTCAACAAAGTCATCTTGCACGTGAGCAAGACTTTGTCCTCTGGGGAGGGAAAATTCAATGACTGTGCCCATTCATACAGGGGGAGCACATAATTGTCGAGACTCCTCACCAACCCTTGCAATGTCTAAAAAGTGACAGAATCCAGGCAGGGAACGTTAGTAATTCTGGAATTACTTCCTGGATTTTGTCCATGCAAGGCTTTCCTGTGGAGGTGATGTATGGCCAAAACAAGAAGAGTCCCCTAGCGCAAGGGTTGGCAGACTTTCATGATTGTGCTCAAGAAAGCTGTCTAGAGGATGAAAGTCTAATGACCATCAACACCATGGAGGCGTACTTAACTTCCCTTCGCTACACAAGGTCTATGAAGAAGACACGTGTCAGGGGATACCCACAGTTTATGCGGATGGGTGCTCCTACCGTATTGATAGCAATGGGGAAAAATAACTGGTGGCTGGCATTGGGAATACCTAGGTGAATGATACCCCGAAACCCTCTGCTTGTTATAAAATAAGACCCAAAGTAGTGAGGTTGTAGAGTTTATGACCATTCTAATTATTGACTTTGCTTATGTCAATGATGGGTTTGTGGAGCACCTGATCATCTGGAAGATTCGAGGCATGGTTTGTGTCAAAACAAACCCCTAAAGCATGTCAAACTAATCCAGTCAATTGACGATCTGGGGACCTCCAATGAGATGAACATCTATTGGAAGAAAATAAGGGGTCATTCCAACATAGAGGGGCCTGATAAGACTGGGAATGACCTGGCTGACCAGCTGGCCAGCTGGCTAAAACCGGTGCTCTGCAGGTGGATTTCATAGAAACAGAATCCTTGCTGGGTGAAATCCAAGCTGCCGCTGTCACCAGGTCACAAACCCATGCAAACATCAAACTATCGACTGCCCAGTGGAGTAAAGATACCACAGATGTAGATTTGATTACTGCACAAAAAGAGGACCCAATGATTGGGAAATGTTATCAACATATTGAAGAGCCCGTGACTTTTCCTCTGACAGAATCGGATTATACCGGGAATTAGGATTTCCGGGTGTTGATGAAGTTTTCCAAAATGTTTCAAATTCAAGATGGTTTGTTGGTACTGAGATTCCTATCTGCATGTGACCAGTGGGAGGTACCTACCTCATTCCAAAGCCTGATGTTGAGTCATGCCCATGACTCAGCCACTGCTAGTCCTAGGGGGTTTCATACGTAAATAGAAAACTTGCACAAGGTTGCAAATTGGCCCCACAAAGGTCAGGACCTCGACATCGACCTAAAGCGGTGTGTTGTGTGTGCTCAATTCCAGCCAAGTTCTCTCACACACTGAGCTCCCATACAGAAAAGGCGAAAGATGATGCCTTAGTCAGATTTGCAAGTCAATTTCATTGGGCCAATTATTCGGTCCTCTAGAGGAAACATGTACATGTGGACTGTAACATGCTTGTTTACCAAGTGGGTAGAATGTCTTCTGGCCCTGAATCCCAAAGCAGAGAAAGCTGCCTCACTAATGATCAACCACATCTTCTCTCGTTTCAGCCTCCTAGAAAGGATTGAGTTGGATCAAGGAAGTCATTTTTCCAGCGAGGTGATGGCAAAGATGTGGGAGATTCTAGGGGTACAAAGAAAACTAAATGTTGCCTACTAGCCAGCCTTGAGCGGGGGTTCAAGAGGTACAACAAGACTATTGTGGACATCCTGAAGAAGTTTGTGGCAGACTGGACCAAGTGTGGACATTTGATTACTGATTGTCCTGATGGCGATTAAGTCTACACCATCTTCTGCAACAAAAATTGCTCAATTTGAGCCCATGAGTACGTTGCAAATTTAAGGAACCCCCTCCAACATGCTTTTGCTTATGCTTAACGCCACCTAGAAAAGCCAAAGGAAGGAATGAAAACCTACTGCCACCTAAAGACTGCCAAGAAGGAGTATGAAATAGGTGATAAGGTCTACCTGTACAATTTTCAAAGGCACCAGACAAAGGAGCAGAAGTTCCTTACATCTTGGCGTGGTGCCTTTGAAAATGTCGATAACATTTCACCCTTTGCCTATAAGATCTGCATCCCTTAAGGAGAACACATGGAAGAGAAATGGGTCCATTTCAATCAGTAAAAGAGCTGTCACCCCAGACAAGCTTTACAACTGATTGAGGAGCCCAGTGAAGGTAGAGGCCAGGAACCATCTAAAGGATGAAAGGAAAGAATGGAAACCCGGATGGAAAATATAATATACCTAAAGAGAGTAAAGTAATTAACACTCATAAAGAAATGCATAAAGAAGGATTGTAAAATATAACATTTATAGGATCATTTTCAGTTAATTCAAATAAAGGTAAGCTTACCAGCACCGTTGTTAGTGGACCGGCACACTCCAAGTCTGTGAGTGGCTGCCATCCCATCTGCCAGGTCTGACCTGGTGGGTGGAACGGCATCCGCTCGGAGCCTTTCACGGAGGCACCGGCACCGTTATTTACAGTGCCGTTGTCTTTGTGTTCCCCGTTCTCATTGAGTCCTCTGGGACTCAAATGGGAATGGGGAATACCATTTTTCCAGTGCCTGACTTCCCGGACCGGCGGGGTTAGAATCCCCAGCTGTTAACGGCAAGCCAGGTGCCGGAAGAATTCACGAGTCCGGCGGCAGCCTGACGGTTTTACTGGCATGGCTACCGCCAGACTCGTAATGAGGACCAATGTCTTGTTTTGGTTGTTATGACTAGGTGATGTGATGTAGCTTTGTTTTTTTAATTATATACCTATTTACTGGGGAAAGGGGTATTGTATAATAAACTTAACCTCTTTTTTACTCCTCTCTGTAGACCCCATAAACCCATTCCCTTCACAGCCTCAGGGAAGGAGGTCCCAGAAAGGGAGGGGTTCCAGGACCATACCCCCACATCCAAATACAGGGGTGGAGACCAGAGCGCCCACTCCCTAAGGATGGAAAAGGCATGGACATGCTCCAGGGAAAAGGAAAAAAAAGAGAAAATAAAAATGCCTCACTCTACTTTGCTCTTTCTTACGAGTAACCCGAGTTAAAGAGCCAGGAAGGGATCTGTGGGGTATAAATTCAGCCCCAGAATGACATGAACTGAAAGGCAAAGCATGGCCTCTACTCTAACCTTAATATATAACTGAGGCCTAGTGAATGTGAAAAGTGGGCCTCACTGAATCTTGCCAAAATGCAAAGGCACCCAGCTGAAGGAAAGTGTGCCTTAAAACATTAATACAGCAGAGTGTGCACAGTGGATTCTAACAACAAGAGCTTCTGAAAATGCTGCCTTCAAGTAAAATAGAAAAAGCACAGTATGATTGAGATTCAAAACTGCAGCAGTACACATGGGAAATGATACATTGAAATCCAGTGTATCTGGGAAATAAAAAGAAAATCATCATATATGGACAAGCAAAGCCAAGCAAAATATTTCATTTGAAATAAATGAAGCACCTACTTTCCACCATGCAAAGTGACATTATGTAAAATGGAAAGGCCTGCTTTGTTTTAAAATTGACACTGGCTTCATGTTAAACAGATATCCATTGGTGAATAGCGTTCGAACTGACTTGTTCTTTTAACTGTCAGATTAAAAGAACCAATGTTACATGGACATAAGACCAAGATGTGATGTGATAAAAGAAATCCAATGCTTAACATGTAAATTAAATGATAGTGATTTAAAAAGCAATTTTTTCAGAATTGGACATGTGGCTTTGCTTTGCAGCCTCTCTACTAAACTGTGAGATGGACTGTGTTATCTGTATTCCTGACCCCAGAGACCTCTGGTTGGTGCACAACAAGAATACAGGCCTGGTTGGTCGCAATGCTGGCAAAAAGCAAAGAAAAATCCAGTTTTAGATCAAATTCATGGAGGAGTCAGATAAGGAAATACAGACCTGACCTCTGTCCCCATAGACTGTGCATTAGCTTCAAACAGAGACATTTTAAGGCACTTAATGGCAGGGGAGGAATAACATTAGAAACATAAACTCATGTCATGCGACTTTTTAAGAAATGAAACTCACTCTTTTGCTGAATAGAAACTTAAGGATGCCCATATCAATTAATTGCCATTTGAACAACATTGGAATCATTTTCCTTGATAAAAAGAGAATTGTGCATCCCAGTAAGCTCATCCGGGACTCATATTAAAGATCACAATAAGCCTGTTAGTTTGATTTAAATATCAACATCATGAAATGTGTGTAATTTGAGCTAGAGATAAAATTGGGATTGTGGCACTCATATAAATGACAGAAATCCAGAACCTGCTGAGCTAATAGAAAGTAAAATGAATATGTGTTTTGTGAAGTTTGATGTTCATAACTATTTGGGTGTATGAATAAACTGCAACAAATTATATCTCACTCCAGGAAGGTCATGCCGCCGTCACAGTAGTGCCCCAGACCCGGCATAAATCACTGAATCAGAATATATATATATTCATGGTGGCTAGATATAAATTGAGGAAAATTGTCATGTTGTGACTTTCTGAGAAAGAAAAATGCAACTTTAAATGTCATTTTTGAAAAAGATGCATTTCTCTCCTCCCCTCTTTATCCATAATCTGGACCTCCTAAAACCTTTGCCCTATCAGCTGGCAGAGGCCAGACTAGAGAGGTGGGGGAAGAAAATGAATGTCCAATCAAATGCGTGGGAATATTCATAATGTGGATGTGTCACAGGTACTATATAAATGTAAATGCTCTGTGGGAAAGGTAGGAGAACTGCTAACACCATCAGGGTATCACATTGCCAGGAGAAAAGCTGACTAAAAACCACCTTGGTGGGTGACAGCTGCCTACATTGAGAGGCCTTAAACCTTGCCTGGGAGCAGAGACTGGGAAACCTAAAAGCTGACTGCCCCTGACATTTGAGGAGCCAGGTGAGGACTGTGTGCTGGTGACTATCCTCGACCGAAGCCTTTGACCAGATCTGTGCTTTCCAAAGATGAGCCCTGCTTTTTCACCTGAGTGCCCAATAACCAAGGTCTCCCATTTAAGTAAATTGATCCAAATGACAACTAATGTGTGGGCAGAATCTGCCAACCTTAATCTCCTTCCTCCATAGTAGGTGGGGGGGGGGCAGAATTGTGTAGACCCTGGCCATATTTGACTACCAATATAACTCAAATAATTCCCCTATAGAAAAATACCACATCAATTTTAAACTGAAGTGTGAGGGGAATCTGTCTGTTTTAACCCATTCCTTTTCATTAGTGGGTTCTCTTCCATTAGTGGGAGGATGGGTGGATGTGTGTATACCCTTAGCTTATTTAATCAAATATATAATTGAAATAATTCCCATGGGGTCATTTTTCAAGGGGTCATATTTTCTTAACATTCAAAATTAGCTAAAATCATTCCAGTGTGCCAGTAAATGACTCCAGTATTTAATGTAATTGAGTAACCTGGCTTTTCATTTGGATGTGTTAGTGTTCCCAAAACGAAAATCCTAAAGCCCTGTTGTTCATTTGAATGTGCTGTGTCCCAAAACAAATTGTCCTACTGATTCCATTTCCTAAAGCCCTACCTCTCATTTGAATGTGCCTTTGTCCTAAAAACTAAAATCCATTTCCATTTCATAGTCCCAAACCCTGCATGTCAAAATAAGCAGGTGTGAGTCTCCAGTGATAGAAATACACTCTCTCCTGGGAGTGTGCAAAGGACACTCATAGCAGAAAGGTTTGAGACTGCTTTGGGATAAAGAAGGAACAAAGTTGCTGATTCAAAATAAAATGCATGTATGATATGATATGATATGGCATTTATAACCCACCTATACACAACTGTTTCAACGCGCGACGAGGCGAGGGACGGGAAACAGAGGGAGGACAGACATCGATCCTACGAGGCCGAGTGACATTGAGATCGCGCAAGTGCAGGGGAGGGGGTAAGGGGAAAAGTGCAAGGGGAAAGGGGAAGGGTAGTGCAGAACATAAGATAACAGTGAAATAAATAAGACCATAAACAAATGTGCGGCCAGCTGGTGGTGAGTGCAGACATCAGGGGTCAAGTACTAGTAGGGGCTGTAGGGATACAGAAACAGTCCCTGAGTGCAATAGTTGCCAGGGGGGCAGTGCAGGTGTGCAACTGGTGGGGACGGGACCTGGGCCCAAGATCAGAGGGTAGCCAGGTAACCAGTGCAGTTTCAGATTCAGCCAGCGGCTCAGCAGAGGAGAGGAGGAGAAAAAGCAGAAGCAAAGAGGAAGGTCTTGAGGTGCTTCCAGAACCAGAGATGGTTCTCCTCAAGTTTCAGAGAGGTAGGGAGGCTGTTCCAGAGGGAGGCCGCAGCAGAAGAAAGAGATCTACCACTAACTTGCTGCTTGGAGAATCGACTGACCATGAGGTAGTTGAAGGCAGATGAGCGAAGAGCTTGAGAAGGAAGATATTCTCAAATGCATGTATTTTGGATGCAGAGAGATTACGCCTACATTCAAATTGAATGTATAAATGCCTGTGAACTTTCTAAGCTGATAACCAAATGACGATTTGCCCGAGTGTACTGTATCACAACGCATTGTGTGCTTTAATAATTTGGAGTTTGCGGGACAGGAGATTACAAGAGTCAACCTGATTTGTATTCTGTCAAATGGCTAACGAAAAGTGACCCATCTACTTTGTTTAGATTTGGATGCCACAGAGAAGGTGACATGCACATGAATTGTTTTCTAGATATCTATTAAAACTATTTGTTAATAGAAATATCTATTATCGCAATACCCCACCCTGGTTCTTGGCTTAGGGTGGCAGAGGGGGAGAAAGCCTTGGTGATATTATATGTTGTTCAGACAGGACTAAGCAAACTAAATATTACAGGCATAAGGGTATTTGGTGTGGTGCTTTAACCGTGGGGAGAAGGTCCTTCCCGTATCAATAGTGGTCCTCAATAGATATCGCTACAATGAAAGGCTAGTTTATGTAAGGTGCTTTTCTTCCAAGGCATTGCTATAAATAAGGTATTATTTAAGCACATAAAATGCATAACAAAACCTTAATACATATCTATATCAATGAAAGCCTGGGAAGATGTGTTCAGTTGCTTAAATTGTCCACATCCCGGTTTCGCCATTTAACCAAAGTGTGTGATCTTGGGCAAATCATTTAATCGCGCTGTGTCTGATCTGCAGCTCCGTGATTCACTTCATAGCGTATGTTAATATATCATGCTATTATAAAAAAGCCCAAAGACTATAGAGTTGCTCCATATATAATAATAGTGCAGTAAAGGTATTTTGCACCTCAAAGTTATTTGCCACTTGGCTTACTTATGGAAACTTATTCCAAAGTCACTTCCATGGTGCCTTCAAGAATCAAAGACTGATGCTGCTCCTTGGAATGTCCTTTTCTTTGAAGTCACTTCGGTTGGTGCAATCCATATACAAATTAGGAGGTGTGCATGCATTTTGCCCCACAGAGCCTGAACAGAGCTGTAATAGAGTTTCCTGCATCTGTAATGGTCCTGCATTTTCTTTTTTGTTATGTGCATATGTTAAAATGCCACCTGCCATTAATGTTACCATAAAAGCTGACTAGGGTGGGGTGGGGGGGGGGGTTGTATCTGTATGATACCATATGGAAACGCACACTGGATTTGGAGAAAAGAAGCAGGACTGTTTTCGTGGCACCCCACGCTGGTTTTTAGTCGGTGGGCCTCCTTTCTGGCTAGGGTCGCCGTCCATGTGACGTGTGTCCCCTTTCCATGCTTGGTGTAATTTCCTGTGTGTGCTGATCACACCAGTCTCTTGTATGGTCTCCGTTGTGCTTGTGGGTATAAGACAGGCATCGTGATGTGTTGTTTCCAGAATTGTTTGTTCAGTATTGTCAGTCGAGTGGCGCAGGTAAGCTAGCCCAGTGAGTTTGGCTCTCGCTGCTGAGCTCTGTGATCATCTTTCAGGTCCTAGACTGCAAACTTGCTCGCCCTCTCATCCTCCGAATTCAATGAAATGCGTGTCATTGCGGTGAATTATAGGGAAACATATATATATATATGAAAGCTTCACTTCACGCAGGGGGTTTAGTCGTATATTTCCCATGACTGTTGAGCAGTCATAGTTCAGTTTGATGCAGTCTTGGTTTGGCCACATGTGTGCTGTTCTACTCTCTATAGCAGGGGGTCGTTTATTGATGGGTGGTCACTATTCATTGACTTTATGAATACCTTCATTGATAACTGTTTATGGTTAAGGTACAAAAGCAAGACGTCTAATTACATTTGCCATGTGCTATTGAGATAGCTCAGGTGGCTATGAGATGGCTGCAGGTATTTTTCTGTAAATTCAAAGTTTCTCAGCCAGGCAGAGCCGTCTCAGCCTAAAGTGTTTTTGAAAATGGTAAAATGAATATTATGCATTTAGGCAAGCTTAGTGTGTACTATTTAAGCATCAGGTCGTGCATGATTCATTCTGGAGTGTGTTTCTGTTGTCCTCTATATAGAGTAGCAATAGTATTGTCTGGTTTCAGCCATTGTCCATTTAATGGAAGCGGCGCACGGTGAAAGGTGCCCTTCAGGGCACAGCATGGTAGGGGTGATTATGCTATTTGAATAGGTAATGTTAGGACATGACTCGGTGAAGCTGACCTTGCCATCTTTTTTTTTTTTAGCAAAATATTGTGTGTTGTGTAATTGACATTTTGAAAAAAAAGTCTCATGAAGTGCAAAAGCAGGTTTTATGTGTACTCAATATGTATTGAATTAGGCGATGGAAAAGTGGGCCTATAATTGGTCATTCAATTAAACGAGCCCCCAACGTGACATCTCTGTTCCGTGCGGATAGTTTGCAGTGTTTGCTGATGGAGAGACACGGTTAATCTTGAAAGATAGCAATAATCTTCAGGGCCTCTTGTGCTTCATCTATCACGCTAATTGCTTTTCAAGATGTGATCAGACTTCCCCACCAGTGATTGCGCGCTGCATCTGGTGCCCGAACCCTCTGGCAATCATATGCTCACTGAGATCTGCGAGGGGTTTGGGGTGCCCCTCCCCTCGCAGGCCACCATATGCCATTGACAGGCAAATCATGATTTACCATAACAAGTTGCTCTGAGCCCCCATCATTTCGCAGCACACTCCACGAACACCAGAGACTAGAGCAGCATTGCAGGCTCACTATAGCACAAGCTACCACGCAGAAGCAGAGCCAGTTGGACGCAGCACCGGCTGCACATGTTGGTAGTGGAAGCCAATAGGCTGGACTGCTGTGTGGTGAACACATGCTCTGAGTTCCTGCGCGCAGACACACTTAGGCAGAAGGGGGCTGTGTCTATGGAATATAGGTAGGGAGTGTAGGGGAGGGGTGGATGAATGAAGATGGACTGCAGAATGAATGTACATTGGCAGGATGAGTGAATGAATGATTATGATGATTAATGGGTATGAAGTTGCCTTGACAAATTAACAATTTTGATGGTGGATGGCATAATGAAAGTTTAAGAGCACCTGCACTTTCTATAAAAAATCCTCAACAAGGCAGCTTATCTGCAAGTCCAAAAATTCCTGGAGGCTAACAACCTCCTCGGCCTCCGGCAGTCAGGCTTCCGTCCTGGACACAGGACCGAATCTGCACTTAGACCTTAAAAACCAAATGGACGATTTCAGAGACGCGGGCAAACCGGCCCTCTTCTGCTCCCTGATCTGTCTGCAGCTTTTGATTTGGTGGACCATAATACTCTTTGCCACCATCTCTCTTTGACTGCCAATTCTTCCCTAAGGCCATAGCTTGGATCACCTCGTTTCGCCAGGAAAGGTTTATGAAAGTCTTTTCTGAGTCAGCCTCTGCCCACCCGAGCGACATAAAATGCGGAATTCCACAGGTCTCCTGCATCTCACCTACCCTTTACAATTTGTTCACAAGGCCACTGTTCAACTTTCCGGATGCGCTGGGCATCACATATACCAATTATGGTGATGACACGCAGGTCCTCATCCCCCTCACCGGGGACTATAAATCTGACATGGAAACCCTTAACTCCATTCACTCCACCATCCAAACTTGGATGGCAGAAAACTGGTTGCGCCTTAACGGTGAAAAAAACAAACCTGCTAATTGGATCTCCTGCAACCCTAAAAAAACTGGATGAATAATCCAGCTCCTTCACGATTGACAACATGCCAATCTATGTATCTCAAGCTGTCAAGACCTTGGGTGTTTACTTGGACTCCAACCTCTCAATGATCAGTCAGGTCAACGCCATTGCATCTACAGCAGCCTACCATTCTAAACTTCTCAACGCAGCTAGACCTTTTGTATAAGAACAGAATTGCCTCACTATAGCAAGAGCAATAATTGGGTCTCGGCTGGATTATTGCAATGCCCTCCTAGCAGGGACGTCCGCAAAAAACATCAGTAAACTCCAAACTGTCCAAAATAATGCCCTCAGGGCCGCCACCGGCATTTCAAAGAGGGACCATATTTCTGAGACTAGGAAGCCGGTTCACTGGCTCCCTATCGAAGAGCCATCATCTTTAAAACTCTCGCCCTTGTGCACAAAGGCGTCCATAACACGGCCCCTCTCTAGCTTTCTCAAAGAATAGCCAAACCTATCACAACCAGACCCACAAGAACGGCTTACACCAACCGAATCTCTACTCCTAAGACCCAGAGGATTTTCGCAGGAGGTTCCAGCTTCCCGTCATGGCCGTGACCCACTGGAATACATTACCACCCCACATTAGAATTATTGAGTCACATATAGGCTTCCGGAAAGCGATAACAATGATACTGTTTGTATAAACGAGTCCTACCGGTCCCATTGCTTCTACTTAGGCTGCATGCTTCTACTCTCTTTGTGATGTAACCTTCATTGTTACTGTATGATATAACCACCTATGAAAGTATCCTACTAAATTCGCACTGTTAGGCTACATGCTCACTGTAACCATGAGCAAAGTAATCTTCCTGTAACTAAGACACTTTCCTCCAACAGCGCCTTGATGCCCATGCGCTTTACAAATCCAAAACATAAAAAATAAATAGTGTGAGGATGGATACATGCTGAGTGATATATATGAACGGATTATTAAATAGTCATGTAGGGATGGATACATGAGTGCAAGGATGGGTGAATCAGTGCGACTGTGTGGCTGGGTGAATGAGTGAGCATGATTTCAGTAAACTGAAGCCCACAGCAAAGTCGTGTCATGTGACTCGACCGTTGCCTGTGCAGTGGCCTGGAACTTCCAGCATGCGTGATGCAGCATGTGAAAGCGGAGGAGGGACTGTTATGTGTTCATTCACCAAAGCCCCAAACATGACAGGATGCATGAAGGTCTTCAGCAGCATCTGGATGTTCTTGTTTCCACAGTTTGAATTTGTGGGGAGAGTAATAGCTCCTTATTTTACCAGCAACCCTTTTCGGGTATATATATATATATATATATATATATACCCGAATATATATATGCAGTTGATACTTTTGTATGCTACCCACACAGTGGTGGAGACAGCTTTCATTGCCATTGATGTGGGTGACTCCTGATGGGGTACTGGCATGTTAAATGATCCAAGGTCAGTGGTGGCTGGTGAACATTGTCAATAGGAGGCATTAACATTTTTCCCAAATTTGCGGAATGCACTGAGCATAAGAAGGGACCCTTCATTATTGTAGAGGGGCCTGGTGGGTACCCTACACATTGTATTTAATAACAGGTTTAAATGAGGGATTTTCCAGCACACCTTTTGAGAAAAGTGGGCTAAAAAGATATGCAGTTTACTTTTGGTTCTGTGTGGTAAAACATAGAAGAATCAAATGGACACAGCAAACAGAAGCATATTACATATTTGGACAACATATTACTACTGTACACCGTGGGATTTCTGATTCGTGTAAGGATGCACAGTACGTGGACTTACTGTTAACTTCCTGTACCGCATTCAGCCAATGAGGATTTTGCGTAACTCTTACATGACAGCAGAGGCAGAGCATGATTGGATGAATAATCCTGTCACTCCATTCATAACACTTCCTCTGTTCCTTCTTCTCCCTCACCTACTTCAAAACAAAAGCACGCATCTGTACTAAGTAACCCTGGTTGCCTCATTTGGACTGTTTCGTGCACATTTGCACTTCAAACCCTTATTATGTGGAAATAATCAGACATGTACGGGTTTCCTTGGCTTAGGGTTACTTTTTATTTTCTTCTCACCTTGTCTGTTTATAGACCGCATTTCTCTAATAACTCTAGACACTCCACGTAAATACAAATACCAACAGTAGGTTTCAGAATAATTCTGGGCCTAAATGCCTAGAAGTAATATTTCAAACATTGTGCAATCTGTGGAAGTCTTTGAGTTGCTGGGTCCTATTTTCTGAACCTTTTTTTGCTTAAACATTCTAAAAACAAGCTCTGCCTGCAACATATTATTTTTTATTTCATTTATGCATATAACTGGGTCAGGAGGGTAGCTCAGGGGCAACGTGTTTGCTTGGAAACGAGACAAAGCTGAGCAACACAGGTCCGAATCCCAGTCCTGCGCTTAGAGACTCGTCCCCGGGATTAAGCGTGTTACAAAAAATTAATTCATTAATAACACGGTTTTCAATCAGTTACACCAGTTTAGAAAAGTCTTAACATACCTAACATCTAGTTATAAAAGAATGTTTAGATGCCTTGTGTATTTAACTACTTAAAAACCTCCAGCCTATGCCATATTAATCAATGACTACTATTCAATCATTCATTTGTCCATCAAGTCAACCACTTTTAAATGTTTGCTCAAAACCTTCTCCATTCCAAAATTAGAGCTCTTTGAGCCCCATGCATACATCATGGCCAGAATGATTCCCCATTTAAGGTTCTAATATTCATAATCAATCTTCCAAAGGAGCACTTTCTTAGATCATTCAGATTCGAGTATTCTACTGTGACATGCTTCCTGTGCTCTATTTTCCTGTCCTGTGACGTCTAGAACCTAGAATTACCAGTGCCCCAGCGGGTGCAGTGCAACAGCATGAACCTACACAGGTGCATCCTATCAGGAACAAGAGATATGTACGGATGTCTTATCAAATACTTGGGTACACGTTTTACATATTCCTCAAAAATGTTTTGTTTAAGACACATAATGCTCTAATTCCAATCCCAAATCTTAGCCTAATTTTTCTAACACCTCACAGTGTTTGTACTGTGGCAATGTAACATCCATTCCCATTCAATTTGCAACCACCCAAAGCTGTGCTTTCCTGATATTTGCCCTGGGAGTTAGATGAGAATACCTCTCCCAGGCCGTGTTGGGTTGATGGTTATACAGTGAGCCATCCCCTAGGCCGAGCTCCAAAATCGAGCCTCAATTTTATCCCACCACCCTTTAACGGCTGTCATTCTAATTTCAGATCCATATAAAACCATTGGTGTAATTCTTTGGTTGTAGGCTTATTTACAAACACAAGTGTAAAGCCATAATGGCTTCTGTCTAAACCTTGCAGAGCACACGAGAGGTAGTACTTTTCATCATTTCAGCGCCCATTATCTAGTCTATCAAGTATTATTTGTTTTTATTTATTTACTGTTTATCCTATGTTCTGCACTGCCCCTTCCCCCTCGCACTGTTCCCTTTCCCCCCTCCCCTGCACTTGTGTGATCTGAATGTCACCTGGCCTAGTAGGATCGTTGTCTCTGTCTTCCTTCTGTTCCCCCTCCCTTGCCTCGTCGGGCCTTGAAACACTTGTGTACAGGCGCCTTATAAATGCGGTATCATATCATATCATAAGTGTACTCTTAAATAAGTAAACGTAATAATGAAATAAGTAAAGTCAATATTTCAATAGGTTTTTGTCAAGCGTTCATTTAAAGTGTGGCTTTTTATTACTCTTTGCAGTGAAAACCATTATCTTTGTTTCGGACCTATTTGTCTCTGGGTCGCATGGAATGGAAGACATTTGTCGGTTTCATCATGGCCTTGTTAGTCACTTTCTTACAGTAGCATCCATTAAACAAACTCATAGGGATGGTAAAAGTGACATGATGGCATTACAGGAAGTGACGCCACAAAAACTTTGAACATTATTTTTTTACAACAGCTTTCATTGGCAGCAAGACTTTGCAGTTAATGACTGATAACAGGTGCAACCAAGCTGTAAGAGGAGGAATTGTGGTTTAGAGTGCAAGCTGCTGGTCTTTCAACCTGGTCACATAAGTGCTGATCGCAGCTTCGACAGTCTGGCACAAAATTCATGTGATTTTGAGCAAATCACTTTCCATGCCTGTGCTTGAAACTTCAAGTACGTGCAATGTAAAACCACAGAGCTCTGGCCCACTCGCATGTTTACACCACTCGTCTGCATCAAATCCATGTTTCTGTGTAAAGGATCCCACAAAACCTATTGTTCTATGTACATGATGTCCAGAGACAACCTGGTTCATCGGTATCACGTGATTTCAGAGCGGCCAGTGCTGTAAAATAATGACTGCAGTGCTGTGACTGTCTCCACAACTCATGTGTGCCTGCCATGACTGCTGGCTGGTTGTTTCATTATGGTGAGGGCAAGGAAAGGGGGTAGGTCATAGGAGGGAAGTCTGGGTTTTAAGGATTAGGGGCTCACAGAATTGGTTAGTAGAGGGCCAGACACACTAAATGTAATATGACATCTATGGTAGTTAGTGATGTCTATGGTACTGAGTGAGAGGTGGGTGTCTGAGTAGTTGTAGAGCAGAGGAGAGAGCATTTGAGCAGAGGAGGGAGTAGTAGAGCAGAAGAGGGAATAATAGAATGGAGGAGAGAGTAGTTAAGTGGAGAAAGGAGTAGTCAAGCGAAGGAGGCAGTAGTAGAGAGGAAGAGGGAGTAGTGACAGTGGAGAGTAAGTAGTAACATCTATGGGTGAAGGCGAGGACAAGAAGGAGGGAGAGGTCCAGGGAACAGGTGAGTGGAGGGAGAATTAATAGAGATGGGTGGAGTTAAAGGAAGAGAGAAGAAGACAAGACTAGAAGAAGGAGCAGTGGCAGTGGGGGTGAAATGAAAGGCCCGCTTGAAACAGGGCATTCCCTATCCGTAAAGGAAACTGACCAACTTTTATCAGGAAAAGCGAGGAAGTCCCTGAGGGGGGTTATTGAGATAAGGCCAAGGCCACGGGCCTTTATTTTAACATCTAAGCTTATTTACCAATTAGCATTCTGAGCGATAAATAATCAATTTATATTAACCTGGGAATAAGAACGTCTGGGCTAGGGAGTAGGTGCTTGGAGGCGAGAGGGAAAGGGATGGCCCCATTGATATTTTACTAAAAACCCTTCAGCCACCTCTGAGAATAGGAGTGTGTCTAGTGCAATCTCTGACATGTGTCACCCTATTCCCAATGGATTGATTCACCTGTTGAAGAAATCTGTGTGCTGCCTGATGGTCGAAGGGTCTGCATGATGTGCAAAAGGGGATGGAGACACCTTTCAACCAGGTGACAGGAGGATTACCATGGTTTTCACCAGAGCCAGTCCTGCCCTATAGTCAGGGTGGGGGTGTTGGGAGAGCCCCATTCGGTGTCCCTTTTACCTGTGCCTACATGGCTGAAATAAGTACCACCTTTCTTGCTTATATTTGTATTGCGCAATGCTGGGCGGTTTCTTTCCATTTGTCCCGTAGGACTCCATCTCCCAACCGGGACAGAAGAAACGAGGAACTGGGGGTGGGCAGAACAAACCGCACAGCAAACTGGCAATCCCAGCACTCTACTTGACACAAACTGTAACCAGCAACCCTGAGAATTTGCGCTTCACGAATAGCAGAAATATTCTTACATTCAGCAGGGCCATACAGTGGTTTTCCTTTTAAAGCAGCAGTGCAGATGCTTTGTTCGGCCCTGATATACAGCGGAACATTGATGAGAGCTGGAGAGGGCCACCATTTCCAAATGCAGGCGAACCAATGTACGCGAAGGGGGTGGGGCTTAAACACTTCTTTGTGTGTTTGCTTACCTGTAACACCTTCCCTGGGGAAAAGAATGTCAGCAATTAGCCCTGGGATCCAGTTGAGGAAGAGAACCAATGGAGAGGGAAAGGGAGGACACAAAGGGATACAGGAAAGTGTGGGTTGTGTGAGTGAGGTCGAGCAAGGAGAAGAAGGAGCAACAGGCCAACAAGAGAAGGGACATTTGATTGGAGCATGGAAAAGGACTGCTGAAGGAGTGTGCAAGGTGATTGGTGGGAGAAAGTGGTACTTGGGTCTAAGTCTGTGTGTGAGTGAAACTAATGCAGGAAGATTAAGGGGTAACTGGGAGTAACTGGAAAGTGAGTGAGAGAGTGAAAGGATGGTGACTGAGGGAGAAGGTGTACGTGGAGTGTAGAATAGTAGTGGAGATGGGAGAGTAGTAGTAGTTAAGAAGGGAAAGCAGTAATAGTGGGCAGGAGAGAGAATATTAGGGTAGGGGGGAGTCATAGCAGAGAGCGGAGGGGAGTAGGAGTAAGGAGGAGAACATCAGAGGGACAGAGGGGAAGAGTGGGAGATGGAGAGACAAAGGAGAGTGGGAGGAAGAAAGAGAGGAGAGTACAAAAGAGGGAGAGAAAGAGGCTACACATTCGGCTGAGAGCAGCACATAACTCATTACACCACCAGAGGCACACATTCCATCTGGCTGATACTGCCTGCAGAGGTCAGGGGGCCTACAAGCAGCATCCAGGATCAATCTAGGGGCTGCTCTGGTGACCCCTGACCTGAAAACTGACCTCTTTGAAAGTCCTTTCCATGTCCAGCAACAACTCCTGCTCAGCCAGCACTGCTACCAGTTTTCTGCCTCCATTCTGCCCACGAATTGGGGGCACTGATCACAGATCACTTAACCAGAGGCCTGGAGCCAAAAGTGGTGGTCATCCTAAGGCGACTTTGCCCTGTCACATAGTTTAGTAGCTCTATACGGACATCCAGACCATTGGCGTCTTCAATTAAGGGGTTTGAAGTAAAGGGCCATCTCCCAGCCTTCTTTCCTCAGCCTCTTGCCTATGAGCCTTTGCTTGGCTGAGTCCTGCTACTTATCTGCAAGTACCCATTATTGCTTCTTCTCAGCCTCGCCCTTACCATGAAATTCTAAGGCTATCTCTTCCTTTCCCTTCTACTTCTCTCTGCACTCTCCTATGAGCAGAACCATCTAAACTCTCTTCCCAACATCTCTTCTCCTCAATGCCACACCTCTTCTCCGCCACTACTTCCCCATTCACAAAACCTATACAAACCCATTTGTTATTACACTTTCTCTTTTTGCATATGCCCCCAGCACCTCTCTATTTCTCAGACTCAACATCGCTAAGCTGCTCCATCTCACTCTCTTTCTATCGCTATTTGGAATGTGCAGTCAGTAATAAAACCTCCTTTACTTCCAACTTTCTTTCTGATTCTCCATCTCTTGACCTCATTACCACAACTGAAACTTGAATCTCTCCCTCTGATTGTGCAACCCTTTCTACTCTTCATGATCCTCCCTACACCTTCAACCATTCACCTGCCTCACTGGCAGGGTGGTTTTGTGTGACTGTTTTCATCTTCCAATCTTCATATCTCTCCTACTCCCCTTTTTATCGCTAATTCTCCCTCTTTCGGATACACTATCTCTACAATCACTCCCCCCAAGGCATACATATTATCTCTCTCTATTGGCCACCTTGTCTGGTAGATCAATTCTTCGACCACCTTTCCCAACTAATTGGCCCTCTCCCTCCTGATCACCAGCTCATTGTCATTGTTGCCTTTCACCTATCCCCTCTCCTACTCTTATCTACTGACTCCAACTCTCTTCTCCTTAACCACTCACTGTCTTTTGTCCACTCTCTGCCCAACCATTGAAATGGAAACTCTCTTGACCATATTCAAATCTCCTCTCAACTTTCTGCCTCTAATATCTCCTCTGCTCCCTGCTGTATCATCCTTGCCTCAATCTCCAGTCCTGCTTCATCCTCACTCTCTCCATCTAAAACTACTTTTACTAAGCACAATCTTCCCTCCTCCAAGCTCCCTGGCTACCTCTCTTAGCTACACCACTCTCTCTCCTCCTATGCTGAACTCACCTTTCCATCCACTGATCAAGCCTTCACTATCTTTAACACTGCTCTGATCTCTGTGCTCCCTTCTCCGCTTGCTAACCTTTTCCACATTTAGTCGAAAATCCTCCCCTCCAAAACCTTGGAATACACCTCTCATCCTCACCCTGAAAACAACAATACGGAAAAAGCTTCATACTTGGCAAAGTTCAAGCCACTCCTCCAATCCCCAACTCTACCTCACTGCTCTTCAAAACTACTCTGCTTTTGACTGCTAAATGTGATGTCTATCTCTCTCATTTCATCTCAATAATCCCAAAACAGCTGCCTCCAAAAATCACTTAACTCAATTTTCTCACCTCCTAAACCCTCCATCTCCTCCATGGTTTCTTCAAATTGTCTTGTTCTCTGCTTCCCTTCTAAAACGTCTACCATTTTCAGTAGCCCTGCTGCTTAGCCCCTCTTCCTGCTTACTTTTCTCCACCACTCTGACCCTCCTCTCCTGCTACTGTTTCTTCATTTGCCCCCACCAACCCTGATGAGATTTTGCCTTACTTCGCATGGCTAACCCTTTCTGGGACACCACTGATCCACTGTCCCCACACATTGTGAAGCACACATAGCTACCAGTGTTGCTCCACATCTTACTTCCCTCTTCAACTCCTCTCTTGATCATGCTACTTTTCCCTCATCCTATAAGTCAGTTACTGTCATCCCATCCGACTCCTTAAGAAACCTGGTCTCGATCATAACTGTCTTGTCAACTTTTGTCATGTCTCCTTTCTACCGCACAGTTCCAAAATCCTAGAGCTAGTAGTATTCAATAGACTCACTGAGTTCCTTGATACTCACAACCACCGGGACCCTCTTCAATCTGGCTTTTGACCAACGCATTCAACCGAGCCAACTCTCTTCAATGTCAGCAACTTCATCTCATCCAGAAGTAATGTAAATGTTCATCTTTTTTTATCCTTCTCGACCTGTCTGCTGCCTTCAATTCTGTCGACTATTGTTACCTGCTCTATAGAGTATCTCTCCTTAGCATCAGAGGTAAAGCCCTTGCTTGGTTTGCTTCATACCTTGCTTTTAGATACCTTCAGGTGCCCTGGTACAGCCTTACTTCCCCACTCACCTCCCACCCCCCCTGACTATTGGAGTTCCCCAAAGGTCTGCCCTTGATCAACTTCTATTCACTCTTTTTACTTCAGCTGTTGGCACCTGATCTCCTCTTATGGCTTATCCTATCCACTCTTTGCTGATGACACTCAGATATTCTTCTCCTTTTTCTCCTTATCCAATGAGCTGTTGTCAAAACTTTAAGACTCTCTTCGCCATCACATATTGGATGGCGTCTCACTCTCTCATGCTCAACTCCACTAAGACTGAAGATCTTTATTTGCCAAGCAAATAGACTATCCCTTCCTCACCCCCTCTTCTTCTCTTCTCTCCTGACTACATTCCTTAATCTGCCTCAGCTCATAGCCTTGGTGTTATGTTTGACACGTCTCACAACTTCTTGCTCTACATCTCCAAATCTGCCACTGCAGCCAGACTAAATGACCCTCATAAAGAGTTTTCTGATATCAATCTGGAAAAAATCCCTGAGCCGGAATTACCCAATCTCCTCAATATTAGAAAAAATCCATCATTGTCTTTCTTTCAATACTGCTAAACAGCTAATCTCCTCATTCCTTTCTAGATCTGACTACTCTGCCAGTCTCCTCTATGGCCTTCCCAAACATGCCTTTTCACCACAGGACAAAGTCCTCAACTTCACGGTCGGCACACTTTACAACCTTTCTTTGTTTACCGCTAGCTCCTCTGCCCGTCGTCAGTTTGGCTGTGAAACAAAGAGCTAAGTATACACTTCTCATCATCTTCAATGGACTTGCCCCTCATTACCTATCTGCTCATCTCACTCTCTATCCTTGGTCTCACTCGTTACGATCATCCTCAGCTCACCTTCTTCCCACTACTCGAGCCAACTTCCTTCCCTCTCGTTTTTGCTCCCTCCCGCTCCTCTACTCTGAAACACTCTTCCTCTCTCTCTCTCCTTACAGCTCCAACTCTACCACTCTTTAAATACAACCTCAAAGTCATCCTCCTTTCCGTACAACCTCTTTCCTAGCACTCAATGTTACCTCATCACCCTGCTCCCATCTCTCCCTAACCTCACGGACAACCCTACATCACTTTTCCATCACCCCTCCATTCTTAATTTATCACTTTCTCCACAATCCCATTCCTATGTTATTCTGTCATGTCATCATCCTGGGTCCTATGCACCATCTGGTCTTCAAATCACATTCACCCCATTGTCAAGGACCTATGTCCTCTGCTCTGTTATCAATGTGAAATGTTGTAAGCGTTTTTGTGCCAAAAATGCATTGCTTTCCTCTGATTTCTATAAATAAAAAGAGTGGAAGACACTTCTTTTTTTACCAAGTGTATTGTGGGAGCTAGATTGGGATTCACTTAGATTTTCCCCAGAGTTTTGCCCAGAGGCCATTATGACAAGTCACTCAGCGATTAGACAACAGGGGTTGCCGATCACTGGAGACCACAATACTGGGGTTGGGGGATGCCTGTGCTAGGGAGGGAACTGCACTAGCACAGGCAAGAGAGAGAGGGATGGCTCTTAGAGAGCCCCTTTTCAAGCTCTATTTTCTTTTAATTTTTTTAATTGTTATGGTTATACAATAACGTTTCACCAAAATTATAATACATTTTAATTTCATATTTAAAACATCTTCCAATCACATAATGTAAAAGTAGTACAATCCAAATTCATTATTGTTTCCGAAATAGAAACATAAACAAAATCACTTAAGACAAATTGCTAATCATTGTAAAAAAAAGTTAAAATTGTCATAAATAAAACATTTTTCAAAGATGAGTAAGCGAGCAAAAGAAACATCAGTTCATCTCCAATTGCAACATTGTTAAAAAACAAGTAACCACGAGAACCAATGAGGTAGATCGTACAACCATACAAAAGTGCCAAAATGACTCATTTGACATTAGAGCCAAAGGTTTTAAAAATCTCCTAAAATGTAGTTCTCGATTGCTTTTGAGATGAGAACAATGGATTAATAAATGTTCCAGGGTTTCCAGTGATGTTGACACATTACAGAAGTGACAAAGGCCACATTCCTTTGACAAATAGTTATAATGACAAAGAACTTCCCTGGTGTGAATCAAGTACCAACGGAACCGAATAAATAGCCGTCTGATGGAGCAATGTCGATAAATAGAAAGATAAGGAGCAATTACCCTGGCGGCTTTGAAATCGAGGCACAAGTGTTTCAATGAATCATAGTAATGGAAAGTATCAAGCGTGTGGGCCAAGGCCTACATTTAAATAATGATTTGTACCCTCATTGGGTTCTCCACAAGGTCACACTGTGCGAGCACAAGATCACAGAGTAATTGCTCACAGAAATCGACAAATTTACACACAAATGGGTGACCTTGTTTCTTAAGGATAACATTAAGTTCCATATAGAGTGAAGAAGGAGACATTGGACATTACATTTTATAATAGAAAGCCAGATGGTTCCAATGGGCTCTACTTTTTAATGACTACATACCCAGCTCATATCGGATTGCTGTAAGTGAGGTGGCAGGTGATACCTGCAGTACCTTCCTCCACAGCCTCCCCATAATAATAGACAATACATCAAAGACCCCAAATGGCAGAAGCTCTATGCCGTACATTAGTTTTGGAACTATTTTACCTCTGTAAAATTTCACGCAAGGAAGGTTAGAGAATATGCCATATGTGGAGTCAGCCTGTGATAGTGGATTACCCAGTATTGCCGCACGGGCCAACAACCAACCCCCGACGAGCCGTTTAGGCAGTTTAACAGAGGTGGGAATCCCAGGTATATAAAGCTGTCAACCTTTTCCAATGGGCTCTGATCAATTCTCCAAGTGAATGATTTAGTTTTTTTGTACAATGTAATATTTTAGATTTATTGGAGTTGGTCTTGAGTTTGTGAGATGAGGCAAAATTAGCAAATGCAGCCAAGCGGCACTGTAAACCGATCGGGATCAGATCAAATGTTAAAAAATCATCAGCATAGGCATAGGCAAGCCAGCTAGGTTTAAGATTATGCATCCTGGGAGGTGCCAATGCCGACAAGTTTAAATAATCCCCAGTATCACACAAATACAAATTAAACAGGCAGGGAGCAAGTATGTATCTCTGCTTGATATCTCTGGAGGCTGGAATGCTACGAGACATTGATCCTTTTTGATCAAGTAAAACCTGTAATGTAGACCTACGAGCAGGCGAAGTAGACCATGTGGGATTCCCTGCCAAAAGCTCTCTCTCATCTCTTCCTTTGCCTATCCAGTTCCCATCTGACACTCTCCTATACTCTTTTTCAGCTTAAACCTGAGCGTCATCTATGACTATTCTCACATCTTCTCTAGTTTCATCTACAAAACTGCAACAGCAGCTCGGATGAACCTTCTAAATATTAGGAAAATCAGGCGCCTCCTTCCATTCAACATCGCCAAGCATCTTTTAGCAACTCTTGTCTTCTCTATACTGGACGACTGTGCCAGTATCCTCTTTGGCCACCCCAACTATGCTTTCTGTCCTCTCGACAAGATCACTAACTCCCTCACTTCACAACTACTTCCTCCTACCGTCACCAGGCTGGATGGCTGACAAAACATAACGGGGCCAGATTTAAATGTCTTCTCCTGGTTCAAAAATCTATCCATAGTAAGGCACCACTGTATGTATGCTCCTCTATCCTGATCTACCGTATCAAAAGCAGATGAGAGGTCCATTGTGGCTAAGTAGACTGATTTGTGTTTCTTCTGCCAAACCTGACTAAGAGTGGTCATCAGAATGAAAGCACTCAGGGAGGTACAATGATGCAGCTGAAAGCCGATTTACCATTGCGGAATTCTCCCTCATGTCTTTTGCCATGATTCCAGATGCTGTAGTAGAAAAGATGAAAATATCTTACTATCAGCATCGAGAATGTCGCTATGAGGTAGTAATTTAATGGATCATTCCTTGGGCCTGTCTGATACATTGACAAGATGGAGGCAGGAGGCCAGGAGGGGGAAGGTGCAAGTCATAATAATATTCTTAAACAGCAACGACAGGATGGAAGGCCACGTATCCGGGTCCTCCTTGAAAAGAACATTGGATAGATGATTGGAGCCGGGGGCTCATGAGGAACTGTACTTATACATGATTTCTAAGATTATAACTCTGTCCACCGTCAAAGACCAGTTACTATCAACTGGTACAGTTGGAACAAACTGAGTATCAACCATATGATCGGTGAACACAGTACCCAAGTTGGCTACCCATTGGTATTCAGAGACCGAAGATATTCCATGTTCAGGGTGAGACCGTTCCATGTCATTTATCAGGTGCCAAAAAGAGCAAGAATCTTTACTTGGCAAAACAAATAACATGCTCTCAGCATTCTGTTGATAATATTTGCATTTTGGAAACAAAGGGGTGGCGTCCTGCCACATATATTTACATACAGTAATATTTTACTTTTCTGATTACTGTGAGACTATTCTCATTTCACATATTTTGTATCCTAAAGACTGTGAAGTTTTATTATTACAGTACAAAGGTATAAGGGAATGATGCAAAAGAACACAGGTGACTCTTAGCTTATTTATTCAGCTAGTATCACAAAATAAAGAAAATGGAAATGAATTACCCGTGATATTACGGTAGTTTTATAAAACAACACTTTTCTAGCAGTTTAGTGTACATGTCAAAAAATGGGAATCAATATACAGTAGCGTAAAGCCACAGTACAGAACTCTCATGACATGCACTTGAAGGTGCCAAAAAACTTCGTACATAAAGTTAGTACAGTAAGTGTGTATAGTAGGGCACAGACAATATCACATTTGTAAACATTACTTCTTTACAAACATCACCCTAATGTTGGTTCCAAATAGTATATTGGATGTCTTTCAAAGAGGAGAGAACCAAGTCTTTGGTCTTGGAAGGGCTGGTTTTCAAACAGTGCAATGGTAGCCATTGTGTCTCGTAAGTATGTGGGTGTCTCTTGGCTCAGAGGTTTCAAAAAGTAGTCCACAAATTTACAGATTGGTTCAAGGATGGACCCACATCCGGATACGATGGGTCTTCCTGGTGGTTGATGTTGATCCTTGTGTATTTTGGGGAGTGCATAGAAGGCAGGTGTTCTGCCTTCTGATGTAGTGAGGAACAGTTCCTCTTTTTCACTGATCCATCCATGTTCCGATGCAAAAGTCACAATTTCTTGAATGCTAGACTTAATTTCCATTGTAGGATCTTTTTTCAATTTCTTATAATTGGCTGGGACGTCCAAGAGACATTTGACCATGCTTTTATATTGGTTTATGTTTTGAATGACTATGCCGCCTCCTTTATCAGCTGTTTTTATCACAATTTGTTTGTTTGTGGAGAGATCTTTCAAAGCCTTGTGCTCATCTACTGTTAGGTTTCTCCTTTTGTCCTCTTGTTTATCCTGGAGTTTTCTCATCTCATTTCTGATGCATTTTTCAAAGGTTATTATAGACGGTGATACTTCGTTCTCACTGGGATTGAAGTTAGAGGGGACACGTAGTCCTGAATCTTCATCCCTTAATGGAGTCTCCTTGTCCTTGAAATAGAATTTACGTCTTACTGTTCTGAAGAATGTGGACAATTCTTGATCCAAATTGAACCAATTAGTCTTGTTCGAGGGGACAAAAGAAAGGCCTTTAGCCAGGACCGCAGTCTCACTCCTGGTAAGTTCTATTCCCGATAAATTGAAGATCGGGATGCTTTCTAATATCTCCATTGGTTGCGTCGTCTCCGCATTGGTGGGCCCCACTGTTGATAGTTGTATGGGTAAAATGGTATGTTCATTGGTGGTGTTGGGCCCCAGTAACGGCCTCTGGGGCCCCCCCGGCCTAAAAAAGGGACCTGAGGGGGTGGTGTTGATAGAGATTGTCCTCCAGGTTGTAGTCTTCCTATATCTTGAGACGACCCATTAGAGGAGCCTGAGCTAGACGTCTCAGAAAATGTGACCCGTTTTCTCCGTCCTCTACTTGAGCCTGTTTGGCTATTCACTCTTTCTTTTTCTTTCTTTTCTTTATAATCAGGTGCTAAATAAGGATAAACATTTTCAATCTTGAAGTTTTGAATGTCTTTGGCCAGTTTCTTATGCTTTTTTTCTAGTGTTGCGGCCATAAATTGATCGAACCCTGAATTAATTTCTTTCAGCTTATCTCGGGCATTTTGTAAATCGTCGTTAGTAAGGAATTTCTCTTCTTCAGCTGCCAATTCAATTTGAATTTTTGCATGGATTCTTTTTGCTGTACTAATAGTTAATACCATTAGGTCTCTTGAGCATTTGGTTGAGATTTTACTGAAGCCGGTCATGTATTCTTTATCTCCAAGAAAAAGCGCTGGTTCATTACGGACTAACAGTCCAAGTGGGACCATATTTACCCGTAAATACTCTCTCAGGAAGTGTCCATGGACCTCTGTACGGAAACATTTCTTTTTGAGTTTGAGTAGGTCGTCACCAGATGCTGTGGCGGCAATATGTTGTTGGGCTCCATCCAGATTAAACAGAGTGGGGCCCTGGATAATGTCTGCTGTTTCTTCTTCCGAAAAGCTAAGGATGTGTTCCATGGTGGAATCTGGGCTGGGGGTGGGGTGGGGAAGGGGAGGTCAGTGTATGGAATAGTTGCAAGCTAGGGGCAGGCTATGGCCTAAAGGAGGGTCAGACTAATGACTCAAAGGTGGATTAGTCAGGGTGTCCCTATTATAGCTACTGCTATATCTAAAGTTACGTAACTGGAGGGACTGCTCAAAGTGAGTGGTAGGACTTGGGAGCTGTGGAGATTGGAAACAAAGGGGTGGCGTCCTGCCACATATATTTACATACAGTAATATTTTACTTTTCTGATTACTGTGAGACTATTCTCATTTCACATATTTTGTATCCTAAAGACTGTGAAGTTTTATTATTACAGTACAAAGGTATAAGGGAATGATGCAAAAGAACACAGGTGACTCTTAGCTTATTTATTCAGCTAGTATCACAAAATAAAGAAAATGGAAATGAATTACCCGTGATATTACGGTAGTTTTATAAAACAACACTTTTCTAGCAGTTTAGTGTACATGTCAAAAAATGGGAATCAATATACAGTAGAGTAAAGCCACAGTACAGAACTCTCATGACATGCACTTGAAGGTGCCAAAAAACTTCGTACATAAAGTTAGTACAGTAAGTGTGTATAGTAGGGCACAGACAATATCACATTTGTAAACATTACTTCTTTACAAACATCACCCTAATGTTGGTTCCAAATAGTATATTGGATGTCTTTCAAAGAGGAGAGAACCAAGTCTTTGGTCTTGGAAGGGCTGGTTTTCAAACAGTGCAATGGTAGCCATTGTGTCTCGTAAGTATGTGGGTGTCTCTTGGCTCAGAGGTTTCAAAAAGTAGTCCACAAATTTACAGATTGGTTCAAGGATGGACCCACATCCGGATACGATGGGTCTTCCTGGTGGTTGATGTTGATCCTTGTGTATTTTGGGGAGTGCATAGAAGGCAGGTGTTCTGCCTTCTGATGTAGTGAGGAACAGTTCCTCTTTTTCACTGATCCATCCATGTTCCGATGCAAAAGTCACAATTTCTTGAATGCTAGACTTAATTTCCATTATAGGATCTTTTTTCAATTTCTTATAATTGGCTGGGACGTCCAAGAGACATTTGACCATGCTTTTATATTGGTTTATGTTTTGAATGACTATGCCGCCTCCTTTATCAGCTGTTTTTATCACAATTTGTTTGTTTGTGGAGAGATCTTTCAAAGCCTTGTGCTCATCTACTGTTAGGTTTCTCCTTTTGTCCTCTTGTTTATCCTGGAGTTTTCTCATCTCATTTCTGATGCATTTTTCAAAGGTTATTATAGACGGTGATACTTCGTTCTCACTGGGATTGAAGTTAGAGGGGACACGTAGTCCTGAATCTTCATCCCTTAATGGAGTCTCCTTGTCCTTGAAATAGAATTTACGTCTTACTGTTCTGAAGAATGTGGACAATTCTTGATCCAAATTGAACCAATTAGTCTTGTTCGAGGGGACAAAAGAAAGGCCTTTAGCCAGGACCGCAGTCTCACTCCTGGTAAGTTCTATTCCCGATAAATTGAAGATCGGGATGCTTTCTAATATCTCCATTGGTTGCGTCGTCTCCGCATTGGTGGGCCCCACTGTTGATAGTAATATTTGCATGCCTGCCCCTCACCCAATTTTTATATACTTGCTTCACTTCCTCAATTTTCAAAACTGGAGAATCTAAACTAATACTCTCATTATGTTTCAAGGCCCGTTTTCCGATGGCCAAATTGGAGTCAAAACAATGAAGATGCCTCTTATGGGGCTTCCCCTCATGCTGATAAAGGGATAAACTATACCGTAGGTGATCCCCCAGAAATTTGCCATATTTTTCTACCCTAGAAATGTGACACTGCCAGTTCTTTGAGGAAGCAATTAAGCAGGCCAATGCTGACTCATTTCCCTTTCGAACAGACCCCCCTTTCCAATGTACCCGATTAACCACTGGACTAATTCTTAAGGAAGGGCTGAAACGGGGAGCTGGGACTTGATTGATTAGTTGAATTAAATAGAAACATGGTTGGCAAATAGCAATGATCACTATAAGCAAAAGAAGTAATTAAGGGTTCAGTACATTTGTCAAGCAGCCCATTGCTGGTGAAAATATCGTCCAGTGTGGAGTAGGAAGACCCGTTTGTGCATGTGAATTGACTGGGAATGTCTCCAGCAATCGAGCCATTCACCATAGTCAGATCAAGACCTTCCAAAGTTTGCAACCTGATATGCACATGATGTTTTATTATCGTGGACTAAATTAGGAAGGTCTGTGACAGCTTGAATGGTTGAAAAGGCAGACTTTAGATCACCTAAGGTGATCACCTGGTCACTTGGATTCTCTTCCAACCATTCATTAACATAAAGCAAAAGTGTGTCAATTAATGTTTCAAGATGACCAAGACTTACATTCCAATAAATGTTAATGACCAATATGTCAATAGATGTATCTAAGGTTAGCCTAATTTGCATTCCCAAGGTACCAATCATTGAATCAATTGAGTTGCCAATACTTAGGTGACGAGATACCTGAACCATTGTAAGGATAACACAAAATGGGTGCCGCTTGGCCTCCTTTCTGGCAGCTTCAAAACTAGTCATGAAGTCGTCAAGTGCCGGGTAATGAAGCTACCATGTTTCTTTTTATGCAAATTAAGCTATGAGTTTTCAGAAATTGGCCCACTTTAGGATTGGACAACTTCATTGAGTGACCCCTAGATTTCCATGATATATTGATCAAGGGAAAGGATGACGAGCATGCTGTAGGGAAAATATGAGGAGTGCGACTTCTTTTCAGTGGACAGGGCCCCCGAGAGCCAAGACAAGTTCTTATGCTGATCATGTGTGAAGGATGCGCCCCTGTCCAACCAAGGTTGTCTCAAGTGATCATTTTCTTGACAAAGCAAGGCAATACTCTCCTGAGGTGACAGCCAAGTCCTGTCCTCTTCAGTCGAGCTGCCCTTCTGAAACCCTTACACAGTATACTGAGTGAGATCAAAACCTAGCGATCTAATTGTCTGGAGTTCCTTCGTCAACAGGTCATAAAATATCTGATTTAATATAAATAATGGCCCGGTCTGTTCGAAAATGGTCAATAATATCAACACATTCTATATCATCACTGGCAATTGCAGGAAGGGAAGGAAAAGGCCAAAAATATTCTTAATATGTTGGATCGATTAAGATTGATGTTCCTATTCTCAGGCAGTACACTTTCGAATAACAATTGAATGCCATTGGAGTCACCCCCTTGCATTGGCAGGTGTGCACCTAGGGGATCATCATCACTGCTTTTCCAAGGATGTGCAGCTAAATTGATTGCTTCATTGCCAGGTTCCGCCTGACTCTCAAAACCCCTAGAAGCCATCAGCACACTGTGCACAACATTAGCTGGTTTAACATGTTTTCTAAAGTATGTCTGGGGAGCACCACAACCAAAGGCCTGGAATTGTCCTGTTTCCTGAGGAGGAACGGGAGATGGTGCTTTTAAGGCTGTTGATGAGGTCATCTGAGCATGTGTTTAATTTAAAGATGAATCTGCCTGGTTGGAAGAAGAAGGTAACAACCAATGGGATACCCAGTCCTGATAAACAGGATTTCTATTAGGTCCCATGTGTGTAATGTAGATTGTGTATTGAATGATGTAGGTACCACAGCGTGATGATTTGAGGTGTCACTCACTGTAGTGGGTAAAGAGCCAACCTAGGGCAGGATTGAAGCATTCAAGTCTGCAGATGGCATATTACCAAGGCGATGTACATGCTGAGGGGTGAAATCCAGTTGCCGGGTGATAGGTGTCTGAGTGACAATCACCTCTTGAGCGCCGGACGGTTCAGGATCTAACACTTTAGACTTTAGTTTGGCTTTTACCAGAGGATTTTTTAACAGTGCACACAAAAAGTTTTTGATACTTGTCTATTCTTTTTACTCAGGGGTATGTTCTTTGATTTTCTAGTATTTTGATGTAGGGAGGAGTTTTGATTTCCAATTGGTTGCAAGAGGGCCGCATTCCCAGAATGGGAGGTGGTGATAAGCAGAACACTTGGCCTTGGTATAGACGATAATGTAGTAACACATGCATTTTCCCCCTCAGATGCACAATTGGAGGGGTGGAGGTACGTGCAGGGATATTAACTGGGTTGCACGGTTTCAAGCTCTTTAATGAAAACCCTATCACTGTCTTTGAGAGTTGGTGTGTTCTTGAGGGCATCTGTGACAGTGCCTAAAATGCAAATCAAGCCCACATCCTCCCTGACTGCGTTCCCAGGCCTCCACTGAGACAACCCATCGCTGTCTGTGTCACTACCACCAGTGCAGGAATATGAGTAGGTTTTTTGGGGAGGATGACATAAGGGTTGACGAGAGCGTGAGAGGTTGAAATGCTTGCATAATACGAGGGCTGAGCATGGAATGTGTGGCAAGAGGGGAACTTAAAGTTGATGAAGTGATTGAGGATCTAAGTGTGGAGGAGGGTCATTGGAGTGGGCAGAGTACACGGTTGAATGATATGAGTGTCTTTGGGTGAAATATGGGACTAAAAGAGGAGGTGGTGAAATGAAGGCTTTATGTGTGTCTGGATGAATTCGGGTTAAAGGTAAGATGGTAACAGAGGAGTTTTAGAGTGAAAGGGTAGTCACACTACATGGTTCTGCAAAAAGAAATGTATGTGACATGCAGTACCTGAATCAACATTAAGCCAGCAATTTATTTTTCCCCAGGCTTTATTGATTTGTGGATTCAATTTCACATTATATTATATAGTTTATTTTTATTTCACTTGAATTTTTGTTCAGCGCTGCCCCTGCCCAGAGGGGCTCTCGGAGCACTTTACATGGTTCAAAGTTTGAAAATGTGAGAGTTGAAGAAAGAAGTTACAGATGTTTCCAGGAAAGGATAGAAAAGTGATAGCCGTGGAGAAGGGCAGGGCTATGTGTCGGAAACAGGTTTGTTTTGAGGCTCTTCCTGAAAGCGGTGATGGAGGATGCAGTGTGGATGTGAAGAGGCAGGGAATTACAATAAAAGACTTCCACAAAAGCTAAAAGATATACTTACTTGAGTTGGTTAATTAACGGGTTGCAAAATATTCTGCAGCTCTTGCAAGCAAGGACACAGGGGTAGAATTAGCCCCACATTCTCATACTGTACAGCGGCATGTTTGCACACAGGGCTGTGCATTCCACCCTGCTCAGAAATCAAGTGTTCAGGTGCTGGCTGCTCCTGCCTGCCGCGAGCCGAAGGAGACGCCATCAGCGATCTCTCAGTCCAATTGCTCAGAAGGAGGCCCAGCCAGGCGATGCAGAACCCATTTGAACACATTTACGTGACTCAAAGGCAGAATAAACTCAAGGAAATGCGCTGCTCAATGGTGCCCTGAAGAAAACGCAAAGTAGGTGTTAGTTTCAATTAGACTAAGTGAGCGAGCAGAGCGCTGACAAGTTAATAATAGTTATTATTCTTTTTATTTCTAGAGAAGCGTGCGCGTGGTATGTTTGCACACTGCATAATAAATGGTGTAATACTTTCTTAGATGTGGACGTACCCAGCAGCAATACGCACAGCAATATCTCGTTTTTGTTCTGTGATATAATACTTAGCTTTTAGCAAAGGCAATTCGAAAAGGATTTGTTTAAAGAAATGTAAGTACTGTAGCACTGACTTTTTTGCATCTGCTTATATTAGTTCCTCTAGTTTCTTATTTGCACAAAGAAGGATCAGGAAGTGGGTCTGGCTGGTAAGATAGCTCAGCGGGTTGAGCGCTTGTTGCTGTGATATGAGCTTGATCTGCAGGTCGCAGGTTCGCATCCCGGCAAGGCCAACTCAGCCTTTCATCCTTCCGAGGTTGATAAATGAGTACCAATTTCGGTTGGGTGATATTGTATGTAAATATAGAAAATTCTAAAACACAGTGGATCATTGTAGTCCAATAATTACTTCCTGTAATTTGTGCTCCATTGAGTGTGATTGGTGACTCTGCAGGTGAACACAGTAAGAAATGATTAGTGGTGATTGACCCCGATGAAGAAAGTAATTTAGAAACGCGTTGTACACAAAATCTGTAACAACTTGAAATTGGTGAAATTTCACTGGTAGCTTTGCATAAAGGAAGGTTTTGTTTCAAGATTTTCTTTGAATTATCAACTACAGAAAATGTGTGTTGTTTGAAGCCACATAAATGGAAATTTGTATAAAGAATACACTTGCTTGACTCTATTTCGTAATATAAATGATTTATGGAAGGTATTACTTTATCGTTACAGAAAATATAACCTATGATTCTTTTGAAATATTACATTTATACTAAATTAGTTATCTTTGATTGGAAGAATTTCTTACTCTATGCAGAGTGTGGGAAGTTCAACCTCAATTTTTTGGAGTGTTGTATTTGTGGTTTGGTATCTTTTTTTTAATACAACCTTTTTTATTGTTTTTTTACACATAAAGAAAACATACATCTCGCGCAGCGAGGTAAAGGTTATGTCCCTTTCCCACCCACCAACAAATGCATACCACGTACCCATTACAATGAAGCTTCTTAGCACTGCTAATTACATTTGTTATGCCAGTAGTATGTGATTTTCGATCTCTGTGCATGTCCTTGGATGTTAGCCCAATTCCTGACGCGGGCTACCTCTCAGTGTGCGTCCTCCCACTTTTGCCAAATTTTTGGGCCTTTCTCAGGACAGCCCCTGGCTGTGTAGACTCTCTTCTCCATTGCAATACAAATGTCCACATCCGTGGTCCATTGCTCATAGCTTGGTGCCGTTTCAGAGCCCCAGAGTTGCGCTATATTTGTCTTGATTAACGCAGTGGTTGTGAATAAGAGCAGTTTTTCGTAGCGTGACAGTTCGACCTCATCTTCTATCCCCAGCAGTAACAGTTTTGCATTTCTATGGATCGTTCTAGCCAATACCCTTGAGAGATCATCGCAGCACTGCTGCCAGTATTGTTGGATTATGGTAAAGTACCATAGTATGTGATAGTATGAGCCCTCTTCTCGTTTGCATCTCAGACAGGCTGAAGAGGTGATCTTACCCCATTTGAATAGTGCTACCCTCGGGTAATATATTCTATGCAGTACTTTAAGTTGGATTAATCTTAGCCTGGAGGAGATCACAGTTTCTCTGGGGAACATCAGAGCAGTTACCCATTCCTCTGGGAGTATGTCACCCACATCCCCCTCCCACTTGGCTTTCAGGCTCGACAGCTCCCCGGTGGCAAAGGATGTTATGGCACTGTACATGATGGATGTGACTTTGTTTTTAATCATATCCGGAAATAGGTTACGGAAATAGGGGTATAATCAGGCATGTCAATCATCTCAGGGAGATGGGCCTGTAGTGCATGCTTGAGTTGCTTGAGTTGTGTGTAGTGATACTGCTCATTTATCGGCAGAGCGAAGGTAGTGATTAGGTCTGCAAATGGTATTATTTCGTTCCGTTTCACTACGTCGCCAATTTTAGTGATGCCCAATTCACTTCCGGGAGTAGTTTGTTATTCCACAACGGTTGAGCTGGGGTCAACTTTTTGTCCCAGCCTAAGTATTTGTGGGTGTCTGTCCATGTTAGGGATATGTGTGACAGCATGGAAGGGGCAGCAGATCGGTCTTTTGTCCGGTAGAGGTATCTTAATACGGATCTTTCATATCGGTTAGGATCTTGTTCTCTGTTGTGCGGTAATGTCGTGTCCGCATGGAGTCTGTCGTTCACTATTGCCATCTGACTAGCCCAGTAGTAGGTTTGCAATCGGGGCAGTCCAATTCGGCCTTCCCATACAGATCTTTGTAGTGTGGTTAATGCTAAGCGAGGGTGACTTCCAATCCATAGCAGTTTTCTGAGCATCTGATCTATTTTATGGAATTCGCTGGGCGCTATAGGTAGTGGCGCATTTTGAAGTATGTAGAGGAAACGGGGGAGTGCCATCATCTTAAAGAGTGCGTCTCTGCCTAGTAGTGTTAGTGGTAGGGACATCCAGTGATGGACGTCTTCCTTGAATCTCGTCATTATTGGGTACAGGTTTTTGGGCACATAGTCTGTTAGGTTATTCGTAATTTGGATGCCTAGGTATCTGAATTGCTCCTTTTCCACACAGTATGGACACTCGTCTGGTACCGCGCTATCTATTTGCTTCAGTGGGAATAGTATGGATTTAGTCCAGTTGATGTGAAGGCTGCTAAACGCACCGTATTTTATTAGTAATCGCGTCACTATGGGGCAGGATTTGCGTGGGTCTTTCAGATATACTAACAAGTCGACTGCATATAGGGATACCCTATCCTCCCAGTCGTCTGACCATCTGACGCCGCTCCATGTTTGTGTAGATCTTAATAGAATTGCTAATGGCTCAATTGCTATTGCAAAGATTAGGGAGGACAGGGGGCAACCCTGTCTCGTGCCCTTGCCTAGTTGAAAAGGATTGGATACGTGCCCGTTTACCTTTGTGACTGCTTCGGGCGGTTGTATAGCAGTTTGACCCAACTCATAAAGTACGGTCCTTTGCCCATGCGTTGCATAATAGCCCATATTGCCTCCCAGTAGATAGAGTCGAACGCCTTCTCAAAGTCTATGGCAAGTAAACCCAGGGGGTCCTGTATCTCAGGTAGCTTCTCCAGTGCTTTGTGTAGCCTATATATGTTTTGTCTAGTTGATCTCTGTGGCATGAATCCACACTGGTCTGGATGTATTAGTGTGTGTATGACTTGTTGCAGGCGGTTGGCTAGTGCCTTTGCCAATATTTTGACCTCGCAGTTTATGAGAGAGATGGGCCTGTAGGAGCTACATTTATCGGGTGGCTTATCTGCTTTGGGCAGGACTATAATTGTGGCTTTCCTTAAGTCAGGAGGGATACAGCCCTGTGAGTGTGAGTGTTGTAGTAAACGAAGTAAGTGTGGGGAGATTACATTTGCGCCTATTTTTTTCCATGTTTCAATGGGGAAGCCGTGTGGTTTGGTATCTTGAGTACTCGCATGGTCATGGCAGAGCAGAGTCTACATCATTTCCCTTTGTCTATGAAAGTGGCAATTCATGGTACCAAAATACACAGCAGGCCCCGCCCTCTTGAGATTCTGGCGTCCCTGCAGTAAGTAAGGATCCATGGATCGTGTATTTGCTTTGATGGGCATAGACAGAAGAGCCTACACCGGACAGACAATGGGAGGAAGAGAAAGGAAGAGCAAGGAACATTGATCTGACATGGATCACACAGGCACTGCTGAACCTGGATATTAGGTGCAGTCGTGGCAGCAAAGTAAGTTAACTACTTAAAAAGGTAAGCAGTCTTCAACAGCCATCTGGGACAGGGAGCGTAGAGGAGAGGAGCAAAGACTTGGAGCAAAGGCTTTCAGCTGTCTAGCGATAGGTTATGGGACTGAAGGAACAGAATGTGCAACCGATAGGGAGAGGCATGGGAACAATTGATGACAGGGAATAGATTGAAGGGTACTCCTCAGGTGTGCCATTTGAAAAAGGTAGGCCATGGTCTCCAGAAGTAACAGTGAGGTGGAGATAGAAGAGAGGGATGGCATGAGAGCAGAGTGAGAGTGTGAAGTTCACTCATCGACAAGAGGAGTGAGCAGGGCGTTTCCTCAAAACGTCTTGCTGAAGGAGACCAGGGGCTGATAGCCATGTGCAAAGTTTTGAAGACACATAATGAAATAGAAGTTAAAGATTTTTCGAGTCAAATAAACTGTGAAGGAGGGGAACAGTATGGGATTGGGGAGTTAGTTCTAGGAAGCAAATCATAAATGGTATTAACCTTCCCATTGAGGGATTGTTGTATTCATTCCACAAGAGATAAGGTACTGATGGCAAAATTGTTGAAACAATAATTTTTAGTACATTTCTTTGGACAGTAAAGTTGTTGATGAGAGTCAGTGCAAGGTGACACATGTTGCACTCCTAATGAACCTTCCTCAGAACTCAAAATGTTATCAGTCTGTGTCTATATGAGAAAGTGCTGTTGACGTAAGTTGATGTTCATCAAAAGCGTTGAGATCGTATGGCCAGTACCATTTAACCACATGACCAGCTTGCAGAACACACATGATCAAGGACATATAAGTATTAAAGATGTGTAACTGATTGAATCTGTGCATGTTCTGTGTGCCTAGTGGAATGCACTCACCTTACTATGCCATGAGCTAACACAAGGGCATAATATATAACATAGGGCTGTCAATTTGCATTGATTTTTTCCAAAATTGTATTACTAATAGCTTTTGACTTGCTGGATGGATCTGGCAAAAAAATTCCAAACAAAATATCTGTTATATAGCTCTCCAAACTGGACATTTTGGGGGAAAATTCATTCAACGGTTCAGAATTATATTTATAATAATTATGTGGTCACTGTCCACTGTCCATGTTGCACTAATACAACAAAAAGAACATTGGCCACAGGCTTAGGCGATGGGCACGGGTCATGCCACCCACCCCCCACTTTCATCTGTTCAGTTTTGTTGCCTGGCATATTCCTCCAGAAACATATTGTGGTCATCTTGACCACCTTGTTTTCCCAAGGAAATCATTCCCTAACAATGCAGCATTTGCCGATTACCATGGTCATAGAAAAAGCCTAAAAAATGCCACTTTCCATGTGCAACCCTCCTCCTTGTCTTGGTTACTTCACTGTGTAAATCCTCCCTGAGCCTCACCTATTACCCCCTTTCACCCACCTGTTTGCGTGATGCATTTTATTTCCATGTGTGTCTTGTGACTAAACAATCAGCATCAAAATGGGTTCCCCATCTCTCCCTGAACTCCAGCTACCCCCTTTCGCCATACCTCTACCTTAATGAGACACCACTAATTTACCTCCTCCAAATATCGTTTTGAACCCTTTTCTTTATTGGCTTCCATCTGTATTACTGCTGGAATGGCTTGCATCATCAAAACAACAGTGTTCCTTTTCATTTCTGAAAAGTCCAAGTGCTGCAATGCATCATGCAAGATATATAAAAGGTTTTTTTGTGTTCCGAGGGCCACTCCCTTCACTATAGAATTAATCAAAAACTACTAACCAGAGTTACACTGAACCAAATGGAACTATCTGCAATGCTTTATGCCCAAATTGCTTCTTATGCTAATCTGTCAAGAGGTTTTCATGCTACGCCACAAACATTTAAGATAAAACCAATTTGCATAGGAAGTCTGGCAAAGGCCTCTCCAAACTAGACATTTTGGAATACATTTCTTAAATGGCGAAAAAACAATTGAGCAAAGGAAAAAAGCTGCTTTTGTCATTAATCCCATTCATTTTCCTAAAGAGGAAAAAGGTGCTTTCATTTAACACACGCATAGCAAAACTAAATTAAAGTTGCATCAAGTGTAAAACAAACATGGTAAGTGGTATTACGTGGCTAGACTGGCCGACATTTAACTTAGGCCAATCTAGCCTTGCAATACCACTTACCATGTTTGCTTTACCCTTGATACACAATAAATTTGCTTTACTGTGCATCAAGGGTAAAACAAACATGGTAAGTGGGGTAGACTGACCTACATTTCATGTAGGTCAGTCTTTCTTATCATGTTTTCGTCATCCTTGTTGGGAAGTAATACATGCCATGCCACATTAAAAATGTTTATGCAGACTGATACTACTAATAGTGCCATAGTTCCAGTCTGCATATACGTTCATAGTGTGACATTGAATTGTTAACTTTCTTAGTGTGACATGGATTTTTTACTTGGCTTCAAGGGTAAAGCAGACACATTCATTCCCCCTCTTACCCTGTCATTCCTTTCACCCTTGCTATGTCATTCCTTCCGTCCTTCAGCTCTATTTCCTCCCCCTTTTCACTGTCATTCATTCCTCTTTGAACTGTCTTTCCTTCCCTCTTGCGCTGTCATTCCTTCCCCCTTGTGTTGTCATTCTTTCCCCCTTGGACTGTCATTCCTTCTCCCCTTGTGCTGTCATACCCCCTTGTGCTGTCACTCCCCCCTTGGGATGTCACCCCCCCTGAGCTATGATTGCTGCCCCGTTATGCTGTGATTGCTCCCACCTGTGCTGTCATTCTTTCCCCTTGTGCTTTCAGGCCTCCCACCCTTGCGCTGCCATTTCTCCCCCTTGCACTGTCATTCTCGCCCATTATGCTATAATTGTCCCCCATTGTACTGTCATTCTTTTCCCTTGTGCGGTCATTCTTCCCTCTTAGTGCTGTCATTCATCTCTCTTTGTGCTGTCATTCTTCCATCTTTGTGCTGTCATTCCCCCATCCTTGTGCTGTCATTCCCACATGCGCTGTTATTCCCCCGTGCGCTGTTATTCCCCCTTCATGCTGTCATTCATCTGGCTTGCGCTGTCATTCCTCGTCCCTTGTGCTGCCATTCCCCCTTGCTATGTCATTCCCCCTTGTGCTGTCCATCCTCCCCCTTCTGCTGTTCTTCCTCCCTCCTTGCACTATAATTTCTCCTCTTGCACTATCATTCCTCATTCCTTCCCTCATGCAAAATATATAATACAAAAATAACTACAAACACCCAAACTATTGGCTTTGCCAATGCTTGTTAAATAAGAGCTATGTTTAATCTAACACAAAGTGTTAACGCTAAGAGTGTGAACAACAACGATAAGGTACAAACCAAAGTTAAGGTACAAACACTAACTGTATACCACTACAAAATTAGCCATGAAACACAAAGTATAGACACTCATTACATATCGGTAAGTGAGGGGGATAAAGGAGATAGAGTAGTATTGTTAGTTTTGGGAAAACAACAGTGGGCACAGAGATACATTTTCATTGTTTTGCTTGATTTCTCAATTCAAAAGATGTGACTGATGAAAAGTATACAATGTAAAAAAGGAGAAGTTTAGTTTCCGAAAGTAAACGATGTATGAGTATTGGTGAGTATAGTTAAGGTGAGAACTTAATGCAACAAAACCCCTGAAATTCCGCTAAAGCCACCTTAACTACGTGCCACCTGTTGCGCAGCCTATGACCACAATGATGATATCACAGATCACATCACTGATGACATCACTAATTAAATGTTATATGAGAACACTGATGGCATAACAAATGACATCAGTGATGCAATCACTGGTGACAACACTAATTATATTGTATATAACTGATTACATCAATAATGGAATTAGACATAAAATCATTTCTAAGTGAGAAATAACTTTAGTTGCAGGGACGTTAAGGTGAGAACTTAATGCAACAAACCCCCTGAAATTCAGCTAAAGCCACCTTAACTCCGTGCCCCCTAAAATAATAAAACGCAATAAGCGATGGACTTCGGCCGCGCCCACTGTGTATTATATGCAATAACTGGCCACTAGCCATGGTCTTCAACACAATAGTCGCCAGTGGCCACAGCATTTGGCTGTGCCAACTGTATATTCTAACATATTAATGGGCTCTATCTATGGCCTTTACGCATTGCCACAGACTACAGCTTTCATTGTTTCTCACTGTATATTTTAAAACAGTGATGGGCTACCAGGCATGGCTTATAACCATGTACATTGGTATTTTTGAACACTAACCGACCATTAGCTATGGCCTTTGGTGCTGGCCAATGAAGGCATGCCCCTAAACGCTCACACCAGAAAAAAATAAAACTCACTAGGGAAAAAGGACCAAAAAATGCTTGCAAGGATAACAAGTGTTTATTTCCTTACAAAAAGGAAAAGCGCCTCATATCTTTATGGTTGATTGATTTCTGGTCGGTGGTCTGTGGTCAACTGGTATCTTGGAATTCAGAGGTCTCAGGACTAGTGCAGTTTTAGGGGGTGATAACTCATAGTTAGCTAGGTGGGGGTCAGAGGCCTGCTTTGGCCTGTTTGTGATAACACATACACCAAGGCATGCCATTTAAAACAAACACATTGGCAATAACCTTAAAAAAAGAAGGGTTTCTGTGGAAGTCAGCGGTATCAGCCTCTCTCATCAGCACTTGGGCCTATCCAAATTTCCCCTTCAGGGTTGCAGCCTGTGTCTAACACACTAAATACTGCATGGCCGTGCAGGCCCTGTGCTTTAACTATGGTTACTAATATCTACAAAAGGGGCGTTAGCTTGGTTACGTGCACTATGTATAGGTGTATAAATCGCATAAAATATTATGACCATGTGGGGACTTTTTAGGATGCCCTCCTGCCCCCTGGTCTATTATAGTTCTTTCAATGGGGTTTGTCTCACCTTAAAGCACATAGTGTGGTGGGATGGGCTTGCTCCCTTGCCAACATTCCCCCCTTTTGTTACTTTGACAGTAAAAAAAAGTTCCACGTATGCACTCATTCTCCCTTCTCACTGCCTTCTCATATGGTGGGGTTCCCTTTTCCGGAATCCAGGCCCTACACACTGACCATCAGCTCTCCCCTGACCGTGCATACTCCTCAGGTGTGCATGTCATATAAATACATTTCCCATCGCCTGCCAGATCCACCCAACCTTCCTTATAATTCTCAGGGTCAGGGGGTGGAACAATAATGGTGTGATACAACCTGTCTACTTCATCTCCATAAGGGATGGGTACCATGCAAGGGATACGGTGGTGAGTCTGTATTTCACTATATTTTGTATTGTGAGGTACCTTTGAAACCCCAATTGATACCATCATCACTGCGCTTTTTGGCACTGCTTGGGCACAACACCGGAGGCCCATTTGACAGGTGCAGAAGATGACCAAGATGAACATGATGATGGGCACCAGCATCTTCACAATGGCATCCAACCAAGATGGGGGCGCATGGACTGCAACATCAAACCAGTCATTTCCTTGTATTCCTCCTTCGTTTTCATGTATATTCCTAGACTGCATACAGCTGCAATTATGTGAGATAATGACCCATTCTCTGCATCTTCGGGAGGTGCGAACGTGCAGAAGGAATAGCCAGTTTCTCAGCACACGCCTCCTTCCATTGCCGTCAACATATCGAGGACATAGTGATTCTGCATCATCATCAGTCTCAGGGCACACAGGTCGACTTTTATGATGTTGAACCCATGCTCGGTGTCATTTGCCAACTGGGCCAGTTCCCAGCATACAATTTGCATCCATTTTGCTTTGGCTACTGCTTGCACACCTGGAAGCAATAGCGAAGCGAAAAATGTTTCTGCAGAGCTGAAAAGTCTGTATTCATCAGGGATTTCTGCAAGCAAGTCAGATGATTCTCTAGATAGGTATTTTGACCTCTCCGTGCTCCGCAGCTTCTTGTATTGCCTTCTTCTGGGTAGGATGCGAAACTCTGGTGTCAGTATTGGGTTCTTTTCTTCACCCATGGGAGAAACTTATGGGGCTGTATTGTGTATTGACCCCCCTTGCAGATGTTCTTCTGGGATTAACAACAGCGCTGAGTTTAGCTTTGCCAGCAAACAGTAGCATCTCTATAATAGCAGGAGGGGCAAGTACGCTTGTTGGCGGCAGACCCAATAGTAATCCATCACTGCTGCTGTGCCTCTTTTCAGGTATAAAATCAGGAGGGCCTTGTTGCATTGTTCGTTGGAGCAGATAAGAATAGTTCCTCCTCTGTGGAAGTAAAGTTCATATGTTTCTTCTCGGTGCACTTTCACTGGTTTTTCCATTGTGGCAATCTGTGTCAACTGTGTGCAGGTTGCTTCCACTCAAGCCAGGAGCTCCTCGTCATACCCCAGGAGGCCTTCCGCCATGTAGCTGAGTGTGGTCTATTGCCATCTGTTGTTTATATATTTAAGTCCTTGAATCACCAGAAGTGGTTTTTGCAAGCATGTTATGTCTCTTGGATTATTGTTACATTGCAGGGGATCTGTGCATCTTCAATAACATCAAGGCCATGGTAGGCATCATATTTTGCCCTTTGTGCTTGCCTTTTCATTCTTTTATGTGGCTTTATTTGTTTGCCAACAACACTTCTAAGGCTAATATCATCATTTATGCTTATATTCCCAAAAATATTCTTACAAATAATTGGGAAAAGATTTTCTAGTATCATACTCTTATGTACAGGTGTATTTGTTGGTATGCTATAGCTGTTATTACGCTCATTAGTATTGTTGTACATATTTACAGTAATGTTGGTGATGTTTGTGTATGCACTCCCTCTTCCCCCCTCTTTTATATGACCTCCCCATATAAAAGATGCTCCCCAATAAATTCCTAATGTGAAAATTACAATGGGGAATATTCCTGTAATAAAATGCATGCGACATATGTGTGAATATGAACATCTAAGAACAATGTTATAGCTAACACCTTTTCTAATATACACTGAAATATTTGAAGTTGCTGGTTCCATTGTCTTCTCACCTAAAGGGCATAAAATAATGCACAGAAAAAGATAGGGTGGGGGAGAGAGTGAAAAACACAAATGAGAGAAAGAGAGAGACAGCGAAAGAGCAAAAGAGAGAAAGAAAGAGATTTAGACAGAGATATAGAAAGAGAGAGAAAGAAAGAGAAAGTGAGAGAGAAAAAATAAAAAAGAGAGAGAAAGATCTTATAAAATATTTATGTTGGAGTCACTCTGTGTGCACAAATGTGATAATAGCTGAAGGGCATTGTACAATTTAGCTTTATATTTGATGCTGAGGTAGATGAGTAGTGTCAGGTGCCCTTAAGGCAATTGTGTAATGCTCGTGGGTACCCTGTGGACATCTGAAAGGTGAATCCAATGGCAAAGCTCCTTAGCTTTTTCTTGCGAGGGGAGTCGAGAACATTATTTTATTTATTTTTATTTATTTAATTTGTTATATGCGTCCAGGACCCAGAGGCATCACAGCGCTAGATTACATATATAGTAAAGCATAAGTAACAGTACAGAGTCTCGGTATGGACCATGAAATCGGGGGTTATTTTCCATTTTCAAACAAAGATCCTCATGTAGATAAGTTCTCCAGGTAGCGGTTGGGTGGGCAGGGAGCCTGTTACTGTCATGTCTGCAGTGGTTGTGTGTCCTCTGGTCGGGGCAGTGCAATCTGTCAAGAGACACATTTAATTGCACGTGCTAGGGTTGTCAAATACTCTTTAAATTCTTCACCTAAAACTGTTGCTGCCCTGTGGGCATGTGATGCCCTCCTGACAGGGGATATAGGTGTGTTCATGCATCAACCAGTAACCACCTCATGGGGTGATAAATGGTGGTCATTGCTGGGTTGTGTGCATAAACTGAAGAGGGCCACAGGTAAGCAATGCACCCAGTTCTTCATTGTGGTGCAAAGCTTAGATAGTTTGCTCTTGAGAAGGCCATTGATCCTCTCCACAATTCCGTTGTCCTGGTGGGGATACATTAAACACATCCGGTGCTTAATACCAAGTAGTGTTGTGATCTCTTTAAAGAGCTCATCGAAAAAAAGTGTGCCGTCATCGTCCCTTAGCATGTTGTACACACCCCATCAGGGGAAGACCTGATGGAAAAGAAATGTTGCTGCACATTTGGTATCCGGGCGTGCACAAGGTCATGCTTCAACCGACCATGAAAAAGGGCAGACCACAACAATCAAAAACCTGGACCCATTGTATCTCTCCCCCATGTCCGTATAATCTATGTGCAGCTCTGGAATCGCCCAGAAGGGCGGGCAGAGTGCTTCGTAAAGTTTGTAGCATCATGTCTGTGCTGAAACTTTGACATGTGGCGCAGTGTATGACCATGTTAGTGAGTTCTTCCTGAATGTTGGGCACAAACCAGTCCTCCTGTATGTCAGCTGTAATGTGTTTCTTTGAGCTGTGGGAGGGGTGGTGGAGTTGGCTGAAAGCTATCGTTCACAGCTTGTGAGGCATTACTGCTTTACCAGTGCATTCTTGTCTCCATAACAAGTCAGTTGGGGATTGTTTGCCCTCTCTCTTTACTCATAGTTCCTTCTCTTCATTTGCTGCTTTTGCCTTGTAATTCAATAAGCTGCGCAATAGACATTGCTGTATATGGGGTGCTCTGCTGCTTATTTGGAGGCATGGTCACAACTTACTCGGCAGGTGCAGGCACCAGAAGATAAGCCGCCATTTTGGCTGCTGCATCTGCAGCAGCGTTTCCAAGTGAAATTTCATCTGTGTTTCTTGGTGTGGGCGGCGCACTTAACGACCGCCACTACAGACGGTTCTGACAATACGGAGATCAATGCATCTTGCAGTGCAACATATTATACTGGGGAACCATCTGCTCTCTGGAAGCCCCTCCCTTAACAGCACAATAGCCTGGCATGCACTGTTGTAGTGACATATGCTGAGTAAGAATAAATGGTCATGTGACACCACTGTGACGCTCACTGTGATTCAATGAGTGCTATGAGCTCTGCTGCTTGGGCTGAGTAATGCATCAGCAATTTTTTCATAATCAATGTCTCATATTCACCTGCTTTGAGGCACACCACTGCCACACCTTGATGCCTCTAGCTCATTTCTTGATAAATTGTTGCTGGCCCATCAACAAAAATAACCTCTATTTCCTATAATGGGCTGTCTCTGGCCTTGGGGATGTCATCTTCCTCCCCTTCATACGTGACACAGTCATGGCTTTCTAAGTCCCCTTCGGTACACATTGGCAGGGTTCCCAGTTTTACATCGTACAATATGTATGTGTGGGCTTGAGAGGATAACTTTATATGCTGAAGCGCTCTGTGTGGTCAGGGTAGATTTTGATCCATCTAGAATGGTGACTCTGAATACTCAATGTGGACCAAGGCAAAGAAGCCTACGGTGTGGGTTGCACACCCTTAGTCTAGATCAAAGTCTAGAAAAACATTCAGTTTAGGTATTGCTACCTTGTTCCGTTATTAAATAATCCATTAAATAAATAACGCTACTGACACTGATATCTTGTGAAAAATTCAGCTGTGTTTTTATTTCAATAAAGATTCCACTTGGTAGCCTTTGTCAAAAAAATGCTAAAAATGCCAATACATTTCAGACAACTCGTCCATCATCAGGGCAAATAGCTATATAAACTGTTAATTTAATCAATTAATCATTCAACAAGATTATATATATATATATTTATATATATATGTTAAGTAATTTGTGTAAAGCACCCACTGACATAGGTGCGTGTGACATGATAGCCACCATCACCATAAGTACACCATAATAATCAACTGTTCTCAGAGAGGCACAGCTCCACCTCACTGATGATGCCCAACAAGCTGAAATACGTGTATGGGGTTGCTGTTGGTACTCTTGTTGAGAGGAGAATTGTCTAGCATTTCGGTGCTAGACTGCCCCTGGGAAGGACAAAGACTGATATGCAGGGGCATTTCTCCTCTGTGAAAGGGACAGTGAGCTAAAGACTTGGTTGAGACTCTCCCGGGGGCCAGTCACCATAATAATCAATTCCATTGTCGTCCCGGTTCAAAACAGGGCATCGTTAGTAGAAAAAGCAAATTCCAAAACATTATTTTATAATCAACAATCGTTTCACAAAAGTATTGATGCATATAGGAATAAGGATGATAAAACCTTAAAGTAAAAACCACTGAGAAAAAACTGTGAAGAAAAAAGGGAAAAAAGAAGAGAAGAGGATCGTTAGGATCTTAGAAGATGTTGCTAAACCCTCTTAAATTACTCCCTATAAATAGTTATATTTAGCCCCGTAACCCATTTTTTGTCATGTCTATCAGAGTGAATCACCTCTCCAAACTGTGCCGTTCTCATGCAAACTATAACCATGCCCCTGATTAAACAGTGTTGTCAACAATTGCATCCTCTGTGTAACAAATAGCTTGGAGAACTTAAAAACAGTATCTGGCTTAGCTGAAAGAAACTATCACCACATCCCTGATTAAACTATGTTGCCAACAATTGTACCCTTTGTGTGACAATTAGCTTGGAGAACCTAGAGACAGTACCTCGCTTAGCTGGTAAAACATGAGTGCCGCACATCCAAGTGAGCTGCTTATAAATCTTCATAATCGCAAAAATATTTGTTCCAGAAATCGTGGGTCAAAGTAGCTCAATCAACTCTAAAATAAAACACAGAAACACACCATCTGTATCTGCTGTTGAAATTAGCTTGCACTGAAATTACTCACATTAATCTCCTCCGTTTTACTGCTCTCCTTCTAATCAATCGATCATGAATCAGATCCATGAACATTTGCTAACAGTAAATCAGGTAATGAACTCTCCTAGAGTATACCCATCCTCAATCGTGAGCTAATTGTAATGCCTGTACACCATATTGCTGCTCCTAATTCGTCCAGAGAGAGATTGCAAAACTGCTATGAAACACCAAACTTACTTTACATTCAATGTCTTTTCCATCCTACTGTAAAGCAAACATTACCCTTGTCTCAACTAAGATGAATTTTGTTTAGGGTCTGAAAACCAGTCTAGTGATACCCCACAGGTTCCCATTGGATCAAGCAAGGGCTACTCATAGCAAAGAAACAAAATCTAAAACCATAAATTGCAGAATGAAAACCAGAAAAGAAAAGAAAATTGGGTGCCCTAGTGTGAAGTGGGTACTGAAAGATTTCATTCACTGTGCCCATCTACTGGGTAAATGAAACAGAACTCAAGTACGGCAATTTACAATGGTTCATAGGAATAAGGTTAAACAATCACCAACATGTCCTAATTGTTAATTGCATGGTGAACACTGAATGCTCCATATACAGGGTGATGGAACACCCCATCAAGATTAAGGAACTTTTCTTGATCGCGAACGTAGTTGCAGCAAGTGCTTGCTCACAATCAAATTGTCCTTGCATCACTGAGTCTAGCGTGCCACTGCAGTAGGCCAATGGCTTGTGTAGAATTCCTGTGTGTAGTCTGAGGTGGCGAGCACCGGGGCTGTAAATATCACTTCCTTTAAATCATTGAACTTTTTTTATCATGTCTTCTGTCCACTCTAGTTTGTTGTCACTTTTTTGTGCTTGTTTGAGGGCTGCAGGAGCAGCCTGGAATATGCTGCATAGTCTAAAATCCATGCTGTGCGATAGTTACATAACCCTAGATGTTTTTGCTTGTCTTTCACTGTGGTGGGTCGGGGGTGGCGTGCACAGACGCCACTCAGTCTGGTATGATCCTTTTGCCATTTGCTGACATTAACTGTCCTAGGTGCAGCACTTCCTGTTGGCAGTGCTGTAGTTTCACCTTGTCAACCTTGTACCCTTATGGGCCAGTAGTTGCAGCAGTGTGATAGAGTGTCTGTGGCAGTGCTGCTCACTGTCACTACATACAAGCAAATCATCCACGTACTGGATGATTGTACTGGATACTTGAATGTTTCCTAAATCAGTGTGCAATATTCTGTTAAAAATGCTTGGGCACTCGCAATACCCCTGAGGCAAATGAGTGTGGCCCTCATTACGACCCTGGCGGAAAGCGACTGACCGGAGCGCCACAGCGTAAATAGCGTTTCCGCCATTGCACGAAGGAGCAAAGTGCGGCCCATTCCGACCCATCGGGCACGAGCACCACGGCATGGCGGAAGTGCAAAGTCCGCGATGGCGGAAATGACCCCAAAACGGCCCACACCGCCGCCGTACGGCGCCCCAGGTGCAATACCGCCACCCCTCTTAGCGGTCACCGCAGTGTGCGCCTACCGGAAAGTACGGTGCCCGGAAATATACGGAAACGGAAGTTAAAACATGGGCCCGGAACGGGAAACATCCCGGCGTACACCTATAAATACACTAAAACCACACAACCACTAAAATCACTACCCTGAAACACACCCCAACCCGTCAACCACCCTAGCGAAACCAAGAATAATGGGAAAAGCAGCGAAGAAAGCGTGCGACCGCAAGCGGCAGGTCCACTTCTCCCGTGAGGAACTCACCGTGCTAACAGAGACCCTCCAGGAGAATGCTGCCGTCGTCTTCTGCACGCAAATGACCAGGACGGCACTTGCAAACAAGAAGGCCATATGGGCTCTGGTGGCACAGCGGGTAAGTGCGGTGGGGACCGCACCCCGCACCCCACAGCAATGCCGCAAGCGATGGGACGACCTGCGGATACGCGTCCGCAGCATACTCTCTGCCAACCGCAACATTGCCACAGCCACCGGGGGAGGTCCTGAATCACCCATCAAGTTGACCCCCTGGGAAGAAATCTGTGCCTCCACCATCGGAATGGAGAGCATAGAGGGAGTCGGAGGGATGGAGAAAGGAGTGCAGACATCCGAAGATACAGGTAGGTGGGCCAGAAAAAACAATGCCAAATCCACACAGTCCATCCATGTGAAGTACCATGCGTCCACATAGTGCAACAGAAACACATGTCCAGGAGAACGTCCACACACATCGGCCTGATAGCGCACGTTAAAACCCACAATAAATACATAAATAATTAAAAACCCCTAATACACGCACTACACGTGCAGCAGGCACACCCTAACTGCAGGCTGCCAAACAACTGCACCCTCACTGCACACACAAATCAAAGCACCTCCAAGGGCCCGGCCCAAATCACCCTCAGGTACCACCCCAATGCATGTGATACAATGCCATTCCAATTCCCACAGACCCACCAATAACCCTCGCCCTCCTCTACTCCACCACAGGGTCCGATCCAAACGACGAGCTACAGGACACCCCTACCAGCACACCTGCAAAGAGGGCCAAGACCAACGGCCAGAGACCCTCCACCTCAGCTGCACGCATCAAGACACGGCAGCAGCACAAATCAGGTGGCAGCACAGAGGAGGGAACATCAACAGGCACCCCAGCAGCCAGCATGCCCACAACACCACCACCACAGGTCCCCCCAATGGATGCCACAGAAGGCACTGCCTCCGGTGGCAGCAGCACCATAGGTGACACCCCATTGATGGCAGCATGCTCCGACACAGAAAACGGGGATGCCGAAGTCAGATCCATCCATGACCTGTCCCAATCCCCCTGTCTGTCCCATCCCGTACAACATGAGGATACCACGCAGGGGCACCCACAAGACGACGACTGGCCATCCCCCACAAGCCCTGTGGCAATGCAACATGAGGACAACAGCCCCTCTGTGACACACCCGCAAATGGCCTTGGCCCAGCAGAGGCAACAGTCCCTCGACCAGTTGATCGAACAACAGCAGCAACTGGCCACGCTCCTCAAGGACCATGCTGATGAATGTGGGGGCACTAAGGCAGACATAGAAACATCAACTGAGACACTCAGGGCACAAATCGAGAGTAGCACCGAGAGCCTGAGAGTCCAAATGGAGAGAAGCACCGAGACCCTGAGAGTCCAAATGGAGAGAAGCACCGAGAGCCTCAGGGGGGAACTGCATGCGACGGCCAAGGACGTATGTGCCGAACTTGCCGCAGTGCGCCGTGTGCTCACTGAGCTCTCGCAAACCCTTAGGGACATGCATGGACGTGAGCAGGCAGACACATCATCCGTTGCAAGCTCCGTCCAGGGCAGCCCCCAACGTAGATCTGGAAGGAACCTGCGCTCCACAGGCAGGGGTGCCCCTGATACCCGCAAGGGGGCTTGCAATAGCGACAGCCCACTGACAATGAGCATCTTTGGACACTGGTGTTCGGGGGGGAGGTAGGGGGGTGGAGGGGGTGTGTTGGGCTCACTTGGGTGGCGGGTCGATAGGGTGTTCAACATGACATCACATATGCCATAAAAAGTGCACGATCAACCAATGAGATGTGTGGACATTGATCTTTGTGTACTAGGCCATCATAGGCGTACAGTCCATATTGTGCATGTCCCAGACACACGCAGTGCCACGAGTCCCGTGTCCATGTATCAGCCACCAGGCGTGAGTGCTAGAAGCATACATCAATGAGATGCTGACGAATGTCACGGGCCTCCGGTGCCTCGCAGACTCCATGAGGTGCTGCCACATCCCCACCCTCATCATGACCATCTTCAGGTGCTTGCAGTTCTGCGTCAGGGGGCATGGGCACATTTCTACGTACGCACATGTTGTGGAGCATGACACATGCCATCACCATCTTTGCAACCTTCTCATGGCGGTACAGGAGTGCCCCGCCAGACCTGCTGAGGCAGCGGAAACGGCCCTTCAGTAGGCCGAATGCCTGTTCTATGACTACACGGGTACGTGAGTGGGCATGGTTGTAGTCCTCCTCATGCTGGTCCCGTGGGTTCCGGACTGGTGTGAGGAGCCATCTCTTCAGTGGATATCCAGCATCACCTGTATGTGGACGAGAAACGTATGATGTGGAATGCCATTGATACGTACGCACACCCCCCCCCCCTTCCTGCCAGGTCATTGCCAATTCACATACCCCACATCATCATGCATGTAATGAGACTCACCGAGTAGCCAGGATCTGTTCCCTGCGTGTCGCTCCATGTAGCGTGGTATTGTAGAGTTCCTCAAGACCATAGAATCATGGGTTGATCCAGGGAATCGGGCGCAACAATGTGTAATGATCCTGTTGGAGTCACACACCATTTGTACATTCAGGGAATGGAATTGTTTTCGGTTGCGGTACTGGGCCTCCATGGCATGTGGGACGACCAATTCCACATGGGTGCAGTCGATGGCACCAATGCAACCCGGTATGCCGGCAAGTGCATGGAATCCCACTTTCGTGTTTGTAATTTCCTGCTCCGAGCGTGGTAGGGAGATGTAGTCGTCTGCGTGCTGCAGGAGGGCATCGAGCACTTGCAATAGTGTCCGTGAGAACAGTGGCTGAGAAATGCCATGCAACTGTCCGACTGTGTGCTGGTAGGTGCCTGTGGCCAGGAAGTGGAGTACAGACACCACCTTCAGTAGGGGTGGGATGGCGGTTGGGCTATCTATCATGCTGACAAGGTCAGCCTGTGTCATGTCCACAATGGCGGCTATGGTGTCCCGGTCCAAACGGTAGAGGGTGTGGATCTGCTCATCAGTGAGGTTGAACGGATGTGCTCGGAGGCGTGGGATTGCGGGCTGCCTGCGTGGTGGTAGTGGCTGTGCTGGTGGGCCTTGCTGGCCCTGCCTTGCCCTCCTCCTCCTCCTGCGTCTCCTCCGTGCGGCCGGTTGTAGTTGGTGTTCGTCTTCCTCTTGGAGTTGGAGCACTTGCAGTGCTATCAGGTCCCCCAGGGCCAACATCGCGAGTCCTGCCGGTAGCATTTCGGTGTGGTTGTGGGAGGAGACTGGCTGTGCAATTTATGTGTTTTCAGGCTGTATGGCCTCCACCTGTGGTGATTCATTCCACCTGTGCAAACTGCCCTCCCCTTTGGCCGAGCACGTCACGCGCACAACGCTGCAATTCGGGGAATGGTATCTTGCTATTGCTATCATGTATTTGTACCCGATGGCCGTGTTGGATTGGTTGTTATGTTCATTCGGCTATGGTCCCATTGTTTCCCATTCTATCTGTGCAGTCGCGAACAGACTTGTGAAGGGTCAGTGGAACGTAGTACTCGAGTAACGGTGGGCCCTCATGCATCACTGTACCGAGTTGCAACGACGGGCGGGGCGTCCCATTCGTGGGTGAAGGCAGTTGCCATTTTCACACACAGCCGCACTCGATGGAATAATTAGTGATTTCAAACGGCCACAGATGCCTTTCCGACGTGGTGTTGCAAATGAGGAATTCGAAGGGCGGCGCTTTCGGTCTTCAGCTGGCGGCGAGGAGATGCCCACAGGTCTGACTGCAAATATAACGTTCTATTGTTCAATGTCCTTGAGACAGGGCCCATGGCGAGGGAGCAATCATTGATATGAATAGTTTGGGATGCGCATTAGCTACGTGGGCGATGAGGCCGGCCGTTCCCAAATACATGTTACTTCACAACACTGGAATTACGGGCTGGGGCACTGTGGATTTTGCAGGCTGCATAACGCACAGACTCAATGGATGTTTCTAATGTCATGTGAGTAATTATTCAGGCGTTTTGATCCCGGGATGAGGGAATGATGAATGGATGCATGGGCAGGTGATTTGATACAGAGTTTGCCATGTACAGGGCTTCTTGGGATCTATCCGCCTCCCCTACGCTATGTGATGCAGGGCTGCCCTAGTGGGACCATCGTCTATCTGGCCTTGTTGAGCCCTCCCTGTCTCGAGGCGCCCTCAGACACTTGTGTCCATGCACGTTGACATTCCCATCTGATGGATTCTGTTTTGACAGACGCATGCACAGGTACACTCGTTTGTGATGGTGTTTGCACCTCGATATAGATGGTTATGAGTCGCAAGTGGTTTTGGGGTGGTGATGATCCTTTTGAGTGGGCTAGCATGCATATGGCTGTGGATTTCGTGTGATCATTGAAGTGAGTTGTTCGAATGTAGTTCTGATGGCCATTCTGTTCTTTTTCTTTTCTTTTGGTTGACAGGTATCTCCTCCCCTTTTGCCACTGCCATCTGTATGCCACTCCTGCAGATGGATTTTACTCCCGACACCTGCTGCTTCGTGTTAATCGGTGGAGCAGCATTACGATCTTATGGGACGATCGCCAATGGCCCACATGCCCTTACGCAGTACTGGTGTCTCGGAGCAACATTTCGGCCTTTCAGCTGGACTAGTGCCTCCCCATTGGGACAGCCCTGCGGTTCTGTGCGCTTCCATGTTGCCTTTTCGTACGTGAATGTGGCTCTGTGTACCATGGGGGTACAGGGCGACACACAAGTAGTGGCTGGTCATTTCTTGCGGATGCAGCCCACAATGGTGATTAGTGTTTTGGAGTTCATGGCCTGATGGCTGTATGGGCTTGGTGTCTTTGATGTGCATAAATTGCTATTCTGATTTGGCCCGTGTAGCGTTTTTCTTTGCAAGTGATGTGGCATATGCCTATTTGGGGGGCGATGTATTGTGAGGAGATCTGCATTGGGTTCCAGCTTCGGGGTTTAGTTGCGTGGTACTGTACTGGGCGCGTTTGCCTACTAAGCCCGTGAGGTCAGGGATGGGGGCTGCCTATATGACAGTTTGAATGTTGTCATGCTCAGGGGCGGGGGATTGGGTTTTGTGTAACAGATGCCGGTCAGCCAGGTGGACTGGTGGAATGATGTGATTTTCGGAATATTGCTGGGCACAGGTGCCTGTGTTTGCGTGCGTTTCTTGGTGGGGGACTGTGGTCATGTCCATTGGGATGGCTTCTGTATTCGTGCCATCTGTGACCTGCAGCTCCCATTGGCCCCTCTTGTGTTGCTTTTGTTCGTTGGCATGCATGGGTGCTTTGTACATTTCAATGGTTGCATTGTGACTTCATTGCACCTACCGGGAGTTGTACTTTGTGGGCAGGGAGCGGTGTACAGGCACTCAGTGGGGCCGTTTACGGTTGATTCGCGATGCCGTACTTCTCGCCATGGCGGTATGGTACATTCCGCCATGCCTGATGGCGTTAGGTACATGTCCGCTAGGGTCGGAATTGGCGTACCGTTGCACCATGGTGGTGTTTGCGGTTTGGCATGGCGCGCGCGCGCGTGCTTGGTGCAGTTAGCGTTGGCGTTCACTACGGTGTCGCTAATGGCTTCGTACTTTGCGGTGACGGGTCATAGTCGCACCGAGCGCTATTCGATGGCGGTATTGCATTTCCGCCATCGTTTTTTCGATTTCCGCCAGGGTCGTAATGAGGGCCTGTGTCTGAAGCGCATTCTGCCATGGGTAAATGTTGCAAGATACTGTTAATCAGGGTGCAAGGGTATCGAGAAGAAGGTGTTTTTCAGATCCACCACTGTGAAGTAGGTTGCCTCCTTGAGCATACTACATAGAATGGTGACAGGGTTGGCGATCACAGAAAATTCCTTCTGTACTGTGTCATTGAGGGGGCATACATCCTGGATCATCCTCCGATTGCCCCCTGTTTCCTTTTTCACAGGGTAGATAGACGTGTTACACAGGGATGTTGATGGCAATTTTATACCTTGATTGAGTAGGGCCTGTATCGTGTGTCTAATTCCCTCCTCTGCTTCTCTTTATAGTGGGTACTGTGTCACCCGGGGTAGCACTGTCCCTACTTTTAGTGTTATGTGTAGTGGGGATACTTCTTGTAGAAGCCCAACATTGCGTGGATTGGTGGTCCACAACCGCTCAGGCACATACTTTTGGTCTGCTTCAATGAAGGGGGGGTGGGGCAACAATGGCCATCAGGGGGCATCGCACTTTTTGAAACTGCACCATAATTTTGCAGGGGATACAAATCTCTATTATTATCTCCCCAACACTTTCATTATTTTCCAACAATTCTGCATCTGTCACCTCCTTCAGAGGAACAGTGGGGTCAATGCAAAGTACTGTACGCCACTCGCACCCATCATGGTCTGTTCCTAGTACGACCACTCTCTTCACTGACACCAACAATCCTTGCAGGAATAGGGGCAATTTTGTGCCTGCCACTAACTCTGGGGACACAGGGTGAAAGATCAAATCTGTCGACACTCTCCAATAGTTCTTGGCAATTTGCAGCATTGCTTCCACAAGTACTGTTATTCCATATATAAACATGTCTGGCTCCACGGGTATCCCACAGACCACTTCCTCCCCTGTCATTGCATGTATTACTATATTGCTCTAATTGCGCAAATTCCTGGTGTGGCACAAACAATGCTGTGATCTGTGAATTAAATCATCATGTTCAACCTGCTGAGCAGGTCCCTGCCCAAGAGGTTGACAGGAGAAGTTTCAGAATACAATAAGGGAACATGCACCACCTTCCCTCCCACCTTTTTGTCTAGCTCTTCAGTGTAGGGAACCATAGAAATAGTCCCAGATAAGCCCTGTGTGTCAAGAGTTTTGCTCAATAGTGGGAAGTCCCCCTCACTGATGCATGAATTTGCTGCACCTGAATTGACCATAAAAGTAAATTACTTGTTTCCTATATCTGCCCCCCACCAAGGGTTCCCCTTCAGGATTGGGGGTCATTGGCAGGACCAAACATGCAAGAGTTCTTTGTGGGCTGTCCTAGTCAGGATTTGTGTTTGTCCCGGGAAACAAAAAGGGGTTTCCCCCCACCACAGCTGTGCCTCAAAAGGGGGTGGCCATACCATTTGGTGCACCATTGAACAGGGTTGTGCCACTTCCCTGCTGGAAGCAGTGCTAAGGTGTGTGCTGTTGTACTGTCCAATGCTGTTGTGCTGGTGGACCAGTGATCTGTGGGGGTAACAAAACCCCCTCCCCTTGGACCTCAGAACCCACCTCTTCCTCGCTGCTGTCCTCCTTGTTGCACTGTGGGCCAGGGTACTGTGTACCCCGCCCCACTTTCCTTGCCCTCTTTCTGAGCACACTGCAGAGTTTCTCACATTTGCAAACTCTTGGGGCACTTCCTGACACCTCCGTCTGCGCTGGCGAGGACACTGGCGCCTCCACAGCGTTTTTAGATAATTTGTTTTGTACTAGTTTCAATTCCTCTGCTTGCCACCTCTGGGCCGTTTCATTGTCTCGCTCTTTCATCTGCTTACAATGGTGTATTATGCTCTGTATTTTGGCCCACCCCTTTGCCTCGATGCCCACGATTTTGTTTAGTGCTTTTTGCACCTCATATGGCATGCCCTTTTTAACATGTAGAAAAAGTGTATTGATCAGCCCCACGAGTCACCCGTCTCTGCTCTCTGCATCTCCTGAACCTTAGCAATAAACTGAGAGGGTTCTTCGTCATCGCCCATGGTGCATTGCATTATCAATTGTAGGTCAGGTGTGTCAGGGAACGCTCGCTGCAGCGTGTCCCAGATCTATGCCGAATCTTGTTAAAGATGCTCCATCATGTGCATTGTTGCCCAATTCACTCCCGGATATCCTGCTTTTAACCATGCATCCCCAGCCTGGTCCCCAATAGTCACTACCAATAAGCTTTTCATGTCGCCGACCGGCAAAGGTAACCCAACTGTCTGTTTTTTTAATGGATAAATCCACTTGCCTGCACCCGCCATGAGGGGTGGGAGCACCTTTATCAGATTATTTGTATCCATCTGCGCCCATGGCATATACTGTAGCCTTCTGTAACGCTCACCTGATTCCCACGGAGGCGCTGGTCTTGGCAGGAAGGTGTCTGTGACTCGAAAAGTGATGTGCAGGACTCGATTGGCTTCTGGGGTCGAACCTCTTCGCACTGTGTGTCGAACTCGTAGGGTGAGGTTTCTGCAGGTGAAAAAATATGGGGGTTAATGGTCTGGGTTGTTGAATGTCCCTCTCTCTCTCTCTCTTCCTAGCTTCTCCGTAGAGCCCCCAGGTCAACGTGCTCACCTTAGATAGGTGAATGCTGGACTCTCCATCTGCGTCTGGTGCAGGGTGCCGTTGCCAGTTCCTTCACTGGTGAAACATACGCCTCTTGAACTCAGAGGATCGTTACCGTCGTTAACTGCACGAGCGGTGAGTTACCAGACACCTTTTTAGTCTTTACAGTCTTTAGGTGCGTGGCACGTTAATATTGAACAGGACTCTGTATAATGCTTTTCCCTTTTGTCTTGCAGGACTCTTGAGATGGAAGATGGAGTGAGCACCTGTAAATGCGTAAGTAAATGCAAGCGCTCTAACTGTCTTTTTCCCTTGCAGCTTAATTCGTGCTGAAGAGACGCCGGAGTATTGGCAGGCGTTCTATTGCGACGAGCGCGATGGGCGTAAGTAAATACCTGTCTAATGTCTCTTCTTTTGTCTTTCAGAAGTTGGGTTGCAGCGCCGGAGTCCGCGGAATGCCCGTAAGTAATAACAATGCTTTTGTCTTCACAGGCGGCGATGCAGCGTGAAGAATTCCGGAATTCGCGGAGTGCCGGTAAGTAATAACAATGCTTTTGTCTTCACAGGCGGAGGTGCAGCATCAAGAATTCCGGAATTCGCGGAGTGCCGGTAAGTAATAACAATGCTTTTGTCTTCACAGGCGGAGGTGCAGCGTGAAGAAAAGGCCGCAGCCGATGGATCAGGTGAGTAAGCACTGCGAGTAAAGGTTGCCTTGCTAACCTGTTGTTTCTTCTCTTTGCAGGTGCTGCTGTTGACTGGATACAGGAATGGTAAGTATAATTCTTGCAGGTTCAGGATCGAAAGAAGAAAGGCTGGAACAGACTCGGTGAGCGTTCTGCTGCAGATGCAGAATAACGCGAAGCACGTTTCATCTATCGGGTGTGGTTTAAATAGCCTTGGAGTGATGAGACGTCTTCCTCCACGGCCCCGCCTAGGTAAGAAAAGAGTTCCAGTTCCAGAAGAGTTCCAGTGCTGTATCCAGGGAGTGGAGCTTGCCCCACCCAGGTAAGAAAGTAGTTCCTGTTCACAGAGGACTGCTAAGTGGCTGGTAAGTAAGCAGCATGGTCTGCTGCAGGTAAGTCCACCCAAGCATCTTCACACATATTATGAGCCCGGCGCTTCCAGTGCCGGGACCGATGGTTTTGATGAGCCTGGTGCCACCGGCGCCAGGACAAGGTCCAAAAGGTCCCAGTGGGGACCGGCTGGTGCCTAGGATTAGGGTTAGGGGCCTGCTTCCAAGGACGTTGGGCTGGTCCTGGCTCCTTGGAAGCAGTGATCATGACACCTTCAGGGCCCCTTATACATTAGGGGCATCTGCATCTCTGCCCTACCTCATCAATCCTCTTCCCACTTTCTTTTTTCCTTGCTACTGCCATCCGGCCAAACCTGCTCCTTAACCTACCACCCCACAAACTCTCCACCCAGGGAGTATGTTCAGGCACTTGCTCTCCCTCCTCTTCCTTATCATCCTAAAACTCATTCATCAATTGTATTCCACCTGTCTTCCTCTCCTTCCCTGCAAGATCTCAAATTATCATAGCCTAAGCTATCTGTCCACTCGCCCCCTTCTCCTTCCTTCTCTTCATGTAAGTTCTTTATGGCTGTGCTGTCTAATCTGAAAAAAATGTCTCCTGTTTTCCACCCATCGTATACTGACTTTGCTGGTTTGTCGTCTTCACTTCACCCTGTGCTGCTCGTAGTCTGGTAAATTCTGTTTGTGTCAATGCCAATGCCACTTCTAGGTCTCTTTTATTGATATCAGCATTTGCTGGGACATCCGGAGGGGATGCATATGGGGATGGTGGTGCTGTCACTGTGGTGGGCACATAAGTTGGGATAGTATAACCTACTGTGGGGTGAGTTGTCAGTGGATATATTTCTCCCGTGTTCTGCTGGTGTCCCACCCTCCTTTCCTGGACAGTCACCCTTGCTATCATTTTGTGCTCCTTTTCCCCAAAACCTTCCTATCTTAGAACATTTTCCAGAGTTCTAATGTTTCTCTCCTCCTTTCCAACTGTTTCCCCTTATATTTGGTTGTCAAAAATCTGGACATGTGTTCTAGAATATCCTTATAATGGGAGCTCTGCTCTGTCCATGAGCAGGGCATCCCCCCTTCTTTCATCTCCACCACCCATTGCTTGTGATACTTGCGCCTTACTGCCATTACGCCTTTGCGAGCGCGCCGCGCATGCTGCCCGTCAAAAAGTCAGTCCTTCATACCCTCCTTCCGGTCAAAACACAAAAAAATACCTACCCCACCTTTCTCTTCCCACACCACCACTCTCACACAACACAAAACACACTCAAAACACACTACTACTTACACAACACCCCTCCGACCTACACAATAAAAACATGAACAAAACAAGATAAAATAACAAGCTGAAATAAAAACAGTTAATATTCCTGTGCCCACTAATTATGCATGGCTCCTACTTCTTTCCTTTTTCCCCTGTTACACAATATAAGTGGTACCACATTCTCCCCCACTCATAGAGACTCAATACACTCAATTTATTTTCCTTCCCATAATAATCTCCTTACAAAATTCAATAATAATAAAAAACAACACAACCACTCCTCATGAATAACCTCGTACTCCATGTGCTCACAACCTTCACACTTTCCCATACACCCATCCCCAATGTATTATCACTTGCAAGGGCATACTCACATGTGTGTGTTCACCTGAACTCCTTCATCACAGGGTCCCAATACCATCCTGCACTCTCCTCGGAGCCGCGCCCCACTCCAAAGAGAAGACAGGAATTCTGCAAAGACGGCTCCTGTAAAACCACTTGAGAACACATGATTTTTGGGATTGGTTGCTGTAGGTGGGCACGGCCCCCTTTGGAGAATGGACCTGGAAACCTCTGATGGCACAGGAGGCATTGGGATCACATCAGGGTCACCAAATGAAGGCACTCCCCTAAACGCTCACACCATAAAAAATTCAACCCGCTAGGGAAAAGGCCTAAGAAACTCTTGCAAGAATAACAAGTATTTAGTTCCATACAAAATGGAAAATCGCCAACAAAGAACATTCTGCCAAAAAGAGTACAAGCAGAATCTTATGAGGAAACACATCATCATAGGTGACGTCATCGTATACAGTAAAAACCTGCATGGCTGGTTGGTGTGAGCCTATACATAATTGGCCTGCTCCACAGAGGATGTCAGGTTATTGGTCCCAGCCCAATCCGTCTGCCTTCCATCCTGTGGGTTCTGCTGGGCTCATCGTCTCCAAGGGACCAAGGACAAAGAAGCAATTAGCTACATTTGTGAACAATGCTACTCTACCATTATACAGCGCACCTGGCAGGCTTGAGAACTGGCAGATGGGGAGTCTTGAGGTTACACCAACCCAAACATGCTTCACTCATTCCCAATCACGTCCTCAGCTTCCAAGGCTTCCACTCTCACTTTTGAACTATAATTTATCTCTCCCTGTACCCCCACTACAAACCATGTCATTATAAAATAAAGGTAGGATGACCAAACCCTCACATCTTTATGGTTGATTGGTTTATGGTCTGTGGTCAATTGGTATCTTGGAATTCAGAGGTTTTGGGACTAGGGCAGTTGTAGGAGCTATCACTCGTAGTTAGCTGGGTGGGGGGTGGAGACCTGCTTCAGCTTGTTTGTGATAACACGTACATCAAGGCGCCCAGTACTGTCTCGTGGCCTTGCAGGGCACATTCCTTTAACATATTGGCAACACTCTTAAAACAAAGAAGAGTTTCTGTGGAAGTTGGAAGCGTGTGCCTCGCTCATCAGCGCTTGGGTCTACCCAGATTTCCCCTTTAGGCTCACGTTCTGTGTCTAACACACTAAATACTGCATCGCCATGCATGCCCTGTGCTTTAACTATGGTTACTAATATCTACAAAAGTGGTGTTAGCTTGGTTATGCGCAGATGTCTAAATCGCATACCATATTATGACAGTGTGGGGACTTTTAGGACGCACCCCCTTCACCCTGGTCTATAATAGTTTTTTCAGTGGGGCTCACCCCACCCTAAAGCGCCTAGGGGGTAGGATGGGCTTGCTCCCTTCCAAACACTAGTGATGTCATCACTGATGTCATCATTGTGGTCATAGGCTGAGCCACAGGGTGCATGAAGTTAAGGTGGCTTTAGCTGAATTTCAGGTGTTTTGTTGCGTTAAGTTCTTACCTTAACGTCCCTGCACTGGCATTTTTCCCTTCAATTTCAAAGGTTTTGTTACAATGCATTGCTCACCTAAACGTCCCTGCAACTAGAGATTTTTCCTTGGAAACAATATATAAATATATATGTATATATATATATATATATACATATATATATATATGTATATATATATATATATATATATATATATATATATATATTTATATATATATATTACACGGCCTGCTGTAGCGGCCGTGTAGTTATGGTTAAATTGCTCAACTCATAGGAAGAACACTTATTGGGCGGCTTATAACTTCGCTCCCCCTGGATGAATCCTTACCAAACTTTTCAAAAAAAGTATATGGGCCGCTCTGAATTTTTTGGTAAGTTAGGTGAGGTTTCGTCAAGGGGGGGCAACGTTATAAGGGGTCCAAAAAATGTTTTCTTTCCATAGACGCAATGGAAAAGAATTTTGCTCATGCTTACAGCCTAAACCGCTGGATGGATTTTCACCAAATGGCTTGGTCTCGAAAGCGTGCTTTTGTAAATTTGGTGTATATCCAGCCAGTAGTTTTCTTTCAAAATGGGCTAAAAGCAGGTAAAAAATAAATTAGTGATATCTGGGTTCGGTCCGCGGACCCACTTCCCTGTTCGGTCCACGGACGGGCATCTGATTGGCTTAGAGGGTGACGTGATGTCTGCGGACATCGGACGCAACCACTGATTGGATGGTAAAATTTGTGAAGTGCGTCAGATTTTTGGAAACGCCTGCCATGTTGGATTTGTGGACAGCCGCTGGTGTCCGCTGGTGTCCGGCGACATTGCAGTAAAATCAGATTAAAAAACACAACATTGCACTTGTCAAACTTATCAAACAATCTCTGGGGAGGTGAGGGGTGATGAGGATGGGATGGGATATGGCTGTAAGAAGCCAAAAAACAGGTGTTTCCCCCCCCCCAAGTCCACAAACAGTTCAGATGTTTGGGTGTGGTCGTGTGACGTTCTCAAACACTTCAGATGTTCGGGGACATCTATGCCTATTTCTGCATTACAGGGTTGGTGAAAAGCAGTTTTTGGATGGCTTATAACTTTGGTGCCACTCAATGAAACTGCATGCTACAGCCATTGCCTATGTGTATGTATGATTAGGTTCCTGTATTAACAACAACACTCCAGTACAATGTTGTTTAGATGAGTACATTCTTTAATAGATTAAGTAGTTCATGATAGGTCTCCCGATCACCCCAGACATATTTTTACCAGCATTATAAACACAACCCCTTGTAGGGACTTTTCATCAAAATTAATTTCACATGTGATGTCATCAATGACATATGTGATGTCATCTTTGATGTCCTGGGTGTTAGTCTTGGCAGTGCACCGTGGTGCGCGAGTTATGGTTGCTTAGCTTACCATAACTGGCGAATTTCTGAGGTTTTTGGTTTTACGTGTAAGCATAACGTCCCTTTAACAACGTTTTTTCATTGAATAAGTATATATATATACATATATAAACATTATTACATACCATTCATCACATATGCTGGCCAGAATGTATTAAACATTCATCAGTTCACAGGTTAACTTGATCTGTTCAATTCTGCCTGTGACCAGATTTTTGAACCCTGTTTTATTTATTGAATACTTACGACTTTTACCTTTTGCACATTTAGAAATCTGGTCCATTACATAAATAGTATTTCTTGCCAGTGTACCTTTTGTTAATAAAGCTTTGTACTAGACTATTCTTCAGAGATGGAGACTTCTGATTACTTTTCTTTCCAGTATCATCCATTTAAGTGACAAGATCGTAATTCGCTTTAATGATGCACCAATTTGTGTTCAGAAGTTCCTGCTATTTTGTCTCTTGCTATTGTACATGGTGATCATCTTTGGGGTCCTATCAATATGTTCTTGTATGTCAATAGCTCTGTTGGCTTTCTTACCTTTAGTTGTCAAAAGATATGGACCTTGCTTGAGCTTTGCCAAAACAGTTTCAAATATTCTCTTTTAATCCATATTTAAGATGCGCTGTGAAACATCTTTAGCTTGAAAGATGAAATCTTCTGTGCATTTGTGTTTAGCCCGAATTAATTGCCCATATGATATATTGGTTATTGGGATCTTTGGATGGCTGCTCTGTGCATGCAGAACCACATTGACACTTGTGGGTTTACTGAAAAGTTCACTGTTGTGTTTCTTGTCTTTTATCTAAATCAGATTTTCCAGGTAGCCATCGCTATGTTCTGCCATAAACTCTACGTTGATAGTGTTGTGATTATCTTAACAAAGTTTGTACATAATTTTTTCTATCCCTTCATATTATAAATAGCTCATCTATATAGCAAAGCGCTAGGACAATATTTTGCATAAAATATTCTTACATCCAGTTCCAAATCTCTTCTCTCCCACTTTCCCAATGTTAAGCTTTTATAGTATGGAGCGAAGACAGTCACACGGCCGTGCCACCATTTTGTAAAGAAGTAAAATAAAAGCCGTTTTATTAATCTAGCATGTCAACTTGCAACAATTATGCAGCCATTAGTAAGATATCAAGCTAATGAGATCACCAGCAAATAGCTCTGCTGCTGGAACTACATTTCGGTTTTTGTCCCATACTTCACATTTGCTGAATCTGAATGACAGCATGACAAGCCACTGGATTCTACTGTGTTGATGTTGGCTACCATTGTCCTGCACAGTATGAGTGTGACAGGGTTAAGAAATGGCAAAATCACTCCTGCAGCTGTACCAATCAGAGAATGCCATCCTCCACTCTTCTTACTCATCGCATTTGTTCTTGGACACCTACAAGCCGAAACCTAAAAAGGCATGTGCTTGGCTTGTAGTCTTCTTTTCATCAAGAAATAGGGAATAGTGAAGAAAGAAATGTAAGATGGTTAATGAAAGGGAAAAAAAGAAAGGAAGAGAATAAAGAGTTTTACAAACTCATTTTTACCTTGGCTATTAGGCTGAGAATAACAGTGACTATGGACAATCACTGAATCTAAGAAACGTGCAGAAAACAGTTATTTACATTACTAACCCTCCTCTGTGGCCTGCCATTTATTGTACGTGGGAGTGACATTTGGACACAGTGCTCTTTTTTTTTTACTACAAACAGCCATTATTGTGCCACTAGATTGGGCCAATACACCATCGCAAGGCACTATCTTTAATTGCGCCACTAGGTGTATATCTGTGTCAAATAACATGGATTGAAGTACATGCATGCTCTGTCACAATATACACACAAAAACACCAGGTGCACAGCCTATATTGTTGCGTTCAAGGGTTGAGTGCTAGCCCATGATGTCAAGCAGCCAACCCTGCTGGTTATGAGCCTCACAGCTGATACTCTACTTTCATTCTTTTTTTTAATTTCAGTCATTTAACAATGGTGACGTCATATTTGGTGTTCTGTATTTGGTTAAGATGGCAAATGTTATATTATACAACTCATCCAATGGGCACCTTATATTTTGTAACAGTATTCTGTTTAGATTATTTTTTTAAAATTTTTGAATCCACCTATAAACAGAAATAATTCTTAATGTGTCCCAGTCACGTTCGTATCCAAGGAGGATCTGCTACCAATGGTGCTGGTGCTTGTCCTTCCAGCAGTTGCAGTGAGTTGCTGTGTGGGAGGCGGTGTGGACTAACCAACACAGCAACACATTGGTGTTGTGAGTGTTCAGTGATGGCCTTTTATAATCATAGCTGTCCACTTGCCATCACTGGGCAGGTGATCCTCAACAACACCTCCCAAAAAAAGAGATTTTTTTTGCAGACATGTTTACCGTCTATGGTAAATGCTCCCTATCCCCAGTGAAGTCCTCTGTGTTTAAAGGAATTAGGATTGACACTGCCCCCTGCCACTTGCAAAAGTCCAAGCTCGCCGCTGAATGAACCTGAGCAAGTTAGATTGAGGTTTGAGATGGTGTTCAACCTACCAACCTACATACTAAGGAAGTTGAAATGGGTGGCTGAGGTCTTCAGATCTCAAACAACAGTTTCTCTGAACCAAAGGTTTTGCCTTCCTTAACTTTTAACACTTAGTTTATGGTAATTATTAAATTCATCAGGCTGCCCATCTAACAATTCCCAGATCCTTGTAGCACATAGGGTAAAACGGAAACACTAACCTTACCCCCATCCCTCTCCTTCCGATCTGCCGGAACCCATGGAGATCATGCAAATGGCAGCGGAGTCATGTATAAATCTCAATAACATAACATGACATGACATAACCTTTCAATGAAGAAATTAAGAGAAGAAATAGAGAAATTGTACTTTGGGTTAAAGCCAGCTCTCATGGATACTCAATTTCTCTTCAAGGTCACTGGGCCTCATTACAACTCCGGTGGTAGCTGTGCTGGTAAAAACAGCATTACAGCCCCGTCGGCCCATGAAGCCAGGTGCCAGAAAATGTAACTCCCCATTCCCATTGAGTCCCGCAGAACTCGGATTGTGCCAGTCCAGTAACAACAGTGCCGGTAGGGCTAGCGACACCGTTGTTACCGCACCGGCACACTTATAATGAGGCCCACTGTCTTTGTTCCTTCGTCAAGATGTGAAATGTTATGCATTACAAATTAGCATATTGTTGTTGTTATTTTGTTTGAATTGCAGGCCAACTTAGGTGTCATGTAATTGTTACATAGTAATCCAAATCCCACATACCTGTTCTCCATCTTAAACAATGACTCAGTTACATTCCACTTTATTTACAGGCCACGTCTAACTTTCTCCCTTCCGCAACAGTTTCTACTCTAAAAATATCCTCCTTGGAGATTTTAACATCCGGGAGTCCCAACCAGCAAAACACCTAATTGACTCCTTCTTGACTCCTTATTCTTCCTGACTAGCTCTATGGACCTTAAATAGATTGTACTCGCCCCACACATGTCATAGTTCACACAATCAACTTAGTCTTCACCTCCTGCATGATCCTCCCATGCTCAAACCCCCCCATCCCTCGACTGGACTGGCCATGGTGCTACCTCCCCTTCCCATATCACACACAAAGCCTTACAAAGGTCATGCCACGGCCCCCTTCTCATATCACACACAAAGTCCCACAAAGATCAGGCCAAATGCCCTGTTATTGAGTGCCCATCTTTCAAAATGTTCCTGCTAGACACCACAGGGAATGCTTCAGCCCTTCTGGATATATTTAACCACCTTGCCAAAGAACTAGTGACTGCCCATGCACCACTACAGTCTGGTTGTACCAAAGGGACAGCGTCTGCACCCTGATACACACCCAAGCTAGTCTAAAACAAATGCTCTATCAGATCCCTCGACAAGCGGTGATGCAATGACTGCAGCCTAGAGGATCTCCCATCCCTCAAACCCCTGCATAGCCCGCAAGCACATGGTCTTTGAGTCTAAGTTGCCTTACTACATTTCCACCGTTAAGGCAGCCTCTAACAGGAGCAAAACCTTATTCAACGTAGTCAAGCACTGCTGCAAGCACACACCTCTCCCCAAGGTACCAGCTTCACAAGAAAAATGCAACAGAATAAACACCTTCTTCATTAACAAAATGGATGAAATCTGAGGTCACATTGATGCCTCAAAACCAGAGCCCTGCTAGCCATCCTCCTCCATGGGCACTGTCCTCCTGGACAGACTTCACCCTTGCCTCTTCTAAGGATCTCTCAGGCACACTCGCTTCACTCAGACTCATTACTTACATAGACAACTCCCTCTGAGTCTCTCTCATTAACCCCTTAAGTGCCAGGCTATTATGTAAATCTATGCAAAAAGGACGAGCATACTGGTCCTTGGCCCTTTTACTCCCTGGCCCAGCACTTAAACCACTCCTCTGTATTTTGAACACCACCCTCAGTGAAGGTACATTCTCAGACATGTTGAAGAAAGGTCTCATATGATCCCTTCTCAAAAATCCCTTGCTTGACCCAGAGGACCTAGCCAACTGCAGACCCATTGCAAGCCTCACCTTTATCAGGAAGCTTATCGAGAAAGAAGCTGGGACCCAAAAATGGGTTAAACAGACAGTTGTCCGAATATGTAGTGTTAAGAAGGAGGGTTCTCAGATCTGATTTGTCGGCTGTCAGGCATTCAAGCTGAACGTGTGGAGGGGAGTCTCTCACCCTGCCAGTATGATGCGAATTGTGCTTGGTCAGCAAGCCAATAATTTTCGAAATGAGGTGCAGTGAACCCCACCTTAGAATATGGTTGAGCTGATTCTTCCCACTTTTTTCAGACCACGGCCGCGTGTCACAGGAATTACGACAGAGAGCGGTGGAGTGTGACGAAGTATTCTCTGCCTGACCACATCGGCACATTGGTAAACAGATATAGGAGCTTGGGTAGCAAGATCATATTTACTAACACCAGCCTACCTGCAAAGGACAATGGAATATTCTTCCATCTCCTCACTCTGTCTTGGACATACACTTCATGGGCTGCATAATTCCATGAGAGTAGTAAGGCTTGATCTCTGGCTATCCAGACCCCCAGCTATTTAATGCAATCGGGAGCCCACTGCAGGCAGTATTCGCCCAGGAGTCTACTCGTTATGTCCATCAAGGGGAAAACCTCAGACTTAGAGTAGTTGACAACAAACCCAGAGTGACCGCCAAACTCTGTAATATCCTTCATTATCGGGCCAAGGTTAATGTGTGGATCCTGGACATACAACATGACATCATCAGTGTATAGGGAGATCATTTCAGGTGGCCCTCTAAGTCGGATTCCCCTACCTTTATGGTGTTCCCATATCATATCTACCATGGGCTCAATAACCATCGCAAACACTAGCCAGGAGAGAGGGCAGCCCTGACGTGTTCCTCTGCCCAGGGGGAGCAGCCCACAAAATTGGGAGTTGACAAGGACCCCAGCCATAGGCTGTTTATATAGGAGTTTGATGTACGCAATAAGGTTTGGCCCCAGCCCATAGTGTTCCAGTATAATGAAAAGGTACTCCAAGGATGCCATGTCAAAGGGGGTCATTACGACCTGGGTGCAAAGGGATACCGGACACCGGTAATGACACCGGTGCCGGTAATCCCTTTGCACCCTATTCCGAGGTCCCTTTGCGGGTTCCTCCCTTAAAACCTGGTTTTACCAGGTGTTATGGACGGGACCCACAAAGGGATACCGGGGTCAATAACGGTACCACAATTTGCGGTACCGTTATTGCCGCCTTCCCCCTTCCCATTGAGCCCTATGGGGGCTCAAATGGGAATGGGGAATGTCTCTGGGGAATGGGGAATTACTGGTCCGGCTGACCTCGGACTGGACCGGTAATTACTCCCTTCACCAGACCGAATTCGGACCGATTTTGGAGGCAGCCATGGCGCTAATAGCGCCATGGCTGCCTCCAAACTCGGAATGAGGGCCAAAGGCTTTCTGTGTGTCCAGTGTAACCACCATCGTGGAAGCCTCCGTGACATAGTATTAAACAACCGGCATACGTTCAGCGCTGTGGATCTCCCCGGGATAAACCCTGCCTGATCAACATGAATCAGGTGTGGCATCAAAGGGAGGAGCCTGTTTGCAATTATCTTGGTGAATATTTTCGTGTCGACGTACGTCAATGAGAGTGGTCTATGAGATCTGCACTCATTTGCCGGCTTACCCGGCTTGAGGAGGACCGTGATAATGGCTTTCTGAAGTGACTCCGGCAGCACGGAGGCAACAAGGGCTTCTTCCCATACTTGCAGCAAGTGGGGGACCAATATGGTTCCGTAGGCAGAGTAAAATTCCAACGTCAATCAATCTGGGCTTGGGCCTTACCCCTGGGGAGGTCGTGAATCACTTCCATTGCTTCTTCAATAGTGAACGGCCCATTTATCCCTTCCCTGGCAGCAGACAACAGCCTGGAGAGGGGCAAGTCCTTCAAAAAGGATTGAATAGGTGATGACCCCTTAGGCGGGGTGGCTTGGTGCAGGCTTTTGTAAAATTGTGCAAACACCCCCAGTATCTCATGGTCTGAGTATTTAGTCATGCCCTGTTCGTTCAGTATTTTATAACTAGAGGGATAGCCCCTACTGTGGGAGGAAGAAAGGGCTAAAAAGCAATATGGAACAAAGGAAAGGGCTCCACCCACAGGTTTTTTATCGCACTCTCCTAATGTCGGAGTGTTTTAGGTCATATTATTTTAAAGCAACTTGGATTCAAAGCTTCAAAGCGTAAGCTCAATTCCCTTTAAGTATTTTTTGTTAAATCAACAAGCCAAAGCAAAAATGAGAGGTTAAAAAATAACTTCTGCTTGATAATATTTAAATGCAATTTATTGGTTTTTTAATTTCACCAACGATGGAAAGAATAATAATAAATATATATTCCAAAATTGTTTCATTCCTAAACAAAAAAATAAAATATAGATACAACACTGTTGATTGTTTGCACACTAGATGGAATTAGTGTCATCTAATAGAGAAATGAAGAGAAACAGATAAACAACAAATGCATATTGAACAAAAAAACAAAAAAACACAAAAAAACAAATACAATTTTTGTCTTTTTGGTGAATTACAGGAAAATGATAATTGCATTATTCTTTAGCATAATAACAATAATTGTCCATATAAATCAACTAAATCGTCAGAGGACCAAAACCATCGGTCTACGCCAGGGGGAGGGGCCCCCTATTAGATTGTACAGGTCAAGGGTGCACAAAATGTGCTTGGCCTTAGGGCGTTTCGGCTGGAGAGTGGAGCGCCTTCATCTGGGCCTCAGGTTTGGAGATCTCTGTAAAGTAGCAAGAGAGAAAAGAGGAAGAAAAAATAGTAAAAAAACCAGAGGTGAGAGGAGGTTTTTATTAAAGGACTAGAGTTGGGTACCATACTCTGTTATAAACGGAAGCACAAAAGTGCTGGCTTGAAAAATCTAACGTTAAAAAAAGGGAAATATAGATCTATTAATATAAAACAAATCAGTAAAAACTCTGATTCGTATGAAATACTAGAGCTGCTGCAGGACCAACCTGTGGGTGTGAACACCGGACTTCACCGCAGTGGGAAGAGTTCCAATCCTATTCTGGAACACTTTAAGTCACTGGAAGGTGTGATAACACTTGTAGAAGCATCTACATGTGGATGGTAATGTATCCTACTGTAGTCTGGATGAAAAGACACCAGGCGTAAAAGTCTAAAGAACAGGAAAAAAGGGGGGGGGGGGGGAAGGAGAAACAGAAGAGGAATGTCAATGTCCCCATTATATGTCCTCTATTCCTTAAACAACCCTGTAATCTAGCTTAATAAAACTGTTAGTACAAAATAGGCAGGTAAAAGAGCATAATACCTGGTATGTCTCTTGAAATAACGCAGGTCCTGGTACTATCCCAGCGTCCAGAAGGGCTGGTAAGGGGCCGGATGGGATAAGCAAGCTACAGTTCCTGATGGCGAAAAGTAGCTAACAAGAAGGGGGAGAAACGAAAAAGCCAGAGTCAGTGCAAGACAGTGCACAGAGGCTTGGAGCAGCCTACTGAGCAGCCAGTGTGTCGAACCAATCGCGTAGGAAAAATGAAGTCGCTTACCTGAAAAAAGTTATAATGGAGACAAGTAACAAATCTTGTCTTCGATACAGCCGGAGCTAATCCTGATCGTTCGGTGGAGCTGTTCCCCGAGATTAATATATAGCGCATGTGTGGGAGATTAGAGGGAACCAGTTACACACATGCGTATCGCATCAGCGGCTCCCACACATGCGTGGGAGATTAGTGGGAGCCGGTTCCACGCATGCGTATCACGTCAGCGGCTTCCGCAGTCATGACAACCAACTGTTGCATACAAAAGCCGGAAAGGTGCTGTGTGCAGATGAAGGCACACACATGCAGAAGTGCCACACAGCCGTCCAACAGAGGAAGAGTTCAAAAAAACACTGTGAGCATATCTCAGATGCCCTGCGAAGCCCTGATGAATGTGGCCCACTAATTTGTTCCACAGAAACCGGTCGGCTAGAGAACGACCATACCTAGTGCACAACATGAAATACACAGGTTATGCTCGTTCGGATTAAGGACCCCCTGCCTAAGCATTCAGGGGTCTTTCCTGTAACTATCTTCAGAGAGAACATCGTTGAAGAAAAATTCTTCATTGTTTTCACAATTTCAACCTGCACCTGTTCATCCAGAGAAAACCTATTAAAACTAATGTTCATTTTTCATCTGGATGACAGCTAACACATGCAACAACCAATGCAGTAGAGCATGTGTCTTTTAGCACAACACATGTGCACAAGAGACTATTTGGAAAGCGCAATTAGCTAATTAGGCTTTTTGGCAAACTCCTCCCCACTCGATATAACTGTGTCCTCCCCAGTGTGAAAACAGCTTTGAATGCCTGACATATCAAGCCCTGAGATTTATACCTAGTAGTATTGTGGGTAAAGTAGGTGCATATATCTGCCTCGATATCTGCCTTAAACATAATATCATACAAGGCCTGACTTAAACCTCCAAGAGGACAAACCCGGGGCTCTCCCACCCCCCCTCATCTGGAGGATAACTGGGGAATGGTCACATAGTATACAGAGAAGAACGTTTATATGTTGGACCCTGCCAGCCAGTCGTTGGGAGACCAGTATATAATCTATGCACAAGGCCATACCAGGTACTGCAGAGCAATATGTATATTGTTGATCCAGTGGGTGTGTGAATCTCCAAGCATCGCACAACTCAAGTCTTTCTATCTGTGTTTTCAAACTGCGGGCAGCTGTCGATATTGGTCTGGGGGCTGACACAGTGCGGTCCATCATCTGATCCAGTATGCAGTTAATGTCATACTCCCAGATAATAGGGACAGATGTGTAGGAGTCAATAACGTTAGCGATATTTTCAAAGAATTCGTAAGAATCTACAATGGGGCCATACGTTTTAACCAGAGGCACCTCTGCCCCTTCAATCACCCCATGGACAATAACGTAATGACACTCTTTATCAATCTGAGCCTCTTTCGACACAAAGTATTTTGCGGATCAGTGTCATAGCCCCTCTGGATTGAGATGAGTAGCTTCCGTAAAATCGATTGTCCTCCAAGACCCAGCTAGGTTTTCATTAGTCAATCCAAAGCATGCGTTTCCTGTGGGAATAATATATTTGTTTTGTGTCTGTTTGCGTAAGCATAGATCTGCCTGGATTTCACATAGCTACCCAGACCTCTGACACTTCAACTCAAGACATTAAGTGCCATTTTCCTCGACGAACATGGTAGCTACACACCCTATCTACGCATATCTGAGGATCAACCCCTGTTCCTGTCTAGTGACTGCCTCATGCCTTTGCCTGAATGCCTGTGTGCGAAGACCAACTTTGTAACTTTTCATCCCAAATACCCCCTCCCCATCCACCCTCAACCCCCTCCCAATCAGGGTGAAGTCAACTCCCACCCCTCCCGAATACCCCAACCTTACAACTTCTAACAATCCCCTGCCCCCCCGCACCCAGAAACCTTTCCGAAGACAATTACACAACAGCATCCCCAGGGGCTGGATCCGGAACACCCCCGACTTAAACAGATCTCCATCAAAGGATTCAGTTGTTTGTTACATCATCATAAGGATTTAACATTTGAACCAGAGCATATCAGCAATTATTTCTACCTGTGTCTTTCACGGCATGGATACAAGCACAGGAAAAAAGAACATTCACCATCAGCAGATTTGCTCTCCAGGCTGATAAAAGAGGTTGCCGCCCCCCCTCTCACTCAGGACGTATGGAGAGTATCAAGGAAGGAAATTACTTCAGCAGGGTCTGAGAAAAAGTGTGTTTTATTGTCATAGACCACCCAAAGCCGTGACGGGTATAGCATTGCGTATTGCAACTCCTGGTCCCGTAGCTGTCTTTTCGCCAGCGTGAAGGAGATCCTAGCCTTCTGTACTGCAGAGGATGAAGTTGGGGTACATTGAAATCTTGGAGGATTGGTATTGGAGATCTCCGATTTCCCTGGCCTTCCTGAGAATCATGCCCCTGTCACGGTAGTTTAACACACAAACTATCACTGGCCTCAAGCACTGGCCAGGTTTAGGAATCTGAGCTGATAATCAGTTTTCTCTTTCCACCAGGAATTGCTGGGACAGGGGGGGCGTCCTTAAGCACATTTCTACAAGGAGTGTCCACAGATACCTCCATGGTCTGGGGTTATAACTGACTCCAGGATACACACTACGTGAATGTTACTACAGTGAGATCTCACCTCAAGGTCCTCATTCTTAGCTTTCACCACAGCCCCCCATGTTGTAAAGATCTTTGAGTAGTGCAGACGTCTGTGCTGTTGTCCTCAAGCGTTGCTCAGCTTCTGTTATCCTACCACTCTCCTTGTCAATTCTCTGCTGCATGCAATCAACTTTATATACAAGGCTGTCGAGTTTCCCATACACAGAGTCAAATCCTGATTGCATTTTCTCCAGGATGGTCACCATATCAACTTGTGTGGGCTGTGAAGGGCAGCCCACCCTCTTCTGCTGCACACCCTCTGCTTCAGGGGTATGTTAATGTTAATGTTAATGTTATGTTAATGTTTAAGGATATTTGTACCGCACACTATCACCACCGGAGTGGTCCCCTGGCGCTCTATATCAGGTTTGCCCATCTGTGCCCAGACTGGGTCTTCGCCTTCACTGCCATGTCTGGGAATACTAGTTTCAATTGGCATTTCAGGCCTTTTACCATCTGTCGGGGACCCTGCGGGGAACAGTCCCAGCCTGCTCTGTACTGTAAATTCAGGGGGGATTCCCAAGCCGCATATGGTGTCAGGACCGAGGCCAGAGACAGAAACCCAGGACTGCCTCTGGAAAGCAGGCCTCGGGAGCGTGCACGCAAGGGGGGGGCGAGCAGCCAGTATCAGGTAGCGGGCAGTGGGGGCACATACCTCTTCTACAGTCGCAGTCCCTCTCAGGGACACAGCAAGTCAAGTAGTGTGGGGTGTGCAGTACGGTTTTAGCCCAACTCCCAAGATGGTCGGTGGCAGTGTTTCTCGCCACTGGGAGCAATGTGTCTGGCTCTCCCTCAGAACGCAGCACTATGATGGCCGCGTCAGCGGTTTTTGCCGCTGAGAGTACTGTGCCAGGCTCTCCGTCTGGGCTGCCAGTGTGCCCAGGTCACACCACCAGCTTCCAGTAGTCGCTCGAGGGGGTAGAGGGGCAGCGCCAATGTAGGTGCAGATTATATCACCTTCCAGGGGTGTGGCCCCTGGTGCCTTCTTAAGTGTTGGCATGGCCTCTGATGTTCCCCGGCTGCCAAAAAGCCTCAGTGCAAGTTATGCCACCGCTCTGCCAGTACGTCTTTGGGTGCCGCCAGACTTGATCTTGGTGTGTGCCTGGGACTCATGGACTAGCTGTATCGCTGTGGTTGTGAGTTCGGCAAATATCAGGGCGGTTGCGGGCCTCTCCTCTCCTGACCCTGCGGGAGCTCTAGGGACCAACTTGGTGCAGCGCTACCTGGTGTTCCCAATCAGGGGAATATTGCTGCTAAATGTATATTGGCATCCCATTGCTGCAGAATCTATCAATTTTCTTCCATCAATCCCTGACAATATTACTACCTGGCTGGCTAGGTAGTAATATACTTATTGCAGGGGATTTAAATTGTCTGTTTAAAATTGGAGAAAAAGGCCCGACTTGATAAATCCAATAATGTGTGTATTGAATAAGGTAAAGATTTCTCAACCTCTAGGGAGGCCAGTTGGTTGCATCTAATGGAACTGTGGGATTTTCATATTTTTCAGGGGATCTTTGAAGGGGATTCGCCTCCTAAGGCAACGTGGCATAATGCTCGCTTCACCTCAATTTTGGATTATATTTTTTCTTCACTGTTTAAACTTTGTATTCGTTTTACATTAGAATCGACATATTTAAGTCATCATGATTTATTATATTGTGAATGTAATGTTAATACTTTCAACCCACATGCTATTTGTGGCCCACTTGTATCACCAACTGATATGACGGGTAACAGACTTAGCTGGAATCCCTGTACGGTGGGATTTTTTAATTTAAAATGGTTGAATTTTAAACTCATTATTATTATTATTTATTTTTTATAACACACAGCAGGCCTTAGTGCGCACACAAAGACGAGCAGCAATAAATCATAAGAGACACATAGTCAAGTCCAGAAAGATCAAAAAGAGAAGGATTAGCATCTTAATCATTAGAATTAAACAACAATGTTTTGATGACTTTCTTGAAGTTCTGAAAACAGGGAATTGCATGGTTGCCAGGTGGAAGAGAGTAACACAGCCTAGGTGCACAAACATTAAAGCTTGTCCCACCAAAGTTTTTTAGGTGAAAACTGGGATAATGAAGCTTATTTTTGCTGCTGGATCATAAAGATCTAACAACAGGGGTGTCATGTAACTGCCCCAACAAGTAACCTGGAGCATTACCTGCACAGCATTTGTACGTTAAGGAGAGGATCTTGCATGATATTCTCTGTTGGACCGTCAACCATTGGAGTGATTTTCTAGCCTCAGTCACATGAGCCATGAGCATTTCTGCCCAGACCATAGACTGATCCAACTGTGTCATTTTGAGCAGTCTTTATGTTTTTAAATTTGCTTTTGCTGTAACTGCCAAAAAGCTGCCGCAGTAATGAATTTTACAACTGACCAATGCGCATGCAACAGTCGATAGATTGCTTCTAGACAGACCTGATCTGCCAAATCAGTTAAGTGATGTAAGCGCAGGAGGTTCTCAGATATGCCACATGTTTTATCATAGAGAGATTCATAGAGAGATTCAAATCAAGATGGACTCCAGATGACAAAACCGCAATGAGGCAATCAGCAACCATAAACTGCCTGTACCTCTCATCCATTTTTGTATGCGTTGAGCATAGCCAACAATTTGAATCTCAGTTTTGCCATCATTGAGGGAGTTCCTGGTCATCCATGTTTGAATCAAAGCATAAACTCAAGTTATATTGGAGGCGTCAAGACCATAACTCCCTGACAACTCAAAGACGACCTGAGTGTCATCTGCATAGTTTGCATATTTCACTCGAACACTGTCCAAAAGGTCAAAAGTGGATGAAAATAAATATTAATTAGTGTTGGAGAAAGGCAGTAGCCCTGTGGCACACATCAGCAAAGTGTCACAGCTGGCAACCAACCTACAATCACTAATCGAGACCCTTGAGGACCGATGGCCCAAAAAGGACCCAAACACACAGCTGTCTCAGAGCAATTAACAATCTTTGCCAGCCTTTCAGTCATCAGGGAATGGTCAAAGAGATCAAAAGCCACCGACAAGTCGATCAGCATAAGCAAAGCTAATTGGCCTTTACCAACAATCTCAACAAGGTTACTTTTCAAGTTGAACATGGCAGTTTCGGTTCCATGCAAAGCACGAAAATTTGGATTGACGGTTTCCAAGCAGATGGTTATTACCAATATGCTCTTGAAGCTACAAGCACACAATCATGTCCATAATTTTCAGCAAAAAAAGGAACGTTCGTGATGGGATGATAGTTTCCCACAGCTTCAGGATCCAAGGTCTCCTTCTTAAGCAGAGGGGTTACCCAAACTTCCTTTAAGCATGGTGGAACTTTAGTTGTCGAAAAGGAAGAGTTGACAATTCTGACAATTAGTGGTCCAAAACAATTAATAGAGCTCTTTATTATGCTTGCAGGGCAAGAGTGATCCTTACGTGAAGTTGGTTTCAGCCCGGATGCAATGTTTCACTTTCCGTAATTTGTTGAAAAGTGAATGTTGGTGGAAAAGGGTTATGTGACAAATCTAGCGATGTCGGCACTATTTCCCTGGAGGGAAGCTTCTCTTACATGGCCAGGCTACCTGTCTCTGACCCTGGGGGTGGCTATCTGTGGGAGGACCATGTAGGAGAGCCAAACTCCAGAGAGGCAGAGTGAGAATATTGGACAAAAATAATTCCTTGCCTGGATTCCTTGACAACACCTATTGGTCTTCTTCCGATTCCTGCATGGTATATTGTGGTGTAAAAAAGGAATGCTCATTACTTACCAGTCACCAACCTTTTGTGAATGTTTCCCCCTTGAAACCCTTTAAGACGAGAAAGAAGGATAGAGGACTTAATATCGTTGGAAGCAAAACACCAAGTACTGGGACTTATGGTTGTTCCCCTCCCACTGGAACCCTAGGACAGCAAATGCTAAAACGCATATACATTCCTCTCCCTTTTACAATATTAGAACAACAAACACTGAGACCTATGTAATCTCCCTCCTTTTTACATCACTGAGAGGAGGAAGAGGAGTGGAGTAATGAAGATTACCAAGAGTGGCAAACGCTGCGGTGTAGTCATTAGAAGTTACTAACAGGTGCCAGGACATTCAAAAGCAGAACACCTGAGCAACATGGGAATTCTGAGCCTCCCAATGCTGGTTGGGACACGTAAGGAAGCAAGGCAGTCCGAAGCAAGGCAACAGGAGAAGACGGCATCCAGGCAGATCGGGCCAAGAAGTGTTCACAGCATTGCCAGGAGGAGCAGCTGGAACCGCCGAGAGAAGGAGAAGGTGCAGCAAACTCACAGAGACAGACGAGACACAATCCCAGACAGCAGATGGACCGCAAATAAACCAGAGAGATGCAAGGGACGCTGAAGCTGGCAAAGACAACTGGTAAGCCCAGAGAAGCAGAATGGGTTATCGGGGCACTTTAGGCTCAATACTGCATACCTTTAGCAGTGAACCGAAGCCCTTACAGGGGAATTAGGACATTAAGATTAAATGTGGAAGGGTTGATGACCCAAAGTATAAGAAGTATAATTACTTGGATACAAGAACGTGCAAATGCAAGTATAGAGAGGAGGCCTCGCCTTTGCATGCAAATATTAAACTGACTGAAATAACCCTGGCAGGAGAGTAAATCAGGCACTCAATGAGTCTGGGACTCACACCCATGTCGAGCAGTAGCAAGCCCTGGCAGGAGAGTAAACCAGACACTCAGTGAATCTGAAACACGTACCCAAGTCAAGCAGTAGAAAACCCTGGCAGGGGAATAAACCAGACACTTCAGCTAATCTGAAAACGCCCAGTCCAGTCAAGCAGCAAAAAGGCCTCGCTGGAGAGTAAACCAGGCACACAGTCAGCTGGGACTCGCACGTTAGTAAAGAAGCAAAAACCTTGGCAGGAGAGTAAAGCAGGAACTGAAGAACCGGGGCAGAGACCCCCCACCCTTTTTTTATGTTGTGGAAAACTGAAAGTACTGGGGAAAAGATTCAGCCACCTTGTTTTTTTGTGAATCATAAGGGAAGAGCCATACCCCTTTTTTCTGTAACAAGATATCAGAAAGCCAAAGAAAGAAGTGTGAAATATAACTATAAGTGACATTGTGAATAAATGTGTGACCAGAGAGAAGCTAAGGGGAACGGCCGACCACCTTGAATCTGTAAAATATAGATAAAGGATAGTGTTAACACTTAAAAGACATAGAGAGAATATTGTTTGAATGAAGACACCCCCAAGGGAAAAGCCATCCTTGTTGGGATTGTAACATTGTGAATATTCAGAAAGTAGTGTACAAACGAAGATTAACCCAAGGGAAAAGCATTAGAGATTGACACCTTTGGATCAACAAAAGAAATCGTAGGGGAAGGGTAGACCCCCTTTCCTGTGGAACTTTGTACCCTTTTCATGTTTTCACTGTGAAAGACTTTATGTTTCGTATTTTGAGAGGCAGCTGTTGATATAGAGCCCAAAGATATTTCCCTGTCTCATTATATTGAGTTTAGTGTGTGAAGGTCAGTTTAAGATTTTTTGACACAGGACGGAGAAAATGTTTGATTTAGACATCCTGACACAGACATACATGTGTTTTATTGAGGTAGGGAAACCCCTCAGAGAATTAAGGACAGATAGGGTTTCCCCAACCCCTTCTATATTTTCGATAATAAAAGCCTAGTTTTAAAACCTATGAATGTGCCTGAGTCTTACTCTTGATTCCTCAAAGTTAACATTACTAACACCTTGCTTCTCCTGTGACCAAGGAGTAGATAGATCCTGCAGGCCCGCCTGGCGAATAAGAATATTAGCTTGATGTTGCTCGATTTTCCTGGAAAACTATTTCTGAATACTGAGACACCAGGCATCAGTCATATTACTAGACATAGCACAGCCCTTCCTTCCGTCAAGTTCTGTAAATTCACAAATAATCCTGCTATTTTATTCATCCCGTTTAGCTGACTGAATTCTGTCTTCATAGCTTGCTGACGCAAGCCAATATGGGTTCAGGGTTTCTGGGCAAGGATTTTTATGCCAGGATCTTTCATACTGTTTTTTCATTTTCCTATGTCTAATTACATCCTTGCTAAACCAAGTCTTAGAGGTGATATCATCAAATTGATGAACTAAGACACTGGTATCATTGGATAATGGTTTGTTCACCAACATAGGTGTAGCAAGTTCAGCGAAGGCTTCCGGGCTGGCTTTAATACGGTTTCTCACCTTCAATCCAAGCCTAGTATTGGTATTCACCTTATTTTGAATAGCTGGGAGATGAAGAGCAAAAGATATCAGATGGTGGTCAGTCCAGGGACAGAGGGAAATAACAGGAGCTGACTAAGAAAGATTGCGGGACAACACCCAGTCAAGGATGTTGCCCTCCCTATGAGTGGAATGGTCAACATGCTGGGAGAACCCCACAGCATTAAAGGCCAATAGTAATGCAGAGACTTCCTGGTCAGAGTCGTTATGTGCCCACAAATTGAAACCACTGAGAATCACCATGTAAGTGGTAGACTTCAACAAATCTCCAAGTAAGGCAATACATTGTTCTTCAAAGGCAGCAGTATCTCCTGGCAGGGGTTTATAAAGTGCCAGGAAACAAACCTTAGTATTATTATCAATATTAAGTTGAACTAGAATGTGCTCACAATTGTCCATTATTTTAGTACTAATGGTATGTAGGTTAACAGAGTTGCTGAAAATAAAAGCAACCCCTGCCCCCTTTGGTTGCTATATGATCTGCTATGGAGATTGTATATCCAGTTGGAGTGAACAACATGGCTGCGTGATTCGAGGCAGCTTGGAACCAAGTCTCATTGAGACAGATGATGTCAAGATCTTGTGAAGTGATCAAATCTGCAACCTCTGTAGAGTGCATAACTAGAGACTGAGTATTCAACAGGGCGAGCCTAAGATCGTCTCGTTCAAACTAAAGAGGATGAAGTAGAGGCAAGCCCTGTTCTTCCCATAGTCCAAGTCATCAATTTGGGTGATGTGATAATGTCGTCAACTCCATTAGTGGATTTATCCTGTTCAAATCCTGCTGTTCATAGAGCGGAGAAATTAGCTGTTCCCTAACACCAGACTTTATAGCAATAAGATCATATTTCACATTTAGTACTTCTGACTCTGTTGCCACAGTGAGAGCGCTGTGAACCATTCTTTTATTTAATGCAGGCCAAGAAAGAGATGGTGTGATAAGTGATCCTTCTAAGGCCATATATCAAGCCGAAATATCAGCATAGCAGCGATGCTTGGCAGAATATCTATTTATAGAAGCACTTTGAGTAAGAATGTTATGTGCTTGGTCAATAAGATTAAGTGGACGCATGAGCTTTACCGGCTTGACATAGATGCGCCAGCGCTGATGCGCCTGTCATGATAAGATAAAGGGAGAAGGGGCTGCTGGTAGTAGCAGTCCCGAGAGTTCCCACAAAGCAAAATAAAATCTGCAAAATCACAAGGAGAGCCCACTTGTGTTCCTTGGTACATCCGAGTTTAAAACACAGTAGGGATCCCCACAGTTCATCGTCCCAATGCCAAGAAAGAATATCTGGTAGCAATCACACATGCACACATCAGCATGTAGTTCAAACAAATGCAGCAAAAGCTCAGCTAAGGTCTCACCCCCACAATGGCAGTGTTAGGGCCTGCCTAAAAATCTCCAAGTTAGAATGAGGATGTAGATTGTCAGGTTTCTCAGACGGAAGCATGACAACATATTCCCTTACTCTATCGTGTTGTGTCCTCTTTGAGAGAAAAATAGTATGGGTCTTTCATCCACAATACTGAGTATATTGGGGTCTGTATTTTCTGGATGCAGATTTCAACATCTTTTCAAATTTAATTGATTTGTCTACAATTCAATTTGCTATGTGCTTATTTTCAAATAACAAGTTAGGGAGGAACATTATTTCTTAATGGATTAATGGAATCATGTGATTTTTTATATTATTGTGTTTAACTACTAAGTATTTGTTGTTTGTTTAGGTGATGATATGAATTGGAAATGTTCTTTGATATAACTGTTTATATAGATTCATCTTTTTTGTGTAAGGTTTTTATAAACCAGAACACAATAAATACATACATAAATAAAATAAAAATCAATTATTTCTTATTGGGGCAATTTTCTTTTCTCCACAGATAACAAGCTTATTGTTTGCTGGTTTAACCATGTGTAGTAGCTGCCTCAGTTGAAATATGATGTTCTCTAATGCTGCAGCAGGGTAGGTCTGTAGCTTTTGTAATGGTTTGAGTTGCAGAGGGTGCGTAAGCCTTATCTATCATTATCTTCTCTTTTTTTAACCACAATTCCATCAACTTAATCTGCAGGCTTCAGGGTATGTTTTGGTCATGCGTGAGGTTATTTAATAATATTTGCACCGTCCCTTTACTTGATCTTGCAAAATGCTAGAACGTGTAGCCTGTCATCATTGCACACAGGATGATGGGTCCATCCACCAAATATTCAATGTACCCTTCAGCAAGTGATTAGGCTGGGGGAAACTCATAGCTACTCCAAATAGAAATGGGCAGTTTAGGGCGAAAGTTGGAGGCAAACTGCAGGCCCCAGCTGGGTTTCACTCAAGGATTTCAATATTGGGGTGCTAGGCTCCTCCATTCACTTTGCACAGTTGAGGCAGAAGAGGGGTCTGAGCTCCACTGGAGCTCTTGGCCACTTTAGATGGAAATGGACCCCATACAGTAGGGCACTGTAGGTGAGATGGGCCATTTATTTAGCCTCAACTTCAGGTACAGTGATAGTCAAGTAAAGGATCAATGACATCACTGGAATAGCTCATAGGTCTCGAGAGTTAGGGCCTAAATGTTCATCACTGTCAGGTAGTATAGGAATATCACTGTGATCTCCTAACAAAGTTGAAATGCCCATTCCAAGGTACTCCAAAAATGCATTGTCAGAGGCACCTTTTCCCTTCACTGATTGGTTGATTGTTCTGTCAATCATAAGGAGGTTGACTGAAGTTTCCTTCTGAAAGGGTCAGTCTGTGAGTGGATCAGGCGTGGAGAAAAGATGTTTTCTACTCATAATCTTTCATAGGCCTTGACGTTATCCTCATGTGGGCCACCCAGTGTCTGGAAATGGCAGGGGAGCAGATCCATGTCCTCTGTTGGTGAAGGAACAGTCAGTTAATTATCTCGGCTTTTTCTGGGAGGCCAATCTGCTACTCCGTTCACCCACCCTGTTCTGTGAGTGCAGGGTGGCCAGTTCCTGTGTTTGCAGGTAATAAACAGACTGTAGCACAACCCCAGAGACAGCACATTGGTTCCATTTTGTTATTGGCTTCAGTTTCTTTTGGGCAGCTCCAGAACGGGATCCAGTGCCAGATAAGGGAAGAGCAGCACTCCTATGGGAGACAGGAATCCTCCATACGATAGGAGCCTGTCCTTCTACCAAGAAGCAGTGAGCAGAGAGCGGGCTTGCTTACTGGATTAGAAAGGGTCCACACAACATGCCCATTTTAGGCTGCTGTGCTCCTCCAGTCACTGATTACAGTTGATGGTGAGAAGTGTCTGAACGCTAGTGGCGTCTCTGTTAAGAGACTGATATAGTTGTGTTCAAGCTGGGTGATAGAAACTATAATGGCAAAGCAGTGCGTAATGCCTTCAATAACTTTTCAAACTACGACTGTGAGAGGTGCTATTTTAGGTTAAGGGTATTTGTATTTCTATTTATTGTCTACTTATATAGCATGTTCTGCTAAAGCGCTGAAGAGAGAACACACTTAACAGTATAATAAAATGCAGGGCTAACAACCACAAAAAGTATTCATGGTTGCCATTCTAAGTGAAGAAGATAGGTCTTAAGAGTAGTACGAAATAGAGAGTAAGAGCTAATAGACTAGAGATAGGGGAAGAGCATTCCAGTGAGAAGGATCCAGCAAAGTAAAAGAGCGAAATCGTGATTGGGCACAGGGGGGACGAGGAACTGGTAATAGAAATTGAGATTGAGAGTGAAAAACACGTGCAGGAGAATAAAAAGAGTCAAGAGATGAAGGATAAAAGTATACAAGACCATAGAGAGATTTAAAGACAAGAGAGAGAAAGTTAAATTAGAGATGAGAGTGAAGCAAAAGCCAGCCAAGAGAAGAGACAATGGCGGCGAAATTGAGCCACGTGGGTACAGAAGGTATATGAGACAAATAGAAGCATTAAATAAGACTTGAAAGGGGCCACGCGAGAAACAGGGAGTCCAAAGAGTGTGGCAGAACAATAAAATAATCAGGAAAAGATAAGTGTAGAAATCAGAAGCTTGGTGGCATCAGACGTAAGGAAAGGACGAGATTTGCGAATGTTAAACACATGATAGCGACAAGCACGTGTAGTAATAGAGATGTGACGAGAAAAGGACAAATCAGTATCAAGCTAAAGACCAAAATTATGAGCAGAAGATGAAATAGGTAGTTGTGAAGGAGGAAATGAGACAAAAGAGGGAGGAGAAGGAGAAGAAATAGTATTTGCTGGGAAAGAGGAACTTCCGTTTTAGGAGCATTTAAGACTAGAAAATGATCCGTCATCCCAGTTCTAATAGCTAGAAAACAAGAGATAATATTATTATGACCAGAAGATGGGAAGCAAGGAAAGAACAGAAAAAGCTAGGTATCATCTGCCTGGAAATGATGGGATATTCCTAAAGCCAAGATGATAGCAAGAGGAGATGTGTGTGAGAGAGAAAAGAAAAGGTCCTAAAACAGAACCTTGAGGAACAATGTGAAGAAGAGGTAGTGTGACAGTAGAGGACCAGCCCAAGATACTGAATACGTTCGCTTAGATAAATATGAATGAAACCAAGACAAAACAGAACCAGAGAATCCAAAAGAAGATAGAGAAGATAGAAGAGCATGATCCACAGTGTCAAAGCAGCTGATAAATCCAAAAGAATCATAAGAGAAGAGTTTTTAGAGTATCGAGCAGAAAGCAGGGAATCACAAACAGAAAGGAGCGCAGTTTCAGTGGAGTGAAGCGGACCAAAGCCAGAATGAGAACAAGGAAGAAAAGAGTTTTCAGTGACAAAGTAGAAACCTGAGAATGGACAAGATGCTCGAGAAGCATAGAGAGATAGGGAAGAAGAGAAATGTGTCAAAACTATGTGGGAAGAGAGGGGTTAAGGGAAGATTTCTTTAGAATGGGACAATAGACAGCGTGCTTAAATGAGGAAGGAAAGATTGAAGTGAAATATTAAAGAGAGCAGTAAAATAGGAAACTAGCAAGGGATAGACCTTAGGTATAAGTAAAGAAGGAAACGGAATGGAGGGAGAGGCAGTAGGGTGGGCATGGGAAAATAAGGAAGAAGTCTCAGAATTAGAGATCCGAGACAAAAGATGAGATAGCTGAGGTGGACAAGGAGATTGTGGAAGAAAAGCAGATAGTAGATGAAGGGATGGTGGCCGCTCAAAGAGTGGTAACTTTTAAGAAAAATAGGCAGAAAAATCAGAAGCCGTTAGATTGGAGTTATGTGAAAAATCAGGAGGGGGGAGAGAAAGAACATGATAAATCGATTGAAACAGATGCTTAGGATGAGTAGATTGAGATTTCAGAAATTCTGAATAGTATGAGTATTTAGCTGAAAGAAGAACGTCATCATATAGTATGTGGTATGAAGAGAAAGACAGCTGATCTGCATCAGAAAAGGAGCTATGCCCACGTTGCTCAAGGCAGTGAAGAACTCATCACACAGAGCGAAGGTGGGGGTTAAGCCATGGTTTAGATGGTTTCCAGGAAGGGCAAAAAGAAATAGTGGAGTAAAAAGAATCAAGAGAAGAAGAAAGCGAAGAAGACAATGTAGTAGCCGCATCATCAGCAGAGAGGACAGCAAACGAAGGACACATTGGAAGATTTGAAATGCAAGAGGAAACAAATAGAGGAATATTAAAGGCATGAAGATCTTGAGGAACATATGTCAGGGCTTTGGAGCCCGGGGAAGTAGGTGAGAGAAGAATCAAAAAGAACAGAAGATGATGATCAGAAGAGTAAACAGAGTGTACAGAAGTAGACGTTGTGGATGAAGATGAAATAAAAACAAGATCAAGACAGGAGCCAGATACATGAGAAGGAGGAGTCGGGAGCGCAGAAAGGAGATAGGAGTCAAGAATGGAACACAATGGAAGAGATAAGTGAGCAGGGGAAAGATTCTGGGAAAAATATCAGAAAGAAGGATATTATTATAATAATAATAATAATAATAATAATAATAATAATAATAATAATAATAATAATAATAATAATAATAATAAAAGCAAAGTTCCCACAGGACCAGAAGGGCGAGAGGTAAGTAAAAAGGTCAGTTGCTGAGAAAGAGGTAAGTGAATAATCAAATGAAGAAAATTTGGGAAGAAACGAAGATCTAAGAGAAGAAAGAAAAGCTGAACAATAAAGAATACCAGTTCCACCCCCATGGGCCAATGGCCGAGGTGTGTGAGCTAAGATGTGTCAGAGGTAGAAAGAGGTGGATAGATAGCTGTATTATAAGAACAGAGCCACAGAAAGTGTACGTTCAAACAGAGAAAAAGTGTCTAAGACACAGTGGGATTTGTTACAAAGAGAGCGAGCATTCCAGAGAGCATTACTAACAGATGGAGGGTAACTAGAGCAGGGAGGATAGATACAATGAGAATAATTATAGAGAGAAGGACAAGAACCAGATCTAGAAGGGATACAAGAAGTAACATTTGAGACAGGCATGTCAGCAATATCAGAGAGGCAGAAACAATTAAGTCGGAGGAGCAATATTGGAGCGAGCATTCTGATGGTCAATAAACATAAACCAGCAAGTGAGTAAGCGGGGCGTGCTGCAGCGAAGGACGAAGGGAAGGACGAAGGAGCAGCTGTTGAGCATCGCATTGGAGGTAGAAATAATGAGAACAGAAACAAAAACAGAAAAAGGCAAACGATAGAGAATAAGAAATTAGCGTCCAACTGCGGGCAGCTACAGACAGCAGCAACTGGACTGTGCTGGACTTCCCATGGGCTTTGCCCAGGAAGTGATGTTAAAGAAGTCTGGAGCTAATGGGCGGGCCAAAAAAGGGTGTGGCCAAAGTCAGTGACTCCGAGGCGATGGTAACAGCATCCAGGAGGGACAGGCAGTTGAGTAGGCAGCCCTGGAGGGAGCAGCAGATGGAATATTTCAGTCGCCCTCACAACCCGGAACACTGTAGATGTTACACAACCCGGAACACTGTAGAGTTGATGCTGCAGAGGGGGAACGTCAGGACCGGCACACGCAGACTCAGCTGCAGAGAGCAGCAAGTGGACTTTGCCGAACTTTGCCCTGGGTTACATGTCCTTCTCTGCAAGGTGCGTCCGCAACCTGCTCTGGGCCGACTTCTGGGCAGTCCAGGCCTGCATCTGTGTGTCCCGAATATTCCTAGCCGCTAACTTTCCCCCATCAGGTGATCTCTGGAGTCGTAGCAGGTCAGTCCCAAAGTGTTTCTATGCAACTTTGCAACTATGAATGTGAGAGGCGCTATTTTAGGTTATGGGTCTCTTGTGTCTGTTGTTAAGCCCAATTCATATTGTTCACATGCTTCTAGTCCCAATCTCCAACCTGGGGCAAAGGTTATGTGCCTTATCCTGAACTGACAAATGTGAGACTGTCATTCCCATCTCACATGCATTTGTGGGACTCTATGCCCCCAGCTAGCAGCCCACCTTAGGTTGGTGGCAGTTCACCTGCTGGCACTTTATCTGTTCCTGGGGTGACCTAATACCTGACACCAGGAGAGTCTGTGTTTTCCAGGCTTTGCACCTTCTCGTCAGATTACTGCTCATCCCAGCCTCCTGACAGCTACACGTACCCCTATACAATCTTGCAGGGAACGTCCACATTGTTTAACTCAATGATGCACATCAACCAGCCCCAGCAACTCATGATATGTTGGCCTGTGTGACGTTTCATGTGCAGAGGGAATCGCTCACAGTCAGGATGAGTGGCATTGGGGTGGTTGCATGGGGGATGCCTAATCCGTTCTGTTGGAAAAGAGGGGTGGAGGATAAACAGTGCCGGTCCCTGCTTCAGTTTGTGCGGGAGACTGGGAAGTGGGAAGAGATCTAGTGTGGATGGTTGGCTGATTGGTGCCTATTTTGGTGAACCTCATCAAGATAGATGGAAATCGCCGGCTCCAGGTTGCTGGAGTCACCCTAAGAAGGAGAAGAATTAGAGCTGGAAGTCCACATCTGGGGCTGGGAGGCCGAAGGGACTGTGAACTGAATTAATGTTTTCCTCTCATCTGAGAATCCCCAGCTATGCAGCTTCCTGCATTCCTTTGCACATGCATACAATGCAAGTCTTTTTTGCTTGGATCTCCATTGCAAGAACTATTATTTGCAGTTCTGAACTCGAGTTGCCCGTCGTGTTAATGAGTGGGACAGGCCTGTCATTGCCTTTGCAGCTCGCCTACATCGTTCCATCTACATCTGAACTGGGACGCCAGAGGAGATTTAATTATCATTATTATTATTATACTACTTATTGAGGATGGATCAAGCTATGGGAAGCAACAGAGTGCTTTTTTACAAATCATTGGGGGAAGGACCCTGTGAGGGAAGCAGAGATACAAAGGGGGTGCAATTTGGCACTGTCAGCAAGCCATTTACAAGCAACCAGGGGAGGAAACAGCGGGGAGCAGTCTCAGTCAGGATAGCGTGTGGAAGGTGTTACGTAGGTGCCATGCCTTGGAGAGGAGGGCCTTGATCTCCCTCCTGAAATGTAGAAGCGAGGAGGCTAGTCTGGTGTTGACAGGGGGGGAGGTTCCAGAGTGTTGGTGGCATGGGCAGAGAAGGCATGTCTTCTGGTTCTTTCCTTCCTGCATCAGCTTAGTTCAAGTCTGACATTTAGAATTTAAGGTGAGGCACATTCATCAACATCATCAGAAAGATGGGTGGGGAATCCCGGCATGAAGTCACGTGGAGCCACCATCGTCTTACACACTTCATTTCTCAGCAGACCCCTCTCTGGATTCATCACTTGCAGACAAAGAAGCACAGGGTGGTCTCTTTGAACTCAGATAGCACCAGGATGCCAACCACCTACTACACAATAAGATGAGTTTTTTTGTAATTGGCGCATACAGTAAGTTCTGTGCTTTAAAAGTGGTGGAGCCTATGACGGCAAATGGCTTTTGCATTATCAGAGTCTATAGAGGTACATTTAGTATGGGGAGGGCAAAGGTACTGTCCTAAAATGGCACATGGTGAAATCATCTACAATGTGGATGTGCAGACGCATGCATCCTTCCAGCAGATGCCCAGATGTAGACAATGATGCCCCCATGCCACAGCACGAAGCATCATCTTTCTGCCGCACCCTCCCGGTGACCGTAAATGCACACTCTGCGCGCCTACACACAATACACAGAGTAGAAAGCCGCCTTGTAGAAACCACCCCTGAATATATATGAGAGCACCCACAAAGTCTATAAAGCAGGTCAGCGTAATGTAAAGGAACACAGCAGCCAAACGTTACCAACAACAGCTGTCCCTGAATGGGCATCACCATTCATAACATCGACAAAAGCCACAGATATCCTTCTCAACAAAAGATCTCACCCGCAGAGAACTGAGAAGAACAGCACAGATGCCACCCTGCTTAACATTAGATTAAACATAAAATAAATGACAGCATACACTTCAACATGCTGACCCCTTCCAGACCTGCAGAGCCTTTTCATTGACCCTCACCACGACCAACTGAAAACATCCGTCTGCCATGTGCCCCAAAGCGGCATCCACGCGCATGCCAGCATACAACTTTGGACCAAATAAGCAAGCACTCACATGCAGCCTGGTTGGGCACAAACAATTGCCACTTTCTATGCCACCATCATAATCCTACCACATCTAAAAATCAAAGCACAAACAATGCAGAAGCAGGCAGGTTCTGGGGGTGGCTTCAAAGTAGGCCTGGCCAAACCTCTGAAACAGAGTTTTGCTGGCTCCCACAAATCTTCAATCGATATTCAGATTTTTTGTTGGGGTGTTCGCAAACATTGTGTTCATTAATTGGTCTGAATTGCTTTCCAGAACTTTCCATCTCCTGGAGAGGATTGGAAGGTTCGGCTGGTTGGGGTCTCAGGGCAGCGATTTGCAGTGAAAACACTGAACGGATTACTTATGAGCGAGGAAAGGCTCTGGAAGGATGAGTATGAGTGGGGAAGGAATGGGGTGCAGAAGGTGGTTGCAGGGGGAGTGGTCAGCAAGAGGAAATATCTAACACACTGAACGGATTACTTATGAGCAAGGAAAGGCTCTGGAAGGGTGAGTATGAGTGGGGAAGGAATGGGGTGCAGAAGGTGGTTGCAGGGGGAGTGGTCAGCAAGAGGAAATATCTAACACACTGAACGGATTACTCATGAGCAAGGAAAGCCTCTCGGAGGGTGAGTATGAGTGGGGAAGGAATGGGGTGCAGAAGGCGGTTGCAGGGGGCGTGGTCAGCAAGAGGAAATATCTAACACACTGAACGGATTACTTATGAGCAAGGGAAGGCTCTGGGAGGGTGAGTATGAGTGGGGAAGGAATGGGGTGCAGAAGGTGGTTGCAGGGGGAGTGGTCAGCAAAAGGAAATATCTAAAACACTGAACGGATTACTTACAAGAGAGGAAAGGCTCTGGAAGGGTGAGTGTGAGTGGGCAGGGGATGGGGTGCAGAAAGTGATTGCAGGGGTAGTGGTCAGCAAGAGGAAATATCTAAAACACTGAACGGATTACCTATGAGCGAGGAAAGGCTCTGGAACAGTGAGTGTGAGTGGGGAAGGCATGGGGTGCAGAAGGTGGTTGCAGGGGGAGTGGTCAGCAAGAGGAAATATCTAAAACACTGACCGGATTACTTTTGAGAGAGGAAAGACTCTGGAAGGGTGAGTATGAGTGTGGAATGGATGGGGTGCAGAAGGTGGTTGCAGGGCGAATGGTCGGCAAAAGGAAATATCTAAAACACTGAACGGATTACTTACGAGAGAGGAAAGGCTCTGGAACGGTGAGTATGACTGGGGAAGGGATGGGTTGCAGAAGGTGGTTGCAGGGGGAGTGGTCGGCAAGAGGAAATATCTAAAACACTGAACGGATTAATTATGAGCGGGGAAAGGCTCTGGAAGGATGAGTATGACTGGGGAAGTCATGGTGTGCAGAAGGTGGTTGCAGGGGGAGTGGTCAGCAAGAGGAAATATCTAAAACACGTAATGGATTACTTATGAGCGAGGAAAGGCTCTGGAAGGGTGAGTATGAGTGGGGAAGGGATGGGGTGCACAAGGTGGTTGCATATCTAAAACACTGAACGGATTACTTATGAGCGAGTAAAGGCTCTGGAAAAGTGAGTGTGAGTGGGGGAAGGCATGGATTGCACAAGGCGGTTGCAGGGGGCTTGGTCAGCAAGAGGAAATATCTAAAACACTGAATGAATTACTTACGAGAGAGGAAAGGCTCTGAAAGGGTGAATGTGAGTGGAGAAGGGATGGGGTGCAGAAGGTGGTGGCAGGGGGAGTGGTCGGATAGAGGAAATATCTAAAACACTGAACGTATTACTTACGAGAGAGGAAAGGCTCTGGAAGGGTCACTATGAGTGGGGAAGGTATGGGGTGCAGAAGGCGGTTGCAGGGGGCGTGGTCAACAAGAGGAAATATCTAAAACACTGACCGGATTACTTATGAGCGAGGAAAGGCTCTGAAAGGATGAGTATGAGTGGGGAAGGCATGGGGTGCACAAGGCGGCTGCAGGGGGAGTGGTCAGCAAGAGGAAATATCTAAAACACTGAACGGATTACTTATGAGAGAGGAAAGGTTCTGGAAGGGTGAGTATGAGTTGGGAAGGGATGGGGTGCAGAAGGTGGTTGCAGGGGGCGTGGTCGCAAGAGGAAATATCTAAAACACTGAACAGATTACTTATGAGAGAGGAAAGGTTCTGGAAGGGTGAGTATGAGTGGGGAAGGGATGGGGTGCAGAAGGTGGTTGCAGGGGGAGTGGTCGGCAAGAGGAAATATCTAAAACACTGAACGGATTACTTACCAGAGAGGAAAGGCTCTGGAACGATGAGTATGACTGGGGAAGGGATGGGTTGCAGAAGGTGGTTGCAGGGGGAGTGGTCGGCAAGAGGAAATATCTTCAACACTGAACGGATTACTTCTGAGTGAGGAAAGGCTCTGGAAGGATGAGTATGACTGGGGAAGGTATGGGGTGCAGAAGGTGGTTGTAGGGGGAGTGGTCAGCAAGAGGAAATATCTAAAGCACTGAACGGATTACTTATGAGCAGGGAAAGGCTCTGGAAGGGTGAGTATGAGTGGGGAAGGGATGGGGTGCAGAAGGTGGTTGCAGGGAGAGTGGTCAGCAAGAGGAAATATCTAAAACACTGAACGGATTACTTATGAGAGAGGAAAGGCTCTGGAAGAGTGAGTGTGAGTGGGGAAGGCATGGGGTGCAGAAGGTGGTTGCAGGGAGAGTGGTCAGCAAGAGGAAATATCTAAAACACTGAACGGATTACTTACGAGAGAGGAAAGGCTCTGGAACTGTGAGTATGAGTTGGGAAGGCATGGGATGCAGAAGGTGGTGACAGGGAGAGTTGGCTGCAAGAGAAAATATATAAGGGGCTCTGTACATATTTGGATGTTATCCAGATAAGTTAGAACATTAGGGAGTGATTCATGGAATATTTTCCTGGTTCAAAGTGACTTTGCACTGCCGCTACTATATTTTTGCCGTGCAAAGTCCAGGCAAAGTCATTTTGTACTGCAAAAATGACTATGCGCTGACTTTGCCCGGACTTTGCACAGCAAAAATACACATTGCAAAGTTCCATGCATTAGGGTTTGTGTCAGCAGTGCAAAGTCACTTTTCAGCAGTGCAAAGTCACTTTGAATCGGGCAACTATTCCATGAATCAGGCCCTTATTCTCTTCAATAACATATGTGAACGGGTTAATGTGCTGGCTGCCAAGATCTGTGTGTGCCCCGGTTACAGTTCGAATCTGGGCTCAAATGTCTGCTATCAAAGATGTCAGGAGGACAATGGACGGTATGATGGAGTGTAGGGTGTTGTAAACTCTATGGTGTTATGCTTATACGGCTCTGTGGGTGTGCATGGAAAGGAACCTAACACCTGCAGCACTTGTTCCAAAAGTGGCATAAAGCAAACAGTGAGAGAACGCAGTAGATGGGTACAGCTCCCGTATGGGGGCATCCCTCAGTTTAACAGTGGGGTTTGATCTTGGGCAGATTTTGTCAGCACTTAAAAACATAAAATAAAAACAATTGTGTAAAAGGTGATTCAGAGAGACCCCCTCTCCCCCCTACAAATGATAAACTGAAAGTTAATAATGTACAGGAAAATGAAAGCAGACATATGATATTGCAGTTTTAATTAAACATAACCTAAAGTATGTACTTTTGAAAAACCCAAGAGCAGGGATTATTTATTTTATTTTTTAACACACAAAAAAGGGCGTTATTTTTCCTTGTCTTATTCTTGAATATATACTTTCTACAGAATAAAACATCACAGTTCTGAGCTGAAATGTAATAGTGACAGAAACACCCCCCGATTTACCCCTGAATAATCATGGGTAATACATTTCGCTTTTCGTGTGAAAATAAACCACTTCCATGAGGCAGTAATATTCTTCCTATAACAATAACACTTTTACCAACTTGAGTTCCTTTTCTGCATATTTCCACCACCGAGACGAGGGACGTCACAAGGGGAAACTGGGTGCGACGGGGGCTGAGAACAAACCCTCCCAGGTATTGCCCTCACAGGAGCATCTGTTGTCACCCCCTATCTAGCAGAGTGCATTCTTTATTTTAATTTTTACTTTTATTTATTAAGAGAGCAGCTTCATAGCAAGACCATTTACATAAACATTGCATTGTGGTTTAAGCATAGTTCTGTTACACATATGCACACAGCAATCAGGTAAGTACCGCAAATCAAGGCGAGGATGTAGGGGTTACATCAACATCAGGCATCAAATTACACAAATAGAGGCGCAACAGTGTCCATATATCCTTGGGACGACAGGGTGTCGGGACCGACAGTACAAAGAGTTCCTCATCATCATTTACCATACATAAGTCTTTCAGGAAGTTAGGTTGAGTTGGTCTAGTTGAGGATTTCCAACATTTCAGCATGCATCGTTTGGCGACCATTCATGAAATATTAAATACTCGCCTCGTGGTTTCCTTCACCTTACCAATATCTCCAAACAAATACTTCAAGGGGGACAGGGTCGCCGGGATCGATGTGATTTCCTCAAGGAGCCCCGCCACCTCCCGCCAGAATTCCACAATCAAGGGGCATTGCCAATACATATGATACGTTCCAGCATCTGGGGCATTACATTTTGGACAGGATCCTGTACAGTTTTCTACGAATTTGACTAGTTTGGACGGGGAATAGTGCAATTGATTTAAGATTTTGAATTGTATCAGTCGGAGCCCAGAATTCATTGAAGCAGATTTGGTAAGTTGACAATAACGGGACCATCTAATGTCGTCGATCAGGGTGCCCATGTCGCGCTCCCAGGTCTCTTTAATTGTGTTCCGCGAAGTGGAATGTGCTTGCACCAGGGAGTATAGCATCGAGACCCCCTTGCCATGACCATCTGCGGACACCACAGCTCTGATACATTCGTGCGTTGGGGGCTCCAGTGGAAATGTTGCTCATCTAGCAGCGAAAGCAGCCCTCATTCGGTGGAACTGAAAGCGTTTAAGCTGCCCCCCCACCGCATCAATAAAGTCTGTAAGTTCACAGAAAGTGCCATCCAGGAACATGTCCCGCATCTTGAAGAGCCTATTGGGGTCCTATGATTGTTGAAGGGCCTTGTCAAAAGTTGGGGCAATGCTGGGGAAATTCCACAAGGGAACCTCCGGGCCGTATGGGGTCTCCAGGCCAACCCTCTTATAAATCCTGGACCAGGCATGTGTGGTGGTACATACCGGGTCAAATGGGCAGGTGGATCTCGTTGGGATAAAGCCAGCCTGGTCTGGGTGTACCAGGATTGGCATGTACGGCAGGAGTCTGGTGGCTAGTACTTTAGCGAAAATCTTTGCATCAGTGTTTATTAAGGAAAGGGGTCTGTAGGAGGCCATGGGCCTCATTCCGAGTATGGCGTTAAGGGATAGCGGCCACCGCTAACGAGAGCGGTGGCGGTAATCCCTTACCGCCATACTCCGAGTTCCCTTAGCGCCATGGTGCTTTTAACACCTGCTTTTAGCAGGCGTTAAATACCATGGCGCTAAGGGACCCTGATGTTAATTACGCCACCGTAATTTACGGTGGCGTAATTGACGCCTTCCCCACTCCCATTATGCCCTATGGGGCGAGAATGGGAATGGGGAAGGGTAAATGGGGATTGGGGAATTACCGCCCCGCCAACCTTGGAATGGGGCGGTAATTCCGCCAACCACCAAGGCGCTGCCGGTCCGGGTACGGCGTCAACCAAGGCGTTAATAGCGCCATTGGTTAGCGCCGTACTCGGAATGAGGCCCCATGTCTTGTGCCAGGATTTCAGGAGGACCGTAATAATTGCTTCGCGCATTGACTCTCTGGGAGGACACCTAGGTCCATAGCCTCCTCCCACACTTTCAATAGTAAAGGGGCTAATTTGTCCTGAAATTCCTTATATCATTCGGAGCTCAGGCCATCTGAACCGGGGGCTCGACCAGCGGATAAAGATTTAATAGCTGCAATAAGTTCCTCGACTGTGATAGGCTGATCGAGTATGTTTTGTGACTCGGGAGTTAATGTTGGGAGGTCTAGGTCATCTAGGTACCTGATTGTGTCTTCCCTGGTTTTCACATCATGATTAGAGTATATAGAGGAGTAGAAGTCGGCAAATGTGGAGTTAATGTCGTGTTCTTTATTAACCGTTACCACAACAGCTGTCTGTATGCTGGAGATCGGATTGTGATGTCTATCGGCTTTGAGCATATTGGCCAGGAATTTGCCCGCCTTATTACTTTCCCCGTATCTGTGGGCTTTAGCTGGGGCAGACATGTATAGGACTTCTCTATTGGCCAACTCGTTGAATTCCTTTAATGTAATGTGGGTTTTCGACAGGGTTTCCTTGTTAAGTGTGGCACTATATTCGGTTTATAACAAGTCTATTTTGGCTTCGGCTATGCCCAGTTCCCTTTGCACAGACTTCAGCATACCGGTGGACTTGCCCAGGATGGCTCCCCGAATCCAGACCTTGAATGCCTCCCACAGGGTAGCATAGGTGCTCACCGACCCAACATTTAGTTCCAGAAATTCCTCGATTTCAGTATGTAGGGCTTCACAAATATGGGGGTCTCTCAGGATTGTGGGGGGCATCCTCCATCTTCTAGCCGGAGGTGGGGTGTCACCTAGGTTGATGTCGAGTGTTATCGGTGAGTGATCTGAGAGGGTGCGGGGGTGTATTTCGCAACCAGAAACCGTTCCAGCTAGGGACAAACTGATAAGCCATTAATCTATGCGCGAGCGGGAATCATGGATGGACGAATAGAAGGTGAATTTCCTCTCATACGAATGTAGTGTACGCCATGCATCTATTGTACCTGTCTGTACCATCAATTGTTTCAAGACCAGTGCGGCTTTGGATGGAGCCCTAGGGGTGGTCGACGAGCGATCTAGGGATTGGTCGAGTATTGTGTTAAAATCTCCTCCCCAGATTATTTGTGCCTCCCCCGCTGTGGACAACGTATCCAGTATTGTACAATAGAATTGCGGGTCATCTACGTTGGGTTCATACGTGTTAATTATTACTATCTGGCACCCGCTAACTCCCCCCACACCATTGCATATTTACCTTGTGGGTCTATCTTACTAGAGTGATGTTTGAAGCACAGCTTGGGATGTATGAGTGTCAGTACTCCCTTAGATTGAGATGAGTATTCCGTGTGGTATCTGTGTGGGACCCATCGTGGCAGGAATTTGGTGTTAACGCTACCCAATGCATGTGTTTCTTGTATAAGAAGACTGTGGGGGTTATGGCGCGCAATACATGCTACAATTTTCCTGGCTTTAACCGGGTTGTTAAGCCCTCAGATATTCCAGGATAGCAGTTTAATGTTTAAGCCTTTGCTAGCCTGTGTCATAGTCGTATCTAGAATCGGCCATTTGTCTGTTGCGTTGCCACATTTCTACATAGTGCGGGTTCCCCGCTACAAAACAGCTCTCTAATTTTAACGTTATAACTTCCCCAAACAGTCCTGGCATGTTGCCAGGGGTAACCCTTTCTCGATTTCCCCACCCACCCCCACCCCCACCCACATGATCAACCTCAAACCGATGATGTATCCCTTGAACCATAACTTGGGAAGTCTCCTGGGGGTGTAAGCTGTACTCACATGGCCGCCAACCAAGGGGACTCACGGCCCTACTTCAAACAAGTAGTGATCAGGGCCCCCTCGCCGCTCTCGGGTTTTTAACTTTATAACCAGTGCAGTATGATCGGATGCCTGTCAGCCAGCAGGGTCGTCTAATTCCTCAGCAGGTTGGGGTGGCAAATTCTGGTTTATTGCCCGATCTCTGGGGGGCAGAGGGATGGAGGCCTCAACATATGACATGGCTTCCGTAGGATTTTCAAAGAAATGTGCTCTGCCCCCGTGTTGGATTCTCATCTTTTCTGAGAAGATGAGCGCATAAGGAATCTGACGTAGTCTCATTTGTCTCTTAACTGGTTCATAGGACCTCCTTAGTGTTTGCACATTTGTCAAAAAATCCGGATATATATGTATTCTGCTGTTCTCGTAGAGTAAAGTGCCTTTTTCTCTGGATACTCTCAGATTAGTGTCTTTGTCCCTATAGTTAAGGAGATGGGCTATTATCGTACGGGGTGGTGCTCCAGGTCTGGGAGGAGGCGCTAGGGTATGGTGGGCACGTTCCACAAGGAAATGGTCTGAGAAGGAGTCAGGGCCCAAAAGGGTTTTCAGGAGGGTTTCCACTTGGCGTTCCATGGACCCCCTGCTAAAGGTTTCTGCCATCCCGACTAGGCGGATGTTAATTCTTCTGGACCATGATTCAAGGTCTTCGCATTTGTTTAGAGTTTTTTGGAGGTCCCCTTTCAGCTGGGAGATGTCACGGCTGTGTTGTATTATCGAATCCTCATTGGTACTGATCCTGTTTTCCGCCTCAGTGATGCGTGTGCTCTCCTTATCGACCCTTGCCTTCAGGGAGCTGATTGTCGCCACAATATCGTCCAATTTGCTATTGACCGCAAGGAAGCCATTCTGGACCATTGACATTAAACGGTCCACTCTCTCATCCATCGGGATTCTAGCTGGCTGTCCATTGGCTTTGGTGGTGGTGTGGTGGACCCATGAGGCTGGGAGCTGGCAAAGGAGTCCATTGGGCCTGTTTTCTTGGAGCCCACCCCTTTCTTATCGCAGCGGCCCATATGGTGGGCCCAGTGGCTTGTGTTCTCCCACGTCCCTCTGCTCTCTATAATAATATTTTCCAACAGTCTTGGATGGGGTGTAGTATGCATGTGCACACTGAAGGCCATCCTTCCTGCTGCCCAGATTGGGCTTGTATAGTTCAGCCATAGTGAAATAAAAGTGCCAGCGTTATGTTGGAGTTTGTACTGTAAAGGCTGAGCTGTAGGTCGAGCTATAGGTACTTATGTGGGCTCTGCCGGCTACTAAGGTTTAGTATTCCCAATGTTTCCCTGCAGGTGCCCTTCTGTGGTCTATTGCCAAAATCCAGGGTTGGTATGTGACCTTCTGTTCAGGATAATGCCCAATGCCAGTGGCAAATTCGGCGTGCACCCTGCCCGTCTGCTGCGTTGTGGGCTCTTCTGGAGTTGGGAGACCCTATATTCAGAAACAGGGTGTACGTGGTCACCTTAAATGGTGCGCTTTACCACTTATGGATGACCCAGGCGGGTCACTCTGCGCCGCCAATGCGCCTGGTCCCTTGGTCTGTGATCACGGCACTGAATCAAGGTGTAAGCCGGACATAATAGTATATTGCCCCCTGGGCCCGGGGCAAGAGGTTGATATCCTCTGGGCTAATGGAAGTCCGAACAGCCGGATCACTCTATGCGGGGGTTGTGTTGTGGGTTCCTACCTTAAAATTGGAATGCGTAGGCCTCAACCAGCAGAAACGATCGCTGTGCAGTAGTGGCCTGCAACGCCGGTCACAGTGGGGCCCGTTAGGTCGTGGGCCCGCTCTCTCCAGACAGACTTGGGTGCAGGCCGAAGGTGAATCCACGTCCCTCTGATGTTCGGGGCGGGGAGCTGTGAGCCCTGGGGGGGCCGTAACAAAGTATTCTGTTGCGGCAGTCCACCGCCGTCGGAACGCGGCATTCGGCGGGGAGAGCCGGTTCACTTCATGAGTTACCTCAGTCCGTTCTGGGGGTACTCGCTTGGGCTGGTGTCCGGGTGTTTGTGGAGCTCGCCGCGGGCCAACTCAGCAGTGTCCCGGCGGGATCCTTAACATTGAGCCGTGTAGCGTAGCACTTCCCCCACTCGGCCCGTAGTTGAAGTCACGCCCCCGGGCTGTAGTGGTTTTGCCATGGAGCCGCGACACGGGGCCGCCTCCACTGCTCCTGCGGTGCAAGTTTCCTGGGCAATATCTTTGGACTGCGTGTCCGTTTATTTTCAGGATTTGTCTGAGCGGCGCTGCAGATCCTCCACTGCCTCTTGTGAGTGTTTTCAAGTGTTCCTGTGGCCCCAGCAAGGATTAATTTTAAGATCGGATGGATTACGGGCCAGAGCTCTCCTTTCAGGCGGTCATCAGCATTGTGCGCAACAGCACCCCCCCTTGCAGAGTGCATTCTTAAATACCTACCTCTCAATGTTGCCACGATTTAGCAGGAATACATTCACAGGTAGGTATAAAGTTGCTGTGGCCACCCGGTTGTGGCACTCTCAGTGTAAAGTTGTACCCATGCTCATCCCCATTTTTACAAAACACCCTGTTTCCTTGTTTTCAACATTCACTTGAACCACCCATTATTCCTGAAATCAAGGAGTCCGTAAACATCCTGATGCTTGAAAATGTCTTACCTGCACATGACACAGACATCTCTGTGTAGTGCCCTACATGTCTTCAAATCACAGAATTGTTTCACGAAAGCATCTTCTGAATAAAATGTGCAAGGGTGCATGCATTACACTGATTCAGGCTTATGTGATGCAGGCATTTACTGTGAAGAATGCACAGAATGAGGGGATTGGCATGCAAATGCCCCTTTCCCAGTGAGCTGGGATTTGTCAGGGAAAGGGAGCATTATCACTCTCAATTTCACACTTGTGTCTGTCCCAGCCCAATAAGAAAATATACAACATCAAAGATACAAACAAGGGGAATGACCTGGGGCCTGTGAAGCCTAACTATGGCTTTTACCATAATGGTACTTCAAAGCTATGGTTAGTGCCAACCTGCAGTATGTTAAGTTTTCAAGGAGGCAGACCTCCGTGTTTAGAATTTTTTAAAAGAACCTTTTTTCGTGTTTTTGGGGACGACGATGCGTACCACAGAGCAGTTTAAGTGCCACCGTTTAAGTGCCACCACTATGTGTGGCCATCAGGCTAGTGTCCACACCTTCAGCCATTAACACCTCTCATCACCCTCCAGCAGCGACATGGCAGGGTGCAGACTGGCTGCAAAAGGAATGTGAGTGTGGTTCCCGCTGTATGCAATTCTCGGCTGTGTTATGCACACAGAAGCCACCTCCTTGCCAGAAGGGCTGTCTGTAGCTTGCTTGAAAAACCTCGAGGGCTTGCTTCGTGCATGATCTCTGACCTTGTTCCGGTCTTTGACCCGCCTTCCCCCAACTGCTTTATAAAGTTTTCAGGAGGCAGCATCCCCAGAGGAGCGATTTTGGAGGTGTTTCTCAGGTGGTTCAAGACCACCAGATACTTTGGAGGGAAAAACCATGGTGTGTTTGTCTAGGAGTTATACTTGGGAGAGGTACTTACAGTTGCTGATAACATTGACAAAGTCTTCACTACATGTTATAGATCGGTATCATCCTGATTTTTGTTCAAAGCAAGCTGTGGGAAAGGCGCCATCATCTCACTGCCAATGTATTCACAGCCACGTTGCATTCAGCTTCAGACATGCCAGTATAACATAAGATTCACACATATCTCAAGGAAGCAAGAAAACACTTGGATATGATTTTTATGCACGCATGTCTGAAGTTGAATAAGAGTCACTGAAGTCACATTTAACACAGCACTGATTTAAGAATATGTCATTATTTAGAAGTCTGTGCTTGGATTTATCAATGCTAACATTTAGGCATTTGTAATAATCCATTACATATGAAGAGTTTTCGGTAATGTACTTTACACAAAAAAAAGAAAAAACGGATATAAAGGGATTATTATTCCAGCAACCAAAATGAATACTTATCGGTGGACCTCAGAGGATAAATGGTTGTGCATACCCTGCTGATAATCAAACCTGTGATCCCAGCAGTGAGCTATCTTGCCAGCTTTTTCTCCTTAAGTGTGCCGACCACAGAAATTGGTAATGCATGGGCTCTTGGGGTTACATTTATTATTAATATCACATTTAGGGCCTGCGTTACAAAAATGGGAAAGTCCCACTGAAAACATTTTTTTAAATCAGGCTGAACCCAGGGGGGGGTCCTTAAATCAGTAACACATCATGCATGGATGGACTGCAGAATAACTCTTACACCAATAATAAGACTGACTCAGGAAGTTGGCAAAAAGTCTTGTCTGACTGTTTTATTATCAATTATCCAAACCAGGGGTTTACAACTGACATCAACGGACGTTCCCTCGAGCTTTCAATCATTTTGCATAAAAGCACATGTATATACCAAAAATGTGTCATACATGACATCATACTACGTGGCAAACAAGAAAAACCTATGAGGGGTTATGATACATTCAAGGGGAACATCTATATATATATACTTTCTATATAGGGACGGGTTGTGATTGGGTCTCTACAGTCAGGTAGACAACTTATGCCCACCCCTAGTGCAAGTCATCTTCAACAGTTATTAAGTACATGATATATCATTGGCTCTCAAACTATAAGGCCTGTTGTTATATGGCCCTCTACAATTGTTTGGCACATGTGTACCCTTCTGGAACATTCGGCTCACTAGCAGCACGTAAGCTGGTACCCAGGTGCCATTGGTGGACTTTAGCCGTGTCTCCCACCCAATTAGCCCAACATCTCTCATTACTCATACCTTCTGCCCTTCAGATTGTCTTTGAACTTGGCCTTGCAAAGTATCATTGTTCCTGGGACTATAAGGGAGTATAGGGAGTACAGTTCTGGTCTGCGCGCCCAACTCTTATTTCCATCCTTGGCTTACGTGACAGGAGACCATATTTAAGCCTGTTTTGCAGCATTTAATTGTCTTCACTTAATAAACTTGGCACTCATGGTGATCTTTCCTTGCACCTTGATACAAGATGATTTAATGTCTCACAGTTCCTGTTCTTTATAGATAGATAAACAGTTCTTGGCTACTTCATCCTTTGACACCAGGCCAGACAGCTCTTACAGGCCGTTCCATTCTTTTAGCTTCATGTTGCTGTGACACAGCTTTCCGATCCTTCCTTCCCTGTGGGTCTGAGCTTACTAAATATGTGACACTGATGTCCAGAATTCTATATAATGGTGGCACTGCCTGCAGTCTATTCACTACGTATAGCTAGCCTTTAAGATCACACATCTGTACAGTTATAAAAAGGCTTGCATTTTCTGCAGTGCTCTTCACACATGCAATCTCATTCCGCATATGAAAGTCTACTCAATTCTTTATTTCGTCATCAGATTCCATAAAGTCTATACATCCTCTTCTTCAGCCACTTTTCTCAGTGTGTCACTCTCGCTTCTTGTGACGTGACCACTTCTCTTTCTCTCATCTTCATATCCCTTCTGGGATCTCCTCCAAGAGATTGTCACCTCTACTGGGATACATCACATAGGGTTTTCTCAATGGATACCTTTTCTCAAAGGCTCTCTGTGGAATAGGCACCATCATTGGTGTTGTGCACGTTGTGACCTCGGGCTTCCAGCATATAGGAAGTATGGGGGCGGGACTTCCTGCAGAGGCATTCAACTGCTCCTCTACAAGGCCCCTAATATTACAGTGTTTAGAAGCAGGAGAAATATATCCTGGCCCACCAGTAAATGTTATAATAGTAGTGTTATATGTTGTTTTATAAAGGACTGGGTAGGACATGAGGCCGTACTGGGTAGGTATACACATAAAGGTTTCTTCTTAACAGCCTAGTTGGATGGACATCATTATGTGTTGCAATTGCATAGCTCAGCGAGGTAAAGCTCGACTCTGACATGTGCCAGCCTGCACTTTTCACATTCATATTTCATGTATCAGTCCTTCATTCTTCTGGGGTTGGTTAATTAAGTACTGTTACATTTGCTTGTTAACAACACCTATTTTTACACTGCTCAAAGCAGAAAGTCTCAGATATTATGTGATATAAATAAAAATATATAATAGCAAATGTTCTACCTGGATATGGGAAACACTAGGCCACAGTGACATCAACACGTGTAGTATTTTGGCACAAATTGATAGGCTTCAGAAACATAAAACAATCAAGTTGACATTTAATGAGCAACTCTGAGTCAGGGAAATCCATTCTGCCTGGCCTATATATATGTGTACCGTTGTGTATAGAGCACATTAGAGAAAGCCTAAACAAACGTGAAATATTTAAGGATTCCAGTAGGGAGTATTGTGATGGAAATGTCATACTGCAGCTCACATTAGCAGCAATGTTCACAGATTTCATCTGACCAGTGTGTGGAAGACAGGCTAATGGCTCATGAGCCTAGATACTGGTGGAAGATGACATGTTGGGCGACCATGACATGACATGATCTTTCCAGGATTTTCAGGGCGTTCAGCCTTCAGATTTTTTGATGTAAGTGCAATGGACCAACAGTCCAGCGGCATCCAAAGGGCCTAATCAACATACCTCTTCCCCCCATAGATAAACTCAAAGCGAGAGTCTTCGCAGTTCCTTATCATCATGCCAATGGCGCAGTGCAAAACATAGGAAGGGGTCTGCACCACTTATTTTGCCCCGGACTTCCCCAAACCCTGTGACAGCCTGCAGAGACCAAATGCACCCTCTTTGTGGGGTGGCTGGAGGAAGGCTTACCATGTCCCCTTATTTCACTGGAGGAGAACTCTTGATTGCATTCCCACCTGCTGGATGCAAGGGACTTAATAGCAATTTTTATTAATCGTGTTACTTTGATGTGGCATGGCGGCACGCATTGCAAAGAGCCGCAGGCAGCGGTAGAGGTGGGAGGGGCATTTGATTTTCTTTGTTCTCAATTACAGCTACCCCACTGCGTCTCTCTTAACAGGTAATCACTTGTTTGTGATATTTAATTTTTTTTCACAGCTGTTCACCCCCAAAAACCACAGATGGCATTGGTTCTTATCATTTCTTTTTACTTTACTGTTTCTTTCCTCTTTGCACCCTGCAAACTGCATCGGAGCTGCCGCTTTTGCTTTCACTCTTTGTGCACCCACGCAAACTGTAGGTGGCTTTAGGGCTGCGTGTTTTTCTTGTGCACCTTTTCCTTACCTTTATGGTCTCCTCAGCAAACACAGCATGGCTTTGTGTCTTTGCTTTTATTTTCTCCTCTTCCGTTTCCTTCAGTTCATCTCAAGGACTCCCCACAGTCCACATGGTGGTAGTGGTCAGTGGGGATGCCTTTGTACTTCTTACATCTCCCTTTTCCCCACTAGCCACAGGTGCCAGTGATGCCCGGTACCCGGGATGGACTTTGCAGGTGTTCTTTTTTATTTTTTATTTGCGCCATTCATCATTTATTTTGGGTCCATGTGCTGACCACGGGCACCAAATTCCTTTCTAGAGGAAGCTCTGAGAGCCTGAAGATGTGAGGCCCACATGCATTCGGGGTCTGTTTCAGATCCAACCCATAAAACCAAATACATCACAACAATCATTTTAAAATAACAATGAACAAATGCTCATATTATCAGGCAATTCCTTAAGATACAGATTTATTATATTACTGTAATAACAGCTTTTAAAACAAACAAAAAAACACACTCCAGCATCTCTCACAATTTAATCTAGCAAGCAAGACTTCCTTCAAGAAATGCCGTCTGAAAGACCAGGCTCAATACAGGTAACTGCTTGTACCACACTAACATCTGTGTTGTGTGGATTATTGACAAAGTCTCTCAGTTTACACATAAGCCCTAATGGTTTAACTTTTCAAAGGTACCTTTGGACATTGTTTAGTTGCAGGGCATATGCACCATTTCCTCACTAGTGTAATGACCTAGGCTGTGGCTTGACCTCTAACTTTTCCAGCCAGAAGTAAAGAGAGCAACTTTGGGAATTCTAAATCTGAATATAATAAATACACTTCTGATCTTAATAATTCTCATACCCAAAGATTTCTTCAATCTAAATACGTCTGGTGGCAATCTACTGCTGCACTGTTACACATTGTGTCCTCCTGATAGAATTGTGTTGACATCTTGTTTACATATTGTATTAACCTGTCGGGGGTTAGCCCATAAGGATTCGAACTACAAAATCATGAGCCATCTCATAGCACTGATGAGACATGGGAAAGATTCTCTCCAGGGAAACTCAACGTGTCCCGTCTATTTTGTCAATAGCCGTTCAGTTGACAATTAGCTCAGAGTCTCATCCAGCAAAATACAGGTTTAAAATGAACTTTATCTTCGTTTTTTTTAAATCTCAAGAACAAAATGGGGCTGTAGGTGCAGAAGACAGAAACCAAATGTTTTCTTCAAAACCATGTTCTAAAGTCTCCAGCATATCAATTCTCTTATATTTATTCATTTATTAGTATTTTTAAAGCACGCAGCAGCCCACAGGCATCGTGGCGCTGTTACAAAGAGTGAGTTCCAATAGCATAGTGGGGCATAGTTGCTGGTTACATGGAACAAGGGGGCAGTGTACACATAGTAGTAAGAAGTTGTATGTACAGTATAGAGGGGGTGCATACTTGGTTACATTTATGATTACAGTGCATACTTAGTTACATTTGTCGGCGGTGATGGCTGTGTCAATTAAATAATGTGGTTTTAAGGACTTTGCGGAAGGTGGAGAGGGAGGTTTCAGCACGGAGTGCGGTGGGGAGGGCATTCCAGAGTTTGGGTGCTTGATAGGGAAAGCCTATACTTCCAGCTTTCGCTCTTTTTACTGAGGGTATGTGTAGTAGGTTGGTGTGGGGTGTCCTTCTTGGACGTGTGGAGGTTTCTTGTTTGATGATATCGGAGAGATGGCGGGGGCAGTGAGGCTAAGGCATTTTTTGGTTAAGGTCAGAGTTTTGAACCTTATACGTTCCTTAACCAGAAGCAAATGAGCATCTCTTCTGGCTTGGGGTATATGGTCCCTTTTAGGGATATTGAGGGCTGCTCTGAGTGCATTGTTCTGCACTGTCTGTAACCGGATAAGGTTTTTTTCGGAGGTGCCTACTAGGAGGGCATTACAATAGTCGAGCGTGGCGCCTATGGTAGCTCTAGCTATTGATAGACAGTTCTGTTTGGTTAGGTAAGGTTTAACTGCGCGTATTAGCTACGTGGTGTGAGCGGAGGCGGAGGCAATAGCGTTGACCTGGTTGTTCATCGATAGAGTGGCGTCTAAGTGGACTCCTAGGGTCTTTACGGATGTGGAGACTGGGATGGTCATGTTTTCAATAGAGAAGTTAACATATTGAGGGGGGAGTTTGTTCAAGATTTCTTGTGGGCCCATGATGATGATCTCGGTTTTGTCCCCATTGAGATATAGACCGTTTATGGCCATCCACGACTGAATGGTGGAATAGATTTCAAAGAGGGCTGCGGAGTCTTGGTCATAGGAGCCAGTGAGAGGGAGGAGGACTTGGGTGTCATCGGCATAGTTTGTATACACTATGCCGAGGGAGTCAATTTTGTCAGAGAGGGGTTTGGTGAACAGGTTGTAGAGTGTGGGGGCAGTGCAGGAACCCTGTGGAACACCGCAGTGAATAATGGTGGGGGTGGCGTTAGCTGTGTCAGAGAACACTTTCATAGCTCTTCCTTCTAAGAAAGAAGTGATCCATGAGGTAGCGTGGTCGGAGAAGTGAGCTGCGCTAGAGAGGTGGGAGGTGAGGGTTTTATGTTCTACAAGGTCAAATGTGGCAGATAGGTCGAGTAAGAGTAGGAGGGCTGGTTTACAGGTGTCCATTATTTTGGTGATTTGGTTCTTTAAGTCCAGGAAGGCCGATTCTGTGCCATGGCCTTTGCGGAACCCTGATTGCCTTATTCCTAGGATTGAGTGGGTTTCTAAGAAGAGCTGGATTTGGTTGTGGGCAGCCTTATCCGGGATTCTGAGGAGGAAGGGGACAGTAGATATAGGACGGTAGTTGCTGGGGGCGGATGGGCCTAGGGAGGGTTTCTTGAGTAGAGGACGTACCCAAGCTTCCTTGAGGGTAGCAGGGACGATGCCTGAGGCGAATGATGCATTAATGAAAGCTGTGATAATTGGGACTAAGGGGTCGGCACTGTCTTTAATGATGCTGGGTGGGCAGATGTCACCTTTGCATGTGGAGGGTTTGATGGGCTGTAGGAGTACAGTGACTTCTGCCTCAGAAACATTACTGAAGGTAAAGAGGGGAGGGGTAGGCTTATGTGTGGTGGCAGGTGGACGGTCAGCTGTGTCTGAGTTGTGCAGAAGGGAGTGCTGCGTACACATTTTATCTTGGAGTTGAGAGATTTTGTTAAGAAGAGCTTCTTGGATGCTGTTACACCATGCTTGGTCTTTGGTTATTTCGTCGGGGACTGCAGGAGGAAGGGTGAGATCTTTGAAGATGGTGAATAATTCCCTAGATTTAGAGTTTGCCTTGGATATGCAGGAATTAATGTTGTTGGATTTGGCGGTGAATATTGCTTTTTTATATATTGATGAGGTTCTTTTAAAGTCCCTTTGGTGGTCTCACATGTGTTGGCTTGCCATTTGGAGAGGGCGGTCTGATTGTTAGTGCGGAGAGCCATGAGATCCTCTGAGAACCAACAGTTGGTTTTCATGGATTTCATTTCTTTTTTGGCTTCAAAGCAGGCAATAGTGTTGATGGCTGTGGTAAGGGTGCGCGAGTAGATGTCAGCCAGAACCTTAGGGTCATTGGAAAATGGTGGTTTGAGTTCATTGGTGTCTAGGAGGGGCCGAAGATTGTCTGCCGAATGTGTTTTCAAGCTTCTAACCATGGCCGGGGGTGCACAGGAGAGTGTTTTGGTGGCGGTTTTATTAGGGATGGATAGTTGGATGCAGTTGTGATCTGTCCATGGGTCGGCAAGATTTGAAGTTATGGATGCGGAGAAGTTGTGGTCTGCCACCCAGTCCAGGGTGCGTCCCTTTGCATGACTAGGGTCTGTGATTTTTTGTAAGTAACCTAGATTTTTGAGGTCTCTGGCAAGAGTTGCAGCGGCCTTGTCTTTTGGGTCAGAGAGGCCTAGGTGTAGGTCACCGAGTAGGAGGGATCTTGTGGAGTTTTTTAGTTTGTTGCTTAAGACGTGGAGGAGTTGCCCTTGGAACTCCAAGGGTGTCCCTGGTGGTCTGTATATGATGTGAATTTTAGGGGTGTGATTGACTGATGTGGGGAGTTTGACTGAGAGGAGGTCGCTGGTACCTTCCCATGTGTCATAGCCCCAAATTCCCACCCTGTAGATTGATGCAGGCGAGCTTAAGTTTACTTAATTTCACCTGTTTTTCAGGTTCCTTCATTATTAAACGCAAGGCCAAGATGATCAAAATCGGTGTCATCTTCAGTTCCCGACCTTCTAAAAGCTAGATTTAGTTTAGCTGTCCTATGGCACTTTGGAGCACAAGCCATAACCGTAGCATTTTCCCATTTATTGGCAGCCATTATTCTTATGCTATTGACTGGAAAAGACTAAACAGCTTGTTTTAAACATAAAAGGGTTTTGGCAAAAGGACGTCATGGTCCACATAAAGGTGCATTGTTAGACTAGCTCCATCAATAATTGGGGCAATCACATTTAAATTTGTCATACTATCAATAATATTATTCATCTGAAGAGTGAAAAGTACTGGGGAAAGCACAGAGCCCTGACAACCTCCTTTGTCTGTTGGACAAGAGCATGTTGTCTGCTCCTCATTATTCCACTTTACTTTACCTGTGTTTCCTGTGTATACATTCATTACAAACATCTTTCAGTACCATATTTGGACTTGGGGCGTTCCCAGTTTTCTGACTAGGGATAACTTACTTCCTTTCTAACAGATGCCAGTGTATTCCCTTACAATCTATTCTAGTATGATAACAAATTATGATTCAAACTATTGTATTTTGAGGATGAAATCCAGGCTCCTCCTACCTAGACTATAAGTGGGAAGTGATCACTTTCTGGCCCAGATGGCATCTCTATTTTATTCTATACCAATCTTCAACTTTTCCTGGATAGAATCTTCGACGCTGTTTGCTGAACACTTTTTAAATGTCATATGAGCTTTCGCTTTTCCCAGTACCCCCCCTTTATTGGCCTAAACTCTGCCTTTCAAACACAATTGCACCTATACAAGTGGATGAGGATGTTGTCTTCTAGGTTCAAATACACGTGTCTAGGTAATGCCCTAGAGCTCACATCCTCTTAGCAAATACATTCTAAAGATTCAGGGCTCCAAACTGCAAATCAAAATCTCCCACTATTACTTACATGTGATGTTCAGGCTTCTGGCATGCCTCCCTCTTTAAAGACCACACCTTATCCCGCTCTGTAAGTTTCTCCTTTTATATGCCATAAAAAAGGCCAAGCCATGTTTACCTACTCGTTTATTGTAAATATTTATCAATAAATGTCCAGATTTTAAATGAACAGACAAATCCTCAATATCATCCGAGTAAGTTTCAAGTTCCATCACTAATGTTAACATATTACACTTAATCAATATACTAAGCCCGCTGCTATGATGTCCCCTGGGATCTGTGTTTGTTTAGAGCCAATATGAAACACAGCCTTCAATATTGATATCTTCCAGTGCCTACATTTTGTGGAAGGCTATTATATCCAATCTTTGTATACATTCAAACCCATCCTGCTCCATCATGTTATGTTATTTTATGTTATTTGGAATTTATATAGTGCTCTATATATCATTGGTATGATCTCAAAGTGCTGGTAGGTTGAACGCCCTCGGGGACCGTAGTCCAGGTCAGTTGAGAGAACAAGGTGTCGTAGGGTGCTTGGGTGTACCAGTTATGTGTGCAGCTGATGTAATTGCCTGATGGTAGCTGCATCCTAACATTAGGTGTGGTAGTATTGATATCAGTTGAATGTGTGTAATCTGGCGGGTGGACACCAAGACTCGGTTCTGGCTGCATTGGGCCCACAGGACGCTTATGTGAGCAGCTAGGCTGGTTTGTCATGGGGTATAGCTGAGTTTTATTAGAGTGATGAGGTGTTTATGTGTTAATGTTTGTATGTGAGCAGCTAAGCCGAATTGATTGATAGATATAGCTGCATTCTAATTGAGTGATTGTGTAGAGGAGAGAGTAAGCATAGTGATATGGGAGGTGAGAGTTTGGGTTGAGTTATGATCTAAACATAGGTGACTACATTTCAGAGCTATCTCAGGCCACTTTCTGGTTGTGAGTGTGGCACTTACTTTCCGTTCACAATTCTATCGAAGTGTGACATCTGCTAACATTCACAATTCTATCTAAGTGTGGCACTTACTTAACGTTCACAATTCTATCTAAAGTGTGACATCTGCTAATGTTCACAATTGTTACGCTCACCTGGTATCCACGGGGGCACCACATGATACTGGATAGAGGTCTAAGCGCTATCCCGGACCCCTCTCTGCTTGGTTATGTGCCAGACATTGGGTAGCACCTATAACAGGAGAATAGAGGGTTAAGATACTGGTTCTGTGATGGGTGGACTCCCACCTCCCTCTGGTCAGAATCCCCTATCTTGGGGTTATTGCTCACCTTAGGTTTTTGTGCGTTGAACTCTCTGTCCTGCGTCTCTGTGCAGGGGCATGTGGTTCGTGCGGGCGTTCCGTGGACCTAGTTGCTTCACTGGTCCGTGTGCCCTTATGTCGAGTCCAGACCGGCTGTGACTCCGACTCTGCTTGCTGTCTTCGAGGTGAGTTATAATGTCTTTTCTGTCTTTATTCTGTCTCTTTCTTTCCATTCGTTTTCTCTGTCTTCTCAGCGTCTTGCTCCACTACGCTGTTCCCTAACAATGTCACTTTTGTTTTCACAGGGATGGTTGCGATCTCGGAGTTGCCGCGCTGATGGCGAAGACCACAGTGAGTTATTGATGCGCGGAGCGCTGCGCTGTTTATTGGTGTTAATTGCTAACCTGTGTTCTCTTCTCTTCTTTGTACAGGTTGCAGTGATGTTCCGGAGTGATGAGCGATCGAAGCGCTGCTTGCCCAGGTAAGTGCTTTGTTAATGCTGACCTTGTTCCTTCTCCCTTGCAGGTTGCGGTGAAACCCAGAGATGGGCGAGGTAAGAGAAGCGCAGGGTGCTGCCAGGACTCGCTGCTTGCCCAGGTAAGAATTGTTATTAATGCTGTACTTGTTTCTTTACCTTTGCAGGTTGCGAAAAACTCTGGAGATGGACGAGGTAAGCGAAGCGCGCGGATGGATTCACGGCTGGTTACTTCACAGGTAAGTGTTCTTGCTCGCTAATGCTTTTCTTGTACTTCCAGGTTATTAATGGAATCCGAATCTAGGGCTTCAGGATCGGACTGCCGGAGAAGCAGATGAGCAGGAGCTGGACACGGTGAGCGTTATGCTCCAGGAGTGCAGAATAACACGAAGCATGTTCTGCTGTTTGGGTGTGGTTTAAATAGCCCAGGTAAAGTAGTTCCAGGCCAAGTAGTTCCAGGCCCAGCCACACCTAAAACACTAGACTGCATGGCTTGGTTCTAAAGAACTGAGCTGTGTAATAGGCCTCCATGTTGGATTAAGGTCCAAAACTGCTATTACTTTATTCCTGATAATGAGCCTGGCACCAAACGCACCGGGACTGACTCCATGTATGTTTCTGATGGAGTTGTAAGGCCCTTGGGGCCAGTATGAAGGGCTTTAGCCCCACTGCTGCCAGGGGGCTGTTATACCTGAGGGGTTCAGGGGCATGTATCGTGCCACAATTCTAAGTGTGGCATTAATTTAGCATTCACAATTCTATCTAAGTGTGACATCTGCTCATATTCACAATTCTATCTGAGTGTGGCACTTACTTAACGTTCACAATTCCATCTAAGTGTGACATTTGCTAACGTTCACAATTGTATCTAAGTGTGACATCTGCTAACATTCACAATTATATCTAATTGTGGCACTTACTTAACATTCACAATTCTATCTAAGTGTGACATCTGCTAATATTCACAATTCTATCTGAGTGTGGCACTTACTTAACATACACAATTCTATCTAAGTGTGACATCTGCTAATGTTCACAATTCTTTCTGAGTGTGACATCTGCTAACATTCACAATTCTGTCTAAGTGTGGCACTTACTTAACATTCAAAATTCTAAGTGTGACATCTGCTAACATTCACAATTCTATCTAAGTGTGGCACTTAACATGCACAATTCTATCTAAGTGTGGCATTTGCTAATGTTCACAATTCCATCTGAGTGTGACATCTGCTGACATTCACAATTCTGTCTAAGTGTGGCACTTACTTAATGTTCACCATTCTATCAAAGTATGACATCTGCTAATGTTCACAATTCTAAGTGTGACATCTGCTAATGTTCACAATTCTATCTAAGTGTGGCATTAACTTAACGTTCACAATTCCATCTAAGTGTGACATCTGCTAACGTTCACAATTCTATCTAAGTGTGGATTAACTTAACGTTCACAATTCTATCTAAGAGTGACACCTGCAAACGTTCACAATTCTATCTAAGTGTGGCATTTACTTAACGTTCAGAATTCTATCTAAGTGTGACATCTGCTAATGTTCACAATTCTATCTGAGTATGACATCTGCTAACATTCACAATTGTATCTAAATGTGGCAGTTACTTAACGTTCACAATTCTATCTAAGTGTGACATCTGCTAATGTGAACAATTCTTTCTGAGTGTGACATCTGCTAACATTCACAATTCTATCGAAGTATGGCACTTACTTAACATTCACAATTTTATCTAAGTGTGACATCTGCTAATGTTCACAATTCTAAATGTGGAGTTTCCTTAACATTCACAATTCTATCTAAGTGTGACATCTGATAATGTTCACAATTCTAAGTGTGACATCTGCTAACGTTCACAATTCTAAGTGTGGCATTTACTTAACATTCACAATTCTATCTAAGTGTGACATCTGCTAATGTTCACAATTCTAAATGTGACATCCGCTAATGTTCACAATTCTTTCTGAGTGTGAGATCTGCTAACATGCACAATTCTATCTGAGTGTGGCACTTAACATTCCCAATTCTATCTAAGTGTGACATCTGCTAATGTTCACAATTCTATCTGAGTGTGACATCTGCTAACATTCACAATTATATCTAAGTGTGGTACTTACTTAACGTTCACAATTCTAAGTGTGACATCTGCCAATGTTCACAATTCTATCTGAGTGTGACATCTGCTAACATTCACAATTCTATCTAAGTGTGGCACTTACTTAACATTCACAATTCTATCTAAGTTGACATCTGCTAATGTTCACAATTCTATCTGAGTGTGACATCTGCTAACATTCACAATTATATCTAAGTGTGGCACTTACTTAATATTCTCCATTCTATCTAAGTATGACATCTGCAAATGTTCACAATTCTAAGTGTGACATCTGCTAACGTTCACAATTCTATCTAAGTGTGGCACTTACTTAACATTCACAATTCTATCTAAGTTGACATCTGCTAATGTTCACAATTCTATCTGAGTGTGACATCTGCTAACACTCACAATTCTATCTAAGTGCAACATTAACTTAACATTCACAATTCTATCTAAGAGTGACATCTGCAAATGTTCACAATTCTATCTAAGTGTGGCATTTACTTAAAGTTCACAATTCTATCTAAGTGTGACATCTGCTAATGTTCACAATTCTATCTGAGTGTGACATCTGTTAACATTCACAATTATATCTAAGTGTGGCCTTACTTAACGTTCACAATTCTTTCTAAGTGTGACATCTGCTAATGTTCACAATTCTTTCTGAGTTTGACATCTGCTAACATTCACAATTCTATCTAAGTGTGGCACTTAACGTTCACAATTTTATCTAAGTGTGACATATGCTAATGTTCACAATTCTAAATGTAGCTGCTTTCACTTGGAACTGTTTGATCTGCACTAACCAGAGTCTCCCGACCAAGGACCGGCACTGCGAGTCGCTCCTCGACTCTTGCCGTCATCATCCCTGCCACTCGCTTCCTGGAGGAGGTGGGGCCACGCACGACACGTGCGCCGATCACGTGACCTCGGGAGCAGCCAAAAGACACAGGCTACCACCCTTGCGGCGTTAAGCCCGATAGGGGTAAAGGCCTGAAGGCTGTTGAGCGGCTGTTTGGTGCTGGTGGCGTGCAAACTACATCCGGGAAGACTGCAGAGGATTTCCCTCTTTGATTCCCTCTGAGTGTCCTACGGTGTCGTGCCCAAAGTCACTCTACGTTCCTCCATTGTAGATTGAAAATCAGCCGGCGAGGAGCCGCAGTTACAAACTCCTTTACGGAACTACCATTCCAAACTTTTTCGGAGATCCGAGCTCATAAATCTTCAGCTCACGTGTGGAGAGCGCGTTAATCCGCGACCGGCAGCGACCTATTCACAATGACTGTACAAACAGGAAATGAAGGACCACACACGCGCAGAAAAACCATCCAACAGCGCCGGATGCAAAACCCCTGGACTGCCTTAAAAGCTGACTCACTTCTTGAGACTGTAAAGGCAAGCGCTTCTAAACGTGTTCGACATTCTATCGATCTAGCTTCCCCTACTGACGCATTGTCTGACATCAAAGCCCATCTTATCATCGGAAACGTGTGTTGCCGCCCCCACCCCCTTCATCACCATTGCGCACCCCAACATCTATCCCTATAACATCCGAGCTAATAGCTGACAGGGACGAGATGAATAACCTTTCCTTACCCAGCAGCAGTGACATTGCTCCTGATCAGGCCACACTACTTCCAGAAGTAATCACTTGTCAGCTCGCCAGAACTGGTGAGCTGAATACATCCGCCTGTGCAGAGGCTGCAGCTTCCGCTGAAGTCCTCAATGAGCGCGAATCAATTTTCGTGCCCAATAACAATTCTATGCACTCCAAAACCCTGCCTCCATGTAACCCACTAATGCTGACTGATCTACCTCATGCACCTGCAAGCCTATCAGGTTTGTCTTTGGTAGCCACCTGTAAACGAACTGATCCTAACCTGCTAACCTCGGCAAAATCTGATGAATTTGTCTCTCCCTTTGATTTCACTGACGCAGAGTTAATGGAAGCCTCTCAAGATGGTGACGAAAACACGAGCATCAATAAGAGCGTGTACACCACTGACCAACACTCACGTGAAATCCAGTGCCCAAATATCAAAGCTGTGATTGGTTGTGACATTGAATCTAACACCATGACCCCACAAGATGTCAGCCGCAGTGGGCATGAAATAAACAATCTCCGCTTCTTAGAAGGCGATGCAAATGAAAAACAACCAAAGAAACCCCATAATGCCACCATTCCACCTCAGCCCCTATGCACAGAGCCTCAAGATCGGCCATACATACCAAAGCTTCCTCACCCACTCCCTCTGACTAACTCTATCATGAATACTCAAAATATCTCTCAATATGATGCTGGTCTAGACATTCTGCCTTTCCACACAAGTGACAATTCACATAATTCACGAAATTCAAAACTGACTGCCCCTCGCTCTTGTGTAAATCTAGTCGAAGGTGAAAACCTTGGAGGTCTGCGAGGCCTCAGCGTGAAAGAGACTCAACTAAAACCACATGTGCCTATTATCAACAAAGATACTCTCTCTACATCCAGGAGAGCAAGCTCACGCACCAAAGTCGCACAGCCACCATGTGACAGTCAGGTCCTGCCAGCTGTCAACATCTCTGGTTTTAGCGACATCCACTCTGATCCTGCCAACAACTCTCAGTCAAGCACTGCTGAACAATCCGGATCCAAATCTAAACCGAGTGTCTCGTCCGCTGCAGCGATGCAGATCTACAACAACGTTTTGGCTGCTTCTTCCACTGCTTTGCTACCCTTCCTAAAAATGTATGAATCACTTCATGAAGCCTTCAAAGACCAGACTTCCGTAATCATTACTCTGAAAGAAAAGATGGATAAATTTGAAGCCGTGACCAATTTCTTACAATCTCAGTTATCTCGGGAGGCGGAACAGACCCTGCGATGGCAAGAGCGGCTAAGTGATCTTGCCGCACGGCACCATTGTCAAAATGACTCTCTATCAGACGGCCTTCTTGAAGCTGTAAAGTGGATGCGCCATTCAACACAAACGATGAACGCAAATTTGGCCCTCGTCAAGGATTCTCCAAGGCCAGCGGTCAATACCATCATAAAGCCTCCATCACAACCTCTAATCCTTGCTCCTGACTCTATGGTCTCTCTTGCTTGTGCAAACAATCCACACTTACCTGTTATTCCTTCTGAGCATGAGCATACTGAAAAAGGCACTGGCAGTACAATTGACAAAGTTAGAATAATTAATCTGGACACAACACCGCAAGTGGTTAATTCACATACCACATCAAAGGACCATCCAAAATGTCCACCTCAATTTGCCATTCCATTGAATCCTACTAGTTCCTTCGGCATTTTTGGTGGCCCTGCCAAATCAATAGTGATCACCTCTAAGCCGGTTCAAAAACCACCTGTGAAAAAAGTTTGAATTGACCGCACTTCGGCAGGCATAAAAGAGAAAAAAAACAAAAATTGTGAACAGAAAACAAAGCAAAGAAAATACATCAGAAATATTATACCTCTGACCAAACAAGGTTTAATTTCGCGGTCTAAACTGCAAGCCCCTCTGCCCCAAAATGGCATTTCACTGAAAGAAACTTCAACGGCCAATCCCCCAAACCTTGTGGCGCCTGCAAAAAAAAGACAACGTTTGGAGTCTGACCATGAAAGTCTTGTGAGTAACCCAACAGGATCGGAGATCGATCTTTGCGGGCTCTCAATATATTCAGATGGTTCGTTTACTGACCAGCAAACTGACCAACTTCATACAAATCCCAAAGTTGCTGGTGCGGCACTTTTGCCTAGTTCCAAATCAGAACCCTGGCAGAAGAACACCCTGGACTACAGAACAAAAGATGCTGAACAAGAACATCAAACTTCAGGGTTCTTGAACCCCAAACATCCAAGATTCCAGTCACAAAAACAACCTCAGTTTATTTCACGAGTCCATGCTGCTTCAACATCTGACTCTGGAAACCCGAATCGTAAACTTCGTCTACAAAATGTCCACCACGAAGACCACGAACTTAATCTGAATCGGCATAATGTGATGAAACTTTTTTCCTGTATTCCATCACTCCTCACCATTCGATCCGAAGACATTCGAGTCGTGGAGTATGTCACGGTGAAATGTTGTGACCAAGTTCTTTTACATATAACCTCAGCCTCAGTCAAAAATACCCTGCTGAACGCCACAGAAGACCTGCTCGTCTTTGGGTTCGACATCTCAATCGAACCATTATCCCTCAGCCCCAATTCGTCACCACCAAGACCAAGGAGCAGCCCCCAAGGATGCAATGAACAACGACATGCGGATGTTCGTCAAGCAATATCAATTCCAAATAATTCAAGATCACTTTCCATTGAGGCACAAAAAAGTGTCAAACGACACGCTGCTACATCTCAGCGCTAGCCATCAGCTATCCCTGTTGAATGCAAACGGGAATTCTTATCCTGGAATACCTGCGGATTCATCCATCTATTCAACTCTTGAGACCTGGATTTGGCCAATGTATTTGTTATCTGTCTCCAAGAGACATGGCTAACCGATCCTCTGATTAGAGACAGCTTTGTCTCTTTATTAAACCTGGCCATCAAAAACCCGATGGGACGCCCATCATCCGGGCTCCTGATGCTGATTAAAATCAATTCTCGGTGGAGTCTCTTGGACTCATTTAATCCGAACCCATTTGTACAAGGAGCACTACTAAAAACTGCTGAAACAAGAAATCACTTACTAGTCCTAAATGGATATTGGAATCCAAGTAAAATAAGCACAAAGACCTTCATAGATGCGGTTACAATAATTATTGATGAGACACTCTTGATTCACAAAAACTTGACAATAATATGTGCTGGTGATTTGAACTGCTCCTGGTTCAGCTACGATCCCAGCGCTGGAAATTACAAACTTTTGCCAGTTGACGATCTTTCGATAAGGAGTCATCATTGGAGTCTCTCTCTCGGAAACCGCAATTGTATGATGGTTAATGGACATGTCCCAGGTGATCAACCACCACGACCAACTTGGTCAAATCAAAAGGCACATTTAATAATTGACTATTTCTGGGTCTCATGCAACTTACTAGAGGAGGATATAACCCTGACAATAACTGAGATGCCATCTAGCGATCACAATCTTCTGCGTCTATCTTGTATCGTAGAGTGGCAATCAGGCTGTAGCCTATTTAAACCCTCTATCTCTGTCAACGTGGGAGGAAATCGCCTGCGGATTGATGGACCAACGATCGAGAAAATAGGCCAAAAATGTCACCAGGACACAGCTCTGTCCGTGAACTACACTTCTCTATTATATGACTTTGTCACTTCTAAACCCCATCTTTTGAAATCGGGCACAAAGTTCAAACATATATTCTCAGCGACACTGTCACAAGAAAAAAAGGCCATGAGACGCGATATCCGCGCGATAAAAAAATCTAGTTCCACGACCAGCGACAACAGCTCAATTCAAACAAAAATTCATCAGCGGCGTCAAATATATCGTAATTGGCTAAAGTCGCAGAAAGTAATCATCGAAAAAGAACGAGCTGAGGAACTAATGAAGGAACTGATCACTAAGAATTCCTGTGAAATCTGGGCAATCCTGAATACAGGCAATGTCCGGCACTCTTCCATGATGTCAAATGTAATTGATGCCGGAAAATGGGAGCAACACTTCTCAAACCTCTTTGGTAATCCATCCCTGGAACAATCAACCGTCCCTGACCTTGGTCTAACTTCATTGGATTTGAGTATCACCAAGGAGGACATTGAGTTAGCAATACGAGCCTTAAAAAGATCACATGCTACTGGTCCTGACTTAATATCCAACATTATGCTCAAGGAAAATGTCGAACAGTGGTCAACGTTTATTGAAATGCTGTTCTTGCGATTGTCTGCATCAATGTCGATTCCAGATTCCTGGCGTGAAGCGATTATTGTGCCAATATACAAAAAGGGCAATCGGGCTGATCCTGCCAACTATCACCCGATTGCCCTGTCGGACACAATAGGAAAAATATTCGCTTCATTTCTATGCCAAAAACTTGCAAATTGGTCAGTGTCCAACCACATCTTTGACATCAGACAAACTGGCTTTACCAAAGGTGTGGGTGTGGAAGTAAATCTCCTATTACTGAACATACTAAAGCTGGAAACTCTAAAGTCCAACACCCATCTCTACCTGGCTTTCATCGATCTGAAAGGCGCCTTTGACAGCATTAATCGAGTCAAATTATGGCAAAAATTGAATAACTGTAATTGTCCTCGCAACATAATCGATCCCATAAAAGCCCTTCATTCTCAAACCGCCATCCGCATCAGGCTTAATGATCATGGCGCTCTAACTACCCAAATAACCATAACTAAAGGAGTAAAACAAGGGTGTCCGCTAGCAGCCGACCTGTTTAAACTGTTTATTTGTGATCTACCAGAGTTCAGAAAAAATCTAAGATGCATTCCTCCCAAAATCAATGAAAACGAAATCGGCTGCATAATCTACGCCGACGATGTGGTGCTCTTAGACCGTACCCAAATTGGCCTTCAGCGGCAGTTAACGAACTTACAAGACTATTTAAACATCAACGACCTGACCCAGAACACCGACAAGACAAAGGTCGTTATAATTGGCGAACGGGATTCCAGAAAATGGAAAGCTTTCTCGTGGAGAGTTGATGGGAAAGCCCTCGGGATCGTCAACTCTATTCGCTACCTGGGAATCACCTTCAACAAGTCCCTACATGAACACCATTGGAAACTTGACATAGAAAACAGAATGATACGATTCACCATCCAAGCGCAGCTGCTGAACAGAAATTACGGTAAATTCACTCTCACCCCAGTTCTAACCTTCTACGCCCTAAAGGTTGTTCCAGAAATTACCTTTGGATCAGAAGCCGCATGGAATATTGACATTTTATTCTGGCAGAAAATGGAAGGGCTTTTTTGGCGGCGAGTTCTTGGTCTACCGTCATACATTTCGATGGTTCAAATAAGATACAAACTATCCTTGAACCCGCTTCACACTTGTGTTTTGTGGAAATCACTAATGGCTCTGCGCAAGATGTGCCTAACTCCAGTGACTCCAGCTTTCCAAATCTTTTGCACACAACCAAGCCAGACCTCATCGAAGCTACTAGATGAGTGGAAAGAGATGATGATCTCAATTCTAACTGCTGCCGATATGAACCTAAAAGACTGAATTATGCGCCCCCAAGTAAAAAAGAAATTTGAACTCTGGTGCTGGATCCAGAACACTGATCGTCGCAATCATATGCCGACTACTTTAGACTCCGGACCTGGCGCCCACAAACTAAACGTGCCAAGCATGTATCTGACAAACTGTCCCTCTCGTCATCACAGGGCCCAATTTTTGAGACTCCGCTTAAACGCACTCAAAACAAAAGAAATGCTGTGGTGTCGACATATCAATGAAGGAAGAGATAATATGTGTCGCTTCTGTAATAGTGATACAGAAACAACTGAACATCTGTTAACAAAATGTGAGCGGCTCACAGCACAGCGAACTCTGCATCTAAGCGAACTCATGCCTGCAGCAGAAGGAAATCGAGACTGATGGACTTATGCCAGTGCTGGACACTGCATTAAATTGAGCTGTGCTGTAGTAAATTTCTTAGATGCACTACGACTTGATAAACTGTGATTATCTAGCGATTTATATATCTATTTAGGCGCATAACACGCTTTTTTCTACGAACATGGTTTTTTTATCAAATTTTGATGAGCAACAACCTGTAACAAAAGCTCGAGAACTCAATGTTTACATTGAGTCCTTCAGGCTGAAGTTAATAAAAAAAATAAAAAAAAAAATATAGCATTTACTTAACATTCACAATTCTATCTAAGTGTGACATCTGCTAATGTTCACAATTCTAAGTGTGACATATACTTAACGTTCACAATTCTATCTAAGTGTGACATCTGCTAATGTTCATAATTCCATCTGAGTGTGAGATCTGCTAACATTCACAATTCTATCTAAGTGTGGCACTTACTTAACGTTCACAATTCTATCTAAGTGTAACATCTGCTAATGTTCACAATTCTATCTGAGTGTGACATCTGCTAACATTCACAATTCTATCTAAGTGTGGCACTTAACGTTCACAATTTTATCTAAGTGTGACATCTGGTCATGTTCACAATTCTATGTGTGGCATTTACTTAACGTTCACAATTCAAAGTGTGACATCTGCTAATGTTCACAATTCTTTCTGAGTTTGACATCTGCTAACATTCACAATTCTATCTAAGTGTGACATCTGCTAATGTTCACAATTCTTCTAAGTGTGGCATTTACTTAACGTTCACAATTCTATCTAAGTGTGACATCTGTTAATGTTCACAATTCTAAGTGTGAAATCTGCTAATGTTCACAATTCTATCTGAGTGTGACATCTGCTAACATTCACAATTCTAAGTGTGGCACTTAACGTTCACAATTTTATCTAAGTGTGACATCTGGTAATGTTCACAATTCTAAGTGTGGCATTTACTTAATGTTGACAATTCTAAGTGTGATATCTGCTAATGTTCCCAATTCTAAGTGTGACATCTGCTAATGTTCATAATTCCATCTGAGTGTGAGATCTGCTAACATTCACAATTCTATCTAAGTGTGGCACTTACTTAACGTTCACAATTCTATCTAAGTGTGGCATCTGATAATGTTCACAATTCTAAGTGTGACATCTGCTAATGTTCATAATTCCATATGAGTGTGAGATCTGCTAACATTCACAATTCTATCTAAGTGTGACATCTGCTAATGTTCACAATTCTTTCTGAGTTTGACATCTGCTAACATTCACAATTCTATCTAAGTGTGGCACTTAACGTTCACAATTTTATCTAAGTGTGACATCTGCTAATGTTCACAATTCTAAATGTATAATTTACTTAACATTCACAATTCTATCTAAGTGTGACATCTGCTAATGTTCACAATTCTAAGTGTGGCATTTACTTAACGTTCACAATTCTATCTAAGTGTGACATCTGTTAATGTTCACAATTCTAAGTGTGACATCTGCTAATGTTCACAATTCTATCTAAGTGTGACATCTGTTAACGTTCACAATTGTATCTAAGTGTGGCACTTACTTAACATTCACAATTCTATCTAAGTGTGACATCTGCTAACATTCACAATTCTAAGCGTGGCGCCTAACGTTCACAATTTTATCTAAGTGTGACATCTGGTAATGTTCACAATTCTAAGTGTGGCATTTACTTAACGTTCACAATTCTAAGCGTGACATCTGCTAATGTTCCCAATTCTAAGTGTGACATCTGCTAACGTTCACAATTCTATCTAAGTGTGGCAATTCTTTAAAGTTCGCGATTCTATCTAAGTGTGGCATCTGAAAACATTCAAATCCTTTCTAGATGTGGTACAGGCTACTGTGTGCAGTTCTATCTAAGTATGAGCGGTGTAAGTGATGTTCACTTGTCAAGCTATGCTACTGGATATGGGAAAGTGGAGTGGCAGGGCTTTCTGGAGTAGAGTGATTGCTCTATTCCCCACCATGCCACACTTACTTATTTGTTGCTGCTGTTGCTTACTTATTTGTGGCTGCTGTGCTTGATAATACCCACTATGTTCGAATTGACAATTGTAATAGGGGAAGTGCTCAGTTCCTTCTTAGTAAATGCTTCTGTGCCTTGTAAACCCGAGGTACCACCAGTGATCAATGGTGTCTTCACAGAGGGCAAAATGGTATCAGAGGTTTTGGTATAGAAATGTTTCCATTAATGTGTCCCAGGATACTTCACTAATGGAACACTGACCTCATTTACGTTGCTAGATGATATGAAGCCTGATTATTTCTTAGGGCCAATCCCAAGCCACACCTCCTATGGCTAAAACCGCAAGTTTTCAACTCTCATATTAATAGAAATGTCAGGCTGGGCTGTTTTTTGGCTCCGCTGACGTTCACCTTATTTATCAATGACATAATTATGGTAGTTCTATTGAACAATGTGGAAGCAGAGCCCCCTAATCTATGGGATCAAAAATGCGGACTCCACCTTTTTTGCAGATGATGCTGTATTATGATCTAAATGCCCCAGTGGACTAGAGTGCCAGCTGAGCATATTTTCCATTGGATGCCTTGAGAACGGGCATTTGATTAATATTCCCAAAACGAATGCCATGCTATGTTTTTCAACCAAGCTCCCTCAGCCCCACCTTTTTACAAATACCATAGAGGAAGTTGGTCTAGAGGATGTAGATAGTTTTGATTTTTTGGATGACAGCTTTCATCAAACTGCAGCATGGACAGACCAAAAAAAGAAGAGTGTGGCCGCTCTAGCCAGGAGAGGAGAGGTGATTGTCAATTTCTCCAAACGTTACGAGGCCAAACTCATTCACACACAGTAGAGGTTTAAAAAATATAGACTTTGCCCACAGTTTACCATGGAGCTGAAATGTGGGGCCACTCCAAGAGGCGCCAGCGGAAGAGAGAGATCTGCCCTAACTCGTTGCTTGGAAAAGCGACTGACCCTCAAAGAGATGGAGGTGCAGGAGCGAAGAGCTCGAGTAGGAAGATACTTCAGAAGAGAAAGCTGGAGATATTTTGGTGCCATGCCCCAGAAGGCCTTGTGGACAATGCAAAGGGGTTTGCTCACCTCATTTCAGAGGGAAGAGAGGTGTGGCATAATATAACTATTTTAAATATTAAAAGAACTAGCCACAATGTCCGCTTAATCTAGATACACCCCAAAATCCATAAGGGAAACATGTAGAAGAAAATGCTTAATGGCATTGCTGTCACATCAGAGCAGTTGATTACAAATTTCCCACTTCCCTGCCATGGTGTTGCACTCAGAGGATAAAACATGAAAAAAGGAGAGACATGCCTAATGGATTCCTATTGTTGACATACACAACAACGTGTTATCACTTACCGATGTGCATAATAAACTGCAGAAAGCAAACTGTGTCAATAACTACCTGTACACATCCCATTCAGATCCAACTTTAAATATGCATTAAAGCTCTTGTACCTATCATCATAAAATCAAGGTAGTTGCAGCTAGCCAGTGTCCTCCAGTGGATGTTTCATACTTGCCTGTATCATGTATAAGTGACTTTGGTCTCGGGAGATTTGCCAACACACCCCCTTCACACCCACATCCAAGACAAACTGAGATGCCATGCTACGCACACCTGCTGGCCCTGCACCCACCACTACAAACCTAAACAAACTCCACTGAAAAATGCCCCCAAATCACTTCCACCCCTAAATTCCAAGACCTCTCCATACACTAAAAGTTCCACAGTAGAGACTGACACCACTCATATATACACCATAACCATCTCACCACGCACCTACATGCAAGAGTAAAAATAACACACAGACAATAACTATGGCCAATCTGTGCTCCTGGGTGTCACAATAGTTTTGGGTCCCACACCAAGATTATATAAATAGTGCCACAGCAGTCATTCACTCTATATGCCTGGTCCACTTAAAATGAGTCAATCCACATTTATGCTCCTGCGTACACCTTGTAAGCCAAAAACACCACTACATTGGACAACCCCACAGAACACAATCCACTGACCATTTCTTCTCCCACTACTGCTGCCACTAGTAGAGTATGTCTTGAAAAAAAAACATGTACCACCAAAGACTACACAGCAGTTGATGAGTGAGCCAAATCTTCAAAACTTGCCCCACTGAAAGGAAGTACTGTGAAGAAGGAGAAGGACTGTGTAGTAGAAGGGCAAGATCTGTAACAAAGGAGAATTACTGTTACATAGGACGCTGACAAAATAAATAGAGGGTGATAAAAGAACAGGACTGTAATGAAGAATGACTGTGAAGAATGAGGAATAATGTGATGAATGGGAAGAACTATGATGAAGGACTGATGAAGGAGAAAAACAGTGATGAAGGACTGGCAAAGGAGAAGCACTGTGTCAACAGAAAGCATTATGACAAAGGACTATCCAAAGGAACATTAATGTGAGGAAGGACTCTGATGAAAGACTGTGATGAAGGAGAAGTACTGACATTGAAGAACGACTTCTACAAATGAGGACAGTGACAAAGGATTGTGACAAAGGAGAAGAACTATGATGAAGGTGAAGGATTGTGATGAAGGACTCTAATGAAGGTGGAGGACTGTGATGGAGAATAAAGAATGTGATGAAGGATGGCTGTGATGACTGAGATCTCGGAGAGAGGACTGTGGAGAAAGTCTGTGATGAAGGAGAAGGGCTGAGACAAAGGAGAAGGACTGTGATGATGGAAAAGGGCTGTGATGAAGGAGATGGGCTGTGATAAAGGATAAGGACTTTAATGAAGGGGAAGGACCAGGAGGAAGAAAAAGGACGTTCATGCAGGCTGTGATGAAGGAGAATGATTATGACAAAGGAGAAGTACTGTGATGAAGGAGAAGGAATGATGAAGGACTGTGAAAACATAAAATAACTATGATGATGGTGAACAACTTTGGTGAAGGACTGTAACAAAGGCAAGGAATATGTTGAATCAGGAGGATTGTAATGAAGGGGGTGGACTATGATGAAAGTGGACAGTGATGAAGATGAAGGATGGAATGTGCTGAAAGAAGAGGACTGTGATAAAGGACTGTGAAGGACAGTAATGAAGGCAAAGGTCTATGGCGAAGACCTGTGATGAAAGAGAAGGACTGTGATGAAAGAAGAAGGGCTGTGAAGGACTGTGATGTTGCAGAGCGACTGTGACAAAGGACTGGCAAAAGAGAAGGAATGTGATGTAGGAGAAGGACTGTGTCTCAACACACTTTATCTTCCATCTCCTCTCTGTTGCATTGTTTTTGACAACAAGGTAGCTCTTATATGCACTAGAACCAAAGACTTTGCATGATAGGATGCATTCCCTAATCTCAGACGCATGAACATGAGGAAGACACACAATATGCATATCACATGTAGCTTTGCATAAAGATCAATTGGATCAACAACATCCATTATCTCAAGCACAACCTGTCCCATACCCATGCCTGGGTGTCAAACACCTACCTAATACCAGATTCATCCTACTAGGAAAGCCCACCAAGCATGCCTAAGACTAGAATTGGCTTACTGATAGGAAGCTTGATGAATTCATGCTGCATACCTCCCACAGTGCAACATTTCTTGGCTTTACCACTGCCTATAATAACTCATTAAAAATATGCATCATTAAGAAGAACCAACCAGAATGATACCAGCTTGCATTCCTCCCCAAAGCCAAGCATTCTATCCCTGCCTTGAGTGTCAGGTCAGCTGTCCAAGCCCTGGTCTGCCACCTGGATAGAGGCAACGCCCCACTTGCAAGATTCCCAGATGACACTTTGGCCCGAGATATCATCCAGGGCCCTGCACCACACCTCATCACAGGGGTAATGAAATTCAACCAAATCCTCACATGTAACAAGCATATATTATGTTTAGAACAGCCTGCACCACCAAAAATGTGTTCACAACCAAAACACTACTCTGCTTGGCCGAGAAACTCACCATCTCCGGAGGCCCATGCACCACCAAAAGCCACCACATTGTCAGTCTAGAAATACTAGGAATCAGGCCCCTTCCTTCCTACACTTTAGCTACCTCTTCTTTTCGCACAGACTGCCTGTAACCCTCCAGGGGCATCCACTATGTACAGTGATCCATTGCTTCACAGCTGGGTGCCTGCCTTATGAACTCCACACAGGTATGCATAAGTGAAGGAAAAAGAGAACCATATTACAATGGGCCTCATTACGAGGAGGGCGGTAAGGGGTTAACGGCGCTGGTAAAGGTGCCGGAGCCGTTAACCCCTTACTGCCCCATTACGAGGTCTGCTCGTGGGACCCGCTAAGGACGCCACATTTTACCAGGCGTCCTTAGTGGGCCCTGCGAGCAGCGCAGCATGCTAACCACGGGTCCGTCATTAACGGGCCCATTGTTAGCATGATCCCCATTCCCATTGAGCCCTATAGGGGCTTAATGGGAATAGACTGGGTCCGAGTTCCCTGAATGGGGAAATACCGGGCCCTCCAAGATTGGAATGGCCTGGTACTTCCCCATTCAGGGAACCCGGACCCGGAACCCGTAATGAGGCACAATGTATCCTTACACCAGTCTGAATAGCTATATAAACAGCAAAGTTGGCCTAGACTACTTTCAGTCAAAAATAAAACGTGTACTATTTGAAAACATCGAGCAAGGTTAAGGTAGCTACGCTAATTCAAGTCCTCTAACACACAGCTCTCGACGTCACACGTCAGGCAGATAACATAGCTAATTATATTATATGGGCCTCAATACAAGTCTCGCGGTAAACCTGCCGGTGCTGCCGGCGGGTTGCCGTCAGACTTGCAATATTTACCGGCACCTGGCTTGCCAGAATCATCAGTGGATTACGAACCCAGCGTTCCGGGAAGGTAGGCGCCGGTACATGTTAATCCCCATTCCCATTTGAGTCTCTGGGGACCACGGAAGCACCAGTACCGTTAAAAACGGTCCCAGTGCTTCCGTGAAACTCTGCTAGCGGGTGCCGTTCCACCCACTAGGTCTGACCGTGGTGGGCGGGACGGCACCCGCCCACAGACTCGTAGTGTGCCGGTCCAGTAACAATGGTGCTGGTAGGCTTACCGGCACCGTTGTTACTGGACCGGGACACTTTATGTGTAGATAGTGTAGTCTACTGTACTACTCTGTGTGAACATATTTTCCATCTATGTGTCTCAGGATACACTGCTCTTTTGTACATGTTCTTTTTTCCTTTAGTTGTAGTATATAAAGTGCTAGCTGTGAACACACTTTATGGCACCCCCAAGAAGGGGAGGAGATTCTGGGCTTCAGAGCTTTGGAATATTCAGATCAGGTAAATGCAGGGGAAACATGGCAGAAGGAGAAAGTGGTGGAGCGGTACACAGTATAAGTGCCAGTGAGTTAAGTGCAGTGGCAGCACAGTATAGAGGGTGTTCAACAGTACTAGGGCAGACACAGGGATCTAGATCATGTTGTAACCGGATTTGGAATTTTCTGGCAGATGCACAGTTCCAGTGCACCTGTTTTTCTCACTTACTCATTCTAAGTTGCTCTGAATGAGGTTCTAGTTTACATTTCACTTCTAACTCGGATTTGTAATTGCTGAGTGGACCAGCACATGCAGCAACCACAAAAAAACCTCATTTAATTCCTGATCAAAATGTCAAACTCTCTAAGGTTTTGGAATGCTGGGCGGTGGAGGAGCTCTTGCGTCAAAAACAAACTGATTGCAATTTCACCACTTTATAAAAAGTACAAAGAATATGGTGACATTTTATTTAGCGGTTTTTGCACTATGCATGTAAAAAAGCCTACTCTAGAAATTGGAACAATCGGAAAAAATGTAGGCCCCCCCCATAAATGTTTTGAACTGTTCGATCAATATGCATCACAATTGACACTAACATTTTTAGTCTCACGACAATTGCTTTGAATAGTTTTGGACACTTTACCTATTATAAAGAAACCCTCAGTAAATGAAAACAGTGGGTGTGAAGCATATGTACAATATGCATATGTGTAATGTGTTAGTGTGCTACGTTCAAACACAAACGGCAACACAATGATATTTTGAAAGCATAGTATGCTGGATCTCACATATCGAACCAATGACAAGCACTTTTGCACGAGGGATGAACACTTTAACACCAATATTTGCGCAGATCATGAATTGCAAAATGTGTTTTTTGCACTCCACAATCAGTGCAGATGCCATTTCTGCAGTGCTCATTCATTGTAATGGTCTTTTTGCATTGGAAAGCGAGTTCAGAGTTGCTCGTAAATTGGGCAAAATTGCCCACAACGCACACTTTGTTATGCTGCCTACGATTTGGTAGTCCCATGAAACGGCCATTGACGCGCAGCGTGTTAACAGACATGGCGTGCACTACATATCCCAACTGCACTTAAGGACTTTGGCTTATTTCCTGGCCTCCCGGCTCACGTCAAGCCTTATTGCATGTCGGAAGTGACACATATTCAACATCTCGAGTGGCTCGGGCCGCGTCTGCTCTAGGGAGTGTGGGAGGAAGGAAACCGCAGTCTATAAAGTCTTGATTGCCTAGGAAGGAAGAGACGTCTGCTGAAAGCAGGGGCCAGATATACAACTTGATTCCAGGGCACACACTGTTGCCTTAAATATCCTTGCCATTAAGAGTGGCAAACATGTGCAGAGAAATCAGGGGGAGTCAAGACAGTATCTGTATTTGTCTTTTCGTGTGCCTAGATGTTCGTTCTCTCTCTCTCTCTCTCTCTCTCTCTCTGTCTCTCGCGACATGGATCAAATAACAGCAAAGCCTACAATCTACCCAGGCAAGATTTTACAGTGGGAATATTTGGTTCTATCTAATTACAACGAGGAGATTTGATCGAATCCAAATCCATCGAATTACTTTTCATCGATTTGGCCGCCAATATATGCAGGGGGAGTCCCCCTGCCGCCCCTCTTCTCCTCCTGCACCTTAATTATTCCTCTTACCCACACCCCACTGATATATTTGCGGCCCAATTTGGTCCCAAAAATTGGATGGATTTGTAGTCACCCAAATTGCCTGCGCAGTAAACTTCCGATGCCGGAATATTTTACTCGCTACATTTAGAAGTTGTGAGCAGGAGAAGTTTATAGTGAGTAAACGTAGTTCTCCTTCTCAGCTGGAGCATATTTAGGCAAGCAAAACACATATTTTAATTTGAAAAAATGAACAATTTTGCAATCATTCATGACCCCTGCATAGCTAGTAATTTCATAAGTGACAAGACATTGTTATCTTAAATGCCCTCTTAGACACAAAATGGGATCCCATCTCAGTGGCACCGACTGCTGCTGCCAGTGACCTACACACATCTACAGAGCAGTGCCGGCGGCACCAGAGGACCAGTGCCTGCTTATCTGTTGCACATTTTCTTTTGTCGATGATAATATTGGCCTGATTTTAAGATTCCAAAAGGGTGTGTATTCCACTTATCACAAAGCTTGGGTTCATCCCTCAGCATCTGGTAATTGCAATATAGACACCACATGAAGCCAGCAAAGGTTTGCTAAAAGGTGACCCTGTGCACTTGGGAATTTCCATAACTGGGCAATGGGATTGCACCAGTGTCAGAGTTTAACAGGTGGCAAACCCTCACATTCTCTAAGATTAGTGCTGTTGACCCCTAGAAGAAGCAATATTCACTAGAGGCACCCCTGTGCAAACTGTTAACACTACCAATATGTGACATTGTACACTGGTGCTCCACAAAATTCTAAGGAATGCAAGTATGCCCCAAAGCGTATACGGTTGTTACAGTGCTGTACATTACATTGCCGGTGTTCCATAAAATGTACCCTAGTGTGCCTGAGCCACTAGCCAGCACTTTCCCCAAATATTCTCCAACTGGTGTTAGATTAGTACGCATGGAGAGAGCTGTTTAGGGACCAGCTGGCGATTTTATGTGATGGTGTGGTGTAATGTGGTGAGGTATGGTGATGTAACCACCTAAAATCCCCAAAAGACCTCCTCAGATATGGAGGGTATACAAGCATTTCACCGCAGTATTTATCGTCGCATGTTTTTTCATCGCCGTTTTTATTTCGAAAAAAAACTCATCTTTTTATTTTTTGGGGGGGTCAAAACATTAAATATATGGTTGTGGGTGTAAGGGAATTAAAAAAAAAAGGGGGGGGGCTTGGCGGGGGAACCCCCCCAAAAAAAAAAGTTTTTTGAAAAAAAAAACAGTGATGCAAAGACCTGCAATGAAAAATACAGCGGCGTTATAAGGTAGAACCATATGGAGAACTGTGCATAGCACTGGCACCTTGCACACTGCACTGCCACCAAACTGTGCCCTCTGCAGTCATTGGAAGCCAGCATTATTCATGCACTCGATCCAAAACATTAGCTCACAGTTGTACACAGCAATACAACTAGATCGAAAGTAGTTTTTTGTTCAGCACTTTTTAACAATTAGTGTATAACGGAAGCCGTAAGTAGACCCTTTGTAGTAGGCATGGATGTCTTGAGTTAAGCACAGGGGTAAAGTCGAGGGTACACGCGGGTGGACGGAGTCCCCCAATTTTTTCAGAGGGTGGACTCAGTCGCCCCCAGCTAAAATGCGAAACATTAAATGTCCCCTTTGAACTTATGAATTAAAACCAACCTCAGAGATTGAAACACAGTCGTCAGGCTTGCAGGCCAGACACTTCGCCACTGCAGTATATAACCTCATGAAAGACAACAAACAACTACAGGTGAAATGTCCCATTTCTGTACTGCAAGTTCCAGGGAAAACATTTGTAGCGGTTCTTGGAGTTTGAAACATGCACACCTTTAAACGTTTTCAAAAACACTATTAGAAGAAAATATCCTTTCTTGGTTTTGTGTGTGTGTGTTGATTTTATGAAAGGCAAATGCCATTCGTCCTGTGCAATTTGGGTGGTTATGCAAAGCCAATTTAATGAAATATCAATTTTTCACCTTGATATGCTCATTTCTAGCGACGTCACATCCCATCGAGTTTGTTGATGAGTCCCCCACTTTAATTTTTAGGACTTGACCCCTGGTTAAGCATGTGGAATGGAGCCAGTTTGCTAGTTCCAAACTTAGGAGGTGTGCTTTTTCATGTGGGTGCGGAGGGTTCATTTAAATAACATGCCATGAGGCTATTGAATTGGGTGAAATTAAATAACACATACCATAACCTGCGCATTTCTGTGAAACAGAGCCTCATTCAGGAACATGATATGGTGGTATTCACAAGCACTGCCCCAAGGAGCTTCAACAGTATTGGAATAGATAGAGAAACATCACAACAGGCAATGCAAGTGAGAATGTGAATGAGAATGCGTTATTTGGGTAAGAATGGGGATCTGGGGTTTAGAATTACTGTATGGCAACTTTCATAGACCTTGACTTGGGCTGGAGGGCTGTCCCCACCCCAGGCATCTTACCATTGGTCATGAATAGGTTTGAATTCCCACAAACTAAAATGAGAGATGTTCCTTTAAAATGACACGCTGTAGGAAACTATCTTACAATTTCTTTTTTATTTGTATTATGTATTTGTATTTGCATCTTTAGAGCGCTTTCACCAACACGGTTTAGAATAACCTTCAAAAAATGGGACACCAAAATAATGTTCATATGAAAAAGGGTGAGATACAGTAAGAGATGGGCTTTAAGGTGGGATCGAAAGATATAAAGGAAGGGAGGGAGAGACATTGATGTGAGGAGGGAGATTGTTCCTTAATTTTTGAGCCAGAAGAGAGAGTGAGTCGGAACCGAGAGGGAGCACAAGAGGGCTTAAGAGAGGTAAGCAGGTGAAGATGTTGTGTCCAGAGAGAGCATGCAGGGGTATTGGGGGAGATAACGGAACAGAGAGGGAGCAAGACCTTGATAGCATTTGAATACAATACATAGAAAATAAAAAAAGAAGTTGGACGCCAAAGGGAAGAAGGGAGAGAGAGTGCCTAAGAGAGGAGCGAGGAGACAATTGAAAAAGAAGACAGATCGTAGAAGTGAAAATAGATCGAAGAGTGGTGAGATGACAGGATGGAAGGCCCATAAGCAGGGTTGAGCAAGAGTCAAATCTAGAGAAAATGGAGGAGAAAATGATAAGGTTGGTGGTATGAAAGGAGAGAAAGGGGCACATTTTGCTCAATTAAAGAGATGAAATTGACAGATGTGTGCAGTACATGAGATATGTGAGAGGAGGAGAGTGCAGGATCAAAAATAACACCTAAGTTGCAGGCAGTAGGACATAGTGAAATAGAGAATGGGGAAAATGATAGAGGGAATAGAGTATGGGGAGAAGGAGATAATGGGGGGAAGTAGTGAATGTCAGTTTTAGAAGGGTTAAGTGAAAGGTAGCAAGAAGACACCTAAGATTGCATAGCTTGAAGACAGGAAGAAACACAAGAATGAAGAAATTCAGTGCTGAAAAGGAAAAGAAGATCTGGGGATCATCTGCATAGAAGTGACAGGAAAGATTAAATAATTTGATGGGAGATGCAAGAGAACTTGTATAGATAGAGAAATGGAGGGGGACCAAAACAGATCCTTGGGGAACATCATAGAGAAGAGGGCTAAGAGGAGAGCTGTTAGCGGACCAAGGTCCAATCAGAAAGATACGAGTTAAGCCATTGAATGGCTGAACCCAAGAAACCAAGAGAAGAAACTGCAGAAACAGCTACTGCTAACCTACTTCGAGTGCTGAGATTCAAACGCTCCAAGACAGAGGGTAATTCCCAGTCAAAGCTGCCCAAAATTGGAATTCTCTCCCACCCCACCCAACGGAGGATATGTTTTACCCACGCTTTAGATCCAGCCTTATTCTTTGGATTAAAGAACACAACATCTGACCCTTAACATTATCACTGTATATAATTGCTTTGTACATATTCGTTGTCTGTTGCTGCCTACTTGTATGATATTTGCCTGTACTATCTTTACTTCGTTATACATTTTGTATTGTCAACCTGTATTGTAATGCGCAGCAATGACCTAAACTGAACAACCCTCTTTTTGCCTTTGGCGTCCTAATACCCTCGGGTCTGGTGCGCAGCATAAATAAAACAAACAAGCAAACAAACAAACAAACAAACATTGTGCACAACCATATCAAAGGCTTAAGAAAGATCCAGGAGAATTAGGATAGCAGAGAGCTTATTGTGACGGGTGGAGAGAACAGAGTTAGACACATGAAGAAATGGAGTTTCTTTAGAGTGTGCAGAACGGAAACCAGATTGAGTAGGAAGTAGAAGAGCATGTTGGGGTCGGTAGGAGGAGATGTTGCGAATATGAATACAAGGTTCCAAAGAAGGTTTTTTAAGTATGGGGATAATAGTGGCATGTTTAAAGAGAGACAGGGAAAAAGGTGGTCCTGAAGGAAGTATTGATGATAGTGGTGAGATATGTTAGTAACAGGGATGGATTTGAGGGACAAGGGAACCTGGCATAGGATCAAGAGGGGAGGCCGTTGGATGAGCATGAGAGGGGAAGACTGAAGTGTCAGCATCGGTCAACAGAGAAAATTAGGAAAAAGAGGAAGTGATTGTGGAACGTTGGGCAGGAGGAAAGGGACTAGTTGAGGGGGGAGGAAGACAGAGGAAAAGAAGAATTAATGAATGGTTGACATTTTAGGTGAAAAATAGTTTTTGAAGTCCGAGGCTGAACGATCAAGAGAGGCAGAATGCTAATTGGGAAGCATAAAATCAGTTTTTTCTTCTCACTGCCCACTGGAGTAAAGACTGCTTCCAGGGTAAGACCATCTACAACCAGTAATAATGTCACCATTTTTACTCTTCTCACTGCCCTCAGGAGTAAAGACTGCTTCCAGAGTAAGACTGTCTACTAGCAGTACCAATCGCTCCATTCTCATTCTACTCACTGCCTGCCAGAGTAAATACTGATTCTAGATTAGGACTGTCTGCTACCAATGCCGGTGGCACCATTCTTGCTCTTCTCACTGCCTGCAGATGTAAATATTGCTTTCAGAGTAGGACTTTCAGCTACCATTACCAATGGCACCATTATTACTCTTCTCGCTGCCTGCAGAATTAAATACTACTTCCAGAGTAGGACTGCCTGCTACAAGAAGAGATCTTTAAAACACAGAATAGTTGCTCCTACAGGCAGTGCCAAAAGGCAGTAGGATATGGAGGTTGTTAGCTGCCATGTTGGGACCAGGACACTAAGCCATACTTTGTCAATTGTTGTGATTGTCTGATGACAAACTAAGTTTGTCAATCCATAGCAACCATGGGTGTGACTGAAAGCAACTTGTTAAGACGATCCTTGTGTTTAGGATTTGATTTTTGACCATTTTTACATCACCCTTTTCCCTGAAGCTTATATTATTTATCAGTTAACTGTTTGGATTTAGCTTATCATTTAATGCACAACCTAGCACCTCGGTTGGAGGTAAATTATGAGTTTGGCCAAAGCTATTACAAGGAGAGGCAAGAGGAGTCTTGATTTACCTTTAGGTTTGTAACTTGCTTGGCCAGGATTTTCTTTCCTTACAAACCTTGGTAGAGCACATTAAGGGCCTTATTCACAGAGCATTTTCTAATGGGATTGAAACATTATAAAAGTCTTCTGTAAATCAGGCCCTAAGCCTTTATATACTCCTGCAATTTCAATTTCACACATTAGTAGTGTAGCCACCTCCACCACTCACCGTTCCCTATTCAACTTTGTGGGGATGCACCATGTCAACTTCAGTAATTCATGATGACTGTTATGAATGGGAATTACCTCTAAAGATCCTACTAAGTGAGTTGTGTTTTGTAATACAAGAAAATATCAAGAGTAGAGCTGTGCCTTTCTCTTTGCCAGGTTGGAGCACCCGGTATATGCCCTGACGTATGTCCATTTAGAATTTGGAAGTTTCTCTCGTCTAAATCCCTCAACCAAACGGCTGATCTCGCTTTTTTCCCGCTAGCTTGCTCTGTTAACATCCCTGCATTCCCCAAAACCTACCTCTAAACAGTCAGTATTCAAATCACCACACAGAACAATCAGTGGCTCTGCCATTGAGATTTTACAATCATCAATCAAGGACGTCACACAATCAACGAAGCATGCCAACCGCCATATCACAGGATTCCAATATAAATTAACAATCACTAACAAGCTATTCATCGCCGGATTTTGTTTCTCAAATTCGATTTTCAGTATTTGTATATACGGGTTCAGACTGCACGCTTCTATCACTCTCAATCCGATCCCATTCCTTATAATTGCTAATCGGCCAGACGAAGGCCTTCCCTTTAACCCTTTTTTATAGGGGATCAAGTAAAGGCTAAATCCGTCCAAAATAGGGGTATTACTAAGCCATGTTCCTGGAGATACAAAATGTAAATTTTCTCGACATCACACTCAACATTATTAAGTCAACAAAACCTCTTGTATTCTAAGAGCCCATGGACACACGTACCTGAGGACTCTTGGCATTACTGTCTTTTATGAAGTGTCAGTGCCATTGCCATCCAACTCCAAGAGTTGCCCTTACCCAAATTTGATTTGGAGTTCCCTTCCTCAGTTATCTTTCTTTGTGAATTGTTTACACAACTAAATAGTATTTTCAGAGGATTTACTTCCCCGTCTTTCCTCAATAGGCCAACATTAGGGTTTTCACTGATCAGGGCATTAATACGGTATTTATAATCTATTTGTGGTACCTGCAGGCCTTTCCCCTGCATTAAATTGAACCCCTTACTCATGTCCCCCCCCTTTTCACTAATCACGGGAGGCTCATTTCTACTCTCTAATATGTCAAATCCCAAGGGTAGTGTTAAGACGGATTTCTGAACTCTGTCCTGGTGGCGCAGAAGTTCAGAAGGCCAACCTAATTACTTGGAACAGGGTAACCTCTGGACAAGCCAGACCAATCAAGGTAGCGATCGCGGCGGTCAAGACTAGGTCTCAAGAGGGGTGAGGGTGACTGAAAGCCCGCAATGAGCACACAAAGCAAGAGCGCTTACAAACTACTCCAAACAGTTGTTCTATCAAAAATAGATACACATTTATTTTAAGGCCTTTAAAATAATGACCGTAGCGAGAAAATCACAATATCACAATATTAAACCAACACATACCATATCAACACAATATATATACAAATACAACAGTCGCTAGCGTTATAAGCACGAAATGTGTAGTCCACCTGCAAGGGAAGGAAAACAGGCAGTGCGATAACGCTTTAGACTCAGTTCGCCTTCAGAGGCACCTAACTAGATGGAAGTCCGAGCCCTGCGAAGAGTGGAGCCTTGTGCTCAAAGTACCTGCCACGCCGGTGCCAACTGGCAAAAGGGGAAGCTCTTCGGAGGAAGTCAGGCAGTTCGGGTTAGTGCCCAGCAGAAGGAGAACAGGTTCCGCAACTCAAGCGCAGCCTCCACAGCGAGCAGAAGCAGAGCGCGAGTACGGACAAAAGGGTGCTGTTTTTACACAGCGGGGAAAAGCAATGGGCTACTGCAGGAGGGCGACCAGATCCTAGCTAAACTACTCACCGGTCCCCGAAGCAAGCAGACCCAGGCTTCTCCACGTTAGTTTCAGCAGCTGGCAGGTTCAGAAGAGCAGGGAACGCCTCGTAGTCGTGTAGAGCAAAAAGACGTCCCAATCGACGAAACCAGCACAGTTTGTTGCCGCAGCAGGACAACGGAGCGGCCGTGTGTATTCGAGCCAAATGTACACTCCTCCCTTCAGACTTGGGAACGCCAAGTGTACGAAGCGTGGGAGAGTGACAAGGACTCGAAATACAACACAACCTGGCGGCGGTTACAGAGCAGGACTCCCTTGTAAGCTGGTCAGTCAACTGGATGGCCCAGAGACACTTCCGAAGGCTTACTTGGCAGGAGTTGATGAAGTCGCCGGGAATAGCTGTTCCTGCTATTCCAAAGGTCGAAGCACCAGTACAGGCCTTCTGGTTCGATCAAAGGAGGAAAGGGTTTCACAGGACGACAGCAGTGCAAAGGAGGATTCCTTTAGCGGGTCACCAGCGATTCCTCGGTCCAGCCTCTTGGTTGCAGGATACTTGGCTCCTGTATTCCTTCGTTCGTGAGAACTCAGGAGATCGACCTGGTAGTGGTGTTTCCAGCTCCCTCTTATCCACGGTTCCCTTCGCGCCAAAACGGAGGGGAGCCAATGGGAGATCCGCTCATCAACACACACACCATACGTGGACCAATCACGGACCACGGTGGTCCCAGGCATTCACACTACCCTAGACTCTCTGGCACCCAGGATGTGTATTGGGACCAGACATCCCAGCCCACACCCTGGAGGCACACAAACGACATGTAGAAGCCCGCGAAAGCAACCACGTTTCGCGGGAAAGTACATGCCCAAATAAGGAAGGCCCCGGGTCGCTCGACCTGGGGAAGGTGAAGGGAGCAAGACGGTCAGTGGACAAGACAAAGGAGCCTCGTGGTCTGGCCATTTTGGGAGCCAGGCCACCATTTTGGGTTCAGTGCGAAAAACGTGCTCAGAACGCCAAAAGGAGCTCAAAATAAACAAAACGATCGCTGCCACCATTCGAGTCCCTGAATGACTTGCACCGATCAAATACCATCCTAAAAGAGTATCTAGGGCCTGTAGAAGGCTAGAGACCCAAGAGAGCTGTAACTTAGCTTACAGTGCCCTCTTGTGTCATGTTGCACTAAAGCCGCAACACGATAAAAGAAACTACGGGAAACAGCGTTCCCCGGTACTGACTGTCTTAAGGGCATGTCAGTTTCCCCGTAAGAAAAGGAGCGAAAGCCCAGAGGAGTGCGGCAGAAGGCTGCACTTCTCTGGCAAAGTCAAGAACAAGGTGAAAAACAACAGCAAAAAGTTTAGGGGTTGCCACATGGAAGGAAAATTACCTACAATTACGAAATCTTTCCTAACACTCGCCCCTCCCAGACTATGGACAGGGGGAACTAATCCACCCCTGGATGAGTCTCTTGTTCAGGTCGGTTAAACATTCTGGACAACCCATCAGCATTGCTATGTTGGACACCTGGCCTATGCTCAATAGTGAAGTCGAAGCCTTGTAGACTTATGGACCACCTAAGCAACTTTGGATTCTCCCCCTTCATGTTCATTAGCCACTTTAACGGCTTATGGTCAGTCTGCACAGTGAAGTGGGTCCCATAGAGGTAGGGCCTCAGCTTCCTTAGGGCCCACACAACAGAGAAACATTCTTTCTCTACCGTGGACCATCTGAGCTCTCTGTCCTTAAGCTGGCGACTAATAAAACCGATAGGGTGTTCCTTACCCTTCTCATCTACTTGTGATAGTACAGCTCCTATCCCAGTGTCAGAGGCATCCGTCTGCACGATAAAAGGTCTTTGATAATCAGGGGCCCTAAGGACAGGGGCCTGGCACAAGGAGTCTTTTAAGCCATTGAAGGCCTTCTCACACTCGTTGGTCCAAGTTACCTTCTTGGGTTTCTTCGGAGTTGTGAGGGCAGTCAGAGGAGCAGCTATGGTGCCATAGTCTGCCACAAAATTGCGGTAATACCCCGTGAGTCCTAAGAAGGCTCTCACTTGGGTTTGCGTAGTGGGGGTAGGCCAGTCTTGTACTGCTTGTACCTTACTGGGTAGAGGCTGTCTCCTCCCTCCACCTACTTCATGTCCAAGGTAAACCACTGAGCCTTGTCCATTTTGGTGAGGGGCCACTCGGACACCCTCAAAAGAGCTATCTGAAGGACTGCTTGGGAACAGGTCGGGGAGAGGTTCAGACTCCTCTTCCTCAACATCTGAAGCCAGTAGCAGTGCTGCGATTTCGACGCTTGGGACGAAAGCCTTCAGCCTATTCACATGAAACACTTTTGGAGCCTGTTCAGGCCTTCCAAGGTCCACTGAATAGTTAACCTCACCCAGGGGCTCCACCACTGGGTAAGGGCCTGACCATTTGTCCTGTAAAGCTCGAGGCCTTATGGGATTCATGATCAGGACTTGCTGACCAAGTGTAAAGTTGATGAGGGAAGCTTTCTGGTCGTACCAAGGTTTCACCAGCGCTTGCCCTGCCTTCAATTTATCACTAGCCAAGCCCATCAGAAGTACCATCCGTTTTCTGAGCCCTAGCATATAATCAACTACGTTGGTAGTAACAGGGGGAGTGGGCATCTCCCATCCCTCCTTGACGATGGCTAAGGGTCCCCGTACGGGATGACCGAACAGAAGTTCGAAGGGGCTGAAGCCAACACCCTCCTGTGGTACCTCTCGGTAGGCAAACAGTAAGCATGAAACAAGAAGATCCCACTTTCTTCTCTGAGGCTCCTCCAGAGCCCCAATCATGCTCTTTAACGTTCTGTTGAAACGTTCCACCAGACCATTGGTCTGGGGGTGGTATGCAGAAGAGAACTTGTAGGTGACCCCACATTCTTTCCACATAGCCTGCATATACTTCGACATAAAGTTGCTGCCACGATCTGACACAACTTCTTTAGGGAAGCCAACCCTAGTAAATATGCAGAGTAAAGCTTTTGCAACTGACTTGGCAGTTACAGTTTTCAATGGGATGGCCTCAGGATACCTGGTTGCATGGTCGACCAGCACCAGGATAAACCTATTGCCCGAGGATGTTTGCGGGTCAAGGGGACCAACGATGTCGATCCCTACCCTTTCAAATGGTACCCCCACAACTGGGAGCGGTACCAACGGAGCTTGGATTGTCGCGCCAACCTTACCAGACAACTGGCAGGAGGCACAACTCCTGCAGTGACTTTCTACTTGCACCCCCATCTTGGGCCAGTAGAAGTGCATGGATAACCTTTGCTTGGTCCTCTTCATACCAAGGTGACCAGCAAGGGGAACTTCATGCGCCAACTGCAGGAGGAAGGGCCTAACAGCAAGGGGAACCACCAACCTCCTATGGTCTCCTTCTGTAGACTCTGTGGGCTCACTAAACAGGAGTCCACCTTCCCAATAAATCCTATGCGTCCCAGGAGGTTCACCCTCAAGCTGGGAGCAGGCTTGTCTCCTTAGGCCTTCCAGAGATGGGCACTCACGTTGGCCTTTACTGAATTCGTCCCTATCAGGACCTCCTTCAACTAACAAGTCTTTTAGTTCAGGATGATCGTTGGGGTCGAATACTTCAGGCATCGCCACCTCCTCGTCAGGCCCGGGCGATTGACCAACTTCCTCCACCGCAGTGGTAGGCGAGCTCGGGGAATATTCCCTTTCCCTCGTTTTGACTTGTAGACTCCTTTCGCCTTGGGTTTCCCCTTTGGCTGGGGCGGCGTATTGGACTTGGCCAATGCTGCCCGTGTTTGAGACCGTGTGTAGGGTCTTTCGGCAGTGTCTCCTACGAGCCCTAAAGCTCTGAGATCATTACCCAACAAGACCTTTCCCGGGACGTTTCTCTGAATGCTCACTGGAATCCTGACTGCTGTACCATTTAAAGTAAGATTTACAGGTATTACGGAAAACATACGGAGGGGGCCGTCAGCCAACTTAGTGGGCATCAGAGTAGGTCTGGCAACTTCCTCTGAGTCTACCAAGGTAGAATCCACTACAGTGCGACTGCACCCACTATCCCTAAGAGCTGGAGTATCCACTCCATTGATCAGCACACTGTCTTTAAAGTAGTGCTTGGTATTATCCGGAATCCTAGCATAAGCCTCTGCGACTTTAGGCTCCCAGGAACCCAGGGACACTAAAACTACCTCAGCCTCTATTCCGCTGGGAAATGAGTCTGAGGAGAAGGATGCTCCTGTAATCTCTTCTTCCTCGTAGGAGGAGAAGGCCAGATTAGCGGAGTGGACCCCTAAAGGTCTAACCTTACAACGGGGATCCCCCTTCACGTGGTCAGTTGCTCCACAAGAAAAACAAGCCCCAGTGGGTCTGTTTACGTAGGGAGGCTAATTGTAACCAGAGTTCTGTTTCGGAGGCGGACCTCCACTGCCCTGTGAGTTCTCTTGTGTCTTACCCTTGTTTTTCTTTTTGTGGCCCTTATGGGAAGAAGATTTAGCAGATTCCCCACCCTCCATATCTTTGGACTTTTTCCCTTCCTCCTGCTTACCAGGATGAGTTTTGTCCTTATGGGACACTCGATGTGACACCCATAAGTCTGCTGCAATGGCCAGCTTCTTAGGATCTATCTCCTTCGAATCAGCCAAATGCTGCTTAAGCTCCGGGGAAGAAGAAGCAAAAATGTGTTCCAGCATGACAAGATTTATCATGCCTTCGAAGGTAGAAACCTTATAACCTTCGACCCAGCCAGTTAAGTTTTTCAAGGATTCAGCGACATAAGATACCCAAGTACCACCTTCCTTTTTCTTATACTCTCGAAAACGCTTTAAATATTGGGCCGGAGTCTTCCCAAACTTTAAAATGAGAGTTTGCTTTAACATTGCGAAATCAGCTCGCTCAGCCTTTGACATTTCCATAATGGCACTACAGCCAGAATGGGGCAGTCTACTGAGCAACCACGCAATCTTATCAGCATTGTCAACTTCTTGAACCTCGCATGCATACTCAAACGCATTCAGCCAGTCCATAATGTCATTCCTTTCTTCATACACACTGAGCAGATCTTTCGGAAACCGTGGATGAGAGGAAGCCCCAGACCCATGTCCAGGACCCTTGGACCCATTTGCAACCTGAAGCTTGGCCAGTTCCAACTGGTGATCCCTGTCTTTCTGTTTTTCTGCCTGTTCGATTTTTAGTTTGGCTATGCTGAATTCAAGCTCCTGCTGCCTAAACCGCAGCTCTTGCTTCTTGAATTCAAGCATAGCCTCCCCAACAACACTGGCAGAGGAAACATTAGACATCACATCCTCCCTGTCCTCGTGGTCGCGATGGATCAGTGCAGCGGCAGAACCGTCGGTTCTACCAGTGAGAGCAGCCCCACCACCTTCTGCACTGTCCTCAGAAGTTATAGCGTCAAGCTGCGCTTCTTGCCACGCCACGATTCTCTGGATCATTTCCAATTTTGTGCCTTGAGAGGAAACACCTCTCTCCGCACACATCTTTTTCAGCGTTTCTGATTTGGAAGCATTTAAAGTTAACAAGGTATTTGTTTCCATACTGTTTGATAGGACTATGGCCTTTTTAAAGTTATACTACAACAATTCACTACGTGTACTGGTTGGAATAACCTGAAATGCCCTAGTTCGAGCGCAACACTGGATACCTTCAGTCGTATCCCACCGCTGTACACCAATTTGTTAAGACGGATTTCTGAACTCTGTCCTGGTGGCGCAGAAGTTCAGAAGGCCAACCTAATTACTTGGAACAGGGTAACCTCTGGACAAGCCAGACCAATCAAGGTAGCGATCGCGGCGGTCAAGACTAGGTCTCAAGAGGGGTGAGGGTGACTGAAAGCCCGCAATGAGCACACAAAGCAAGAGCGCTTACAAACTACTCCAAACAGTTGTTCTATCAAAAATAGATACACATTTATTTTAAGGCCTTTAAAATAATTACCGTAGCGAGAAAATCACAATATCACAATATTAAACCAACACATACCATATCAACACAATATATATACAAATACAACAGTCGCTAGCGTTATAAGCACGAAATGTGTAGTCCACCTGCAAGGGAAGGAAAACAGGCAGTGCGATAACGCTTTAGACTCAGTTCGCCTTCAGAGGCACCTAACTAGATGGAAGTCCGAGCCCTGCGAAGAGTGGAGCCTTGTGCTCAAAGTACCTGCCACGCCGGTGCCAACTGGCAAAAGGGGAAGCTCTTCGGAGGAAGTCAGGCAGTTCGGGTTAGTGCCCAGCAGAAGGAGAACAGGTTCCGCAACTCAAGCGCAGCCTCCACAGCGAGCAGAAGCAGAGCGCGAGTACGGACAAAAGGGTGCTGTTTTTACACAGCGGGGAAAAGCAATGGGCTACTGCAGGAGGGCGACCAGATCCTAGCTAAACTACTCACCGGTCCCCGAAGCAAGCAGACCCAGGCTTCTCCACGTTAGTTTCAGCAGCTGGCAGGTTCAGAAGAGCAGGGAACGCCTCGTAGTCGTGTAGAGCAAAAAGACGTCCCAATCGACGAAACCAGCACAGTTTGTTGCCGCAGCAGGACAACGGAGCGGCCGTGTGTATTCGAGCCAAATGTACACTCCTCCCTTCAGACTTGGGAACGCCAAGTGTACGAAGCATGGGAGAGTGACAAGGACTCGAAATACAACACAACCTGGCGGCGGTTACAGAGCAGGACTCCCTTGTAAGCTGGTCAGTCAACTGGATGGCCCAGAGACACTTCCGAAGGCTTACTTGGCAGGAGTTGATGAAGTCGCCGGGAATAGCTGTTCCTGCTATTCCAAAGGTCGAAGCACCAGTACAGGCCTTCTGGTTCGATCAAAGGAGGAAAGGGTTTCACAGGACGACAGCAGTGCAAAGGAGGATTCCTTCAGCGGGTCACCAGCGATTCCTCGGTCCAGCCTCTTGGTTGCAGGATACTTGGCTCCTGTATTCCTTCGTTCGTGAGAACTCAGGAGATCGACCTGGTAGTGGTGTTTCCAGCTCCCTCTTATCCACGGTTCCCTTCGCGCCAAAACGGAGGGGAGCCAATGGGAGATCCGCTCATCAACACACACACCATACGTGGACCAATCACGGACCACGGTGGTCCCAGGCATTCACACTACCCTAGACTCTCTGGCACCCAGGATGTGTATTGGGACCAGACATCCCAGCCCACACCCTGGAGGCACACAAACGACATGTAGAAGCCCGCGAAAGCAACCACGTTTCGCGGGAAAGTACATGCCCAAATAAGGAAGGCCCCGGGTCGCTCGACCTGGGGAAGGTGAAGGGAGCAAGACGGTCAGTGGACAAGACAAAGGAGCCTCGTGGTCTGGCCATTTTGGGAGCCAGGCCACCATTTTGGGTACAGTGCGAAAAACGTGCTCAGAACGCCAAAAGGAGCTCAAAATAAACAAAACGATCGCTGCCACCATTCGAGTCCCTGAATGACTTGCACCGATCAAATACCATCCTAAAAGAGTATCTAGGGCCTGTAGAAGGCTAGAGACCCAAGAGAGCTGTAACTTAGCTTACAGTGCCCTCTTGTGTCATGTTGCACTAAAGCCGCAACACGATAAAAGAAACTACGGGAAACAGCGTTCCCCGGTACTGACTGTCTTAAGGGCATGTCAGTTTCCCCGTAAGAAAAGGAGCGAAAGCCCAGAGGAGTGCGGCAGAAGGCTGCACTTCTCTGGCAAAGTCAAGAACAAGGTGAAAAACAACAGCAAAAAGTTTAGGGGTTGCCACATGGAAGGAAAATTACCTACAATTACGAAATCTTTCCTAACAGGTAGGAGGGACTTCGAAGCATCAAGCAAAAAATTACGAATCAGAGCGGAGTTTACATGCAGAAGAACCTGATCAAATTGTCTTTCATTGGGAAATTCCACAACAGCAATATCAGCTGAGTCCATCGCAAGCAGCTTGGGAATATGATGACAAAGACACAAAGCATTGTTGAAATTCTGTATCAAACCGTCGTCCATTGTCAGTAGTCTCTCCAATAGTGAGGTACTGCCAACACACGCCACATCCCCCGTTGTCGTGGGGAGCGTGTCCCTGGATATTTATTTTTCAGAATGTGATAATGTCACTATAGTTGTTACTCTTTCAGTCTTTTTCTGATTGCAGTCTGATTCTGATTGAAAGCGTTTGTCCCCCAGAGTCCTCAATGACCTGTTTGAATCAACTGTTGCTCTTTCCTCTTTTCTTAAAATACTGTCAGCCCGAAGGCGTTTTTCGGCGAGTGTCAGAAAAAGGTCACTTTGTTCATTCCTATTCGACCTTTCCCAACTTGCACTGTGTCTCTGTTGGAACGTTCTGTGCAGTTTGCCTTGTTGCAATTTTACTCCTTTGTTGTGTCTGTTCAATCGCAGCTTCTGGGGAGTAACCTCTCAAAGAAGTTGCCGGGATCTATGTGATTTTTCAAGTTTTTCGTTTGAGGCATATTCTTTGATGTTCTTGTCTGTGGCTTTTTATTAGCTTTTGTGGGCTGTTTTTTCTTTCGTTGTGTATACAAAATCAGATAGTTGTTGGCCTCTTGAGGGTCACTAGGTATGTTTAAATTTAGATCAGTGTTCTTTTCAGTTGCTTCCTCGACAGGTGGAGGGTCAGACTGGGACAAGAAATAGGCCCCGGCACCCAAAAAAAAGTGGCCCACCCCTTTCCTCAAAAAAGTGGCCCACCCCTCGCCTCTGATGACATCACCGGAAGTGATGTCATTTGACCCCACCCCGAAGTGACATCCCAGGAAGCGATGAAACACAACCTTTCACCCCTTGACAAAACAGGAAGTGGCATCAAATAGCATTGTCCCTAAGTACACTAAATTACTGTGAATCCAAGCAGCTCTCCAAGGCCAAGTGATAATATGTTATTGTATAGCACTTACGCTTCAGCTCTTTTCTATAGAACAAATATGCATACAATATCACCCAACCTGGGTTGGTATCGACCTAAGAAGGATGAAAGGTTTTTTGAAAAAAAAAAATGTGTTCAATTTGTTTTTTTCCAAACTGGCCCAGGCATGGCCAGAAACCGGCCCCCACGCTCCTGGGACAATTTTGGCCCATACACAAGTGTTTCAGGGCGCGAGGAGGCAAGGAAGGACAAAACAACGATTTTACTAAGCCCAGTGACAATGAGAATATACAAGTGCAGGGCAGAGGGAAGGAGGAAAGTGCAATAGGCAGGGGAGGAGTGGAAAGTGTTGAACACATGATCAAAAGAACAACAGATGGTGCAGGTGCAAGAGTTAAGTGCAGACAATGGGTGTTTAATAAGTGCAGGTAAGGGGATTGTAGGGTTGCAGATACAGACGCAAGTACAAGGGTTGCAAGGAGGCAGTGGGGGTATGCAGCTGGGTGAGCAGGGATCTGGACCCGGATTCTGAGGTGGTCATATGCCCAGTGCAGAACAGACAGCGGTCAGCAGAGGAGAGGAAGAGAGAAGGCATAAGCAAAGAGGAGGTTCTTGAAGTGCTTCCGTAACAGAAGCTGGTTCTCCTCAAGTTTCAGAGAGGGAGGGAGGCTGTTCCAGAGGGAGGCCCCAGCTGAAGAAAGAGATCTACCACCAACTCATTGCTTTGAGAAGCGGCTGACCCTAAGAGAGTTGGAGTTGGAGGAGCGAAGAGCTTGAGTAGGACGGTATTTCTGAAGGGAGAGTTGAAGGTTTTGCGGAACTATGCTCCAGAAGGCCTCGTGGACAATGCAGAGGGACTTGAACTTAATCCTTGCAACCAATAGGAGCCAGTGAAGAGATTTCAGGCTGGAGAGATATGATCCCTGGGATTGAGGCCAAGGACAAGTCTTGCAGTCCTGTTCTGGATAAGTTGCAGAGGGCGGAGAGTAGTAGCAGGCCGATTTACAAAGAGGATGTTGCACTAGTCCAGCCTAGACAGAACCAGAGCTCTAGAGACAGTGAGCTTCTAGGGGAAGGAAAGGAAAGGAAGAATACCTCTGAGGAGGTGCAGTTGGCAGTTTGACTTCTTAGAGATGTCAGAGATGTGTGGGGAAAAGGAAAGCGCAGAGTCAAAGATGACCCTGAGGTTCTTAGCCTCAGAGGTGGGAGCAGGAAGAGGGCCAAGGGAGGCAGGCCAGAGAGTGACAGGAAAGGAAGGTGCAGGAGTGCCGATAAAGAGGATCTCTTTCTTACTGGTATTAAAGCAGAGGTCATTGGTGGCACACCACTCCTGGATTGTAGACAGAGATGAGAGTGGGAGAAGAGGTGGCAGAGGGGAGCATGAAAACAAGCTGAGTGTCATCCACATAGCACTGACAATTGGAGCAGAGAGCAGCAATGCGGTGGGTGAGGGGTGTCAGGTATTGGTTGAAATGCCAGTATACAATAACAGCCAAATACAATAACAATCACTGTTTCACTGCTGAAGGGGTTTCTCGAGGGCTCTAATGCACGTATTTTAGTTTCCACAGCATGTTCCGGTGCAAAGCTACAAGAATCAACTACTCCCAGAGTATCCACTCATTGGGTCCCATTCATTTGTACTTCATCTGATCTCCTTGGATCAGTCTGTGTACTTGATTCGTTCGCATTCAAATTTGCATTCATGTATGTGTTATCAACAGTTTGCTCTGATACAGAGTTCAAATCAGTACTTTGCTTCCGTTGTTTCAATGTCTCTCTTACCACCTCAAACAACAGATTTTAATCCTCCATACTCTCTGTAAAATGTTATAGGAGATGTTTTAGAATTAAATTATCTGTCTCCTTTTCTCAATCCAGTCTATTTTGAATAGTTGTAATAAAAGACTCAATCTAGCTGTTAAGGTAGCTTGATCTTTATAGCTGTCATTAATCGCCTCAAAGAGGCTAAAGATATTGGTAATGCAGACATAGGGCTTGATTGAGTCTGGAAATGTACAGGTTTTTCAAGAGTATTTACACTGCTAGTTCGAGTGACTCTTCTTACTTTTGGTGTTTCCCTTCTAATAAATGATGAATCAGAAGACAAAAACACTGTATCTGACATAGTAGTGAATCTAAAATTAGAAAAATTGTGTGCCTTGATTTCTGAACTATGGATCTCTTGATGGGTAGGCTGAACTGTACTGGCTCATGGGGAAGTAGATGATTTAATCCTCCTACTCTCCTCTGTAGAAGGGTTGTCCAGACTTTGATTCGGTGTGCACAGAGCAGTAATTTTGAGTCAAATTCTTTTGCATTGAGTCCTTAAAATTCTCACGCTGCATTGAGATATTCGCTATGTCGTGTGACAGCATGGTTGCCAGGGTTAAGTTCTTGTTCGGCTTTGCTCCTGCTCCCGGACACTGGGCTAAGGATTGAAAACATAGTGGAGTCGACGGCAAACCATGCTGGCAACTTAACCAGTGGTGCTGGCCTGTGCCTTTCCTCTGTGGTACAATCCTCACACACTTCCAGTACCTCAGGTGCACCATTAATTGGGGGCTCCAACCACCCCCTACCTTGCTCCGCCAAACTATGTGATGTTGTAATACTCGCCAGCAAGTCTGTATCCATCTGCTCTGCCAAATGAAGTCTCCCTGAGATATTTCTTGAGTCGGTCCTGTTCCCATTCAGTCTCTCTTCTACACAATGCGCCTCACTCGCTTTCGGCAACTGACTCTTGGTTGCCGGACCAACCCTCCCAAAAAGTTCAAGCACTGCCGGCACTACCGGCTCTTCAACTGTTTTCACCTCCAACATTGCCTTTGGCTCCAACATCTTTAACCCACTTGTTCCTACATGCTGTGAAATCAGCCCCCCGGGTCCTCCCCAGGGTCAGCTTCTAGACTCATTTCAGGCCCTGTCCCATCATGCACCAATGTTGACAGTGTTCGTTCATTGCACTTCACAACCTGGGGGGTTTATATGGGAGAGTTATCTTGACTTGTCTAGGCCGACATCTGCAGAGAGGAAGTACTTGCTAAGAGTTGCTTGTGAGCTTGGCATCTGGTCTGCTGGGGGACTCACAGTTTTGTATTCAACTCCATTATCCTGCGGTCCAAAAGTATCAACAAAAAGAAAATGACTCAGAAAAGTATCCTGGAAGCAGTATTCCCAGGCCCAAGGGACCCCGGGGAACATGAGAAACACTCCAAGACACTTGGTGATGCTCTGCGTCGGCAGGTAGGTTTTTAAAATATAGCTACTCCTTAGTAGCAACAAGCAGGAAGAACAGACTTTGCCCAAGAGTTCACCGCCTCAATCACTGCCTCTCTCCACACGGGAAAGACTCACCGACACTCTGCGACACTCCACATCGGGAGGTAGGTTTTTTGAAGTGTAGCTCCTCCTTAGTAGCAACAACTGCAATGTGCACCTCTCTCTCTACCTGTGTCGTCCATTAGGGCTCTAGCCTATCGCCATGGCTCTTCAACATCTACTTGGCCCATCTGATATCCACCTGCTCCCCTCATTTCCAGTGTTATGCAGACGGCACACAGCTCTCTTTACTTCTGTCTTTCCCTACCTCCTCCTCCCCCCCCTCACCACCAGACTGCTATTCAGGCATGGGACTCTGTGCCTCAATGTCAGCAAGACAGAGATCCTCCTCATTGGGACGCCTGCTCCTAGTTTCCCACTCACTCTATGGCCTCACTCCTTGTGATGCAAAACGCCTTGGGATCATCTTTGACAGCTTTCTCTCTCCTTCTCTCCGCACATCACAGATCTTGCCAAGAAGTTCACCTTTCAGCTTCATCTCCTCAGGGGCATTCTTACTTTCCTCACCTTCCCCCAATGTCTCGAGAGCACTGGTTCTCTCTAGGTTTGTTTACTGCAATAGCCTCTTCCTCAACCTTCCTCTTTCCTCCCTTCACCCCTCCAACTAATTCAGAATAGGACTGCAAGACTTATCCTTCACCTCAAGCTCAGGCACCACATCTCTCCAGCCCTAAAATCTCTCCACTGGCTCCCAGTGACTGCAAGGATCAAATTCAAGACCCTCTGCAACATTCACAAGGCTGTCTGGGACTTGGGACCTCTCTAAATCCAGCTTTATCTCCTTAAATACCTCTCAGCCAGAGCCCTTAGTTCTTCTGGCACTAAGTCTCTGCAAGTCAAACATTTCTCAAAGCAGAGAGTGGGAGGTAGATCCCTCTTATCTGCTGGCACCGTCCTCTAGAACAGTCTCCCTCCCCCCTTAGACTTGAACCGGATATTTTTAAGTTCTGGAAACCTCTCAAAATTTTCCTTTTCTCCTCTTCCTTCCCTCTCCCCCTCCCGTTCTAAACTCTCCATCTGATGCTGGACTGGGGCCTGTTCCCTTCAGAGTCTTACAAGTGCCATACAACCCCCTGCCAGTCCCCCCAAGCATCTTCTGCCAGCACTTGCCCCTGGGCTCTTTTTCCCAGCATATCTGACCTTAGTCCTCCTGTCCACTGCAGTCCTCCTCCACCCCTCCTTAGCTTGGCACTGGCAGCCTCAACCCAACTAGCACTTACTACCTCCGCCCATAGGGGCACCCCACCTCTGCACTTCTCTTTCTACCCCACTTCCCCTGCACTTACCACCTTGTTCATGCACTTGCGTGGTAGGATTGTCACAAGACCAAGATAACAATTTTCTTTGTTTCTTGGTTATTGTATTCTTATGATTTCCCATGCCCCCGTGCTTGCTATTTTGTCAGAACCTGCCTTACCACCCATATCTGCAACAATGCCTACCTAAACACTGTCCTTCCCGAGCCCTCTGCTCGTCTACCTCCAACCTTCTGCATGTGAGCCGCTTCTCCAAGCAGAGATTTGGAGGGAGATCTTTATCTGCAGCAGGGGGCTCCCTATGGGATAATCTCCATGCTGCCCTCCATCTTCAGCCTCAGCTCCTTAAGTTCCGGAAACTCATTAAGACATTCCTCTTCTCCTCTTCATCCTTCTCTCTCCCTCGACCCTGCTAACCTCTCTTGCTGCTCTATCCCTCTCTCCCTCCTTTTCCGCAAAGCTTGCTGACTGGCCACCGGGTGTATCTCAGAGTGTTACATGTCCCTGGCACCCTTGCCAGTCCTCTCGCACTTGCCTCCTGGCCTTGCACTTGCCTAATCGTTACTGCACTTGGTCAATGACCCATGAGAGCATCATCTCTCAGCACTTACCACAGCTTCCTACTGACTGGGTGCACTTGGACTCAGTCCATGCCTTGAAGATCATCTGTCTGACTTCCTTTGCCCCCACCCTCCTTGCGTGGTAGCACCTCAATGTGCTTGGAAAAACTGCAGAATCGTCGTCAAACGTATTTGCTGTTATCTACACTGTTAATTGTATTATATGCACTTACTCTGCCTTGCAGATTTGTATCATTCAGAAATTTAAGGGCTCTGAATGACTGTTATTTTTTCCTTTTGTTCCCTCCCTCTTTGAGTGCTTTGAAACACTTGCTTAGTATATAGCCCCTTCACAAATAAACATTACCATACCATAAGCTCTTACGTCCCTTAGTTCCAGATTAGGTTGGAGATGAAACCTGGGAGATAAGTTTATCTGGCTTATCTCACATAAAAGTGCTGAAACCATCGCGAGAGCAATTATTTATTTATTTTTTTTATTATTAATATGTTCATAGCCATGACAGGCTTTACATATATACAACACAATCATCTTTCAGTTCTTAACACCAACTTCTAAGCAATAAGATTATCATACATAAATACCATCAGATAACTCTTTTAAAATGTTTAAAATCAACTCATAAAATTTCATCATGTGAAATATCAAATTAATATCACTCCCTTCCATCAGTCTTTGCCATATTATTTCTATCTTATCATCTAAACAGGAGTTCTTGTATCTTGTCAAATATTTTTCACACAACTGATTGAGGCTTTCACAGTAGCATATCAAATGTTTTGCAGTCTCAATATTTGCCTTTCCACAAAATCTACATAATCTCAGCCTTTTCTTAAGGCCAGTTTTGGCTCCTAATATCTGCATTGTATCACATCTATTAAATTTGAACATAGGATAAGATCTAACTATTGACTGATAGGTAAACGCATATTGATATTTGGGTTTCCTCGTCTCTGTAGTCCACTGGTCTAAAAAAAGGCTGCTGGTTGATTTTGTCGCAAGGTGTATCATATCTCTTTCTTTAGCAAGACCATAGGTATCAAATTGTAATAGCTTTTTCACTTTCGCATGCAAGAGTAGTAACCATCCAGAGGCATTGCCCTTGGCCCATTTAGCATATGCTAAATATAATACATTCAATGATTTAAAATATCTACAATTCTCTCCTTTCTTGAAACTTTTCATCAGTTCCACCACAAATGTATTAACTGTCAAGGTACTCAGCTTCACATACAACATAGCAGATTTGTACTCTAAAATATCTCTAGCATATCTAAAATCACATTCCAATAAAATATATTCACAAGTTACCGCAGTGGGTAGTCTAAAAAGCCATTTTAAAATGTGTCCTTCCAACTTGCTTATTTCATTAAAAAACGTAGTCCCCCATATCTCTGCTGCGTATAAAAGACATGATATGATTTTGCTAGAATAGAGTAAAAGAATAGTTTTCACCGAGAAGCCACCTTGTCTTCCTATAAATTGGTTCAATGTTCCTGCTATTTTTATGCATTTAAGTTTAGTCTCTAGCCAGTGCGGTTTCCATGAAAGTTTATGGTCAACTAGCACTCCTAGGTATCTATAGCATTCAACAATTTCAATCACTGCCTTTTACACAAACCACGTAAATTTATTAGAGCGTGATTGCTTTGTTGTGCCTAAAAATTACATCACCTTCGTTTTGGCAATGTTTATAACCAAACCATTACTTTCAGCAAATTGGATCAAGCAATTTAACCTATTTTGGAGGCCAACTGGCGTATATTCCAGCAATACTAAGTCATCGGCATATCCTAACGTAGATAGCTGAATATTGCCAATCCTCACCGCATCAACAGACACCAACACCATCTTGTTCAGACAATCCGGCAAATAGAGATTAAATAGCGTGGCTGCTAGACTACAGCCTTGTTTAACTCCACATACTGTGGGGATTGCCTCGGATAGTCGGCCTTCGCCATTCAGTCGAATTCTGACCGATGTGTCAGAACATAACAACTGGATCATGTAGAGTAACCCCGGCGAAATCCCCCATTTAGTTAGTTTTATCCACAGTTTCTCTCTCACGATGGTGTTCAACGCAGCTGTAAAATCAATAAATACAGCACACACGGTTAATTTTTGCACCTTCCATGAATACTCTACTGCAGACACTAGGTTTATGATATTATGAATCATGGAGGATTTGGTACGAAAGCCTGCTTGATTGATCGGAAGGATCATGTTCTCAGAGATCCACTCATTCAATTCTTCCGGCTGGATTAGCTCACAAAAAAGCACTGAAACCATTGCGAGAGCAATTATTGAAGCAAAGATGGACTACTGTTGTAGTTTACTACTGGGTACCTGTAATCTGGACCTAAAAAGGCTGCAGGTTGTGCAGAACTGGGCTGTGAGAGTTGTTTTGGGGCTCTCTGGGCGAGATCATGTATCGGAAACCAGGTGCTACCTTCATTGCTTTGCTATAGAATCAAGGATTAAGTTTAGGACTCTGGTCATTACTTTTAAGTGTAGGATGCAAAAGATGCCATACTACCTGCAGCTCCACATCAATGAGAAAGTTAATTCCAGAACCCTGAGATCTGGGTCAAAAAATCTGCAACACAGATCTAGAACATCTAAAGCTGAGAATGGTGCCTTCGCTTTAAAGTGCCCATTTTGTGGAACCAAATGCCAGGATATATGCACAACCAAAAATCGCTAGTAAACTTTAAGAAATATTTGAAAACACTACCCTTTACTTGATAGGTATTACCTGGCAGTGACACAGAACGCACAGGCCTCAGAACGGTTACGTCTATCTTGTCTCAGATTCTCCAGGTCCCGGAACCTCCATTTATATGTTACTTTGTCCGCGCCTTCATGCCTGCGGGTCTATAGTGGGCATTATAATTGCCATGTAATGTAATGTAATTAGTGTGCCACTATCTACCCAGGAGTGTTCCCATCCTTGCTTTCTTTTGCACTAACTTGACTTGTTGGTGTGGGGTTACATCTCGCAAGAATTTTCCTGAGTGTAACCAAGTGCCCTGCTCTTTTCTTAAGATTTCTGAGCAGTTTTCCATTATGAGAAGCCATGTCTTTGCATCAAACAATCCTCTTAAGCTCCACAAAACATTTCCAGACACATATTCTTAACTCCCCACCCACTTATCCCAGATCAAGATGGAAACAGAAAAGTCTACCGCTTATGACTGAAATCTAAATGGTTATCATTGACACGCACAGCGGCAGTAAGAGTGTTCCAGAGTTTTGTGCAGCACCGAAAATGAGCAGCCCCTCATTTGACTAGTCTGAATTAGATAAACAGCAGATTGGCCGATGAGGATTGAAGCCTTCTCGCAGGAATATACCGTAGTAGTTTGGCTCCAATAAAGTCAGGTGTTCGCAAGTACAAAGCTCTATGAATAATGCAGAGCTCCTTAAATGTAATCCCTTCTTTCACAGGAAGCCAATGTAATGCACTTAGAGCCGGGGAGATGTGTTCTCTCCACCCTATCTTTAAGAGAACCCTTGCAGCTGCATTCAGAATTTGGTAAAGTCAGGCCCAGATAGATTGCATTGAAGGCCAGAACTGGGCCAACTAAGCTGTTGCCATCTGATCCGGATGCTTAACAGACTCTAGATTAGGCGAAACAGCAAAGCTGATCCTCATTTCTGTTTTCTGAACTTTAAAGTTAAACCTGTTCAGATGCATTCAAACACTAATTTGTTCTAGGCATGTATTCACCATGTCTTCCTCGTCCGTGGCCTCTCCTACATGAAAGATCATTTGCTTATCATCAGTGTATATATTTAATAATTTGTTCCTGAGCTTAAAGGAGTGGCCTACTATTTTCTTTGGCTTTCTGAGCAGTTTTGTACTATGGGAACCCATCTCTCTGCCACAAACAAATAATGCTTTTCAAAGCAACAAAACATTTCTAAGCACATATTCAAAACTGCTACGAAGGTGCTTTCAAGACTGGCCCTAATTAATCTGCAAGAAACATTAGGATAGCTCAGGGGCAACACGTTTGTCTTGGAAGCAGGAGAATGCAGAGCAACACAGGTTGGAATCCCGGTCCCTCGCTTAGCGACTGGCCTCCGGTTTGAAGCACATTATAAAAATGTATTAATTAACATTTCTTCCTTCTGCAGACCTCTTACAATTGACCAGCATTCAAGCAAGGTCTTATGACATAGAAGAACAATTAGCCTCCTTTTGTCAGATTCACTAATAGTTATTTAATTAGTCCCCCAATCCCCTCAAAGTGGAAAGCCTGTTGCTTGGGCTGAGAACAGAAAGTCATCAAGGACTACTGTAATAATTTGTCAGTCTCTTTGTTATGGCTATAAGTTCCTGATTTCTTGCTAGTTCTGGTCTGATGCTCAACTGGTATTTTACCCATTATAAATTTGAGAAAAACCATCACATGTCTATTTGTATGTATTTTGTTGACATATATTCACAATTCCACAGTATTGTTTTCATAAGTAATATTGTTTAATGCAGAATTCCCCCTGCTACGCCTTTCATCAGATTATCCATCACTATGGCATGCTCCCAGAAAACACATCATGCTAGGAAGCTCTCTTTATTTACTTGTGCTCATTTATTGGGAGTTAAAAGGGCTTAACCAAGAATCAATGTACTAAGAACATATTAGTACCGGGCGGGGGCATTACTTTGTCCTCCCAGCCAATGGGGAGGCTCGGAAATGGGGGCTCGTTTAACACGGGCCTGTAACTATGGGCCCCGGGGCATTACCTGACATGGTAATGCCCCCCTGTATTGGGGATTATTGCTTGATTAATGGCTTGAGCTGGCTCATTGTTGGGTGAGTTGCAAGTTTTTTCAAAGTCATGAGAGAGTAGTAAATACATTAAACTGGCTGGTGGATAAGGAGCTGGAAAAAATAAATGGAGACAGAACAAAGCAGACCTTAAATAAATGTTAGTATTTACAGCGATATACACTGCTGATGGCTTTGGGAATTGTTGGGGGCGGTGATAGCATTTTTAAAGACTATCAGGCTCCTTCCTGGGACAGAAGATGAAGCTTAGGGGTGATCATGTAGCCAATCATTGTTTGAAAGTCTATAATTTTAGGGGTAATGATTTCCACTTATGGGGCGCTCACTGGGAAAGCAGGAGGCCGCACAGGGTGGGTGGGAGACTGCATGGGTGTGAAAGCTCTGGGTTTTTGGGGTCTAGTCAATGCATGAATTGAAACACAAAAAGGAGGAATTTGAACAGAGAACGATTGTGCATGGCTAGCCGCCCAATCTGACGCAGTGGACAGAGGTTGGTGCACATTGTGGAAAGTTGTAGAGGGTACATTGTGGAAAGTTCAATATATTGTTGAGAGGAGCAAAGACGTAGAGGTGGAGACCTGTGAGGAGGCTGGAGCAGTAGCCCAACTTGCTGAGAAGCAGAGTGACAGTAAGGGTTCTTGTCTAGAAACCTTGTCTGGGGAGAACAGGGGAGAGGCAGAGAGGAGGGAGGATAGGTGGTCAAAGAAGGGCCAGAGGAAGAGCGGGGAGTAGAGGGGGCAGGGGAGAGGAAAAGAGAGAGGACAGGATGTCCTGAGTTTTAGAGATGAAATGAGATGCCAGGGCTATGCAGAGGGCCTGGAAGGGGACAAGAGAGGTAGAGACTGCTACAGGATTGGCCAGCTCCCTCAGATTCTAAAGAGTTCGGCCGAGTTGTTGGATGCCGTAGAGACGCAGGCTTGGATGCGGGCTCTCTTTTTGGTGCAGACCGAGAGCCGGTATTGCCTTTGGAACAGGCAGCAGGCCAGTTTCTCAGAGGATATACCAGAAGCACGCCATTTCCTCTCAGCCACCCTGCACTTGCGTTTAAGGGTGACGAGCTTTGAGTTGTACCAGGAGTTGCACTTGGCTTTGGGCTTCAAGCGGATCCTCATGACAGGGGCAAGAAGATCAAGAGTGTCAGATATAGCAGAGTGGAGCATGGAGAGGGCTTTGTCAGGGTGTGAGTCAGCTGAAGGGGAAGATGAGGAAGTGGCAGTGAAATCCTCAACTGACACACGCTTCATGGGTTGGATAACCTAGAAGGTAGGTGGCAGTGCTGGATTCGGCTTGGTCTGAGGGGTAGAGATGGTGAGATGGGAGGAAAGGAGAAAGTGATCACTCCTGGAGAGAGGAGTGATGAGAATGGATAGAAAGGGGAAGGTCTGAAGAGATCAGAACATCCAGAGTGTGCCCTGCACAGTGAGTCGGGCCACAGGGGAGGAGAGAGAGTGAGAGAGAGTCGGAGAGGTCGCGAAAGAGTCTAGGGGAAGGACAGGCAGCATCCAGGTGGATGTTAAAGTCTCCACGAAGGAGCAGGTCGAGACCAGGAGGGAGTAGGAGACGTCCGTCCATTCAGAGAGGAAGGAGGAGATCTGACCAGGTGACCGATAGATGGTAGCCACAGTAAGGGAATGGCCAGGAGACAGAGAGAGCCTGCAGATGAGGCATTCGAAAGAGGAGTAGGCCTGCGTAGGAATGACAGAGGCAGGAATCCACTCCGGGAAGATCAGGGCTACACCCCCTCCGGAAAGGGTTGGATCCGGGCACAGAGAGGATCTTGTAGCCACCAGGGAGGAGAGTGTCAAAGCTCGTGAAACAGCTGGCCGTGAACAATGTCTTGGTGAGACTGAGGACTTTGAGGTCACATTCTTCCAGGAGGTGGCAGATGTCAGAGGAGTGTTTGACAGCTAAGCGAGAGTTGAGATTGGCAATATGGAGAATGTTGCCATCCTTGAAAGACTTTTGGGGAGGGGTACAAATCAGAGGTAGCCCTGTGGAGGTGTAGAAGAAGCCCGAGGAGGGCCAGAAGAGGATGGAGGAGAGGGCAAGGTAGCCACCAAGGAGGAGATTGCGGGAGGAGGCAAGGAAGCTGTGGAGGGAAGAGAGGGGACAGCAGGAGAAGAAAGGAAATTGATGAGGCGCGGGAAGCGTCTATCAAAGAGGAGAAGGTTGGCCTGAGGGCCTTGGACCAAGACGTTACCATACAGGTAAACATTAATGATGACCTCAGAGGAGTGGAAGGGGGCCAGGAGGGCCTCCCACTGGGTGCTACCATTAATGGGAGAAGAAGAGAAAGGTGAAAGCACAGAGACCATATGAAGAGTCCATAGGTCTGGCGCGGGTACGACAAAGAGGATGTCGATTAGGGTTTGCCTGGAGGAAACACTGGTATAGGTGTCAGAGATAGGGAAGCCTGGGTTGGAGACCAGGATGTCCTTTTTAAACTTCTTCCTACCAGATTTAGTGAGGAGAGCAGGATAGTTGATAGAGGAGCAGTTAGAAAAGATAGAGAAACAGAGAGAACCATAGAGTAGGTAGGGAGAGGAGAGAAGAAGAATGGTGTGTTTGTGGGGGAGCCAGGGTGACGCTAGGGCAGGACACAGGGAGGGGTGCAAGCAGACGAGAAAAATAGGGATGTGACAATAGTATACAATTGACCAATATGACAAGATATTAGACAATGGTAGAACAGTATGCTAAGTGAACGATTTGCTAAGAAGACAAACCAAAATCAGCAAGGACAAAGTATTTGGCAAATGAGAACCTGGAGGAAGGAAGAGTGCAATGGAACACACAGAAGTACAATATAGGACAGGGCAGGTATTGAGGCGAATACAAAAAACCAACACAGAAGAAATCGGTGAAAGCGGACCTAGATGAGGGAGGAATATAAGGAGAAATAGAGGCAGTGTAAGCAAAACCAACAGCAATGAAGAGTGATGACCCAAGTAGGCAAATATATGGCAGAAAACAGGACAATAGGACAAACAGTGATAAGAGCAGTCCAGGCAGAACAGAGGGCGCATGGGAACAGGAGGATGAGCAGGGGGGGGGGCGCTAGTAAGTGCCCAGAAACATGGTCCGGGAACGTGGAGAAGTTGCAAGACACGCAGTTAGGGTGTTGCGAGGAACCTCGCAGTCAAGAATTGTGAGGGACCACGTGGGCAGCAGGCAATGTGTGGGGCATGCTGTCTGGGAAATGTGAGGAAGTTGCGACGACATGCGAAAGGGAGTTGCGAGGATCCACGCAGTCAAGGATTGCGAGGGACCACGTGGGCAAGCGTGAGGCAGGGAACCATAAAGAAGTTGTGAGGACACGCAAAAGGGAGTTGCAAGGACCAACACAATCAAGGATTGCAAAAGGACCCTACGGGCTAGGGTGCAAGGCAAGCGTGGGGCGCGTGGTCAGGGGATTGTGGGAGGATGCAAAGACATGCGATCAAGGAGATGCGAGGAATCACGCAATCAAGGTTTGCGAGGAACTATGCAGGCTAGGGAGCGGGGCAAGTATTGGGCATGTGGTCGTGGATCACGAGGAGGATCCGAGGGCGCACGATCAGGGAGTTGCGAGGAACCACGCAATCGAGAATTGCGAGGAACCATGTGGGCTGGGAGCGAGGCAAGCGCGGAGCAGGAGGAGTTAGCAAGGACACGCAATCAGGGGGGAGCGAGGAACCACACAATCAAGGATTGCGAGGGACCAGCAGGCTACGGTGCACACCGGAGGAAACGAGCAGCGCAAGGGAGGAGTGCAAGAGGCTGCGCAAGTGATGGGGGGAATGCGCACAAAGTGAGGGTGGTGGATGCAGGAGGAGGGCAAGGTAGTATAGAGCAGCAAGCAAACTCCCAACTTCTTACCTGGTGGCCACAGACAGTCCTGCAAAGGCTTTCCTGCAGAGGGTCCTGAACGTCGGATTATTTAGGCTCAGTAGAGTGGACGTAACAAACGTATTACGTGGAAAGTCAGGCAGTGTCATGTAGAGAAGGAGCCAAGTAGCCCCACCTCAAGCATCTCGCCCATATTGCCTATATTTTTGGAGCAAGAGTGTGAGACACGTGCAGTACCAGTGAAAATACTGATACCAAGGAGAATCCTGGAGACAAGGTTCCCATTGAGAAAGCCATACCTGGATATGAGACAGTATGATTGCCATGTGAATGAAATCCCAGAAGAAGCAGGACCAATGAATGAACGAGTAGATTGCTGACGTCACACTAAGCCAGACTGATGTACATGGAAGAGATGCAGGGACAAGAGAAGTGAATATAGTCTATAAGGCATCAAGACAGTATCAAGATAAGTAACATCTTGGGCTCAGGATGAGGAAACCTATGTTACAGAAACAATGAAGATATCAAGTCATTTTAAAAGAAACCTAAGCAGACACAAAGTATTCTTAAGGCTAACTATGTAGTGAATAGATTGCGGCATTCACCAATGTATACGTATATAGGAATAAAATGAAGAATGGATGTTTCCACAATGTATTATAGCAGAGTTGGACTAGAAAGGGAAGGCCTTTTCCAGTGTGTCGCAGTTGAAAAACAATGACATTTCAGAAATAAATCTAAAAAAGATCTGCTGAAAATAATTGTCGGAAACCACCAAGCTTAGTAAATAAAAGCCTTTTTCAGGCAGCATATATTAAAGAGCAAAATTGAGCAAGGTCATAGGATACCTGGCTGATTAACGAAGGGTGAACATACACCTATGGGGGTTACACCTTGGTAAGTGTGTACAAGTAACTGTGAATGACTTATGACAAAAATATATCAGGACAGTTCTGAGTACTGCAGTTAGATTTTTAATAAAACTGCAGTTTACGTGTTTTTAGATACACTTGATTGAGAGTAACACAAAATACAACAGTATTTACACATTTTTGAAGGTATAGTAACCAGTTTGTGAGTGACAAATTTCAAATATTTGTAACGTCTTTTCCATGCTTACACATCCACTGAGTGGTCCTTGGGAAGGAGACCAGTGGATTTAGTGAGGTGATAGCATGTAATAGTCAGCACATATACATCAAAACAATGAGGGGTTGAACAAGGACAACGCAGACAATATAAAAGTCAACATGACAGTGTTTCAGCCATAAAGTGAGCTTGGATGAGCTCTGATGGTGTGGCCTTCATCAGGACGAGATATTCCAAGGTGGGAAGTATCTTGTGAGGTCAGAATTTCGGAGCGCAGTGGCTCAGGGAGTGGCAGTGTCAGCAGTACACTGAAGGATTTTCGAGGTCCTTCGAGTTTTTAAACTAAGCCTGGCAAGTATAGGTAAAATGGGTCCCTCGGTTTGTATGAAATCCCCTCCCGACTTCTACAGGAAGCTGAACGGATGGAAGATTGAAGTGGCTGATAACGAGGAGGCGATCCCGAGAGCTGGAAGTAAAAAGTCAATGGTTAGTTGAACTGAGTGAGGTGGCAAACTTGTGAATGGGCAGTGAGTGGAGAAAGTGATAAGGGAAAAACAAGTAACAGAGGGAGGTTGGGTTAAAGACACCTTGAGAAGATGAGCATCGAGTTATTAAGTAATTGACTTGAGGAGAGGAGAGGAGCCAAGCATTTAAGAATCTGTGAGACGAGGATTGTCACAGTAGAGTAAGCCCAGTGTCCTGCATCATATCACGTAAAAGAAGGAGTCGTATCTAGATTCCCATTTGCGGAAGATGTAGGCCACAGACTCATTTAAAGACTTGTCTAACTAGGACGATTCACATCCCAAACAGGTTTTTTTTGGGGGTCAGGGATAAGTCTCGAGGATCGCAGACTGAGATATATGTGGCCGGTCAAGTATATCAGTTTGTTTGTTTGTTTTAAGTATTGTATAGTTATATATGTGGTGAAGAAATATTAGACGAATTAAGAGATGTGAAAAGGAAAATATTAGATTTAAGAGTTCATTATTTATTTGTTGAAATTGAATTGATGGTATTTAGTGAGATAAGTAGACTGGAGTAAAACGTGATATAAAGGGTCTGAAGCTGCGATGATTGGTACACGCTCATATTGTATTTTTTTCTGAAAATAATGTATTTTTTGAAAAAGTGCAAAGTGTAAAGGTGAGTATTGACAGTCATCAGTCAAAATGGAGGATATTACTCCACTTACACTTCTATGCAAGCAGTTGCCAAAACACGCACCTAAGCTTAAACAGTACAGTGCGAAATGGGCTAAGGGCATGGCAGACAAAATGTTCATGCCATGGCCACAAGGGGGATCACTATAAAAGGCAGATTTGCAACACATGACGACGTATTTGCATGCAGCATACACGGGAAAAAGTATGACGACGTATTTGCATGCAGCATACACGGGAAAAAGTTAGATAAAAGGCTAGCGAACTTAGAGCTCTGGAAAATGTACCAGGAGGAAAGAGAAGAGCTGCCTCCTGAAGACTGGATACTTAACATATGCAAAGAGGGGGGTGATGAGCCTTCTGCTACCCCCGCCGCGCCTGAAGTAAAAGATGATAGTATAAAAGATGATGGAGTACACCCATTAAAACAACTTAAAGCAGCGGCAGGGTACAGTAATCCGGCATATGAGTCACCAGTGCACAGCAGCAATGAGGGTACAGAGAAAATACCTGAAAGAGAGGTGATCTCTAAAGTCCCAAGGGACAAGGAGAGAAGTGACCGACCAAGTACATCCTTGGATATAGGAAAAGAAATAAAGAGATGGAAAGGCGAAAAAGATAAGGCTGACAAGGTAGCGCTCATACAGAACAAATGGATGGGTGGCCAGATTTTGCTCAAACTTGATGGTAAAAGCATTGAGGAAGTAAGGCAAAAAGAAGATCGAGATCAGCAAGACAGAAAAGACAGGGACAGAGAGGATCGATTGAAAGAAAATGAGGCAGGAAGGAAAGATAGATAAATACAGGAACAGTTGTATCAGGATGAACAACTGAAAAAGCAAGAAAGGGCAGAAGAACAGGAAATATGACAACAGACAGAGGGCAATCGAAGAATGGGAAAGGCTAGAAAGGAACAGGAAGAACATAAATTAAGGGATAAAAGAATACAAAGACAGCGAGACAAAAAAATACAAAGGGCAAATGAGAGAAGAGATATCAAAAGAAAGGAAGAAGAAAGGGTGAGAGAAGAAGCAAGGAATCAAAGAGACCTTGATGATGATATAGAACAAAAGAGAAGGTAGAGAGTACGCGAAATTGAGAGTGTGGAAAAAGAATGAACGGATGTGAATCCAGTAGTAGCATGGGAGGACATAGAAGAATTCTTCCCAGCACATGAACCGATGCCAGGTCCGTCTAGAGCAAATCTAGAGGATGAGTTTGACTCTAGAAGCATTGGGGATGTAATAGATAAAGTCTATCATGATATGAAGACTAAGAAAGAACAGAAAGAAAAGGGTAAAAACGATTGACTTGAGAGTACACAGTTATACGACACAGACGGAGGCTCATGTAGCTTTGAGCCTAAAGAGTTGTGTTTAGACAGACTGACTGTGAATAGAGATGAAGAGGAGGGAAGCCACACAAGTTGGGGACAGGATATGTCAGACGAAGACAGAGAAACCTTCTGTGGGGAGGAGGGAGGTAACGCATGTGGCCCTGAGGGATGTTCTCCGATGATCAAAGATGTGAGATGGTCAGATCTAGATCTATCCAAATCGAGGGCATCAGAATCCCTGGGGCGACTGGATCGACCTAGAGGGAGATCCCATATTGAGAGGGGAGACTCACCACCTTATGTGAGCAGGTTAAGACCGCTAGCAGGAAGGAAGCAGTGTGGGACCATTGTCCCTGCTATGGACAGACAGACAATGGGGGATGAATGTGAGTTCGGGATATCACAGTTTTACTTTTTAGAGAAAGGAGGAGACAGACCATAGTATATACCATGGCCACAAATGGATAAGAACAATTTAAGGTGTAAGCTCCCGAGTTTAACTTCTTGCTCTGGGAAGTGAATACATGAGTTAGAGAAAATGACAGGAGGAAACATGTTTGCTATTGGAGACATTAAAGGTCTTCTAGCCTCTATCCTTGGGGAGAGAGCAGACAATGTTTGGTCCAGAGCAGGATACTCAAGTGTCACTATGCAGAACATGGCTCACGATGGAGCACCATTTAATAATTGTAGGGCGGTAGTCTGGGAAGCTCTCAGAGTGCTATAACCGAACACGTCAGATATGGTAGCTATAATAACAAAAAAGATGCAGGAAGGTGATGATCCTCTTGTGTACATTCAAAATTTCCAAGAGCAATGGTCTTTGGAAACTCATGAGCCTTGGGGGAAATCCATACCTGTATTTTATCATATATCATGCCAAGGGCTGCCAGAGCCAGTACAGAAGCAACTCAAAAAATTGGTGAGAATGGAAGTGAAGCCATGGTCAGATATTCAGCTGACCATTGTGCATTATTGCAGGAGAAGAATCAAAAGAAAGGTTATGCTAGAAAAGGTGAAGAAGCAAATTAGTGCCGAAGAAATTGTCAAAACACGCCACAGAAGGGGCGATGTTGATTAGTGGAGAAGGGTTGAATTCACAGCAAACAGCAGGAATGCCACAGGTGAATAACCAAAGGCAGTTCGATCAAGGTAGCAATGGAAGGGGAGGCTTCCGAGGCAGAGGCTTCCAGAATAATCAGGGATATTTCCAGAACAACCATGGTAGGTTTAAAAAAACACGCAGAATGATAGTCAAGGCATGCAGGAAGGGCAAATTAGGAGGCCTCTTGTATGTTGGACATGTGGTACGTCAAGACATCTTGCACGCATGTGTAGAAGCAAAATGGGCAATTCTCAAGAGGAGGTACTGTATACCCCCCTGCATAATGGAGAGGGGTTCGCACAATGTCAGACAGTGCAGCAAACACAAGTGCCGAGAATACAACCAGGTTTGCAAACACAGCAGACAACGATGAATCCGCCGCAAGGGTCAGCACAGCATTCACCCATGAAAATACAGCAGAGCACAAGCACAGGACAATTAATGACTCCTAGGATAGGGGGTGTCACTGTCGAAGGAGGAAATCCTTTCACAGGTATGGGAATAAGCATGTACCCACACTAGGACAGCTCACTGGGAGACTTGATGTGTTCATTACTATCAGTGATGCCCAATCCTCAAGAGGAACCGAGGGTTGAAGTCAATATAGGAGGCACATCTGTTTCTTTTTTAGTAGACACTGGAGCAACACGCTCATGTATACGAGAGGGGAAATGTACTTTATCTGGGAATGCCATGAATGCTCAAAGTTTCACAGGAGCTACAAGTAGAGTTCCTTTTACTGACAAATTGCCAGTCTCTATAGCACATCTGTGTTCCGCTGCCACCCTGCAATATGGGTAGGGACCATGAATTTGCCCGCTGATTGACTTTTGGATCTGTGTGCCGCTGCCGACCAGCAACATGTGGTCCTCACCATGTGCTTGCCCGTTGATTGACTTTTGCATCTGTGTGCCGCTGCCACCTTGCAACATGGGGTAGGCGCCATGTATCTGCACCTTGATTGACTCTCGCATCTGTGTGCCACTGCTGCCTTGCAACATGAGGTAGGCACCATGTATTTGCCCACTGATTGACATTTGCATCGGTTTGCCGCTGACGTCCTTAAACATGGGGTAGGCACCATGTATTTGCCCACTGCTGGACTTTCGCATCTGTGTGCTGCTGCGCCCAGTAACATGGGGTAGGCAGCATGTATTTTTTCCGCTGCTCGACTTTCGCATCTGTGTGCTGCTGCTGCTCTGATACATGGAGTAGGCACCATGTATTTGCCCACTGTGGGACGTTCGCATCATTGTGCCGCTGCCGCCCTGCAACATGTGGTAGGCACCATGTATTTGCCCGTTGTATGACTTTCGCATCTGTGTGCCACTGTCGCCCTGCAACATGGGGTAGGCACCATGTATTTGCCCTTTGATTGACTTTTGCATCTGTGTGCTGCCGCCACCCTGCAACATGGGGCAGGCACCATGTATTTACCCATGTCTGGACTTTTCTTTTGTCTGTTGTTGCTGCCCTGGAACTTAGGGTCAGGCCTAATGAATGTGATCATCATGTACTTCTCTTTTGCACTTGGTATGATATGATATAATATGATATTTTATTTGTCTCGCACTCGCACACAAGTGTTTCAGAGCGTGACTAGGCAAGGGAGGGGAACAGGGGAGAACACAAAACAACAGCGATCTTGCTAGGCCCAGTGACATTGAGAACGCACAGGTGCATGGGAAAGGGAAAAGGGAAAACGTGCATGGAAGGGGGAGAGTGGAAAGTGCAGAGCAGATAAATAAATAATAAATAAAAGTAAATAGAACATGGAGGCAATAAACACTGGTAGTGCAGCCAGCAAGTGGCAAGTGTGTGTTTATGGCAGCAGACTGGGTAAGACTTATAAGTGCAGAAAAAGAGAAAAAGGGGGCGGGGCTGTATGGGTACAGATACAGTCCACCAGTGCAAGGGGTGGCCAGGAGGCAGTGCAGGAGGGTGGCAGGGTGAGCAGATACCTGGCCCTCAGGGAAGGAGGGTGGCCAGGTGCACAGTGCCAAGAGAGGGACGGTCAACAGCGGAGAGCGGGAGAGAAGGCAGAAGCAAAGAGGAAGGTATTGAGGTGCTTCCGGAACCAGAGATGAGTTTTAGAATATCAGTGAGGCTGTTCCAGAGGGAGGCCCCAGCTGAAGGTAGAGATCTACCCCCAGCTCCTTTCTTTGAAATACGATTGACCTGGAGGTTGTTAGAGGTAGAGGAGTGAAGAGCTTGAGAGGGGAGGTATTTGTGGAGGGATAGCTGAAGGTATTTTGGACCCAGGCCCCAGAAAGCCTTGTGGACAATGCAGAGGGTTTTGAATTTAATCATTGCATCCACTGGGAGTCAATGGAGAGATTTCAGAGCTGGAGAGATACGATCCAAGGGCTTGAGGCCAAGGACAATTCTGGCAGTCCTGTTGTGGATAGGTTGCAGAGGGCGGAGAGTAGAGGCAGGTAGATTTGAAAAGAGGTTGTTACAATAGTCCAATCTAGAGAGAACCATAGCTTGGGAGACAGTGAGATTCTGAGGGAAGGAGAGGAAAGGCAGATTACCTCTGAGGTGGTGCAGTAGGAAGTTTGACTTTTTAGAGACCTCAGAGATATGGGCAGAGAAGGAAAGTGTGGAGTCAAATATGACCCTGAGGTTCTTAGCCTCGTAGGTAGGGGTGGGAGGGGGGCCAAGGGAGGTCAGCCAACGAGTGAGGGAAAAGGATGGAGATGGTGTGCTGATGAGTAGGATCTCAGTCTTTCTGGCATTCAGACAAAGATCATTGGTGGCACACCAATCTTGAATGGCAGTTACGCAGTCAGAGATAAGAGAGGGATAGGAGGTGGCCGAGGGCAGCCGGAAATGATGTATTACCTCTTGCACGCTCCACTATGTAATTTACCACTCACACTTCCTTTTCTGTAACCTAAAGCACTTACTGTAACTGTATTCTTAAGTTAAAAGCGCCCAGATACCTCTGGGTTTTGTACGCTGTACAAGTGTCAAATAAAAAAAAATAAAAAATTAAATAAAATAAAAATGTGACATGTCCATACCATTATTGTTTTCGAGACAGACACCTGTCAATATACTACGTCGAGATTTAATAACAAAATTGAACATGATGATTTCATTTACTGATGAAGGCATAGTATGTTCAACGCCAGGAATGCCTTATTTGAACTTGAGTTAATTTATTATGGCATTCACGGGACAAATGGCCATACGCAAAGAGGTTTTTCATCATGGGGTATGCATTTTGTTAACATGGCTACCAGGTTTAGTGGGTAAAACTGTGAGAATACCTGATGAGTTGGATGAAGAAGGAGGACAAGTCTTTCCCTTAGAATTACAAGCGGGGAGAAATGGCTTTGCTTGATGGAACTGATTATGAAGGAAATCAATGGTGCACAGTGATTGCCATTGGGGAAGGTTATAGATTTGCTGACGTCACCGACTATGATATATTTAGAGACCATGCGTCAGATGACGAAATAGTATTTTAAAATTACTTATTGAGTGAAAACAATCAAACGCAAGGTTCCTTAGAAAACAATGCTAACATTGAAACGTCCTGAGTTTTTTAATAAGGACATGGCAAAGGTGCCAGCTTCATTGTGGACAACAGGCCCCTATGACATAGGCCTATTGAAAGGGGATGTAGAAGTTAAGATTAAATTGAAACCTGGAGCAATTTTACCTTGAGCACGACAGTATCCTATGTCTCGAGAGGCAGACAATTGTATTTTCAAGACAATATCCACCATGATGGAACAAGGTATTTTAGTGACGTCTGAATCACTGTGTAATACGTCAGTGTATCCTGTGGAAAAAAAGTAAAAGGGGGTCGTGGTGTCTAGTGCAAGACCTTCGCCCGATTAACCAGATTGTAGAGGCAGAGTTTCCTCTAGTTCCTAATCCCGAGACAATCTTATGTAGTATCCCTGTTGAGGCACGATATTTCATGGTGATTGACTTGAAAAATGCATCTTTCTCAATCCCATTGCATAAAGATCCTCAAGATCTGACGTCAGAAAAAAGAAGTTCAAAAATACAAGATTGCCTCAGGGATACTGTGAGTGTCCATCGATTTTCAACAGAGTACTGCAGATGGACTTAAGCAATATTGATTTACAAAGTGTTGTGTTGCAATACGCAGATGACATATTGGTCTGTAGCATCTCAGAGGAAGAGTGCAGACGTGATTCAGTTCAATAGATGATTATTCTTGCAGAGAAAGGATATAAAGTGGATAAGGAGAAATTGCAGTATTGCCAAGAGGAAGTGCTATACATAGGTCCGTTAATTTTGCATGAAGGAAAGAAAGTTACTCCTGAGAGAGCTGAGGCTATTTTGAAAACATCAAAGCCACACATGATAAAGCACATGCAAAGATTTTTGGGACTATGCAATTATGTGTGAGCATGGGTCTTTCATTACAGTTCATATATAAGGACCTTGTTGCAGGCTCTAAAAAAAGCACAGGCAACCCAGGAGAAAATTGTCTGGACTGAGGAAATGGAAGAGTAGTTTGATGAGTTGAAAAAGACAATTTGCACAGCTCCAGTTATAGGGATTCCCAATTATGCTGAGGAATTATTTTTATTTTCACATATGAATGGCAAAGTCATGACGGCAGTACTCACACAGAGAACCACGTTGGGGTACAACCCTCTGGCATATTATAGTGGGATCCTGGACCCAGCAATGAGGGGTCACTTTCCCTGCTGGGCACACACTGCGTACAGTTAGAGGAGTTACCCCGAGACTTAATGGTCCCTTTCAGCATTTACATATTGACTATGTCGACATGCTGCAAGTCTGTAATGGGTACAGATATATGATTATAGTAGTATGTCCCTTTTCAAGGTGTATTGAGCTGGTCCATGTACACATCCAGATTCCACCTGTGCTGCAAAACATTTAGTACAAGAAGTATTTCCTAGATGGGGTATATGTGAAGTATTAAGATCAGATAATGGCCCTCATGTTGTTAATGAAGTCTTTGAACAGTTAAGCTTGTTGCTCAGTATGAAGCACACGTTTTCATCGGCTTATCACCTGCAAGTGAATGAGGTCTGTGAGAGACTCAACGACTTGCTTAAAAAAGAATAGCTAAATTGAAGCTTAACGTGAAGAAAGGATGGTTGCATTGCCTACCAATGGCATTGTATGCATTGAGAAATCAACCAGGTTCCGACCACCATCTTATGCCCCATGAAATAGCGACAGGGAGGTAGATGAGGACACCCCTCACACCTCCATCCAGAACTAAAAGTGATGCCCAGACAACAGCAGAATTGTTACGAAAGGATTACGTGATTACTTAATATGTATGACTACAAGTATCTCTGTCATTTCAGATCAGCTAAAACGGAAGGCGTGTGGGGCTCAGAACGCAGATGGAGACAATCCAACAACCGGATGTGAAAAACTACATCTTTCCAAACTTTTCCCCGGTGATCCAGAACTTTACTCATCAATGGCATGGGCCACGCTTTAACGACCCATTCATTGTGGAGGATGTAACGACGTCAGCAGTCAAAGTGCAAAGCAGACATGCATGGCTATTTCTTGGATACGTAAAGATCTACGCTGGAGAACCCCTTTCACCCCCACCCCCATCGGAAGCAAGCATCAGGGAAGAACCTCGGCACATGCAGACAAGATCCATGATGAGGAAGAAGGATGCAGAAACTATCAAATAAACAGAATACTTTGGACTGTGACTTGTTTTGGGACACTCTTTTAAGCTGCTAAAAAGGAGTGAGTGAAGGTTATTTGTTCTTGAGCCACAGGAGCGTGCTAAACATTGGACTGAGACAAGCTTAAGTCTTGATTTGGAAGGAAAGAATGCCATATTTGGATTTCCTTTTCTTTTCGACGGCTGGAAAAGGGAAGAGTTCCCCAATTCCTTTCTCACCGAGTTTCTCTTTGGAGGAGCCCATGGTGGTGCCCAATGACAACATTCATGGGATCATCGTTGCTATTTTTCTCTACATTCTTCGTTCTTGCCCTGCATTGGTGGGGAGGACTACTGACTTTTGTAATTTTCTGCACAATCCTAAAAACGGCCCAATCGTGAGGAGGTTGCTTGCAGCTATAATAGAGCAAGTTCTCCAGCTTCCTGAGTAAAGTGGAGAAAACACCAATGCCCCTTTCGGATGAACATGCTCAAAGACTAGCAGGGTTGGTTTTCCACTACCTGATTGAGGAATGCCCACATCTTGTTGGAAGACAAACTGATGTTTGCATAATCTTGAGAGATCCGAGGAATACAGTGGTACTTAATGAATTGCTACGTGACATAATCAAGCAGGTTAATCTATATTCTGAGAGAACATTGAGAACTGAATGAGACTTTTGGAGGAAGAGATCCAGAGCCTATTAGCAGAATTCCGAAACGCGTTGGCAATACACTGAAAAATCCTGATGCTATTTTGGATTGGTGACTTCAAAGCAAAGAACTTTATTTTCTCTGTTATAACCAAAAAGGGACTTTGCAAATATATGTTAAAAAGTCTTATAATTGAGACTCTGTAAAACAAAGTCTGTGATGTGAACTAGCTATGCTTTAACTTAATTTTTGTTTGACAAGAATGCTTACAAAAAATGGTGTTTTCTAATTAATTAAAATAACCCTTAGAAGGTTCGTTTTTACTTTTGTAAAACCTTGTGTCATGAAATTGGTCTTATCAACATGTTTTTGATCTGTGAATCTACATATTTTTTTATGGAATCAAGTGTTTAACGCACAACATTTTGTTAAATTAACATTAAATCTGGGGTTAGCCGCTTGTCTCGACTTCCCCCGACCTTAGTACTCTAACTCCTAATTAAAGAAATTATAAGACACTTAGACCTTGAATTGCAAGCATTGGGACCCCCATCAGACTCCACCTGTTGGCCACACTGACCGATTTGGGATTTAATTCCCCTTGGAGTGCACTAAGGGTTGGCACGTAGCAATACATGCCTTTTTTCATAGTTTCTCTTTGGAGGAGCCCATGGTGGTGCCCAATGACAACATTCATCGGATCATCGTTGCTATTTTTCTCTACATTCTTCGTTCTTGCCCTGCATTGGGGGGAGAACTATTGACTTTTGTAATTTTCTGCACAATCCTAAAAACGGCCCAATCGTGAGGAGATTGCTTGCATCTATAATAGAGCAAGTTCTCCAGCTTCCTGAGTACAGTGGAGAAAACACCAATGCCCCTTTCGGATGAACATGCTCAAAGACTAGCAGGGTTGGTTTTCCACTACCTGATTGAGGAATGCCCACATCTTGTTGGAAGACAAACTGATGTTCGCATGTTCTTGAGAGATCCGAGGAATACAGTGGTACTTAATGAATTGCTACGTGACATAATGAAGCAGGTTAATCTATATTCTGAGAGAACATTGAGAACTGAGTGAGACTTTTGGAGGAAGAGATCCAGAGCCTATTAGTTGTAGTCTTGTACTTCCTGCTGGAGAGACACCCACATTTTGTTTGGCGAAAGGACAACTCTTTTCTATACATCAGGAACGCTGTTAATCATCCTGTGATCAGCCAGCTGCTTGAGGAGCTTGTTGAGAAAATTAAGATATTGCCAGAGTATTGCATGAGGTTGCCTGAATAAAAGTTGATTTTTCCTTCCTTAAAAAAAGATTAGGAATGGGCAGCATCAATAGTAATAATGTCATGGCTGACAACAAGAGACCTCCATGATGTGCAAGCTGCTATTGCTGCATGAAGCGGGTCTACCTATACATCATATATACATGCATTTTGTTTATTGTGATCCTTATCTTGCTTCCAGTCCACACTGCTTACTATCTGGATCCTAATAGAGTAAAGATTCCTGTGTATCTTCCTATGCAGAAGGAGGGTACAGATGTGGCAACTACCAGGCAGCCGAGACCTTATGTAATTTTTCCTACTCTAGAGATACATTCAAAGGAACCTAGTCCTATGATAGATAGGTCTGGCTTCCTTTTAGGGGGAGGACATGTATGCAAGTTATACGGGACTCTCTGTGACCATCGTAGTCTGCTACTAAAAAGAGGCTTCAGGAGCTTCCTCCTACACAAGTAGCACATGTAAAAGCAATGAGTTTACTGACAAATGTTCTTATGATTGGTTCAGTGCGAAGTGCTACAGAGGATGATCATGAGTTAAACGATTATCTGGATAGTACAGCACACTTGGGGAATTACATATGGTCTCAGCATATGAAAGAAGTGGGAAGGAGGACCTCAAAGGAGGAATACTTTGTGTGTGCATTCCTGCCTTATAGCATGGGAAAGTCTAAGATCTTCATAGCCATTGAAATAGACGTGCTGACAGCACATTGTCTATCACACATTGTGTTCTGCCATACAAGGGGTCAGTTCATGGGCCGAACAGCCTATCTCAAATGGGCAACTGAATGGACAGATCCAGAAGAAGATGATTATGTCCAAGATACAAAGACAAGGCTAGAAGCTCATACCAAGAATCACGTGATCAGATACAAAAAGCCTGGAGTAAAAGGAGCTGGAAACCAGATGGGAACTAAACAGAAAGCTGGAGAGCCCAGGAAAAACTAAAGAAGAGATCCGAAGATGGAAGGAAAGAGGCCAAATATAAATCTAGGGTTCAACACTCTCACCAGATGGTTGGGAAGAAGGAGTGGTGATATGCAGAGCTTGGGTAGTAATGGGAGACTACCAGTCGACTGTCGACAATGTGCAAAGGCTGTGTAAACCTGTATGGTAGATATTTTCTAAACTACTGACGTGGGTCGAAGATAGAGGAGGACCTTTGCAGATAGTGCCATTGGAAAGTGCCAAGCTGTGTTTCAGAAATAATGCCGCAAGAAAAGTCGGGGAAAACCAGAACTGTGGTCGAATCTTCGAGGCCCAATGAATGAACATTGGGACAGCAGTGATCATGGATTACTACTGGGCGTGTGGATCCAGAGCTTACATGAAGCTGCCCAAAGACTGGGGAGCGAGATGTTCCATAGTAAATGTTCATGTTCCAGCGTTAGTGATTCCTAAAAGTGACTTAAATCTTGACAGTTTTCCGAAAGTAGATGCTTACCTGAGGAAAAGATCTGTGAAACTGATAAGTAGAAAGAAGAGAGAGAATTATTTCTCAGCCAAGTCCATAGAAGCCTTTGATGCCATTGCATATGAACACAGACTGTTCAGCCGGACTTCGTCCTTATTCACGTTGATCTTTATGCCAAGTATCCAGGTTAGAGCAAATACTAAATGGCTTAAATTACTAGACGAGAGTTATTGCAGACAATCAACACTACCATAAAGGGATTTAATACTATCAGAGAAGAGCTGAGAGCCATACGACTGATGACTCTTCAGAACAGATACTTCCTGGATATGATCACAGCTATGGATGTAGGTGTTTGTGCAAATACTGGAGAATCGTGTTGCACATGTATACCTTCTCATGATGACGAGAATGACACCTTGACAGAGGCCATAGAGATGCTGACGAAGCTACATGTCCAAATGGTGGACGAAGTGGAAGACATTGCTGATGATAGCTGGTTTGGAGTGCTCTTTTCTTGGGTTCCACAATAGATGGCAGATATTTAAAGTTTCTTGGAGCCCTGATAGTGATGGTATTGCTTGGATTCTGTGTGGTTAGGATAATAATCTCACAATGCAAGTAGACTGCAAGGAAAGCCATAGGAATGAAAATCATGAATGTTGTTGAGTCAGGATGGAAGACCAAAGAGCTGACAGATGAAGAAATCAAAGATTTCATGAAAGACAGGATCCATGCACCTGAGGGAACAACATTCCTGCATCCAAAGAACCATAAGAAGTATGTGGGAAGATGGATCTATTGTAGACCAAGTGGCCAGTGCATGCTCATGATCTGGAACAAGGATGAGCATGTGAAATCAGCTGGATGCCTGAAATGTATGGTTCAGAGTTTGAGAAGTGTATGCAGAAGGAGGAGTTTTTTAGAAGGGTTGGTTAGTGGCAGTACTCTATCCTACCCACTTTGTTTTGATTGGCTGTGGCCCATATCCCTTCCCCTGTTGTACATTCTGGTCTGCTACAATTACCACTCCTATGTTGTGTGCAGAAGAGTGGGCCCTCAGTGGGGCTATTCAGTGGCAGTACTCTTTCTACCCCCAGTGTTCAGACTAAGTGACACCTATATACCTTCCTCTTTAGTATATTTTAGTGTGCAGCAATTACCACCCCCACAGGTTCCTCCTGGGGGGATGTGTTCCATGCGCCCTGTGTTCGATCAGTTCCGAGATCTAGACGCCCCTTCTGTCCCCTTTTCATCTAAGGGTCCAATTAAGTCAGACCAATCTCTCTCCCCTGTTTCCTGTTTGACCCTCTACAGGGAAGGGTACCCTAGGTATCCCTCCCATTTAGACGCCTCTCTTCTTCCCTGCGCCGCACTCTGGTCCGACCTACTCCCCAGTCCTTCATGGTTGTGTGTTCATTTCATGGTACGTGGGTGTTGTTCATTCATTTTTGTCCTGTTCGGAGTTGAAGAGCCAGGTTTTTAGATGTTTTCTGAATTTTAGATGGTCGTTCATAGTTCGTATTTCACAGGGGAGGAGGCTACAACATTTTACAGCTGAGTAAGAGAATGCTGATCCAAGTTCTTTCCACATGTACGGTTTAGGTTCCAGGTGGATGTCGTCGCTGGATCTGAGTGTTCTAGTTGGCTGGTAGATAGTAATTCTCTTTTGTATGAATTCCGCTCCTAGGCTATTGATTGGTCTGTGTGTTATGTTCATGTTTTGAAGGTGATTCATTTTTTGATTGGGAGCCACTGTAGCATTCATAGCGCTGGAGTGATGTGGACCCTTCATGACAGTCTGAGGAGAAGTCTGGCAGCTGCGTTCTGTATATGTTGCAGTTTCGTCAATAAATACTCTGGCATTCCGAAGTATATGCTGTTGGTGTAGTCTTCCCTAAATGATGGAGATGATAGCCTGTGTTTTGTGCGTGAAGGAGAGGAATGGTAGAATATTTTTTATTGTGTGTAGATGGAAGAAGCATTTCTTAATTATCATGTTTACTTGCAGTTTTAGAGTTAGTTTGTTGTCTATGAGGATTCCATGGTTTTTGACAACCTTGGGTGGTGTGGGTGCTGTTCCCAGTTCTGTGCGCCATAGGATGTACTGGTTGCTTCCTTGATTGTTGGATGTAATAATGATTTCTGTCTTGTCTGGGTTGATTTTGAGGTTGCTAGTGTTCATCCGTTGGTAGAAGTCTTTGAGACAGTCTATTAGCGTTGTGTTCTCCTCTTGTTCATCGCCAATTGTGTAGATGATTTGGGTATCATCTGCATAGTTGAAGCATGTGAAGCCGTGTTTTTTGATAAAATGGATAAGTGGTGACATATAGATGTTGAAGAGGAGCGGGGATAATGAGGATCCTTGTGGTACTCCACAGGTAGTGACCCACGGTGCGGATTTGAATGGTTTTATCCATACTGTTTCTGTTCTTTCAGTCAACAAAGATTTAATCCAGAGCAGCGCTGTGTGGGTGATCCCTATTTCTTCCAGTCTCTTGATAAAGATGAGGATGTTATAGCTGACTGTTGAATGTTGCAGAGAGGTCGAGTAGTATCAGTGCTGAGTTTGTGTTGAAGTCTCCATCCGTGTCATGGGTCTGAAGCCAGCTTCTGCCTGGTCCAGCAGTTGCTGATTTTCTACGTGTTCCAGTGTTAGTTCGTAGACATAGATCTGAAACAGTTTTGCTGGATAGGGAGTTGAATGCTTGCGGTACTCTCCATGTCGAGAGTGAAAGGTTGAAGAGGTTTAGGTAGCCTTCTGAGGGTGTACCCTGTGTAAGGATTGATTTATTGATTTCTGGTGGGCAGGGGTCCATTGCGGATCCTACCTTCTTGCTTTTTTCACCAGGCTGAGGAGTTTTTCTCTTGACATTTTGGCAAAAATGTTCATCCTGCTCTGTGGTCCCGGAATAGGTAGGGGATGGTGCACAGTCTGGTTGATTGTTCTGCTTTGTATTATCTGGTGTATGTTGGTGATTTTATTCTTTAAATGATCTGCAAGTTCACCGCATTTTTATGAAGGCACTGGTGTGTTATTGCATCCAGGGGATTTATCATCTCGTTTATGATGTTGAATAGTTCTTTCTGAGTGTCGGTGGATTTTGTGATCCGCTCATCGTAGTATTTCTTTTTGGCTTTAAGTGTTTCCTTTTTGTATGCTCGGATTTGTTTTTGATAAAATATTCTTTTGGGTTGGTTGCAGTTTTTCCTCCATTCTTGTTCTAGTTTTTTTTTGTATTGAGGTGGGGCATGAACCACCTTGCCACAGCTTTCTTTCGTGATTGGATGAGGAGTTTTTAAGGGTGAGATGTTGTCAATTGTTTTGGTGATCCATGTCTGTATTAGGTGTTCTTTTTCTTCTAAGTCAGTTGCGTCCCAGGTTGCGTTGAAGATTCTAGATGTTCTTATAAGTTACTGCTTTTGATGGTATTCCAGTTTATTTTCTAGATTGGGGGGTACCGTAGAGGAGCAACTGAATGCCTCTGCAGGAAGTCCCGCCCCCATTCTTCCTATATGTTGTGAAACGGAAATTGCGACATGGATATGATATGATATGGCATTTATAACGCGTCTGTACACAAGTGTTTCAAGGTGCGACGAGGCAAGGGAGGGGAACAAAGGGAAGACATACAACGATCCTACTATGCCAGGTGTCATTCAGATTGCGCAAGTGCATGGGAAGGGAGTAGGGCAGGTACCGTACATGGGAAAAGATGACAACAGGTAGTAACGTCCAACAAGTGGCAAGTGCCAGGGTAAGTGCATACATCAGGTGTCAAGGGCTGGTAGGGGGACTGTAGGGATACAGAAACAGTCCCCAAGTGCAGGGGTTGCCAGATGGGCAGTGCAGGTGTGTGACGCTGGCAGGGGAGGGACCTGGGCCTGAGATAAAAGGGTGTCCAGGTAGTCAGAGCAGTTCCGGTTACAGCAAGGAGGTCAGCAGAGGTGAGAAGGAGAAAAGGCAGAAGCAAAGAAAAAGGCTTTGAGGTGCTTCCAGAACCGGAGATGGTTCTTCTCAAGTTTAAGGGAGGCAGGGAGGCTGTTCCAGAGGGAGGCACCAGCCAAAGAAAGAGATCTACCACCAACTTGTTGCTTGGAGAAGCGACTGACCCTGAGGGAGTTGGAGGCGGATGAGCGAAGAGCTCAAGAAGGAAGCTATTTAGGAAGAGAGTTGAAGGTATTCGGGCCCCAGGCCCCAGAAGGCCTTGTGGACGATGCAGAGGATTTTGAACTTAATCTTTGTAGCCACTGGGAGACAGTGCAGAGATTTCAGTCCTGGAGAGATACGATCCCTGAGCTTGAGGCCAAGGACAAGACTTGCAGTCCTGTTCTGGATAAGTTGCAGAGAGCGGAGAGTAGAAGTCGGCAGATTTAGATAGAGGCTGTTGCAATAGTCCAGCCTACAGAGAACAAGAGTACTGGAGACAGTGAGCTTCTGGATGACACCAGTGATTGTGCCAATTACACTGAGAGTCTGTGAGAAAAGCTATCCATTGCGATTACCCTATATGATGTACCCCCGCAGAGATGACAATCTCTTGGAGGAGATCCCCAAAGGAATATGAAGATGTGAGAAAAAGAGGCTGGTGACATCACAAGAAATGAGCGTGCCGCACTGGGAGGAATGGTCAAAGAAGAAGAGGCATAGACCTTATAGAACCTGATGACGAAGTAAATAATCGAGTAAACTTAAATGTGCGGAATGAAGATTGCACATGTGAAGAGCACTGCAAAAAATGCATTCTGTTTTATAACTGTACAGATACAGCAAGGCAAGTAGACTAAATAATCTTAAAGGCTAGCTATACGTATTGAATAGACTGCAGGCGGTTCTGCCATTATGTAGAATCTGGACATCAGTGTCACACATTTAGTAAGCTCAGACCCGTGAAGAAAGAAGGATCGGAAAGCTGTGTCGCAGAAAAAAAGCAGCTAAAGATCGAGGAAAGGCCTGAAATAGCTGCCTGGCCTGGTGTCAAGGATGGGCGTACAGACCTGAACTGCGATAAGAGTGTGCCCATTCTCCCTTTTATTCTCGGGAGCAATGATACTTTGCAAGGACAAGTTCAAAGACAATCTGAATGGCAGACGGCATGAGCGATGAAAGATGTTGGGCTAACTGGGTGGGGAGACATGATGAATTCCACCCACTGGCACCTGGGGTATCAGCTTACGTGCTGCTAGTGAGCCGAATGTTCCAGAAGGGTACAAGCGTGCCAATGAATAGTAGAGGGCCATATAACAAAGTTCCTTATAGTTTGATAGCCAGTGGTGTACCGTGTATCAAGTAAATGATGAAGATGACTTGCACTAGGGGTGGGCATAAATTGTTCACCTGACTGTAGAGACCCAATCACAACCCGATCCCTTAAAGAAAGTATACTTAGATTTTACTCTTAAGCCAATCACAACCCCTGTAGGTTTTTCTTGTTTGCCGTGTAGTATGACATCACGTATGACACATTTTTTATATATAAATATGTTTTTTATGCAAAACATTTGCGAGCTCGAGCGAACGTCCATTTATGTCTGCGGTAACTCCCTGTTTTAGACAATTGAAAATAAAACTGTTGGGGGAGACTTTTTGCCAACTTCCTGAGTCAGTCTTATTATTTGGTGGAAGAGTTATTCTGCATCCCATCCTGAGTATGAGGTGTTACTGATTCAAAGGGCACCGTAAGGGTTCAGTACTTTTGGGGTTGTTTGGATGCTTTTGATGGTAGTTGGATCATGGACAGTATAATGAGGTGGTCTCTCCATAGTATTTGTATTGGTGGCGCTGTTGAGACCAGTTTTGTATTGGTGAATATTGCATCAAGAGTGTTTCCTGCCGTGTGTGTCGCTCCTTTCACCATCTGTTATGGTTTCATGATCTCAAGCTGCTTAGTTGTTGATTTCTGTGAGTTTGCATTCTCTTCTTCTAACCATATGTTGAAGTCCCTGAGGATGATCAGGTGATCATGGTTGATGGCCAGGTTTGTGACGGGTTCTATGAAGGTGTCTGTGAAGGTTGCGTTGTAGGTCGGTGGTCTATAGATGAGTATGAATGAGACTTTTGTTTGTGGGTTCGATGTCAGGTGAAGGACAAGGTATTCCCAGTTGGGGATGTTTATCGGGTCTACTGTTTTTATGTTTAGGTGTTCTTTGTAGGCTACTGCAAGTACTTCTCTTTTTCCTCTTCTGTTTACCTGTATGCATTTCAAGTTGTCGGGTAGACAGTTGTGTAGAGTGACTTTGTAGCTGTCATCTAGCCAGGTTTCTGTGACAACTAGGATGTCAATTCCACCATCGTAGAGTAGATCGTAGATCTCTGTAGCGTGTTTGGACATTGATCTTGCGATGATTACATTGCAGTGTATTTGTTTCTTTATAGTGTCCTGTTTTCTTCTTACTTTCGTCTTTGTGTGTCTTGTTGGTGAGTTTCCTCATTATTCTCAGGATATGTTGTTAGGTCTGTTTCATCATTGAGTAGATCGGCTTGGTTTCGTATTGGATCCATGACTTCTCTGGCTAGTTGCCGTTGCTGTAGGTCCCCTTGGGTTTTGGTGATGTATGGAGTGAAGGAGTAATTTCCCATTTTTCCCCTTCTGCCTGTTCCTGCCCTTTTCCTGCACGGTCCTGGTATCCTGCTGGTGTGTCTAATATTTCTGGTGGTTGTATGATGCTCTGGCAAGTGGTCAGTAGCGAGGTATGGTGTTAGGTATAATGATTTGTGTCGTGTGTTTGAATTTGTTATTTTTTCTTTTGGTTTTATGAGTGAGTGCTCCATTGCTGTGTTTGTATTTGGTGGCATGGTATTCTGGTGTGGTTCCATTTAGTTTATCCTTTCTCCTAGTTTTGTCTTGCATTGTCCTGTTCTGTGGCATCGCATATTGCATTACCATTAATTCTTCAAGTTTTTTGGGAGTTTATGTTATTGTGTTTCGGCCTATAGGGGCCTTTGCCCACCTCCCACACTTTATCTGAGTTTTTGTTGAGCTTATTGTTTTTTTTGTTGTTTGTTTAGTTTTTAGGGTCCCCTTTCAGTAATGGTTTTCTTCAGGATTTCTGATGTATGTAGTTATTGTCGGGGGCGGGGGTGAGTGCGACTCAGTCGGGGTCCGTTGGCTTGAAGGATGGTTTAGGTGAAAGGTCCTAATGGGGCAGTGTTGGGAGTTGGTTCCTGAATGCACGCTTTGGTGGCCTTAGACGTTGGGCTCTCTGCAAAGTCTGCCCTCCTCGTACTATTAGTCCATTGGCAGCTTATAGCTACCTTTCTACTTTTCTGCTAGATTCCCCCAAGAAACCCCTTGGTTCAAAGCGCAGCGGTGGTGGTGTAGTACCTAAACTAGGGGTCCAGTACTAGAGGGAGACCTAGTTCTGGATCATTTTGACTTGGAGCACAGCTGAAATGCAATAGAGAGCCCGGAACCGAAAATACAGAAGTGGTGGGGGAGCACCTAGAAATGTAACACTGTGCTAGAGGGGAGACACCTGGAATTGGAGAAGCACCTAGAAGTAGAGCAAAGCAGCTAAGGGGTGAACACCTAGATTTGAAGCACAGGAGCAGTATGGGAACCCCTAGAACTGGGACACAGTGCTCGGGAGGGAACAGCTAGAATTGGAGGAAAGCAGAAGTGGGACAAAACCACCTAGAACTGGAAGACAGCTGTTGTAAAGAAACACTTTGAGCTGAAATACAGCGCTGGAGGGGACAACACCTAGAATGTTAAGAAAAACAATAACTGGAGAGACATTTAGAAGTGGAATAAAGTGGCTAAGGGAAGAACACCTAGATTTGAAGCCGAGGAGCAGAATGGAGACCCCTCGAGCTGGCACAAAGTGCTGGGGGAAGAATGCCTACGTTTGAGGTACCGCAGTAACTAGAAAAAACCTAGGTTTGAGGCACCTGTCAAGTGGGCAAACGCCTATATTAGAGACAGAGCAGCGAGTAAAAAACACTTTGGTGTGACACACCTAGCAAGTGGGAAGAAACTTCTACATTTGAGACAGAGCAGCAGGGGGGCTGTGGGAGGTACGCATATACATTTGCTCCTGAGGTATTTAGGGTGCTGTACAGGCCAGCTAGCTGGCTGGAGGGGAGCAGCTCTTTCCTGGGTATAAAAGGGGCTGGTAAGGCTCGGGAGCATGTGGCAGTTGGTGGCATTAGTTGAGTTCACACTGCTGTTTGCTCCAGCTTCTTCCGTGGTTGGTGGCGGGGGCCCTGGGTGGGAGTTGACAGTACGGTGCCAGGTGGGTAGGAGGAAGAAGTAGGTTGGGGGGAGATAATAAAATATATATTTTTTAAAGCAAACAGGATTAAATATAGTAAGCAGGGCGGGGAAGACGGGTTTGGGGCGAGCTCTCCTGACAGTGCAGGTCCGGGTTGTGGTGGTGGTCCTGGTCTTTTGGGACTTTTGTGTGGTTCGAGTGCTCTTCTGCTCTGCTTACCAAGTCCAGACTGTCAGGACGGCATCACGCTGCAGGTTGGGTGCTAGTTTGTTGCACGTTGGGCACTGTTGGGGCAGCAGCCTGGGCGTCTCTGTGCTCTGGAGGGCAGGGAGGGTGGCTGTCCTTGTGGGGCAGGAGTTTGGTGTGCGTGGGGCAGGGTGAAATAAAGTGATAGACCTGCAATAAACGGTGGCATCTTGTTATTGTGGGTCTGCAAGTTCTCATTGGTGGGTTGCGGGGGGTGTAGGTTGGTGGGGGGTGCAGGTGGTAGCTGGGGGAGGGTGGTACGGAGAGGGGAGACATTAAAAATAATTACATAATTCATAATTGACTGGATAAGCATATAAGAGATAGTATAGCAGGGCCGGTGCAGGTGTGTTGGGGCTCCCCGCAGGGGTAGTCTCCTCGGTTACATTACTGGGGAGGGCTTGGAGGTTCTGGGGTCATGTTGCAAAGTGTTGTGGATGCTCAGGCCTTGCGGGAGGCGCTGAGAATAAGGGTCTTCAAAGCACAGCTAGAGGCAGTGATGCAGGAAGAGGTCACAGGGGAGAGGGCCCAATGAGGGAATCCCCAGCACATAGCGGCTTTGGACAGGACCCTCTCAGTGGTGGTGGCTTGTAGCCTATCGGCAGGGAGAAGGGAGGATAGAGGAAAGGGGTTCAGGAGGAGCAGAGTGGACATGCTGAGGAGGGCCGTGAGCAGTGGGAAGTGGAAGAAAAAGGGGTTTGTGTGGGGCTGGGACTCATGGTGGTGGGGGTATGTGAGTGTGGGCATGGGGGCCGAGTTGGGCGTGGGGCAAAGAAGTGGGGATGATAGGGGGTGGAGGGGGATGGGGCATCAGTCAAGAGGGGGCATGGTAGTAAATACCTGCATAGGAGTGCAGGGGGGAGGAGGAGGACACTCGCCTCGGTAGATGGTAGTGACAGGGGAAGGCATGGCATGGCCTCCCCGATCAGTGGTGAGGAGGAGGCAGAGGATTTCAGGGCAGTGTGATGGCAGGGGCCCAGGTGAGGACAAAGGGAGATGTATAAACTCAGTAGAGATACAGACAGATAAGGTACCAGAGTCAGTGGGGCAGGCGGTGGTGGAAGTTAATACCCTAGGTGTGGGGGAGAGCACAGAGAAGGTGGAGAAGCTACCCTATATGGGTATTACAAAGCCTTTGGGGGCACATTTGATGGCTGCTAAAAAGGAGAACATTTGGGCTGGGGAGTTTTTAGATGTGTTCAAGCTGTTCAATAGGGAAGTGAGAGCTGAAGAGGGGACAAAAGAAGAGGAGCGGGAGCTGGCAGCGAGGCTGAGGTTGCCTGTTAAGATTGAAAATTGGATGTTGGCATTTTTAATATATGCTAGCGTCTACTGTGAGAAGGACCCCGAGAGGTGCGTAGCATTGTCTAAGTACATGGATGTTATTAGGAAAGCATTTGAACGTTTCAGAGAATTTGCCTCAGTGAGGTTCGATGAGGAGTTCAGGGCAAGAATGAGGGAGGACCAGATGGCAGTGTGGGGAGATTGATGTGGACCTGTGGTTGCAGTGGATGGTGCCCACACACCCATTGCTCACGCTTCACACAGCGAGTGCTTTACCTGTGCATTATAGGCCCCCTTTCTTAGTCACCCTACCCTGGATGGGGTGGAGGCAGGAGGCAGATGACAGCCATCAGCAGCCTGCTGGGACTTTAATAAGGAAGGGTGCTCTAGGGCAGTGTGGAGATTCAAAGATGAGTGCAGTAGGTGTGCAGGATGGCACCCTGTCACACAATGTTTTGCGGCAGGAGAGAAAGGGAGGGGCCGGGGTGTTGGGTGAGGGGTTGTGGGTAAAGGGTTATACTCCAGTTAAGATAGACATGCTGGGGGAATGGCTGTATTCTTACCCAAATAGGGAGGGAGCCAGGATTTAGGGGGTGGGTTTTCAAGAGGGTTTTAGGTTGGGGTACCAGGGTCCTAGGGTTCGGCGATGGGCAGAAAACCTGAAGTCGGCACATGAGAGATCAGATGTGGTAAGGGTGAAGCTGCAGAAGGAGGTGGCCGGAGGAAGGGTGGTTGGAATTTTTGCAGATTTGCTGAGTGATCTGGTAGTGGCCCTCCTTAGGGGTTGTACCTAACAATGTGGCCGGTGAGTTTAGGTTGATTCACCATTTATCGTGGCTAGAGGGCATGTCTGTGAATGATTTCATTGCCCCTGAGGAATGCTGGGTGTCATACGTGAGCATGGATCTGGTGGTGGGACTTGTCAGGCAAAAGGGGTGTGGTGCCTTTATGGCCAAGTGTGACATTAAGTTGGCTTTTCGGTTGCTGCCGATGCATCCAGAGATTTTCTGGTTGTTGGGGATGCAGTTTGAGGATCAGAGTTACGTGGACAAAGCATTACCTATGGGCTGTGCACTGTAGTGTGCATTATTCGAACATTTTAGCTCCTTTCTGCAGTGGGTCTTTACTTAAAGGTCAGGATTTGGGGGAGTGTTGCACTATCTGGATGGTCTCTTGGTCATCAGTGGAGCGGAAATGCTGGAAGTTTTCTAGATATTCAAGCATGAGCTGGGAGTACTTTTAGCGGGGGATAAAACGGAGGGGCCGGCGGTGGTTCTGACGTTTTTAGGTATTGAATTGGATTCAATGGTTATGACCTCACGCTTGCCGGACGACAAGGTGAGCAAACTGGTACAGTTGATGGAGAGAGTGGCAGCGGCACGTAAGATGATGCTGGCGGACATGCAGAGGCTGGTGAGGCATCTCAATTTTGCTTGTCGGGTTGTGGGCCCAGGCCGCACTTTCTGCAAGAATATTGCCCATTCTATGGAGGGGGCAAAGCCCCTGCATCACAAGTTGAGGGTGTCTGGGGCTATCAGGGAAGACTGCAGGGTATGTTTGAGATTTCTGGAGCAATTGGCATGTCTATGTGGTTGCAGGGCTGCCTTGTTGATTGTGAGGTGCAGGTTGTGTCTGATGCGTCGGGTGCTGGAGGTTTTGGCGTGTACTGGAGGGGCAGGTGGTGCGCTGAGAGGTGGCCTGAGCAATGGAGTAGAGGGGGAAGGAGCATAGCTTTCTTGGAATATTTCCTGTTACCAGTGGCATTGGAATTATGGGGCAGAGAGTTGTGGAATAACAAGGTGAAATTAAATGTGGACAATGAGGCTGTGATTAACATTGTGAAAAGGCAATCTGCCAGGGATCAGAGGGTGTTCAGGCTCTTGAGGGAATTTGTGTTGAGGTGCCTGAAATGGAATGTGGTGTTTAGGGCTGTGCAGGTACCAATGAAGGGTAACAGCATCGCTGATGCGTTGGCTCGTTTTCAGTGGCAGAGATTCCATCGGTTGGCCCCCGGAAGTGGAGGTGGAAGGGCACTAGATCTCGGAGGGGTTGTGGCGGTTAGGAGATTGAGAGCGCTGCATTATGTGGAGGTTTTGGCGTGTACTGCACATTGTGGGCAAGATACAGGAGAGCATGGTTGGAGTTTTTGAGAGCAGAAGCGCAGAGTTGGAAAGGGAGAGAAGGAGGGAGGAAGAGATAAACTTTATACTGGGTTGTGTGGGGGAAGGATGGTCCAGGGCAACAATCTTGGGAGAATACCTCAGTGGCAACATGCTCGCCTTGGAAGCAAGACGACACAGAGTAACAACACAGGTTCGATCCCCGGGTCCGCGCTTAGAAACTTGGTTATTATATAAATAACCTATCATATCATATAATAGAGGGAAAGCTAGCAGGCATCATGTTTTATGGTAAATGGTTGTGGGGCTTTCAGCCTGACAGCGGGGTGGTAATACCCCCCACTTTTTTGCAAGGCTGGGCAAGGGAAAGGGGGAAGGTAAAGGACAGCAGGAGGCCGGTGTCAGCAGGGCTATTGAGCAGGTTGTGCAATGATCTTCGGGGTATATGCTCATCTCCATGGGAAACAGACATGTTTACAGCATGTTTCATGTGGGTTTCTTTGGGGTATTTCGGGTATCAGAGGTGGTGTCGGAGGTGGTTCTAAAGGTGGGGGTGGTGGAGGCATAATGTGGAGGATGTCTGTCCATCTGAAGGCAGCGTGGATATCAACATTTGAAAATCAAAGACAGATCAGTTGGGGACAGGGTTTTGGATACATTTGTACAGGGGAAGCAGGGAGTTGTGTCCAGTGAGAGCCTGTTTAGTATGGTTGAAGAGATGTATGGGGAGGGGAGGTTTGGTTTTTCAGCATGAGAATGGAGACAGGGTGATGGCTGCACAGGTTTGGGGGTAATAAGGAGTCCTCTTCTAGCTTTGGCGAGTAGGCTGAGGAGTTCTGGAAACATTCTTTTAGGATGGGTGCAGAGTTGGAAGGGAGCAGGTTAGGTCTGTCCAAGGAAGGGATTACGAGTTTAGGGGGCTGGAGATCAGCAAAGTATAAAGGGTACATCAGAGATCCGGGTGAGGGGAACTCATAGGGAGTGGGGGGTTGGGCAGAGACTTTCTGATGGGAAGCTAATTGTCTTTTTATTTTTCATATACAGCTCGATGGAGTGGTGAGGTGCCTCAGATATGCATATGTGGCTACTCCATAGTAGAATGGGTGGGGAAAGCTGCGGTAAAAAGGATTTTTGGCACCCAGTTGGGGTGTAGCTATGAGTTGGCTTTGTTGTGATGGTTTGGGGAGGGTGGGACTGAGGCGGGGCCAGCTGCTGCCAATGCTGGTGGGTATTAGGGAACTCCATCTGGTGCCGGCAGTGCTGGTGTTATATGCCAGGGAGAACGGTTTGGTTAAGGAGGCAGGTGCGGAACTGTTAAGGAAAATGAAGAGGGACCTCAGTTGATTGAGAGAGATTTGGTCTGTGGTTGTTTTGTTCTGGACTGAGTTGATGCCAAGGAGGATATGGAGGGAGCTGTCAAGGAGGGGGAGATGTGGCGGACGATGAAGAAAATTAACAGGGAGATATTGAAGTTGTGTAGGTTTTAGGGGGTGCAGACACTTGCGCATCCGGACATTAAGTATGAGAATTTCGATTTGTTCCGCGAGGGTGGCATTTTGGGGAATCAGTACTATTTGTTGAACTTGAGGTTAGCGTTGGAGTGCGTCATAAAGGGTTGGAGGTAAAAAGGAAGCGGTGGTGGGGCAGAAAGAACACCTCATGTTCTGGGGACATGGCCCTTTGGAGGATGGTTGGGGGAACCAAAAGGAGTAGTAGCACGGTAAAGGAGGGGGGTAGCGCTGTTTGCACAAACAGGCTAGCCAGGTGGCACAAAAAGGAAGAAGAGGTATGGAAGAAGGAGGGGCGTGGCCTCAGGGAGAAGATGAAGGAACAAAGGGGAATGAAGGGGGAGATCAATTGAGGTTCATTGGAGGGAAGTAAGGGGCAGGAATTGATTAATTGTTAAATTAATGAATTGCTGATTGTTATTGATCTGTAGTCTGTAAGGCCAAGGAGCCAGGTTAGCATTTTATCTGTAAGCTGTGGCCTGTCACATTAAAGTGACCTTTTCCACTACATGCGAGTCTGGGGTTTTTGTGCAGTTTAGCGCAAAGTAAAAAACACTGGCAAGTGGGAACAATGAAATTTGAGACAGAGCAGCAGGTAAAAAACACTTAGGTACAATATACTTCTTTTAGTCAAGAAGTGGATTACTGAAAATAATGCAGTCATCTGTAACATGCGCTCCTCGAACATTAGGTGTAGTAAATATAGCAGGATAGTGTATTTGTGTGTTTTGGAGGTGTGGGGTTAGTTTGATTGAGACCAGACTACAAAAACGAGTAGTTGATGTAGAAGAGTTACATGTAATGGGAAATGGGACGGTAGTATACATCACCTCCTTGCTCGTCATCCATGTCACAGTATTTTCTTACTTTAGCTTATTCTTCAGGGAAGTAAGGAATGCGACAAATAAGACCTGGACTGAGAGTAATGAAGATTACCTCTAAATAATAGGGCTCCTCATCTGTCTTTCTCGTCTCAGTCCTAACTTACTTGAGAGGCCAGCTCCAGTAAGTAAGAACTATGTCTAGGAGGACCTGTACTAGGTAGTGAAGAAGATTACTGGTAAGTAATCAGGCGTTTATCGCCTTACAGAAGATCCTACCTCAGAGTAATCAAGATTACCGGTAAGTAATTGGACCATTTTCTTTCATTTTTTTAAACATTTCCATTTCCCATGTTTACAATTTGATGCGCAGGGAGATAAACTGTATTGCCTTAGAATCACACAATTCATTGGTGTCAAACATTTAGGAGTGATGCGATTCACTCTGCCATAACAGGAGTTCTTTCCCTGTATGCAGCAGTGCATCTAAAATTCACATGTCAATCTCTGAGACATGACATTTTTACCAAAAGCACTTGCCATACAGTACCTCAGACACACATGCACAGAGAGACTATAGGCGGGCCCTCCACCCCCAGTGGAGGGGCCACAGGGTAGGCAGGCGGGAGGGGCCAGGAATACTCGGGAGATGGGTGGCTGCAGGAATCAGCCACCAAGAACTGGCTGGGGTTGTACTGACATGCCCTCAGCCAGAACAATGGGGGGATCCACAGGGGCCTCAGCAACATTAGAAAGGGCCAGGGAGTGGGGAAAGAGCAGCAGCTCTTCCACTCCTCCACCGTGACCCTGCTGCGTCCACAAGGATCCCACAGATGTGACGATCACCTGCTCTGCCTGCTGCCACCAAGAAGTCTCTGCCTCGCTCCTATTCGGGTTTTTCCACCCTTGGTCTTTTCCTGCATCGGGCCGCTGTTTGCCGCTGAGGACGCGTGGATTGGAGGGGGCCTGCCTCTCTGCCCATTGGTTCTCTGGCAGATTGTTCGCTGTTCGCCGAGCGACGTTTCCAAGTAATCGTTGGCCTAGGGCTCGACGGACTTCCGATGAGCAGGTAAGGACGAGAGTAGGGGCTTGGGGGCTCCCTCGTAGTGTGGCGTGGCCTCCTTGGTGTGCAGTGTGGCTGGTGGGAAGTGCCTGAGGGCTGGGGGTATCTGTGAGCATGTGCAACATGTTGTTGGCTGGCGTGCGGCAAGTGGGGGATGTCGGGGCAGGCAGGAGAAAAAACAGAGGCACAACCGAAAAGAACAGGGAGCAGTTGGTTTCCCGTGCCTCTCGGGAGGAACAGAGCACTTGGCAGGCGCGGTGCGGCCAGCACAGGGAAGTGAGAGGAAGCTTTTTTTTGTGTATTATGATCGTGCAAGTACTGAACTGACAAACATTATTGGAATTGTGATTATTTGGTTAAAACTGTGACCGCAATTTAAAAGTGGGCATACATATGTTTTGGGGAATTTAAAGCAAATGAATTTATAGCAAAAGGCTGGTAACGTGTAACTAGGACAAAAGTGCTAATTAAAATAGAGCAAAACACGGGCAGCAGCCGGCAAGCATTTGCTGGGGATAAAGTTTGTAAGGGATTGCAGAATAGTAGGAACGGTGAGCAAAAATTGCTTTAAAATTGCTGTTCAGGGAGTGAAACAAGTGGTGACCATTGCAGGGCGAATTTGCAATGAATAAGAGGTGCTAGGGGAGGAATTAAAAAAAAGCAATAAGACAGATTGTGGGGAATGGAAAAAGAGGCACGATGGACCCAAGCAAAGTGGCAGCGTTATTTGCATTATTGCAGGATAAAGGAATTGATACTGTAATGGCAGAGCTGAGTGGAGTGTAGAGGAGGAGCCAAGTACCCCCACCTCAACCACCTCACCCGTATTGCCTATATGTTGGGAGCCCGAATGTGAAAATCGTGCAGTATCAGTGAAAATACCGATATCTAAGAGAATCCTGGAGGCAAGGTTCCCATTGAGAAAACCATACCTGCGTACAAGAAAATATGATGGCTGTTTGAATGAAATCCTGAAAGAAGCAGATCAAATGAATGGTCAAGACGAATGGTGACGTCACACAGAGCAGAGCTGACGTCCCTAGAAACGATGCAGGGACCAGAGAATGCAGATGTTGTATAAGGCATCAAGACAGTATCAAAGATAAGTGACATCTTTGTTAAGGATTCTAATCGGGCGTCCTCATAGACCAGACCAGGACTCTTGCCTTTAGGCTAGGATGCAGCGCACAGTTAAAACACTCTTACATTATTTTACTAATGATTCAGATTGAGATGCCACCCAACCTGGCTCACACCCCGTTTTACAAATACCCCGGGTCAGAATGGACCATGAACCAGACTGGTGGATAGTAATACAATATTTACTTATTTTGAAAATCCAAATGAAATCACACAATTTAATATTGGGCAGCAATCACCAATTGGGTGATAACACTGCAAAATGATAGAATACACTTAGTTTGACCTTCTAATATAACATACACAAAGCACAAATGAATGGGGGCAATTTTACTTTTTAGGTAGATAGCACCCCAGTTAAGATTTCCACCCTGTTTAACCAACTTTTAGGTGTATAGAAAGGAGTAGCAAGGAGCCAGGTATACTAGGCAGCGAACAGATGTCAAAACAGACCTTCGGTCACGAAATGGGAGGCAATTGCACAATAATAGCACTCGGAATTAGTAATATTTGTTTTACCTGTGTGGTTGAATAAATGAGGTAAATATGAGTATAGCACTATCACAGATGTAGGAACACTAGCAGACTACAAGCACTGTCCTAACAATGGGCACACAACTCAGAAAATCAACTTGAAAGTGAAAAACACAGTGCAGCCAAATCACACGCATATGAATTGCATTTGCTAATTTACACGGGTTTAAATGTCAAAACGGTTTGAAAAACATGTGAACGAGACAAAATCGGAATGCAGTTTTTATGCTGAATGACAGATGCACATCACAGGGATAATATGCAAGTTAAAGAGTGACTCTAATTTAATGACAGGATGAGATTCTCAATGGGAAAGGAAATTCAGTTTTAAAAATAAAAGCAGTTGACAGAGTACATCTGTTTAAAAGGGAAAGGAGTAGTTTTACAGAAACTATATTTTAGTGGCTAGAAAAGAGAGACGCCACCCGCGACACAGGTTACTTTGCAAGTGCAACCCCTTCATGCCGTGTGGCTCTTTATGGGGAAATTAATTAGTTTAATGAAAATGGTACTAGGGACTGACACAAGATAGAAATTAGTTGAGAGAATTGCACTAACACTTGGAGATCAAGGACAGGAGGCACAGAGAACTCTGACAGTTTTAAGGATTTCGGCTAAGGCAGTTATGGGATTTCTATGGGGTGGAACTTAATACAAGATACAGAGCAAGGGATGCAGTCTGTGGTTTTTGGGGAAGAAAAATACTTCCAACAGGCACTTTAATGGGGTATTTTGAACAGTGCACCGAGTTTCTGGATAGCAAGGCAATATCTGGTCACTGGTCACAGTGACAAGCTCTCCCAGAAGAAAACAGCTGGGCAAAGGTCTGGTCATGGCACAGCGTCACCTCAGCTGGATAGAGCAGATAGCAAGGCAAGCAGGCAGCACTGGATAAACCCATTGAGGGTTCAGCCACCTTTCCCCTTTCTCCCTGAATCTCTTGGGATTTTTAGTGGGGTTTTTATGGATCAATGGTCCTGCCTGTATAGGGTCAGCTATGCTCTGGCCTGGCAGTGGAGTCTGGAATTTTGCTGAGTGAAGATGGAATATCTGGATGCACAGGAGCTGGGAAATTCAGGAGAGTCTCCTTTGTCGCTGTGAGACTCTATTCTTTGGCTGGACATGCCTCTAACAACTGGATAGGTCAGCCTATGTATGTCGCCTCCTCCCTAGAAGCAGATTGGACTGAAGGAGTGGGCTCCGTTTTATGGGGTGTGTTTTTATGAGGTACAAAGCCATCCCACAGTCACGTTTGCCAAAATTTGTTATGAGCCAAAATGCACCTTTTTACAGTTGTGGCACTTTTGAAAATTCCATAGGCAGATTACATATTTCACATAGAGCATGGCATTCCAACTCCCAAGTTTATACAGTATTATTTAGCCCTTCTAATACTCTTTCACAATTTTTGGTGAGAAATATTTCACTTAAAATTCTACAATTTTATATATGTGTACCTATTATCAAAGAGCATGTTTGCATTAAATTTCAAAGTTGCACCAAGTATACTTTTACCACGATTTACCGATTTACATTTTTCTGTTTTTTGCATCTCCTACATGCTAGGGAAAGTCACAATATCTTGTTTTAATGCCACAAAAATGACACTTAAACTGTTAAACTTTTGCATTCCTGTGTTTCCCGGTTGCAGAAATAAATGTCCTAAAGTTTATTAAGTCAGAACAGTCTTTTGCCCCAAATGGACAGCATTGTCTTCTAAATAAGGGCATTTTTTTCAACCAACAGCCAACTGTCATGCACTAGCCCTGTGTGCCATGGATTTGTCTTCGAAGCTCCCCAGTTGAAGTTGAGGGGAGGTGCTGCTTTAAAAGTCACACTTACGTGTCCCAGAAATCTATTGTACCCAGCTGGAGCACTGCCACAGAGTCTGATGAGGGCGTGAAATGCTTCACCCCTGCCTATTCATATTCCCCAGATGGGCCAGTTGCACCATGGTCCGACAGCAGGGACAGTCCTTTCAGTGAGGACAAAAAAGGAACATGGTGGGCTTTTAACAATAGAGGTCCAAACTACTCCTCACTGATGATGCCCAACTAGACTGAAACATGTCTGGGGATACTTGTGGTTTTGTGCAGAAGGGATGTGACCTGGCAGTTCGGGCTGGACTGCCCCTTTTGTGGTGGGACCAAGCCTGCTTTGCATATGGTCTTCCCCCTTCTGTAATTGCATGGTAGGTGAAAAATGATTGTGTGAAGGGTTGCCAAGAGCAATGCGAGAGGTTCAGATTAATTCTAAACCTTCTAGCTATCACCTCTTTGTTTTTGCTTAGGGCGTTTAACTCTACGTCATGTACCCGGGCAATATGTAGGTTGAAACATGCATGCTCCTTCTACGTGTTGCCAGGGCAAATCGAGCAGAGGTGCAACTAGAGAGTAAAAGAGAGAGTACAAAAAGAATGAATAATGACCCATCTCACCAGCCCATATTGCCCTCACCAATCAAGGTGGACGTACTCTGTGGGTAAAACAGATGCACAGTTATTAGCAAAAGGCTTCTCTGAGAGTTTTTGGATTCCATTAAAGGGACTGGTACCACCAGAGGTGCCAAGCAACCAGTCATCAGTAACAGGCAACAATGCCGTAATGATTAAAAAAATTGCCAATGAAAAGAGAATAGGGGGACCTTTTGCACACCCCGCATCCCTTCATTTGTTTGCTCCCCTGTGGGCATTGTGCCCAAAAAAAGTGGGAAGGCACATTCAGAATGATTTGTAATTTGTAATTTTCAAAAGGGGCATCTGTGAACGATGCAATCAGTGAGGACATGTGATCAGTAAGGTAAGCATACTTTGACAACGCTCTGGGACAGCTTAGATAGAGGGACAAGGGGACACTGTTAGCAAGGGCAGATATCGAATCAGCATTTAGGCTATTACCGGTCCACCCAGTTGACTATCAACTACTGGTTTCCAGGTAGGAGGAAGGTTTTACTTCGACAAATGCATGCCTATTGGGTGTTCCATTTTGTGCAGCTACTTCTAGGCATTTAGCTGATTCCTAGAATGGGTCACAAAGGGCAATTGAAGGGGGCAAGTGTGGTGCACCACCTGGATTACTTCCTCTTCTTCGGTACTGCTCGATCCAGACAATGTGCAAAGCACATTGGGGGCATTTCAGAAAATAACAAAGGATTTGGGGGGTGCCATTGGCAGAAGAAAGAACAGTGGGCCCGGTGACCACTATCGCATTCTTGGGGATCGAAATTGACTCTGTGCAAGGGATGTGTTGCCTCCCTGCTGGGAAGGTAACAGAAGTTCAGGAAACAGTGTACATATGCTTAAAGCCCAAAAAAGTCAGTTTTGGCGCAGCTGCAGCCAACTCAACTTTGTGCTGAGGATTATCCTGATGGGACACCCATTCTCTCGCGCCATAGCTGGGGCTATGTTCGGTCTCACAGAGAAGCATCACCATACTAGACTGTTGGCTTCTGTTAAAGGGGATCTCAGGGTTTGGGACAATTTGCTGTCAGATTTCAATGGACTCCATTGTTGGCCAGAAAAAGCACGCCTGAATGAGATTGGGCTATGCACAGATGTCACGGGGAGTGCAGGGTTTGGGGCCAACTGGGAAAATAAGTGGTGCGGAGAAAGGTGGCCAAAGAATGGCCAGGCACGGGTCTTACTAGGAAAACCACATTTTTGGAATTATTACCTATTCTGGTAGCCGTGGCAATATGGGTTGAAGGCATGCGGGGGAAGCACTTGGTGTTTTGGTCAGACAGCATGTCATTAGTAATGGCGATAAACAATCAAAGGGCATCATGCCTCATGGTACTCAGACTGTTGAAACATATGGTGATAGTGTGTATAAGGAAAGGGGTGCATTTTCAATCCAAGCACGTCCTGGGGTTCTCAATAATGCTGTCAACGCATTATCTTGTTTTAAGATGTAGGAATACCACGGATGGTTGCCATGGGCAGAAATAACGACAACCCCATTCCCTGACACACTCTGGAGATTTGATGCCCCAGTTTAGCACCCTTGATCGCTGGCTCACTGTCAAAAAAGACCAAGACAGTTTATAAGAAAGCATTTCAAGAATATTGGGAATTCTGTCGGGATATGGGGAAAGGGGAATTACTCCACACAACACCTTGATTGCTTTTCTCTGGCACCTATATGACACAGGGGTTTCAGCGGGGATGCAAATGAGAAGGTGGCAGCCATGAGGTTCGTGGCAGGATTACACAGGGTAGTAAGCCCCACCTACGACCTAACAGTGAAGAAGGCCTTGGACGGATGGCAAAGGATTGAGGTCAGGCAAGCGTACGCAAGGCTTCCCCTGGACCCTCAGAAACTGGAAAGAATTGTGCTATCTGTAGTGGGGTTATGCAGGGATTCTTATGAGGGGGGCATTCTTCAGGGCCGTGTTCATCACAGCTTTCTTTGGGGCATTCAGACTGGGGGAAGTAGTGGGGGCAGCCAAGACAGACACGCTGGGGGGGGCCTAACTTTCTCTGACATCCGCTTTCTGGGACAGCACGGGGTGCAAATATATGTACAAAAATCAAAGACGGATCAGGAGGAAAGAGGGGCCAAAGTGGACCTTGCCAGTAATGGGAACAGAATTATTTGTCTGGTGTGGCTGCCCAGGGGGATTTTATCACACTCAGAGAGGATGCGGAGGGGGAGCAATATTCAGACACCAAGATGGATCTGGTGCCTCAAAATTTTAGTTTGTGGTGATTTTTCAGAGCTCTACTATGGCGGCAGGGTTGGGGGGCCTAGGAATTGCCCCTCATTCATTCCGAATAGGAGCAGCCACAACTGCGGCAAGGCACGGGCTGCAAGAAGGTGAAATCATTAATGTAGGGAGATGGAGGTCTGGGGCCTACAAGGGGTACAGAAGGCCGCACTTAGCCTGCTAGGGGCAGGAGGAGTGTAGTAGCAAGGAAAAGGAAGTGGGGTGTGTAGAAGAAAGACCTATGATGTTGAAGGAAGGATTATTTGTCTGATTTTACCGTGCATAACGTGTCCTTCTCTTCTGTTATCCATAGAGGATGCCACAGCTGCTTGTGGTATGGGTGACTGGTCACTCCTTCATAAGGCGGATGGAAAAGAGAGTGAGGGATTGGCATAAGGTGCGTGAGCACATAGAGGCGGCATTACACTGGATCGGATATCGGGACATGAGGATATGCCTAGTGCGCAGCATTATGACAACGCACAGGGCGAGAGATCACCTGCCCAAGCCGGATTTTGTGATCCTGCACATAGGGAGGGATTGATCTGGTGCCCATGGGGTGGAAAGAACTTCGAGTAGCACTTGTCTCCCTGTTGGATGGTGGGGCAATTTTTGCCCACGGCCAGTGATCGCCTGGTCGCCATCATCCTGAGGACAAGGGGTGGGGAGATTAGGGCCGGCAAGTCCTCTGAACATTTCAGCAAGGAAACTAAACAATGAATTGGCCAGATTAGCAGGAGGCCGACTGTGGATAGTGGCCCACGCATTGGTGAGAGGGACAGAGAACCTACATCACAAAGGAGTACATTTGTCAGACAAAGGAACAGACTTGCTCTTTGAGATATTTTGGCTGTGATACGCAAAGCACAAGAGAGGGGCAATACCTCTGACTAGTTGGTCGAAGGTCCTTCGGCATGTGGGGGTGGACCATGTGGTCAGTGATTTGCCCCATCTGGTGGGGACCCTGAGGCCAGTTACGTGCAGTGGTGAGGGCACGGTCTGCCTCCCAGTGGAATGGCTTCGACCCGGCAGGGAGGTCCGATGAGGAGGGTGACGGATAAGTGGGGGATGGGGCCAGGAGTTGGAAGGTGTCGAACAACGGAAAAGAGAAGGGTGCCTCCTGGGATCACCGCCCAACATACGGTATGGCGGGGAGGTCCGCGACAGCGTAGGGGAGACCTCACCGCTGTACAAAACGCCCATCAGGCGGAGGGAGCGGTTTCCATCTGGACCGCCTGTCACAAGGAAGAATCAATATGTTTATATGAGTTTAAGATATACCTGTTATGATTATGGAATTTGGTGTTATTTAGGGTTACGGTTATACCTGGATGTGTTGATCTTATTTAGTAATGTTAAAGAATTAAACGTGGCCATTTATTGCCAAAGAGAAGGTGTCTGTGTTGTTTCTGCAGTTTGACTGGCACTACCTCCCTGCTGAGCCCACTGCCCCCATAGGCAAGGCATTATCCACTAAGCGGTATCCTTCCCAAACCATGTATAATGAGAAGCTGGCACCCTCATGCTTCTGGTGGCGTACACTAGTATCCCATCTCTCTTAGTGTGCTGTACGTACTTTTAATAATCTCCATAAAAGACAGATTTGCAATCCCCAGGCTCAAGCTGACAGTGTAAATAAAATCACAGAAATCCACAGGGAAAGAGAAATGAAAATGACAAGGATTAAAATGTTGCCAAACCTCTTTCTTTTTAAAATTCTGCCCGCCTTCCCATTGGACCTCGACCCTGTGTGTGTGTGAGTGCGTGTGCACGGCTTAAGAGCAGGCGGTATGCTTTCACTTGTATGCCTCTCCACAGCAGGCTTACCGCATTTAGTGAAAGTCTGCAAAGAATGTGCGCCGGGTGGGGAGTTAATACCATAATCCCCTCTCGTTGGGGTCAAACGCTGAATAGGGCAGAAGAATCAGGAAATAGGTTACGTACAATGCCAGAAAAAAAATGCATCAGCAATGCTGTTCTGTCGACAGCGGCATTCACCAGCGAATAGCAATGAGGTAATAGTGTGCACATCATGAGATGTGCACTTGCCGGGTGCGCATGCTCAAATCAAGATTTAGGTGGCCTGCCGAGGCCCTGAACATTTCCTGCGTCTGACTAAACAGACGACAAAGACGTGCGCACATCACCCGGCGCACGTTCAGCGAGGACTCGGACGTGCGTACATCATCACCCGGCGCACGTTCAGCGAGGAGTCAGACGTGCGTACATCACCCGGCGCACGTTCAGAGAGGAGACAAAAACACAAATCGGCCTTTAAATTTCAATTATTCAGGGTAGTTAAATTGCGAAGCAACTTCTCTTTCGTTTGTGACTGTGTATTTTATTATTTTTTTTTCGAAATCTAAAAGCTACAATATATTCTCCTCAAGTCTTATTACTTAAGAAACCTGAAATTACGCGGCGGGAAAATAGAGGAAGAATGGACTATATTAGCACGAAGAAAAAAATATCGAATTTAGTTTCGTTGCAATAAAAACACCTATCAGCTGGGTGATTTGTGGAGAGCTGATTTATCTGCAGATGGTACAAATGGTGCTAACGGTACAGGCAGAGAAGGCCTCGCCTTATGCCTAGCATTCCTCCAAAGGTTTCAGACTTTTAAAAATTAAAATCGATTCTCTGCTTTGTCGATATGAAAATCACAGAACTTCAAGACAGTCCATTGACACCTACTACACGTGGCAAAATCTGACGCACAATCATTAATATCTCCACTGCAGGTTTTTGCTCCCTGCTGGTGCTGGCAGTAAAGAGGCAAACTGTTGCTTATGTGTCAAGACGTGAGGCCCAAGAACACCGAAACATGTTTGGGGATGCTTGCGGTCTCCTGCAGAAGGGATGTGACCTAGCAATTTGGGCTGCACTGCCCCTTTTGCGGTGGGACAAAGCCTGATTTGCATTTGTCTCCAGAGGATAGCTCAGCAGCAAGCAACGTGCTCGCCTTGAAAGCAAGACATCACAGAGCACCACAGGTTCGATCCCCGTGTCCATGCTTAGAAACCTCGGTATTAAGCGCGTTATAAAGAACCCATCCTATCACATCATATGGTCTTTCCCCTTCTGTAATGGCTTGGCAGGCGAAGAACGATGGTTTGGAGGGGTGCCGAGAGCAATCGCATAGGTTAAGATTCATTCTAAACCTTCCAGCCATCACCTCTTGTGTTTTGCTCAAGATAAAGTGTGTCATACTGCAGTACGACTTCCTAAAATAGGTTGAGGTGTGCAGATGTCTGTGTACCAGGCATAGACACTGCCAGGCATAGACAGAGAAGGGATGACCGATGGCTCAATGGCCCTGCTCATACACAAAGCATGCAGTGATACGCACTTAGGGTAGGGCCTGAGGACATGCGCTGAGCACAAGACTCTTTCAAGCCGTCCCTCAGGACATGCCTGTGTCTCTACTCTCTGGATACGCAAATGGGGGATGGCTTGTGGCCGTGGTCATGGCACAGCACTCTTGCCTGCATCACTCAAAGGCCCTGTGGGTACTGTTCACATGGTGTGGCCGGGGTCATGCCTGATGCAATGACATAGCAGGAGCAACCATAAGGCAATGCCCAGGATTATGCCTCTGGGAATTGTGCAGGAGGTGCAGCCCAGGCTTAGTGCCTTTGCCTGCAGAGCCAGAACCCACAGGGACTAACCTGTACTCATGCCCAGGGGAGCTGTGCATACAGCATGGCTTGCGGCTAGGAACAGTGGCTCATGCACAGTGATTGTGCATGCAGTACCCGCAGGCCAGGTCATGAAGTCATGCCATTTCGGTCCTAGGTATGAGGTAACGCATGAAACCAAAGTGCACTGTGCCAATATCTTGGTACTCACACTGGTTTTCTGAATTATCACCATTTGCCACCTGCTCAGGCTATTTACTAGGTATTGCCATCATTTCTCAAACTTCTCATGCTTTTTGGCAGCTATTGTCATCATTTGCTCACATATTCACGCATTTACTAGGTACTTACAGTATTTGTGGGTTATTTTACAAGTGCCCTGGTATTACCATCACATTAGCCCTTACACTTACAACCCTAACCTTGTGTTATGATTTGCCTGATACACACACCACTTGTGAGGTATATCATAAGGTGGCCTAGTAGTTACACAGTTTACCTGGTATCTCGACACCTTTCCCCCTCGAGCTCTGCACCTGCCTTACCCCTTATGTTACACGCTGTCTGTGATATAAGCACACTCCCTGGAGATATCCGTGTGTCACGAGCGATTGCTGGGGTGGAGGCCATGCAAATAGTGTGCAGCAGAGGTAGTGAGGCGCCAGGCAGACCTACGGCTCATTGGCCCTGTTTCAACCTGCTCTTACTGTCAAACACAGTCATGTCCATGACCTGGGCCCTTGGGCAATGTCAGTGTAAAACAGAAGAGGTTAGGGGTGGGGAGGCCACTCTTCTGTTTGAGTCTGCTTGTGTGCAGTAGTGTGTGTGTGCATGTACACACCCTGCTTCACCCGCCCCACACACACATGGTCATAGCTCTCAACCATTTGTCTCGCAAAGGCGGGTGAAATCACCCGATTTTGTTTTTGGCGGGTGAGACGCCCATTTGAATGAATGGGCATGCAGGAGGCTTGGCGGGTGAGTCAGCCCTTTGCAAGGCGGGTGACACCCGCCAAAAGCGGGTGAGTTGAGAGTTATGCATGGTTCAGAGTTCAGTAGAATACAGGCCTTTGCACATGCCCCTGCCCAAAAACAGATACAACACAGTTCTCATTGAGATGTGCTGCCTTTGGCGTGTTCCAGTCCAAGCTGTTGTTGAGGAGCCACAGCTAGTCACAAACTATCGCTAAATAACAGGGCAGCTTCTGCAGCTGATGCGTTCTATCGTTCTACTGCCTGCAGAAAGAACATATACGCACACCAATTTATATACATGGGTGAACAAGCTATTATGGCGAAGAGTATTAGATTTAACTAACACAATGCCAATCGAAGTGGTAAGACTTGAGCTTGGGTGAACCTCACTGTCAACTATTGATAAGAGTAGGAGAGCTAACCTTATATCATAATAATGTGCGTCGATGATAACTCGATACTATCTGTGCTTAAAAATATTGCTGCATTCCCTTAAAAAGTGTGCAGAAAAATGGGATTGGGCATCCAACCACGATCACGTGGGGAAACTAAAATTGTTAGTAACATTTTATAGGATGTATTTTCTGTTAAAAAAAAACCTCAGCAATATATTTAGCAGCTCCCGTCCCCAGCAGCTAGAAGATCTTATATGTTAATCTGGTTTAACAAACTGAATGTTTTGGCAGCTAGGGGGGCATGGACGGGGATACCGGAGGAAGAACATGTGTGCAGATTGTGTGGGGATACATCTAAACTGGAGTCGGCTAGACATGTATTAACTCGTTGTAACGCACTGACTAGTACTTACATATTATGAGAAGCATGTGGAGGAATTGAATAAGATGAGGGACAGGTCCTTCTGTCTTCAGTGCGTCTCAGGTCCTAGTCTCTCCTTGACACTAGCAGCTATTAGAGTGTGGAATGTAGCGGAGGGTATTTTTGCCTGTAACTCTAGTGTAAAGAACTAAACAAGAGAAAAGGGGGCCTCACCGTGTGAAATATTAACAATATAAGAGGGACCTTCAGCAGCTGTGATGATTACGTAGAGATATCATTGATTAATTGATTAATGTTTTTATCTCACCGATGGAAGTTATAGATGATTCTATAGTAAAAAGAATAGACCAGAATCATCGACTTGTGGTTGTAGGAGTGGATGTTATTTTTAAGTTTAGCGCTTGAATGGTGATTTGTTAAAGGGCCTTGTTAATGATTATAGTAGGTGCAATGTGGCTGTATGACATTAACTGTGGATGTGTTAATTTCTGTTCTTGATTTTATGATTGTATATTATTGTATTGTCTTGCTGTGAAAAGTTGTAAAATTGAAGCAGACTAAATAAAAAAAAGAAAAGAATATGTGCACACATAAGACCCCTGAATGCACACTCATGTACTCTTGCAGTGACATACTTACACCCACACAAATACAAGAAACTGAGGTGAGTGGCAGTGTGAGTAATGTAAGGGCGTGAATGAATGAGGTGAGTGACATCACATTTATCCTCACACACTCACTCATTTGAAAACGTGTGCTGGGTGAGGCATGAGTGAATGACAGGTTCATTCCGCCATCCTTGCAGGCACTTCCTCAAAAAATCTGGCTAAACTTCAATTGATCCAAAACAATGCCCTCCGGTTTGTCTGGGGCCTCAAGAATCAGACCACATCTCTCATATCAGACGTGATGCTCACTGGTTGCCAATCAAAGCACAAATTGATTTCAAGATCTTCTACATAACACACAGATGCATCCACAATACGATACCTTCCTTCCTCACCCAATGCATTTCCAAAACAACCAAACTCCCTTGCCCACAGTCCACTTAAAAGCACAGATCGATATGCTCAGAGACAATGGCCAAGCTGCCCTACTTCTCTTCGACCTCTCTGCAGCATTCGACCTGGTCGATCACTCTGTCCTATGCACACACCTCCACACTGCGGCCCACTTGTCGGCTGAGGCCATCACCTGGATTAGATCGTTCCTTAACGACAGGACCATGAGGGTCTTCTCACCCTTAGCGGCAGCAGACCCCATACCCATCACTTGTGGCGTACCTCAGGGATCCTGTGTTTCCCCCACACTGTACAATATATTTACCAAGCCCCTTTTTGATGATTTGGATCATCTCGGTATCACTGACACTAACTATGCAGATGATACCCAGATCCTCCTTCCGCTTTCTGGAGATTATGGAAAGGATTTGGCCTTGCTAAATAGAGTGTACATCATCATCCAGGCGCGGATGGCCACACATGGACTATACCTGAATGATGAGAAAACTGAACTCATTATCCTGGGCACGACTACCAGCTTAAAGAAACTGGGCCCTGCCTACTGCTCCTTCTCGATCGATGGTAACAACAATAAAGTGGCACAAGAGGTCAAAACTTTAGGCTTCTATCTGGATTCCAAATTCTCCTTCAACAGACAGGTGAGCTCCCTGGCATCCTCCACGGCATACACATGCAAATTGATCTGTGCAGTCAAACCATTTTTGTCCGACACTAGCTGCCTCACCCTCGCTAGAGCCCTTATACTATTCCGTCTGGAGTATTGCAACGCCTTCTACCTAGGATCTCCTAAAGCCACCACTAGTAAATTACAAACTCTTCAGAACAACGCTCTCAGAGCGGCGCTGGGCATATCCAGAAGAGAGCATACCACAGGACAGAGCTAACAGAACAACTGGCGTTCCATCAAAGATAAAATCATCCTAAAAAACCTGATCACTCACTCATGAATCCCTCAACAACGCGGCCCCGATTTATCTGATAGACAGATTTCACAGACAGGCCTCCTTGAGACCTACTAGAACAACCTACAAAGACTGCCTCTCTGTCCCGAAGTTCAAACGCTCTACAATAGGGGGCAATAGCTTCCCTGTGAAAGCTGCGAAATTGTGGAACTCCTTGCCGCCAACGATCAGAATGGACATGCCATACCATAACTTCCGTTCCAAGGTAGTTCTATGGCTGAATACGTAGGCCCAACACAATCAAATGCCAAGCATGTCCCACCTGCGCCTCCTGCACACATTGTAACCACGTGCGCCACCTGTAGATATGTATTCTCTCGTGTACCTCATGGTGGTTTGTATATATTTTGGTGTTGTAACTAAGTTTTGCAAATTCATGTAAAGGCTGCGCCCTGTTACCCTAGGATATGATCGCGCATTATAAATAATAAACAAACAAACAGTCCTCATCCACTCCGTCATTAGTCATCCCCAGACAGTGGCGTAACACAAGATCTGGGGGCCCCCCTGCGAGCCATGCTGGGGGAGGCCTCCCAACTCAGCAACAAATCACGGGTCGCGCCACACTCTGGGCCGACCTAGATTACTAAGCTTGCGCAATGCTCACTAACGTGCTGCTGAAGGGGTATGCCACACACTGCACTAGGAGAAAGATATAAATATGTGTTTTAATGCAATATACAGCAGACGTTCTGAGAAAAATTGGCTAAAAGGCCAGAGTGTTTGCTATTGTTTTGTAGGGTAACACCAATCCAATACATGCAAGTCACCAACAGTGCACATGAACATTAATGCTTTGCTAGTAAAAATGCCATGCCAAAATGAAACATGTCCAACTGGCTGCAAAATGTATACCAGTGTAGACACATAATAACATTACAAGCCAAATTAAGACATACCTAGACTGGTTGCACCAAAATGCCAGTCGAAGCAATAAGACTCATCAAGAAGAGAGCACACATTCAAGCCTGCGTCTCTGCAGCCTCTAACAACACAGCTAAACTCTTTAAAACCTGCAAGGAACTGGCCAATCTTGTTGCGGTTTCTATCTCTCCTGCTCCCTCAACAGGCCCTCTGTACGGCTTTGGCCACTCGCTTCTCTGCTAAAACTCAAGATATCCTGTCCACTATCTCCTCTTCCTCTCTCGGCCCCCTTTGGCAATCTCTCCCTCTCCTCCTCCTTTATCCTCTTTCCCTCTAACACCTGAAAAGGTTCCTGACAAGTCCCATCTATGGGAGTGTCGTCGAAACAGGTGCTCGCCTGTTCCTCCAGACCCATCTAGGACCACATTGAGAACTTTGATCCAGCCTTGGCCGATTTCTGTAGTCATTCTTTTGCCACTGGAACGTTTCCCTCTCCCAAACTCTTGGAAAATCTGGCCGACTGCCAGCTTACTCTCCACACTGAATCTGTTGGGTGTCTCCATGACCATAAGTCTGGCTTAAGAGCTGCCAGAGGCACGGAAACTGCTCTCCTGAACACCTGTGAAGATCTGATCTCTAATCTTGATTCCAGTATTCCTTCTGTCCCCATCCTCCTTGAACTTGCCTCTGCTTTTGACACTGTCAACCACGCCACCCTGATCAATCGACTCCGTGAGAACCTGGGTCACATCGGTCAGGCCCTGGAGTGGCTGACCTCCTTCCTCTTGGACCGACCCTCCCAGGTACAACTTGGTCCCTTTCACTCTGCCACCTCTCTATATCTGTGGCATTCCCCAGGGCTCTATCCTCTCACCCTGGTTTTTTCAATTCTACTTCGCCCCTTTCCCCACCTGATCTCTACCTTCTCTAACTTTTAGTGTTATGCAGTTGACACTCAGCCTTCATTCAGGCTCCCCTCAGCCTACTCTCCTCTCTCGCTCATTCCTGGTGTTATCTTCAACTCCACTCTCTCTTTCTCTCCTCACATCTCGGACGTCGCCAAGAAGTCCCACTACTAGCTGCACCTCCTCAAAGGGACTCTTCCCTTTCTCACTTTCCCCCAGAAGCTCACTGTCTCCAGAGCTCTGGTTCTCTCTAGGCTGGACTACTGCAACAGCCACTTTCTCAATCTGCCTTCCTCTACTCTCTGCCCTATGCAACTAATCCAGAACATGTGTGCAGATTGTGTGGGGATACATCTAAACTGGAGTCGGCTAGACATGTATTAACTCGTTGTAACGCACTGACTAGTACTTACATATTATGAGAAGCATGTGGAGGAATTGAATAAGATGAGGGACAGGTCCTTCTGTCTTCAGTGCGTCTCAGGTCCTAGTCTCTCCTTGACACTAGCAGCTATTAGAGTGTGGAATGTAGCGGAGGGTATTTTTGCCTGTAACTCTAGTGTAAAGAACTAAACAAGAGACAAAGGGGGCCTCACCGTGTGAAATATTAACAATATAAGAGGGACCTTCAGCAGCTGTGATGATTACGTAGAGATATCATTGATTAATTGATTAATGTTTTTATCTCACCGATGGAAGTTATAGATGATTCTATAGTAAAAAGAATAGACCAGAATCATCGACTTGTGGTTGTAGGAGTGGATGTTATTTTTAAGTTTAGCGCTTGAATGGTGATTTGTTAAAGGGCCTTGTTAATGATTATAGTAGGTGCAATGTGGCTGTATGACATTAACTGTGGATGTGTTAATTTCTGTTCTTGATTTTATGATTGTATATTATTGTATTGTCTTGCTGTGAAAAGTTGTAAAATTGAAGCACACTAAATAAAAAAAGAAAAGAATATGTGCACACATAAGACCCCTGAATGCACACTCATGTACTCTTGCAGTGACATACTTACACCCACACAAATACAAGAAACTGAGGTGAGTGGCAGTGTGAGTAATGTAAGGGCGTGAATGAATGAGGTGAGTGACATCACATTTATCCTCACACACTCACTCATTTGAAAACGTGTGCTGGGTGAGGCATGAGTGAATGACAGGTTCATTCCGCCATCCTTGCAGGCACTTCCTCAAAAAATCTGGCTAAACTTCAATTGATCCAAAACAATGCCCTCCGGTTTGTCTGGGGCCTCAAGAATCAGACCACATCTCTCATATCAGACGTGATGCTCACTGGTTGCCAATCAAAGCACAAATTGATTTCAAGATCTTCTACATAACACACAGATGCATCCACAATACGATACCTTCCTTCCTCACCCAATGCATTTCCAAAACAACCAAACTCCCTTGCCCACAGTCCACTTAAAAGCACAGATCGATATGCTCAGAGACAATGGCCAAGCTGCCCTACTTCTCTTCGACCTCTCTGCAGCATTCGACCTGGTCGATCACTATGTCCTATGCACACACCTCCACACTGCGGCCCACTTGTCGGCTGAGGCCATCACCTGGATTAGATTGTTCCTTAACGACAGGACCATGAGGGTCTTCTCACCCTTAGCGGCAGCAGACCCCATACCCATCACTTGTGGCGTACCTCAGGGATCCTGTGTTTCCCCCACACTGTACAATATATTTACCAAGCCCCTTTTTGATGATTTGGATCATCTCGGTATCACTGACACTAACTATGCAGATGATACCCAGATCCTCCTTCCGCTTTCTGGAGATTATGGAAAGGATTTGGCCTTGCTAAATAGAGTGTACATCATCATCCAGGCGTGGATGGCCACACATGGACTATACCTGAATGATGAGAAAACTGAACTCATTATCCTGGGCACGACTACCAGCTTAAAGAAACTGGGCCCTGCCTACTGCTCCTTCTCGATCGATGGTAACAACATTAAAGTGGCACAAGAGGTCAAAACTTTAGGCTTCTATCTGGATTCCAAATTCTCCTTCAACAGACAGGTGAGCTCCCTGGCATCCTCCACGGCATACACATGCAAATTGATCTGTGCAGTCAAACCATTTTTGTCCGACACTAGCTGCCTCACCCTCGCTAGAGCCCTTATACTATTCCGTCTGGAGTATTGCAACGCCTTCTACCTAGGATCTCCTAAAGCCACCTCTAGTAAATTACAAACTCTTCAGAACAACGCTCTCAGAGCGGCGCTGGGCATATCCAGAAGAGAGCATACCACAGGACAGAGCTAACAGAACAACTGGCGTTCCATCAAAGATAAAATCATCCTAAAAAACCTGATCACTCACTCATGAATCCCTCAACAACGCGGCCCCGATTTATCTGATAGACAGATTTCACAGACAGGCCTCCCTGAGACCTACTAGAACAACCTACAAAGACTGCCTCTCTGTCCCGAAGTTCAAACGCTCTACAATAGGGGGCAATAGCTTCCCTGTGAAAGCTGCGAAATTGTGGAACTCCTTGCCGCCAACGATCAGAATGGACATGCCATACCATAACTTCTGTTCCAAGGTAGTTCTATGGCTGAATACGTAGGCCCAACACAATCAAATGCCAAGCATGTCCCATCTGCGCCTCCTGCACACATTGTAACCACGTGCGCCACCTGTAGATATGTATTCTCTCGTGTACCTCATGGTGGTTTGTATATATTTTGGTGTTGTAACTAAGTTTTGCAAATTCATGTAAAGGCTGCGCCCTGTTACCCTAGGATATGATCGCGCATTATAAATAATAAACAAACAAACAGTCCTCATCCACTCCGTCATTAGTCATCCCCAGACAGTGGCGTAACACAAGATCTGGGGGCCCCCCTGCGAGCCATGCTGGGGGAGGCCTCCCAACTCAGCAACAAATCACGGGTCGCGCCACACTCTGGGCCGACCTAGATTACTAAGCTTGCGCAATGCTCACTAACGTGCTGCTGAAGGGGTATGCCACACACTGCACTAGGAGAAAGATATAAATATGTGTTTTAATGCAATATACAGCAGACGTTCTGAGAAAAATTGGCTAAAAGGCCAGAGTGTTTGCTATTGTTTTGTAGGGTAACACCAATCCAATACATGCAAGTCACCAACAGTGCACATGAACATTAATGCTTTGCTAGTAAAAATGCCATGCCAAAATGAAACATGTCCAACTGGCTGCAAAATGTATACCAGTGTAGACACATAATAACATTACAAGCCAAATTAAGACATACCTAGACTGGTTGCACCAAAATGCCAGTCGAAGCAATAAGACTCATCAAGAAGAGAGCACACATTCAAGCCTGCGTCTCTGCAGCCTCTAACAACACAGCTAAACTCTTTAAAACCTGCAAGGAACTGGCCAATCTTGTTGCGGTTTCTATCTCTCCTGCTCCCTCAACAGGCCCTCTGTACGGCTTTGGCCACTCGCTTCTCTGCTAAAACTCAAGATATCCTGTCCACTATCTCCTCTTCCTCTCTCGGCCCCCTTTGGCAATCTCTCCCTCTCCTCCTCCTTTATCCTCTTTCCCTCTAACACCTGAAAAGGTTCCTGACAAGTCCCATCTATGGGAGTGTCGTCGAAACAGGTGCTCGCCTGTTCCTCCAGACCCATCTAGGACCACATTGAGAACTTTGATCCAGCCTTGGCCGATTTCTGTAGTCATTCTTTTGCCACTGGAACGTTTCCCTCTCCCAAACTCTTGGAAAATCTGGCCGACTGCCAGCTTACTCTCCACACTGAATCTGTTGGGTGTCTCCATGACCATAAGTCTGGCTTAAGAGCTGCCAGAGGCACGGAAACTGCTCTCCTGAACACCTGTGAAGATCTGATCTCTAATCTTGATTCCAGTATTCCTTCTGTCCCCATCCTCCTTGAACTTGCCTCTGCTTTTGACACTGTCAACCACGCCACCCTGATCAATCGACTCCGTGAGAACCTGGGTCACATCGGTCAGGCCCTGGAGTGGCTGACCTCCTTCCTCTTGGACCGACCCTCCCAGGTACAACTTGGTCCCTTTCACTCTGCCACCTCTCTATATCTGTGGCATTCCCCAGGGCTCTATCCTCTCACCCTGGTTTTTCAATTCTACTTCGCCCCTTTCCCCACCTGATCTCTACCTTCTCTAACTTTTAGTGTTATGCAGTTGACACTCAGCCTTCATTCAGGCTCCCCTCAGCCTACTCTCCTCTCTCGCTCATTCCTGGTGTCATCTTCAACTCCACTCTCTCTTTCTCTCCTCACATCTCGGACGTCGCCAAGAAGTCCCACTACTAGCTGCACCTCCTCAAAGGGACTCTTCCCTTTCTCACTTTCCCCCAGAAGCTCACTGTCTCCAGAGCTCTGGTTCTCTCTAGGCTGGACTACTGCAACAGCCACTTTCTCAATCTGCCTTCCTCTACTCTCTGCCCTATGCAACTAATCCAGAACAGGACTGCAAGACTTATCCTTGGCCTCAAGCCCAAGGACCGTATCTCTCCAGCCATGAAATCTCTCCACTGGCTGCTAGTGGCTGCAACGATCAAGTTCAGGACCCTTTGTATTGTCCACAAGGCTTTCTGGGGCTGGGATTTGCATTACATCCAACATTCTCTTCCAAAATACCTTCCTTCTCGAGCCCTAAGGGTTATATGCTTCGCCAGGCAGAGAGTGAGGGGTAGATCCCTCTCCCCTGCAGGTGCTTCCCTCTGGAATAGCCTCCCTGCCCCTTCCAAACTTGAGCCGGACCACCTGAAGTTCCGGAAGCAGCTCAAAACCTCTTCTCTGCTTTCTTTCTCTCCCTCCCCATCTGACTTACCTGACCTACCTGCCTGCTGTACCAACTGGTTGCTTGGTTACCCAGAGTCTCACTGAGTCCAGGCTCTTTCTTGATCAGTCACCCTTGCACTGCCTCTGGGCCTACCACGCAGTTAAGGGCTGTAACTGTAACCCTACAGTCCCTTGTTCTTCTTGCACTACCCAGAGCCGCGCTGCCCTGGCTGCACTTACTCAGAGCATTGCTGCCCTATTTTCCCCTCCCCTCTCCCTTGCACGCCCCCTCCCTTTCCCGTTGCACTTCTTGTTCTCGCACTTGCACGATCTGAATGACACAAGGCTTAATGAGATCATTTGTCTTGTCCTCCCTCTATTTTCCTTTCCTTGTCTTGTCCTAAAAACACTTCTGTACAGGCGCGTTGTATATGACTTTCCATATCATATCATTTCATATCATATAATTTGATCACAGATGCCCAGAAAAATATACAGTGCCGCAGTAAGCAACGGCTAGACTGGCAGAACCCAAATGCCAGTCTAGCCAGGTAATTACATTTAGCAGGACTGCTTTATCAGAAATGCCCAGTTAAAAAAGTTTATACCAAACTGAGGAATGACTAGAATGGCTGCACCAAAATGCTACTAATACCACATATCATGCCTGCTTAGCATGGACATGGACGCCCATTATGATTTATTGCACAATCCCACCCCCCCACACTAAGTATGCACCCTTTCACCATACAGGCACACACACCCAGGCACCCACCCATACCTTTAAGTGTGCACCATTTCACCATATAGACACACACACCCAGGCACCCACCCATACATTTAAGTGTGCACCCTTTCAACATACAGGCACACCCAGGCAGCCACCCATACATTTAAGTGTGCATCCTTTCACCGTACATGCACACCCAGCCACCCATACATTTGTGTGCACCTTACCACCATACACTCACACAGGCAGCCACCTATACATTTAAGTGTACACCCTTTCACCATACACTCACACAGACAGTCACCTATACATTTAAGTGTGCATCTTTTCACCATGCAGGCACATGCAGGCAGCCACCCATACATTTAAGTGTGCATCCTTTCACTGTACATGCACACATGTATACCCAGCCACCCATACATTTGTGTGCACACTTTCACCATACACTCGCACAATTCATGGGGTTGAGGGGAGTCATAATACTTCAAAAATAAATTGTTTCTTTTTGAAGTCACTCTGCCTTCATAAAGAAATTGTTTCCGTTAAGGACTGAACCATAACAGAAACAATTTGTTTATGAAGGCAGAGTGACACTGTGTTACCAAAGTAGCAAAACGACCACATGGGGACTGTTCATCCTGCCCATATCTTCACAAACTTGTACAATTCCTTGCACATTGAAATCAGGCACAGTGCTCGACAGCACCTCCACTCCCTTAACATCAACATTGTTTGCCACATTCCTGCATTTAGCATACTCCTCCAAACCATGCACAAACATATCTCCAACTACCAACACCTTGATTTTCTCTACCTCTGCCATCTTCACTGCACACAGCCCCTTTCAACACAAATCCACAAACTCAACTGCTGATTGGCTAATCACAGTCCCCTTTCAATGATGGTTTTGCTGGAAAACCCCAGATGTGGCACGCCCTGTGTCCGCGGAGTACAAGTCTCATGTCATTGGAAAGCACCTACTACAAAAACTACTCTACAAGTCTCCAAGATGTCTACTTGCTGCTTCATGCATATCCACATGCATGAATACAAACTACAGGTATGCATATTTTCTGCACAGTACATGTACAACTCTTATAAATGCATATAAACAGGGTAATTGCCACGTAACCTGCATAACCTATAAAATGAACGTACTGTCATTTTTCTCATCTGCTATAATCAACCGTAACTTCCAAACCTGTCTGCTATCTAAATTCCTTTTTTACACACACAACTATCTAAAAAAGTGTGATTTCATATTAAAAGATGGGAGAAATAACAGTATACTTGTATACAAACACTTAGTAGTGCATTAAAAAATTACACACAGCCAGGATGAGTTCATGCATCTTTATACACTCACACAGATAGACACTATCATTAGAAAAGCTCCCAGCTGAAATAATACCACTGCCTCTACATCACATCCTTCTGCTTTATTACACACACCTACACAAATACATACATTCCATGCTTTTCTATACAGTTTCTGCCAGTTACCCTATAAAAAGCGAAATAAATATATAATTATTTCTTCTATCTCCTAACATCCAATAACACAGACTTAAAAAACCAAGTGAGTTTCATACGCTTAGCATTATACTCATTTGCAAAACATGTTCAACTAACAGATTCTAAATAAAATACACAGGCTGCACATATGAAAAAGAAACTGCATGCACACTCTATGTTCAGTTATCAAAAAACACTACTACTACGAAAACATACAAATCAACAAAAGTGCTATAAACACACATATTCACTAACTTCCTTCTTTTACAATTGCAGTGAAGACCACTCTCCTGAAAAGCAGCACCATCTGACTACAAACAACAACTCAGAAGAAACCTACGTGTTCCGTACAAAAAAGTAAGTACAATACTACCATAATGTTCTAATTGTTACTTAAACACACTGTGGGACTGATTCATGGAATTTGTGCACCGAAAAACAGGGATTTGTGCACCATTCTGCCCACAAATCCCCATTTGTTAAACAGGGATTTGCGGACAGAATGGCACACAAATCCCTGTTTTTCGGCACACAACTTCCATAAGTCAGCCCCCAGAATGTTAGTATTGCAGAACAAGGAACCTTTTTAATACTATACTATTAGATTTAGTATTAGTGCTCCTTCTCACCACTAGTTTACTTTGTATTGTCATCTGAACCCCAGTATAGTAACACACAAATACAAGACTAGCCTTCCCAACTTGTTGTAGCTGGCCATTACACAATCACACACCTCCACGTACATCCTTAACATCATTTTCAGACACTCATGCACACAGCACACATACATTGCACAACAGCCCAACCCATACATTCTTTTTTTTCCAACAGACCCCAAAGAATGCCTACCAAAAAGCAAGTCCATAGAAAGCAAAGCAGAAGTAGAGCAAATCAAAATAAAAGTGTCCAAAATAAGCATCCATCTCTAGCAGAATGTGTACAAAAAGTTCAAACAAAACAGCTAATACAGCCATAAAGCGAAACAAAACAAGCTTCCAGTACAGAAACTTTGCCTCCTCTTTCAAAATATAAAACAAAACAGAAAGTGATTAACATGAATTCAGCTACCACTACTACTAACACTGCTCATATCAATCTTGATGTAGTGACAAGTAACCATACCAAAAATAAATATTTTACAAAAAATAGTTCTGCCACAGAGTCCTTCAGAATCTTATAAAAACAGGAGAGAAATCAAGCACAACCCTTAAAACCTACCCAAGAAAATTAATTTTAGAAGCTCTCATAGACAGTGCAATCCTTCTCAAAAGGAAGTTATTTATTTTAGTTTTAAACAGAATGAAACCACTAACAAAACTAACTCCTAAACTACAAAAAAGACTTCTCAATAAATGAAATGCCAACAAAAATAACTTCTTAAATATCTGTGGAGGTTAATGGAGTCACACCACGAGCACAGAACCATATTTTAATGAAGAAGCATACAAACAAAAGCAAACCAACACAATTTCCATACATAGCAGTGGACGTGGGTATGAAAAACAAAACGTAATAATACCATAATGGAACAAGAAATGCTCCTTACAAAAATATTCCCAGAAAACTCGCTATCACCTCTCCATTCAACTGAACCAAAACGTCCAGTGTACAAATGGCCGTGAACGTCAATGTGTAACATTACCAAAAAATCTTTCAAATCTTTACGCCAGTTCGTCAATCAGTATGTGAAAGACAAAGACAAATTCAAAATGAAACTACTACAAAATATGGATACCTGTCCAGTACGGAAATAATGCAATCATTGCCCTCTTATGCCCTCTTATGGAATACAAACATAGATGTGCAGTACATTGCAGACAATTCCACTGCAGTTGCGCGGTATGTTACAGCCTACTTAACCAAAGCATAAAAAACAGAGCCTCAAGACCTCTGGGATGACCTAACATCTGAAAAAACACTGTCACAGAAATTGTACTGCTTAGCCATAAAAATGCTCTCTCATACAGAATGTGGCTGCTATGAAGCTGCAGACCATTTAACCGGTACTGCTTTGTATGGAAAATCTGAAAATATAGTATGGATAAGTCTTGGTCCTGATAAATCTAAAAAAGGGTTCTCAAATCATATGAGGACATAGAAACAATAGCCAAAAATGATCACAACAGCCAAGACGTTTTGAAAAACAATGTACTAGACACATACTACCCAAATAGGAGTACCACTTTGGAAACCATGTGTCTATACCACATAGCCCAAAACGTCACATAGAAACATAATATAAAACCATATGAAAACAAAGGTAGCAACAGAGTGACAAATTGTGAAGGCAGCTTAGTGAAACTTACCAAACAAAGCTTCATTAATCATATCAAATTGTCATTAAAAATTCCTCAACATAAAGAACTATATTACAGGTCCCTGCTACAACTTTTTAACGATGGAGAAAAGAAGAAGAGTTACTAGATATCTAGGACTCCTATGAAGACACTTTCAAAGCAAATGAAAGCACTATAACAGATGTAAACTTTACACAGTACAAAACAATGTTGCACACTGAACAGCAACACGAAGAAGAACTTCAGGCCCAACTAGATGAGGACACTCCTGACAGTAGTCAACCTTCTCTAACAGGAATCCAAGAACCACTGGGACAACCACTAATAGCAAATGAGGCATAATTAGCTATGACAGAAGTAGAAAATACCATGTGTCACTATAAAGAAAATACAGAAGACTTCACTCTACTGAAATCAAAACTGAACAATGAGCAGCGTCGCATTTTCCAAGAAGTAACAAAACAAATTGAACATGGTGTACAACATGAAAATAAAAACTGTACCTGCCAAAACTACAAACCTATACTGCTAAACGTCAGTGGTGAAGCTGGTTTCAGGAAAAACATTCTTAATCAAAATCATCAGCAAGTTCCTTCAACAATTGACAAAAAACAAACTGTCAGCTGTTGTAACTGCCCCCAAAGGTTTAGCTGCCTACAACATAGGCAGTGTAACTTTACACCGATTACTACTCCTTCCAGTAGAACACCAAAACGAATTAGAATATTACAAACTTTCTACAGAAGCTGTAATGGAACTACGCAGAGTTTTGAAACAAATGAAAATGCTACTAATAGATGTAGTGAGCATGGTCTCCAACCTATTTTTAGCTTTGATTCACCTCAGATTACAAGAGGTACTCAAAACAGACTACGATGACCTATTTGGAGGAAAACACATTATTGTTTTTGGAGATCTTCAATTGACACCAGTGAAAGGTGAACCTTTTTTTAAAACCATAAGGCACAAACTCTGCCGTAGAACTGTTGGCAGCATAGGAAATGTCAACCTTTGCAAACATTTCCAATACAGAGAATTAACAGAAAGCATGCACCAGTCTGCAGACGTCACATACTCCAACATTTTAAAAAGTATTAGAGTTGGTGTACTATCTCAAGAAGCACAATCAATATTAAAAACCCGGAATATCCATGCACTCCATGGCCATAACTCATGTGCTACTGATGTCATGGAATAGTTATCACACAAAAATGTCAATTGTATGTCCTTGATACCAACTCTTGCAAGCTGTTCCAAATTCAATGAAACAATGTTAAAAGAAATGCAACCAATAATTGAAATTTGCTCCACCGACAAACTGGACGTACATAGTATGACACTACCCATGTGTCAACAAGCCACTACAGGACTAATTACCTTAGAAAACTCTATCTCCAACACAACTGGTTTAGAAAAAATACTAAAATTATCTTTTAGCTGTAGAGTAATGCTTAAATGTAACCTTGACGTGGAGCAAGGACTAGTTAATGGAGCACTTGGTATAGTTGTTGGCTTTCACGTGACAACATTCAGTTTGTCAATATTCTCTTTGACAAACTATCAGAAGTTAAAAGGATAGGATGCTCAACAGCCCGATTCCTTCTTTTCAAAGACATGTATGTATGAAGAGAACAATTTTCTGTAACTCTAGCATACACAGTCACCATTCACAAATCACAAGGTCTTACCCTAGATAAAGCATTAATAGATATTGGGAACACAGTCTTTAAAGAAGGCATGAGCTATGTAGCACTATCACGCTTACGCACACTTGATGGACTGTTTCTAATCAACTTTGATGCAAGTAAAGTAAATGCTGATATTCCTTGCATTCTAGAATACAATAGACTACGTTCACTCTACACCCCTATCTAAAAACCTATCCTGTTCCACAAAAAGCAAAACATTGTAAAAGAAAACTACATCAAACAGAAACGCAACAGGATCTCACTGCAAATCCTCCAAAGAGAGTAAAATAAGCTAATACTTCATCAATTACTACAACCAAAGAAGAATCTACTCCTCAAAGTAACTCAAGTACTTCTTCAAAGAAGCAACACACACTCCAAAAAAATGACTTGGACACAGAACTATCAGGTCCATTCAAATTTTCAAATATAACTGGTGTAAATTGTTACACAAATGTAGCAATAAATATTCTATTCCAATTGCCACCAATTATTGACAACATTTACTTACACAATACAGACCAATTGTGCTTGCAAATGTTAGTCCTTCAAAGAAATGCAACCAACAATCCTGACAACACCTACAGTGTTCATGGAATAAGACAAGAATTCGACTACTGTGCTGGAATGGTCAAATTCATTATAAACTCACAAGAAGATCCACAAGAATTTCTAATGTACTTACTACAAGTGCTGGAAAACTAAAACATACGTGTAAATGAAATCTTTCAGATTGCATACATGTGGAAACATACATGCACTCTCTGCAACCATGTAGCACAGGAACAAATCCCAAATGAACGCTTTGTGTATGTATCAATACCTAACTGTGAATCCATTCAATTTAGCAACTTGTACAAAATGCAAACCATGGCAGATTATGTACTACCTGCAATTCAGATAATCGCTCCACCTACAAATACAGACACATAGTAAATACGTAATACTAATGCTTTTACGTTACAATGTGGATGGTACCAAAAACAACTGCAAGCTGACTGGATTCACACATGGTCAAGTATCACTTGGTAAGAAAACCTTCACAACAATAGTTATAATCTACCACGCAGGAGCCTCAACCAATGCAGGTCCCTACACTGCATACATAAAAAAGAATTGTGGAGAGTTCAAATGTAATGATAGTACCATTACTTTAAAGCAGCGATTACCAGCAAATCTTATAAACAATTATTTAATATTCTTAAAACCAAAATTTAACAACTAATCTGTGCATAAACATAAACAAAACTTCAATTAGAAAACTATAAACAGTTAGAATACGCCAACAGGTATATAACTGCCCCAAGATTCTGCAACAACCAAACAGATAAATCAATAGCACTAAAATATAACAAAAAGTAAACAGTTAGAATACGCCAACAGCTATCTAACTTCCCCAAAAATCTGCAACAACCCAACAGATAGATGAATAACTTGAAAGTATAAATAAAAAACTATAACCAGTTAGAATACACCACAGGTATCTAACTGCCCCAAAAAATCTGCAACAAGCCAACAGATAAAAGATTAGCATAAAATTATAAGTAAAGAATTAGAATACACCAACAAGTATCAAACTGCCCCAAAATTCGTCAACAAGCCAACAGATAGAAGATTAGCCAAAAACAACAAATAAGCACTGAAAACAAAGAAAGAAATATATTGTACCACAGCAAAAAAATGATTTTTTTAATCCAACATGGATTTTTTTCCCACAGATCCAATGATTTAGAAAACAAACACAGAAACTGAGAAAATTGCACAGTACACTGGTTTGAAATATAGTACTTCCAAAGAACTAAATATGAGGGTCGAAATAATGCAGACATTTCTATTATGCATTGCAATATCTCATTATGAACTACCTACACTCATATGTGATCTTTTCTTTTATCACAGAAATTGAAAAAGAAAATCTGCTCCAGCTATCCAAGTCATGAAAAAAATATTTCTAATCACAAAAAGTCAAACAGTAAGTATATAATAATTCAAGTCACAAATACTGCTGCATAACACAACCATTCAAGCAAGCATTTAACCATACACCACAATCCAAAAATATTTACTTCCAGGGATATGTTATACTGCAGTGCTTGTTACCAAACTCTGCAATCTTAATTGCATGATTTAGCCAAAACTTCACATACAAACTCTCCAAATCAAACAGTACACAAACTTTTGATTTGTGGATATTTGATGGATGTTTGATGGAATGGGTGTGTTATGCTGCGGTGGTTGTGGCCAGGGCCTAGAGTCTTGGGTGCATGTCCATGCACCCAAGACTCTAGGCCCTGGCCACAACCACCGCAGCATAACACACCCATAAAATCAAAAATTGAAACTGTGGTATATAGGCTACTTATACGAGATATTAATTACAATCAATGCTCTACTAACAACCCAAAACCAATACCATACTAAAGTAAAATAGCCAGTAGTGTATTTGTTATGTCCGCGGACTGTTGTGAAGACCGCGGACATAACAAAAACATCAGAGGCACCTGCAATCTCAACAAATACAGCATTCGACCCATCTCTTTCTTCCCCACCCTCCCCAAGCACTGTTACACACCAACACACTCCCCGAAATTGTATTTTTTCCCCGTTCGTCGCCGCGCTGTCTGCAGATGTCCGTGGATCCTAGATGGTGGGTGGTTCAAAACAATGTGACACACCTCACGCTTCATCCCAGCTAATCAGCGAACACGTCGCATGCCCGCAGACATGATGCAAGCTGATTAGTCAATTGGTTTCCTATCCGCGGAGCAAACAGGGAAATGTGTCCGCGGAGCGGACATTTATATCACTAATTTTTTGAGATCTACTTTTTGGTCATTTTTAAAAAAACTATTGGACAGATTTGCACACTTTCGGGACCAAGCCGCTACTCATGCCGCAAATTTGGTGCAAATCCGTCCAGTGGTTTGAGCTGTAGGCGTGAGCACATTTTTTTCCCCATTCGCTCTATTTGAAAAAACGACATTTTGAGACCGTCCTCGCAGCAAAGAAAAAGTCGAAGTTTGAAGATGGGCGAAAGGGAGACTGCTTGGGCTGGTGTCAGTCTAAGAGCAGCCAAAACTGGTTATCAGTCCTTGAAGAACAGTGAATGTGAGACGCACAGGCATCCCTTCTTAAATTGCAATGAGAGAACACCATGTGAGCAACGTTTCTTTATTTAAGTCAATTAAATACTATAAAATGGGCCGATTCACTGTCTCCTGTCATGTGAGCCCAAGATGGAAATAGATGTGGGAATGCAAGCCTGAACCTTGTTAAGAACATGCTCACACTCCCTTATATTCCCAGAGATGAGAAGCTACTATTACATGAGAAGATGGGTGGGGAGGTACGGTGAAGTCCACCCAGTAGCACCTGGGGTACCAGCGTACATGCTGCTAGAGAATCGAATGTTCCAGAAGGGTACAAGCATGCCAACCAATTGTAGAAGGCCATATAACGAAGGGCCTTATAGTTTGATAGCCAGTGATGTGCCGTGTAGCCAATACATTCTGAAGATGACTTGTACTAAGGGAGGGCATGAGTTGCCCACCTGAATATAGAGCCCCAATCACAACCAAACCCCTTATAGAAAGTATACTTAGATATTCCCTTTGAACCAACCACAAACCTGCGTAGGCTTTTGTAGTTTGCCATATAGTATGACATCACGTATGATGAGTTTTTGCTATAAAAGTGTAATTTTTTATTAAATGCATTGAGATTGTGCTGTGCGACATCTGTTGTTGTCAGTTGTACTCCCTGTTTTAAACAATTGAGAGTAAAACAGACATTTTGCCAACTTCCTGAGTCTGTCTTCTTGTTTGGTGTGAGAGTTATTCTCCATCCCATGCATCGTACGATATGTTACCTTAATTAAAAGGACCATCAGGGTTCACGCCTGATCCCACTCAGAAGTGCAGTAAGGACATCCATCCTCTGTCCTACCCTCTTTCAGGTATATGGCGTGAAAATCTTTACTTAAGCTGCCATGTGATTTGCGTGACAGGGTATATTCTGGCAATCGGAGAATATGACGAGATAGCCAGGAATGAGAAGCGTGTCACTAGCCATCTGATGCAATTACCTGCCATTTTGTGTGAGTACTGGGGCATATTATGGCATACTTCGCCATTTGTGAGGCGGGTGCGATTCTGGGCGAATGAAGGCCTTACCTAGCATATGCTAGGCGTACCTAAGCATCTGATGATATTGCTGAGCATAGAATTAGCAAGGCATTACCATTGGATGCAGCGGTACTAACAGTTATTGCTTCCCAGCCAGTGTTTTATTGGGTCAAACAATAGTAGACACAATTCCATGGAGCGTGATGAATTCAGGGAGGAAGTAGGATTCACTCAGGATAGGTTTGCGTGGTGTGCGGGTGTCAGAGAGTCGTATTTGATTTATGGTGTGTACTGGAGAAAAGGAGAGAACAGGATTTCATTGAGGAATGACTATGGAGTGTTTTGGGGTTGTGTAGGACCTAGCATTTGATTGGGCATGGTGCCTGGTGTGTGTTCGGAGCAGGGTAGATAGTGGAATGCTGAAGGGACGGTGTGCATTTAAGGGGGTTCAAAATGTGCTTTAACTGCATAACATTTCGCCATTGAATGAAGAAATGTTGCCTACATTCCCCTTTGCTATTGGGCATTATTGTCCTATCTGCATTCTCCTGCCACGTGGCCCGGCTCATCGTCATCAATGCCCCCTGTCTCCATGGCGTTCTATGGTGGCATGAGAACAAGACAGATTAGAGCAATGATGTGACCACAGAGTGTGGGCATTTCCATGAAACAGATCCACTGGAATTCACAAGCACCCTCAGGACATGTCTGCCCTACTCTGCATACAGACCGTAAGGTGCCGGGGCACCCTTATGTCTTCTTCAGCCAATAATCCCCTCACGACCACAGCCTCTACATGTGTTCAGACTTTTTTGTTTAAGCCTTCACTTTGGTAGTGGACTTTTGGCTGACCTGAATTCAAACCGTGTTTATTTATTTAATGGGGGATCCCCCATTCTGCCCTCTCTATCCCAATCTTCGGCCCCCTCCCCCTTCACCCCATCCCACCTACCCAGCCCTACAAATATATATTTACAAGTTTATGTAATCAGTCGATTACGACCACAAGTGGATAAGCAGGGTTTGGAATATATAAAACACGTATTATGGTGCCCTACAACCAGGGCCCCAGATAAGATATTGAAATGGCAGTATTTTACTCCCTATTGTTTGAGGCTTTTACACATTTTTTTAAGCACATGTAATTTACATAACCAAAGTGTGCATATTTTAAGCAGTAAAAATATATTTGAACTCTAAACTGAATATTCATTTGCAATCCATAGATCTGTGCACCGAGTTCATGCAAATTAAAAAGGGTCATGGTATCTTAAAGTTCCTCTCCAGATAATCCATGGCCATGCACCCAAGACTCTAGGCCCTGGTCACAACCACCGCAGCATAACACACCCATAAAATCAAAAATTGAAACTGTGCTATATAGGCTACTTATACGAGATATTAATTACAATCAATGCTCTACTAACAACCCAAAACCAATACCACACTAAAGTAAAATAGCCAGTAGTGCATTTGTTATGTCAGCGGACTGTTGTGAAGACTGCGGACATAACAAAAACATCAGAGGCACCTGCAATCTCAACAAATACAGCATTCGACCCATCTCTTTCTTCCCCACCCCCCCCAAGCACTGTTATACACCAACACACTCCCCGAAATTGTATTTTTTCCCCGTTCGTCGCCGCGCTGTCTGCAGATGTCCGTGGATCCTAGATGGTGGGTGGTTCAAAACAATGTGACACACCTCACGCTTCATCCCAGCTAATCAGCGAACACGTCGCATGCCCGCAGAAATGATGCAAGCTGATTAGTCAATTGGTTTCCTATCCACGGAGCAAACAGGGAAATGTGTCCGCGGAGCGGACATTTATATCACTAATTTTTTGGGATCTACTTTTTGGTCATTTTTTAAAAAACTATTGGACAGATTTGCACACTTTCGGGACCAAGCCGCTACTCATGCCGCAAATTTGGTGCAAATCCGTCCAGTGGTTTGAGCTGTAGGCGTGAGCAAATTTTTTTCCCCATTCACTCTATTTGAAAAAAAGACATTTTGAGACCGTCCTCGCAGCAAAGAAAAAGTCGAAGTTTGAAGATGGGCGAAAGGGAGACTGCTTGGGCTGGTGTCAGTCTAAGAGCAGCCAAAACTGGTTATCAGTCCTTGAAGAACAGTGAATGTGAGACGCACAGGCATCCCTTCTTAAGTTGCAATGAGAGAACACCATGTGAGCAACGTTTCTTTATTTAAGTCAATTAAATACTATAAAATGGGCCGATTCACTGTCTCCTGTCATGTGAGTCCAAGATGGAAATAGATGTGGGAATGCAAGCCTGAACCTTGTTAAGAACATGCTCACACTCCCTTATATTCCCAGAGATGAGAAGCTACTATTACATGAGAAGATGGGTGGGGAGGTACGGTCAAGTCCACCCACTAGCACCTTGGGTACCAGCGTACATGCTGCTAGAGAATCGAATGTTCCAGAAGGGTACAAGCATGCCAACCAATTGTAGAAGGCCATATAACAAAGGGCCTTATAGTTTGATAGCCAGTGATGTGCCGTGTAGCCAATACATTCTGAAGATGACTTGTACTAAGGGAGGGCATGAGTTGCCCACCTGACTATAGAGCCCCAACCACAACCAAACCCCTTATAGAAAGTATACTTAGATATTCCCTTTGAACCAACCACAAACCTGCGTAGGCTTTTGTAGTTTGCCATATAGTATGACATCACGTATGTTGAGTTTTTGCTATAAAAGTGTAATTTTTTATTAAATGCATTGAGATCGTGCTGTGCGACATCTGTTGATGTCAGTTGTACTCCCTGTTTTAAACAATTGACAGTAAAACAGAGATTTTGCCAACTTCCTGAGTCTGTCTTCTTGTTTGGCGTGAGAGTTATTCTCCATCCCATGCAGATAAGATATTGAAATGGCAGTATTTTACTCCCTATTGTTTGAGGCTTTTACACATTTTTTTTAAGCACATGTAATTTACATAACCAAAGTGTGCATATTTTAAGCAGTAAAAATATATTTGAACTCTAAACTGATTATTCATTTGCAATCCATAGATCTGTGCACCGAGTTCATGCAAATTAAAAAGGGTCATGGTATCTTAAAGTTCCTCTCCAGATAATCCATTAATAATAGCGGAGCTGCTATCCTGGGGCACTGCCCTTCTGGTGCCACCAGTGGAGTAACTTTCCTGAAAATGTTGTGGGGGGGGACATGACAACTGAAGGAAAGGGGTGGGGTGAAGGAAGGGCGGATGGTGGCTCTGAGGGATCATTTCGGCCAAATTGTAAAAAGAAATTGGTCGAATGGTAGATTTGACCGAATTCGGTCACCACCATTAGTTCAAAGCCAAAGATATTGAACATGAAGAGCAGTGGTTGCAGGGGTGGCCCCCTCAGCTCATGGTTGGTATTTTTGGCTTCGGGCGGTTGCAGGGGTGTCCCACGCTTCCTCCGCAATGGTGGCAGGGAACCCAACAAAAAAAGAAGAAAAGGGACTCTGCAGCGTCAGCTCTGACCCGCGTTAAAGGGATGCATCTGACGCTGCAGGTTACAGGAGAGGCAGCGGATGGAGAAAAGGTAAGTGGGGGTTTATGGGTGTACTAGCTGTTTGAGTGGGCATAGGTTTGTTTTTTTGGACCGAAGTAAAAACGTATTTCACACACAGATACACCCAGCACCTCCACTGACATAAACTGTGTGCACACAACATTTATAAGCACATTTACAATAGCACATGGAAACAGTGGCACAACGTCCATTGAGCACACCAGACTTTATCACCTCGTGATACCTGAAATGTAAGGGTACATCGACTTGACCTAGCTGAACTATAAAGCCATGGCTGAAAGGACCAGATTCACTGGAATGTCAGCAATTGGCCTGATTTTTCCTTTCATTCAAAGGCAGAAACCATTGGTTAATGCAGTGCAGTGGTTGACCAAGTATAATTGGTATAGATTTTTAAATGCCATATATCTTCCAACATGGGTTCTGCACAGCACCTTATATGTCTAAGTTCTGATAGAATTTTTTTCTACAGCAATGGCTCCAAGCAGCTGTGTACCGAGTGGGAGAGTCGCAAGAAAGTGGTCAAGCTGCCCCCCCCCCCGCAGCTCCTTTAAGAGCCGGACCAGGACATTTGTCATTGGGACACCTCTCCCATTCGGTATTTCAAAGAGGGTGCCCAACGTCAAATGTGTCCTGCTGGCAGGACAATGTGTGCTGAGCAATTCCTGCTCAGCACGCTCATTGTCCTGGCAGCAGGACACCTTACCTGTTCCGAATGTTAGAGGTGTCCCACTGCCAAGACAATGTCCCAAGGAGCTCAGGGCAGCAGAGGGCCCTCACGTTGCTCTGTATCAACAGAGCATTACAATGTGAGCGATTAGAATGGGAGGGAGTGATCAGAATTGAGAAGGGTGCATAATGTTGCATGCTTTATGAATGACTATGGCTTTGAAAGCCAAGGAGGATTTGTTAGGCTCACATTAATCTGGATGATGCTATTGTGACTTTGCATGCAGAATGGGGAGAATGAAACTAAAGCCATACTCCCATTGCTCAACATATTTCTATGACAATGTATATAGTGTATGGATAGTTTACTATGAAAGGCTAGTTTGTTATGTAATGTGGCTAGTTTATTATGTAATTATATGTTATATGTATTATATAAATAATAAGCACATGCCAGGTAAAGCAAAACCTTTCTAAATGTCTATATCAACTAAGCCTGGAAAGATGTGCGTGGTTGCTTAAATTGTCCACATCCCAGTTTCACCATTCAACAAAGTGTGTGATCCTGAGCATATTATTTACTCATATTGTGCCTTATCTGCAGCTCTGTAAATGATTCTGATTCACTTCAAAGTTTTTGTTAATGTATCAGGCTATTATAATGGAAAAGCCTAATGACTATAGAGTTGCTCCACATATAACAATAGTGCAATTTAGGTATTTTTCACCACAAAGTTATTTGTCACTTGGCTTATTTATGGCAACTCATTCTAAAATCATGTCCATGGTTCCTCCAAGTAACAAAGACTGATGATGTGCCTTGCAATGTGCTTTTCTGTGAAGTCACTTCTGTTGATGCAATCCATATGCTAATTAGGAAGTTTGCATGTATTTTGCCTCACAAGGCTTGGACAGAGCTCCCAACAAACATACACAAACACAATAAAACAAAATGTTTTGAAACTACCTCTGCTCTGCTTTCAAATGCCGCCCGGGCCACTTCTCACGTTACACTCACGCGCCTCCAGACAGAAACCAGGAAGCTGAATGAGCTTCCTAGTTCCTATCTGTGTGTCACACGAACATGAAGCCGGAAAGCGATGCTCTGTGCTTTTGGCCCCCGGAAGTGCTGCTGCTAGCGTGACAGCACAGGCGCCAGGCCCTGCAACACCCAGATCAGCACCCTGGCTGCTGACTTTGAGTCAGGCCAGCCAGGGTGAGGGACTGAGACATGCAGGGCATCCCATCCCTGAATGTGTTGCAGCACGGCTGCCAGGCATCTTTGCATTATGTAATGAGACAGCGCAAGCCTTACTGAGCACACCAGACGGGCTTGCGCTGTCCAATTACATAATTGATGATTGTGGCCCCCCCTGCCCTCCATCCAAAAGATGGGGGGACAAAATGGCATGCCACGGAGGTTGGGGGGGACAAACCTGCCTGTCCCCCCCATAACTACGCCCACGGGTGCCGCTGATCCAAACATATCCATGGGGCTGGACATGCAAACCATTGTGTCCATATGTGCCCATAGCTTCCTGTGATTATATGTACTTCCTATTAATTTTAGTTTGGAGCATTCAACAATGTTTAGGGCATAAAGGAGGGGAGCCATTGCCAGCTTGCATTCACTCATACCTACTTTGTCTAATTGACCTGTCTGCTTGCCTGATGAACTCCCCCGCACCATGAGGTGAGACTTTGCCGGCTTGCATTCACTCATACCTACTTTGTCTCATTGCTTGCCTGATATAGCCCTCGTGCCATGAGGTGAGGCTTTGCTAGCTTGCGTTCACTCATACCTACTTTGTCTAATTTACCTGTCTGCATGCCTGACGTAGCCCCTCCGCCCCCCGGTACCATGAGGTGAAGCTTTGCCAGCTTGCATTCACTCATACCTACTTTGTTTTATTTACCTGTCTGCATGCCTGACGTAGCCCCTCCGCCCCCCGGTACCATGAGGCGAGGCTTTGCTAGCTTGCGTTCACTCATACCTACTTTGTCTAATTTACCTGTCTGCATGCCTGACGTAGCCCCTCCGCCCCCCGGTACCATGAGGTGAAGCTTTGCCAGCTTGCATTCACTCATACCTACTTTGTCTCATTGCTTGCCTGATATAGCCCCCGTGCCATGAGGTGAGGCTTTGCCACCTTGCATTCACTCATACCTACTTTGTTTTATTTACCTGTCTGCATGCCTGACGTAGCCCCTCCGCCCCCCGGTACCATGAGGCGAAGCTTTGCCAGCTTGCATTCACTCATATCTACTTTGTCTAATTCAACTGTCTGCATGCCTGATGCAGACCCTGTACCATGAGGTGAAGCTTTGCCAGCTTGCATTCACTCATACCTACTTTGTTTTATTTACCTGTCTGCATGCCTGATGTAGGCCCCCATACCATGAGGCGAGGCTTTGCTAGCTTGCGTTCACTCATACCTACTTTGTCTAATTTACCTGTCTGCATGCCTGACGTAGCCCCTCCGCCCCCCGGTACCATGAGGTGAGGCTTTGCCAGCTTGCATTCACTCATACCTACTTTGTTTTATTTACCTGTCTGCATGCCTGACGTAGCCCCTCCGCCCCCCGGTACCATGAGGCGAGGCTTTGCTAGCTTGCGTTCACTCATACCTACTTTGTCTAATTTACCTGTCTGCATGCCTGACGTAGCCCCTCCGCCCCCCGGTACCATGAGGTGAAGCTTTGCCAGCTTGCATTCACTCATACCTACTTTGTCTCATTGCTTGCCTGATATAGCCCCCGTGCCATGAGGTGAGGCTTTGCCACCTTGCATTCACTCATACCTACTTTGTTTTATTTACCTGTCTGCATGCCTGACGTAGCCCCTGCGCCCCCCGGTACCATGAGGTGAAGCTTTGCCAGCTTGCATTCACTCATACCTACTTTGTCTCATTGCTTGCCTGATATAGCCCCCGTGCCATGAGGTGAGGCTTTGCCACCTTGCATTCACTCATACCTACTTTGTTTTATTTACCTGTCTGCATGCCTGACGTAGCCCCTCCGCCCCCCGGTACCATGAGGTGAAGCTTTGCCAGCTTGCATTCACTCATACCTACTTTGTCTCATTGCTTGCCTGATATAGCCCCCGTGCCATGAGGTGAGGCTTTGCCACCTTGCATTCACTCATACCTACTTTGTTTTATTTACCTGTCTGCATGCCTGACGTAGCCCCTCCGCCCCCCGGTACCATGAGGCGAAGCTTTGCCAGCTTGCATTCACTCATATCTACTTTGTCTAATTCAACTGTCTGCATGCCTGATGCAGACCCTGTACCATGAGGTGAAGCTTTGCCAGCTTGCATTCACTCATACCTACTTTGTTTTATTTACCTGTCTGCATGCCTGATGTAGGCCCCCATACCATGAGGCGAGGCTTTGCTAGCTTGCGTTCACTCATACCTACTTTGTCTAATTTACCTGTCTGCATGCCTGACGTAGCCCCTCCGCCCCCCGGTACCATGAGGTGAGGCTTTGCCAGCTTGCATTCACTCATACCTACTTTGTTTTATTTACCTGTCTGCATGCCTGACGTAGCCCCTCCGCCCCCCGGTACCATGAGGCGAGGCTTTGCTAGCTTGCGTTCACTCATACCTACTTTGTCTAATTTACCTGTCTGCATGCCTGACGTAGCCCCTCCGCCCCCCGGTACCATGAGGTGAAGCTTTGCCAGCTTGCATTCACTCATACCTACTTTGTCTCATTGCTTGCCTGATATAGCCCCCGTGCCATGAGGTGAGGCTTTGCCACCTTGCATTCACTCATACCTACTTTGTTTTATTTACCTGTCTGCATGCCTGACGTAGCCCCTGCGCCCCCCGGTACCATGAGGTGAAGCTTTGCCAGCTTGCATTCACTCATATCTACTTTGTCTAATTCAACTGTCTGCATGCCTGATGCAGACCCTGTACCATGAGGTGAAGCTTTGCCAGCTTGCATTCACTCATACCTACTTTGTTTTATTTACCTGTCTGCATGCCTGATGTAGGCCCCCATACCATGAGGCGAGGCTTTGCTAGCTTGCGTTCACTCATACCTACTTTGTCTAATTTACCTGTCTGCATGCCTGACGTAGCCCCTCCGCCCCCCGGTACCATGAGGTGAGGCTTTGCCAGCTTGCATTCACTTATATCTACTTTGTCTAATTCAACTGTCTGCATGCCTGATGCAGACCCTGTACCATGAGGTGAGGATTCACCAGCTTGCATTCACTCATACCTACTTTGTCTAATTTTCCACTTGCATTCCTGATGTAACTCCCCGTACCATGAGGTGAGGCTTTGCCAGCTTGCATTAATTCACATCTACTTTGTCTAATTTACCTGTCTGCATGATTGATGTAGCCCCCGTACCATGAGGTGAGGATTCACCAGCTTGCATTCACTCATAGCTACTTTCTCTAATTTACCTGTTGCATGCCTGATGTAGCCCCCCTACATCATGAGTTGAGGATTCACCAGTTTGTATTCACTCATACATAATTTGTCTACTGTGCCCATCTGCCTGCCTGATGCAGCCCCCCATACCATGAGGTGAGGCTTTGCCAGCTTGCATTCAGTCATACCTACTTTGTCTAATTTTCCTGCCTGCATGCCTGATGTAGCCCCCCATACCATGAGGGGAGGCTTTGCCAGCTTGCATTCACCCATATCTACCTGTCTGCATGCCTGATGTAGCCCCCCCATACCATGAGGTGAGGCTTCGCCAGCATGCATTCACTCATACCTACTCTGTCTCATTGCTTGTCTGCTTGCCTGATGTAGCCCACCCATACCATAAGGTCACACTTTGCCAGCTTGCATTCACTCATATCTACTTTGTCTCATTGCTTGTCTGCTTGCCTGATGTAGCCGGCACATACCATAAGGCCAGGCTTCGCCAGCTTGCATTCACTCATACCTACTTTGTCTCATTGCTTGTCTGCTTGCCTGATGTAGCCCACCCATACCATAAGGTCAGGCTTTGCCAGCTTGCATTCGCTCATATCTACTTTGTCTCATTGCTCGTCTGCTTGCCTGATGTAGCCCGCCCATACCATAAGGCCACACTTCGCCAGCTTGCATTCACTCATACCTGCTTTGTCTCACTGCTTGTCTGCTTGCCTGATGTAGCCCCCCCATACCATGAGGTGAGGCTTCACCAGCATGCATTCACTCATACATACTTTGTCTCATTTACCTGTCTGCTTGCCTGATGTAGCCCCTCGTACCATAAGGTGAGGGCTTCCCTGGTTGCACACTCACTCGTATGTAACCTGTAACCGATATGCCTATTCTTCCACTTTGCAAATTGATACTATGCACTTTCTGCAACTAGCGCGTAGATGCCCGTGGATTTTGTGCACTGAAATAAATGCAAAATAAATAAATAAATACATAAATAAAATAATTAAACGTGGCTGGTAGGCCGCCTTTCTATAGGGCTGTGACTACATATGAAACCTTTCATGAAAACATGAAAAGCCAACCTACAAGCTTTTCTGGGTCGTATCGCAGAGCCCACAGTCTCACAGAGGCTCCTAGACATGTTCTTCAAGAGCCCAAATGGCTGTTCAACCGCTTTCCTCAGCTTGCTGTGTGCTCTTATGTAACTTACAGTCTGGGAAGGTGGAGAATGACGCAGCAAGAATAAACAACCACAGCATATTCAGAATCTTCAACAGGGGTAAGGGTGGTCAATTCTTGGAATTGTTTTGCGACACATTGTTTTGTGGAGAGGCTGTCAGGCCACTGGTGTGTATGCTGAGGTTAGCTGAGGCATTCCATGGTTTGAGATTGTGGGAATTGTTGGCGCTGCACACACAGATTCCATGACCTGCCTGGTGTTCTGCATCTCTGCTGAAGAGAATTCCGTGTTCTTCAGGATCACCACAGACTCCAAACTTAACCCTTTCCTTTCCTAGTTCAGGATAAATATGGCAGACATTGCACTAGTCCATTTCACGATGCATGAGCGACCGTTGAAATGTGTGATATTACTCTGCAGATCACAGATGAAGCACACAGGGATGTTAGATGATTATGCTTAGTTATTAACAATAAAGGTTATGAATGTTAAAGGATTACTGCACGCTTTACAAAGTCCTGTAACCCAGCGAGCAACGATGTGCTTATACTCTAAGGGCCTAATTCACAGAGCGTTTTCCTATGGAAATGCACCATTATAAAACGCTTCTGTGAATCAGGTCCTAAATACAACCTAGCTGTTGGATTCAGACTTTCAATGTTTGCCCCCTACAAGGCATTCTCTCCACAGGTACGATGGGGGTGGGGTGGGTGTGACGAAAGGAAGGACTATTGAAGACTACAAGAGTAAAGATGAAAAAAGGGATGAGGCGAGAATGAAAAAAAAGGAAGGGAATGAGTGGAAACAAGCAAAGAAAACACGAGGTAAGAGGGAGCCATAAAAGTAAACAAGTTTAGAGCCAGGAAGACACAAGATCAAGAAAGAAACAGATTAGAGAGAGGAAGAGATAAAGGCGATGAGAGAAAGAATGGTGCCCTATCTATCTATCTATCTATCTATCTATCTATCTATCTATTGATCTATCCAGTGCTCAATCCAGCTTTACTCTTTCTTTGCTGTTACCTTTCTATCATTCCTGTTCAGCTGTTCATCCTTGCTAGCTGCCTATTCTTCCTCTGTTTCCATCCTCCCTATCGACCCATCCTTCATTATTTGTGTCTGCCTTATTTATCCTTTGTAGCTATCACTCTCTCTCTCTCTCTCTCTCTCTCGCTCTCTATCTGTCTGTCTGTCTATCTATCTGTCTGTGTGTCTGTCTGTATGTCTGCTTTTCTTTCCAATTCCCCTGTTTATCTTCCCTATCTATTCATGATATCATTTCAATCTAGCTCACAGGATAGCACAGTGAGTTAGGTTCTAACCTCAGGCATCTATGCTCAGTCTGCTTGATAAAGATTTGAATCCTGGCAGAGATGCAGCCTTTCATGCTTCAGAGGTCAACTGATTGAGCACCATTACATTGGGTAATACTAACATCTAGAAGTGGGGGGCTGTGAGGGGAGGGATTTGCCTTTAACTGCTACATAACATATGATATTATTGTAATCCCTCTTCATGTATCCTCTTGTTACATTTCATGTATTTTCCAAATGGCTGCATGTTGCTATCTATTTTGCCTGCAGGCCTTCTGTTGCTTTTATAGTAGGTGGCAAGTTATTACTTACAGGTTACAGATGTTGCTAACGTTTGATGCAGATTGTTGGATGCTTGGGTGTAGGGTGTGCATTTTGATTCTCCTGCATTTGCGCAGCCATTCATTTTTTAATTGCTAATTTGACATGCTCCTATTCTTTATATGCCCGTTTTCCGTACCTCAACGTCTGCAAAGCCAGCATTCTTTTGTGCACATGCATTTACTACTTTGACACTGGACCTGTTAATTCCCTGTTGCTTAACAGGTTTCGTAATTATTCCAAATATGTGTTTTATTTGTTAAGCGCACAATGCCACAGACCAGCCACTACAATTAACACAAATACTGTTGTAAACATTGAGGCAACTCAGTGGTGCAAATGATAACCCCCAGCGGAAGGTTGGTTTTTTGATGGTCCCAATTGTCCATATGTGGACCAAAGTAGTGTTAAAATCTGGAGATAGACAGGCAAAGGATGCATATTCATGTCCTTCCTGAATCTCCAAAAGGATTTTTCAGGATCTAGGTTCTGTGGGAATGCTATCCAACGCTGTGGCCTAGGGCTTCATCGGATCTAATGCTGAACAAGTGCAGGATACAGTGCATGCTGATGCAACTTGCATCTTACTTCATTGACCTACGTCCAGCATGCAATATTAAAAGATATCTGTTAACTTTGTCTAGCATGAATGCCCTCGATGAAACCATCATTCAATGGGTCTGGTAATATTGTGGTTAAAAATATTTCTGCTTTTTTCTTTAATAAATGTTTTTAATAAAGTCTCCATCACTGGTGCCATGCTTCTCACTGCTTTGCCTTTGGATGCGAGATACCTCCTGTGCTCTTCCTAGTCTTCTTCATTATTCTGGCACCACAATGATTGCCAATGAGAGATTAAGACTGTCAGGGTGCCCTAAATCCTCTGTTTTAGGGATTAAGATTGTCAGGGGCACCTTAAATCCTCTGTTTCACACACATAATATATGAACCATTTAATCCACTACCCCTATGAGAATGGGTAAGGGGACAAATAGCACCAATGAGGGTTCCTAGCTACTTAGTATAAAATCACAGAGGATTTTGGGAACATAAAAATGACCTCAGATCTTTATATTTGCCAAAATGTAACAAATATGGCTTGGTGAAAGAGCTGTTGCTTGAATGGCTAAATACATCATGCACACTTGGCTTGGTGCTCGTTTAACACAGCCTCAGCATTAGAATTTGGGAAGACGTTTGGGAACGTCACAGAATTTTAGAGGAGGAAGGGATGAGTTTTAGGATAAGGATGTCTGTGTGGAATAGAATATCAAGTTTCAAGATGAGGTTCATTTTCGACAAATAAATCCATCAAACAACAACACAATATATTTGTATTTGTATTTATTGTTTTATATAGCGCCTTAATCCAAGGCGCTTTACAATGAACAACAAAATAAACATTAAACATGGAACAGTAGAAGCAATAACAGTAAACATGAGTCAAACCAGAAAATCAGCATGTAGAACAATTTACATATGAGAAACAAGAGGAGAGGAGGGGGGTGAAGAAAGAAGGAGGGGGAGAGAGAGTAGTGAGTAAAGTGAGTAGTAGGAAGAAGGGAGATTTAACAATCCATACAATAATACGTGCACACATTCAATTCATCAGCGTACTTGCCAAAACATAGAAGGGGAAGTACACAACAATGGAAAAAAGATAAATGAATACAATCTCAGATATATATCCAACAAAAGGGGATGCATTGTACCTTTGATAAAATGCTTTTGGAAGCCTACTTACATAACACTTTGTGGCAATTCATGCTTTCATAAGATACGTAGATGCACAACACACAGCATGCTCAGAACTTGCTCTCCCACATTTAATCAGGACTTTTCTGGTTCCCCAAATTCCCTCTACCTGAAAAATGGGGGCACGCCGAGCTTTCCGTAGGTTTTTGTATAAGGGGTAGAATAGTAACACATAAAACCCATATTCAGCCACCAAAACGCAGCAGGTGCATTTGCTATTTGTGGGGTTCTAGAATGGCTGGCAGCGGAGTAGCAGCTTAAGTCAACTGCTCTGGACCTCTCCCTGAAGATATTTATAGAGAAATTGTAAATGAGTTCTAAGAAAAAGATTGGTGAAGCTGAAAACCCTGCCTCAAAGAAACCCAAGCAGGTTCCTGAGATGGAGGATACCCCCAGCCTTTCAGATGTCTACAAGACCATCCTCCTGGTGGCTCAAGATGTTTCTGAGATTAAGCTGACCATGGCTGAGCTCAATTTGAAAAATGGACAGCTAGACAGCAGGGTCACAGAGCTGGAGAAATCTTCTACATCAATGAGCTCTGAAATTGCTGGTAGCTTCCAAGCCTACAAGAGCCTGAAGTCCGATCTGAAAAAAGAAAGAGATCAACGCCTGGATTTGGAGCTGAGGATTAGAGCTAGAAATATCAGATTGGTTGGTTTGGAAGACTCTGGTGATGATGAAGACCTGCCTTCCCTGGTGTTTCAGGTTTTTAGAGACTGTTTTCATTGTGATACCATCAGGATTGAAGACGTTGACAATATCTTCAGGATTGGTAAACATCTAGGGGGCAAGGCTAGACATATTTTGGTTTCTTTTATGAACCTAAGATCAAGAGAAAGCTTGATGAGAGCGGCAAGATTGATTGGAAATGCCTCCTACAAAGGGAAATCCGTCTTTGTTTATCCTGACTATCCTAAGGAAGTCTTACTCTTGAGGAGATCTTTTAAGGGGGCCAAAGACTCGGCCAAACTACTCTCTCTGAAGACTTTTATCAGCAGAAATTGTGTCCTGACTATTGTGTTTCCTGATGGGGAAAAGTCTACATCTGATCCTGCTCAGGCACTGGACTGGTTGGATGCGTTTAAAAGGGGTCATCCTATGCCTGTGATTGCCAGTGCTTGATTTGGTTGCCTTCCGCCCTCCACCATGGCTTAACTTTATTTTTGGTCAATGTTTTAATTTCTTTTATTCAAACATATGGATCACACAAGATGGCGCCGTCTGGATGTGGCAGTTTACATTTTTCGAAATAAGGTTAGAATTCGGCGCTTAGTTTATGTTCGGCATGACTTACGTCTGATTCCATTGATACGATCCGTGCTTCGTGCCGAGTGCCGCGGTCATATTAAAGGAAAGCACCTAGCGGCGTGGAACACGACGTGCGGTCAGCTGATCTGCCCGCTTCAGTTACGGGAAGGAGACGTTCGATTGATGTAGTGGTGGCCTGTTGTTGGATACATTATACTTTCGGGGCCATTCATCGGATTCGGCCTGTGCCGGAGAGAAAAGAGGAATCCGGGACAATAGAGTGTGCGGGTATTCACTACGCAACCCTCACCGTACTCTCACCGCCTTCGTGGGACGTCATCTTCCGGAAGGTAGAGGGTGAATTGGGGGCATCAACAGTCGAGGGAGGAGACACGGCGAGACTACGTTAACACATGTGACATTAGGAATGACTAATGGGGAATTATATAGTGTTGCGCAAGCCCACATTTAGCCTTGGTTACATCCGTGGCTCCCTCGGTACTTTGCCACCCACTGGAAGTTACATTGTTATTCATCGATGGATTATATGGAGACATTTAATATGTTATGTGCAGGTTCTACCCTCACGCCAGGAAAGGTCCATATTGGGTGGTTCCAAGTACATGTATCGTTGCTCACATAGACCATTATGCTGTCCCAGTATATCTACACATTGCTAATCTGGCGTTTCAAGTCTTGATAATTTTTAATGTGGAAAGTTAACTTGATCATTTAACACTCAGTTTAGGCGTCTTCTGATAGGGTTTTATGCATGCTCGAGATGTATTACAACGCTTATATATGAGTGTGTATTTTGTTATGTAGGCATAATGGTGTAAACGTCCTTTTCATGTCATATTGGTCCTCTTGTTCACGTTGATTAGGTGTTTGTTCATTCCCGGACATGGCACCATACACCTTGGACTTATCTTTTTTATTACACTGTTCTGTTGGGTGGGTAACATTATGGTAGTTGTTCGTGGATGGAATGTTTGATTAGGCCCTCTAGTTTTTGGTGGAGAGTTATAATTCTCTTAACACATTTATGTTTGTCATTGGTGGTGGGATTGGGAGTGCTAGTTTTTATTAGATTTCACTTATGCAGGTTTTTCGTGTGTAGGGTGATGTTTTCTTTGAGGTTTAATTATTGTTAGTTGACTTATTTAATATCTAAGATGGGTTTAGTGGATATTGGGAGGGGTCCTGGGAATGGTTTCAAATGCGGATTCAATTGTTTTTTGAGCTGAACAGACTTCACAGTACTATCTGTTCTTTCGGTTTGTTATTTTGTGTTTTCGGTTCATTTTTATTTTTTTATTCCTTTTCATGTTTCTTTTCTTTTTCTTTTCGTTTTCTTTATGCTTTAAATGTCCTTGACTTTTAGGTTATGATGACTTCTTGCACAGGTGGTACCTCAAATGACCTGTGTGTTGTTTCTTGGAATGTGAATGGGGTCAATAATAAGTTGAAGAAGAAGAAGGTTTTTCAAATGTTAGAAGACATGCATACTGACATATGTTTTTTACAGGAGACCCATATTTTGGAGGATGAGATTTCTAAGTTGGAAAGGGAGTGGGTGGGAACTGCTTATGGATCCTCCTTTTCGTCAAGGTCGAGGGGCGTGGCCATTTTGTTGCGTAAGAAACTGCCGGTTACTGTTTTGAAAGAATGTGCCGATAAGGATGGCAGGATGATCGCATTACTGGTTAAGATTCAGGGGGAATTGTTGACCCTCTGCAATGTGTATGCTCCCACAGTGGACGATGGCTCCTTCTTTAGAATGGTTGCACAGACCCTGTTAGACTTGAACAATCCTAATATTCTGCTTGGGGGTGACTTCAATACGGTAGTGGATCCGGATCTGGATAGAAGCCAGGTCAGGCGTGTGTTACGTTGTGATTATCATCATCAGGCGCTTCATTCACTTCTGGAAGAGCATGATTTGAAAGATATGTGGCGTCTGGAGAACCTAGACAGGAGACAACACAGTTTCTTTTCCAGTGCGCATGGTGTGTTCTCGAGATTGGACATGATGTTTACCGGAGGGAATGTTTCTGAGAGTGTTGTCTCAAGTAGTATTGGTAATATTTTGTTGAGTGATCATGCCCCTGTTGAGATGAAGTTGAGACATAAGTTTCTGTGTAAAAGAAGTTTCTCATGGAAGATGAACACGTCTATCCTGTTAGATGATGACATTTTGGAACGGATTGTTTCAGAGGCGAATTATTTTGTTATGGAGAATCGCACAGAGGAGATCAGTGTTGAGAACACGTGGGAAGCCTTTAAATGCTGTATGCGTGGTGTCTGTTTGGGTCTATCGTGTGGTAAACGGAAAAAGGAGGAGTTGAAGAGGAGGGATTTAGATCTACGTATTAGTAGGATCTCCAGGGATCTGATGCTTGATCCGACTAATTCTGTTTCCTTAGCAACCTTGAAGAAACTTAAAAAGGAAATGGATGACTTCTTGACGATGAGGGCTGAACGCGGCCTGTTCTATTCTAAATGTACATATTTCGAGAAGGGTGAGCGTTGTGACAGATGGTTGGCATACAGGTTGAAGAAAAAGACTTCGGAGTCTGCAATTATGTCGATTATTGACAAGGATGGCAGAATTACATTTGATCCACATAAAATTAACTTGACATTTCGTGACTACTATGAGAATTTGTTTAGTAATGAGGTGGGTATTACCGGTGAGGGTGAGAACCTTTTTGGTAATTCACCAATGCCGAAGATCTTAAATAATGATCGGGATCTACTTGGTGTTGAGATTACGGTTGATGAGATCAGAGGGGCGATTTCGGCGTTAAATACAGGCAAATCCCCGGGTCCTGATGGCCTCCCCTGTGAGTTTTATAGGATTCTCCCAAACTCAGCCCTGGAGCTATTGAGAGATGTGTTTGTTACTAGTAAACAGATTGGGACGCTACCTAAAAGTACTAGTCATGCGTCTATTTCGGTATTTTTGAAAAAAGGTAGAGACGGTAATCTCCCGGCCAGTTATCGTCCGATAAGTCTAATCAATACAGATAATAAGATTCTTGCTAAGGTCCTAGCTATGCGCCTGGAGCACTTATTGCCTACTTTAATCGGGGAGGAACAATCGGGTTTCATGAAAAATAGACGTACATCTAGTAACATCAGGAGGTTATTGCTTACTATGGAAATGGCGGACAAGACGAACTGTGATGCCGCTGTCCTGTCGCTTGACGCAGAGAAAGCGTTCGACAGGGTGAATTGGGATTATTTATATTCTATACTAAGGAGGATGAATATGGGCGAGGAGTTTATCTCTTGGGTCGCGCTTCTATATTCCAGGCCGACTGCTGCCGTTAGGACTAATGGAGTGATTTCGGAAGCTTTCAGATTGGAGTGCGGCACGCGACAGGGCTGTCCTTTATCGCCTCTGTTGTTCATTCTAGCAATGGAGCCTTTAGCTGTTGGCATCAATCATGACCCAGATTTGCACGGAGTGAGTTGTTGGGGTGTAACTCAAAAGGCGTGGCTTTATGCGGACGACCTATTATTGGTACTGAAGAACTTGCAAGTGTCCATACCCAGTTTGATGAGGCTTTTATCTGAATTTCAGGATTGTTCAGGCTATAAAATCAACCGTCTGAAATCGGAAGTGTTGCCTCTGACGAACAGATGTGACAAGACCCTGGTCACGGGGCAGGGGTTTAGGTGGTGTGAGGTCCGCTTGCGTTATTTGGGAGTATGGCTGACGTATCCTCTGTCCAAGATGGTAGATGAGAATATGAGTGTGGTTATTCGAGAATGTAAATCGGATTTGCAGAGGTGGTCTTTGTTAAATCTTTCTTTGTGGGGTAAAGTCAATGCCCTGAAGATGAACACAACTCCTAAGATAAACTATATATCTAGTATGCTTCCTTTGAATATTAAGTGCTGTTATTGGAATGATCTGGACCGCCTAATTCAAGAATTAAGTCTATGGAAGTTGCAGCTTCCAGTTCATTTAGGTGGACTGGGGGTTCCAAATTTTCGGGCCTACCATTTGGCCTTTACTGCAAACTCGTTTGTTCCGTTTTTAACTAGTGATTTGGACAACTGGGCGGTGGCGGAGTCGTGTGCCTATGGGCCACTGGGACCAACAGCCTTGTTGACCACTAATACTAAGATTCAGGGTGGTGATTTGCTGGTGACGTCATTTTTGCGCAAGTCTTGGATTGCAGTTTTTTCATTACTGGGTCGGGATGCATTCAAGTGTAAGAATGCCTCCATTTGGTTGAATCCTAAGATTAGGGACAATTTGAGGACAGTTTTTTGGCCTGAATGGTTTCTGATGGATATTAAACTGGTTTCGGATTTGGGAAATGATGAGCGGTGGTTGACGGCGGCGGAGCTGAGAGAGAGATGGAACTTTGAGGGTTTATCGGATTCTGCATATAGACGGCTTAAGCGAGCGGTTGGTGAGGTTGACTGGTCCGACTCTTTGGATATGAGCGCTTTGCTGACAGATTCCAGTAAGAATTGTGGTGGTCTTGCCAGTCGGCTTTACAAGTTAATGGTGTCAAATTTTCGGAGCAATGACAATTTGCGGCAAGTATGGAGTGAGAAAATAGGATCAGAGATCGATTTGGATGATTGGCAGAATATGTGTAGTAATGTATCTTTGTGCTCTCTGAATCTAGGTGAACGATCTCGACAGATCAAGATCCTGAACCGGGTATATTGGTGCCCCGAAACATTACATAAAAGAGGCATGTCCGACGATTCTAACTGTTGGGGGTGTGTCCAAGCAGTTGGGTCATTGGAACACATGTGGTGGGATTGTGTGAGAGTCAGAGATTTTTGGAGTGAAATTTGTAATGTGTGTGACAGGATTGTAGGAGGTGTGCAGGACCTTAATTTTAGGACAGTAATCCTTGGTGATGTTTCCGGGTTGGGTGATGTTAGCTCAGCTCACAAGAAATGGATTTGTCGTGCATTCATTGTGGCCAAAAGGCTGATTCTCAGAGGGTGGAAAGGGCGGGTCTCACCTTCCTATGACGAATGGATACAGGAAATGCATAACCTGTCACGGACAGAGAGATTGATATACAAATTGAAGAGTAAATGTTCAACATATGAGAAGATTTGGAATGTGTTTAATGATTTCTTTTAGTTTATTTATAGATTATTTATATTTTATGTCTCTTTTTGGTGCACTTATTATTTGATGGCTTTTGTATATATTACTGTTGATGATTCATTGTATATGTTGTATATAATATAAATAAATTAATAAAAAAAAAAAAAAATAAACCAACGTGTGGTCATGGTGGCAAGGGAGCATATCCCCAACCAAAGTTTCAAACTATTCATACCCCAGTTTGCTTTTGAACTTCAAATATTGAGAGGACAGATTAATTTGGCCACAAAGAGTCAGGTATTAGTACATTGAAAAGTCCTCAAAAGCTGTGATTACAACTCTGGCTTGTCTTATCTTATTAGCAGTGTAAATGAGACTAATATGTTTTTAACAAATTTCAACTACGGCAAGTTGTATATCGCTCAGTGCCTTGCAGTAAGGACTGTGCTCTGGGGTTTTCCAAATCTAAATCCAGCATAGTATTGGCTTAATTGTGATAATATGGACACTCCCAAAGACCAGTTCAAACCTACATCAATGTATGTAGCAAATCCCTATTCCAATCAAATCAGAAAATGTTTTCATGGGCACGCAAATAGAAGTACAATGTTCGCACATCAGCGTGAAGTGTCTTCTAATCTCTCACTACTCTTACCACTCTTACCGCCTCCTGGAGGCAGGCAGCACTGCTGCCATGCACATGGGTTGGCTCTGTCTTTCGTCTCAGCTTCCACATGCAACGGCCACATTTTCTCTCAACCTCTTTTCTTCCAGTGTTCGTCTTTTCTCTAAAATGTTTCTCTAGTTGATCACTCCCTCACACTCTCTTTGTGTCTCAGCTCCTCCTCATAGTCTTCATTTGCCTTTTCGCCACTACCTTCTGTGGTGACTTCCCCTTTAAGGGCACACACACGCGGCGGAGTGACGTAACTCTGCGGCATGTGATTTAAATAAACCAGGCATTCCATGGCCACGTCAGAGCCACTGTGGAGCCTGGACTGCGAGCACGTCTGTGTGTGCGCTCTGTGAACGGGGGGACTCCCGGGGGCCAGAGGAGAAACCGGGCCACTCACAACATTGGCAATGAGGCGAGGAAGCCAACGCGGACCCGGGCCCAGGTAGTGAGAACTGCAGAGGTCTTTTCTCTGGTTTTCATGCCGCGGAGCTGGCAGTGATCACGCGGTCGGCTGCCATCTTGCGCATGTGGTGGCGAGGGTTGCAGCTGGTTGTACCTGGAGTGCTTGAGCACTCTTCACATGCATTTTTTTTGAACCCCTGTACAACGGTCAGCATTGTGCTGCACATCCTTCATTTTGGAGTGTTTTTCAACACTTCTAAAGCATTGGGTGTGAGGTGAGGAGCTGGGGAGGCCTACTTTTCTTTGTTCTTTGTCCCTGAGCCCATCCCACTCAATTCTTGGAAGCCCAATCTTTGGACCAGGAGACCCAGTCTATTCTTCTTGGCTGTTTGGATATTGGTGGAGGGGGCTGATGTGTTTATTGGCCCTAGGGTGATATAGTGGCAAGTGGCCATGCGCCCACTTTTTGGACATTTGGCCAAGGTGCCAGGCAGGGCATTTTGGTTACTGTGTGGTGGTGGAGAGGAATCATCAGAAGTGGCTGCAAGGGGTGTGCCTCGACAACATCATCACACTCAACATCTTGACGCAGTTTTGCCTGGAGGAGACCATCGGTGAGTCGCGGCCCTACCCACATATCTATTATCCTGCCTTAATCTGTCTCTCTTCAGGGAAGACCTCATGTGGAGATCGGCATCATGGAGCTTGTGGGGAATGCAGAAATTACTTAAGTGTCTGGAAGTGTGGACCCGGGCAGCAGGGGATGAAGCTGGTTGGTCAGCCCGAATACTGAGCTGAGGGCTCTGTGGATCCTCTGGTGCCGATAATCCCAGGCATTAACGATGCTGGGAGGCATTTATACATTATGGACCTTATGGATATTGGTGGGGGGCACTGGAGATCCTGAATCTAGGGTCACTGGCATATACATTTCAATGTCTCTCTGTATTTCGTTGCCATGCACCAATAGACAGTGACTAATGTTGCATTGCTTGCTCTGACGTTGGTACAGAAGAAGTCACATGTTTACCCTGATCCCTGTATGCCTGCAGCGGTAATTCAATCTTTATCTTCCATGTTGTGAAATCGTCTAAATGTATAGATTAACAGTTCCCCAATGTCTCCTCCTTTGCAGTGACATTTGGTCAGACCCCTTGCCTACTAGCCTACTAGCCCTTACTGATAGGTTAGTGGTCATGCTGCCATCCATGACTCCTTCAGCTGAGAAGTGCTCCCCTAACCTTTCCTTTGAAGATCCAGTGCAAACACTTGCTATGCGATCCATGGAAGCATGCAGATCTCTTCAAGGATTCACGGATTTGGGAGCACTCTGGACAGCATCAAGCATGGTGTTCATTGCTTAACCATGCACAGTGAGAGCTCTGACTTTAATGTGCACTCTGGGTCATGCTCCTTGGTGCGTTGCCACTCATGGATTGCAAAAGTCATGAGTACTCTGACAATGAAGGTAATGGTGCTATTTTTGTTTTTATTGTGAATTGGTTTACACAAGTTAATTCGTACTGAATCAATTAGATTGGCATGGATTTTGGGAGACCTAAAATCCGCCTCAATAGCAGTCGCTCCGATTTGTTCCGCCACAGATTTTCCCAGTTTTTGAGGACCTCTGAAACTTGAGTTTGTAGGACCTGTATAAGTGTGGCCATAGCACGATTTTACTTTTTAGACTCACACTCATTGCAGGTTGGTGCCCATAATGAGGTCAGGATTGTGGAGTCTGGTATCAAGCGAGCTGATGCTGGTGGCCCCTGCAGATTCTGGCCCTTAAGGGAACTGAGGCCGTGCTGCTGGGATACACCAAAGCCATGGAAACTGAGGCTTCAATGGGCACAGTGGGTGACATCATGGGCACTCCAGTTCTGTCTGGAACAACTCCATTCTGTCCTTGACACTGTTCAATGCCTCAATGAAGCTCTATGGCCCTTGGGAATGCTAAGAAACTTGCACTGATAATCCCTAGAAATCAAAGTCATTATTGCTCTGGCCGACAACGGGTACAATGGACTGTGGCACTAGTGAATGCTGGCATAGATTTTGGATCCTGCAACCAATGGCCTCTGATATTAATTGTCACTGGGGACTTTGGCACTGATGGGTGTTATCACTGGAGGTACTGTTACTGTTACTTTTAGCCATAGCTTTTTAAAACAGGGCCAGTGGAAAAATGTGTTATGTAGAAAATAAAATTGTGTAAGCGTTACTCAGCTTGCCAGTACAGCTTGTGATTTGGATACTGGGACAGGCAGAATTCGCTTCTAGTTACTAAGGGCACTGGCACTGTAAAGTAAGGTAGTGGTACTGATGGCCACAGTGCATGAAACATACTCTGAGGGAACCATCCACTTAAATGCACATAGGAATTTCTGCAATGCCTTACCTTATCCATGTATCAAAGAAACATACTATTACCGTGTTAGACAAACAAAAAGTACAGGTTGTTTTTCGTTTTCTCTAAAGACAAAAATAGAGAATCGTGCAGCAAAGATTACTGCCTGAATAAGACACCCATGTGGTCTTGAAAACTAGCAGACAAATATATGGAGAAAGGGTATAATTGCTTTAAAAAAAATAAAAAAATAAACAACCTGTGCATCTATATGTGTGGAGGAAGGCCCACGCACTATATACCTACTTGTTTACAGCACAAAAGCCTTCCTGACGTAGAAGCTGCCGCTACTCGTGACCTTAGGATGACCTGCTCCAATAGGGGCAGAGGATGCTTGGTGTCAAATTAAGTCACTCAAGCTGTGGATTGATCCATGCATTCAGGAAGAGCAGACTCCTCTCTGTCTGTTTGTTTTTCGTGCTAATTGCTGACACAATGGTCTGCAGAATCGCCTTCCCAACAAAAATTGATGTGAAAGCGAAATACATTTCTTTTGTTGTTGACCATGGCCGTGGATTAATCACGTTTTTAACTTTGCAAAGGAGCAAATACAAATGTTACTTAACTAAATAATTTCTGTGGTAGTGGGTGCAGCATATTTGAGAGTTTAATTTAATGAAGTTAACAAAATACCTATCGTAATTCTGAAGTGCCTGCTTCTATTATACATCCTAACTGTAAATAAAATGTGGACTAGTCAACTGGGTTGTGGGGAGAGGGGATCCTTTGCTGAAACATTATCTATTATCTACTGAGTTATTTCTTTTTCCACATCTACAGGTACCTTCTTCAGAGCTGCCAGGTGCAGTTTCAAAGGACTATGAATGTCATCATGATTAGCCAAAGCTATGATTTCATTTGCTGGTTCTTGAAGGGGTGACCTTTAACCGGATTACTAAGTAGCTGGAGGATCCACTTCAATTAGGCTTTCGTAGTAAACACTGCAGCAAGAGTGCACTCATGCATGTCTCCAACATTCTTTCTGGTGCTCACCACTCCAAACTCTCTTCTATCCTCATTGTATTGGGCCTCTCTGCTGCTTTCAACCCTGTCAAACATTCCTCTCTCCTTGTCACTCTCCAGGACCTTTGGTTTCTCAAATCAGCTCTCACCTGGATTGCCTCTTACCTCCTACCTCCTCGATGGTTGATCCTTTAAAATCTCCTGAACTCACAAACCTCTGAACCTCCCCCTCTCCCTGTTGGTGCCCCCCAAGGATCAGTGCGTGGACCACTGCTCTTCACCATCTAAGAAGATGTATCTCATTCTTTGGATTTCACTTTCACCTCTTTGCTGATGAAACTCAAATATTCTTCTCTTTTCCCTCCTTCACCCCGGCCATCTCAGTACAGATTACCAACTGTCTTACTGCAATTCATCACTGGATAGCTCTCCTACCTCATGATGAACCCTTCCGGCTTAGAATGCCATCCCTCCCCTCTCCTATCTCCTTCCCGCCTGACATTCTTGCTCCCAACCTTGGGGTCTGCTTTGATAGCGACCTCCCACTGCAACAATTCATCACTACCACTGCCTCAACTGTTCGTATTAACCTTCTTAACATTCAGAAAATTCATCTATTTCTTACTATTCACTCTATGAAAACTCTAATCTCCACTCTTGTGCTCAGCAAACTTTACTACTGCCCAAGCCTACTCTTTGGCCTTTTTCTCTACTCCTTCCTGTCTCTAGACAAAGTCCTCAGATTTTCTACCCGCACTCTCCAAAACCTACCCAGATCTTCTCCTCACTTCAGCCGACCAACACCATGCTGGTTGGCTTTCCACGTACAACTGCTCCCTTTTCAAGTTGCTTCTAATCAATGGTCTTTCTCCTCAGTACCTGTCTTACTGTATCTCTGTCTACTCCCCATTGTGTTCCTTCCACTGCTACTCTGCACTCAACCTCACTGTCTCATGTTCCTCCAGTGCCTACTCTTTTGTCTGCTCGTTTGCCCACCTTGCGTCACTGTATGGGAACAAATTGGCCATCACAGTCAAAGTCAGCCCTACTGTGGATCTCTTTAAAGCTTGACTTAAACTTCACTTACTTGAGTAAGAGGGAGCACACCTGCCCATCACCTTCCAAGAAACTTTCAATAATGTGGAAGGAGGCAAATTAGGCAATATTTTGCTGGGGCGCTTGTGTCAGCAGAGGGTTTCTTTAAAAGGGGTAGGACAGTTGCAGATTTGAAGGAAGAAGGGAAAGTTCCAGTGGAAAGAGATTAAAGAGCTCACAGAGATAAGGGAGTTTGCTGAGTTTACCTGCAGTTTCGGCAGTCTGTGGCAGGAGGCGGTTGGAGTGGGCATCCCGTTCTATATGGTTCTATATGGGAGACTCCAACATACAGGCTTCTGGTAAGGATTTGTAGTTGTTTTGAATCAACTACATGCCATCCAGACCCGACACAGGAACTTTCGATCGAATTACTGCCCCTATTTCTGTGTAGAGAAAGACTTGAAAACTCAGCCCCCGATGTTAAGGTTAACCACACATTGCTTGGAATCTTGGAAACAGCTGTTTCCATTACGTTGCACGTAGTTGGCTGGCATCAGGCTGGCTGTAAGGGAGCCTTGGTTGATGTAAGCAGATCTCAGAGGCTGGGAGAGGGATAGATGGGCTAGTGAAAGCCAGTTCAGCCATCTCTAGCAAGCATTGGTCGCTGTTCTTTGCCCTTTGGTGACTCCCTGTCAATAGAAGCTTTTCAAAACCAAAGGGAATGAAAATGAGGAGCACTTTATTATTGGAAGACAAAAGGTCTCCAGAATGGGAAGATTCGTTCATAGAGCAAGTAACCATACATGAACCGCAGCCTCTATTGGGATCAGAGAATATCAATTCAACCCCTTTGAATCAAGTGCAAAAAGGAAAACTTCATCTTACCCCACAGGCAGGCGGGGCCAGCAGTTGAAGAGTACCAGCAAACAATAAGGAAGTCATGGAAACGTTGCCTGGAATTTAAGGTGACCGCAGAGAGAATTAAAAAAAAGAATTCAAGGCCATTTTCGAAGGCAAAAGAGCAAGAGTGTTAACGACAGTAAAGATGTGACTCCTGCCCAGCCCCCTCAAATGAGACAAGACGTATGTTAAGGGGGAAATAGTAGAATAGGAGGATCCCCCTCGCAGATTGCCTTTTTGGATGAAAGGGAGGAGATGGTCACATTGAATGATCAGGAAAATCTAGGGTCTACTCTGCAGAGGGTACAGCGTGAAGAAGAGAGTTGTAATGAGCCATCCAATGATCTAAGTGCAGTATCAACTGCAGGAGCTTCCCACTCACTCGGACAGACAAGTGATGCTACACTCTTGGCACCACACTTTGTTTTAAACTCCCTGGTCTCTGTATTTGAGCTGTTAAAGACAGAGGTACAGTCTCAAGCAGGGGCACTGATAGACTTCTCCAAGGAAATAGGGAATTGTGAGTCAATATTAGTTGGAATCACCAATATCATCAGTTCTATTCTAGTGCCAGTGGTGAAGGGAGTGCGACTAGAAGTCAGAAAGCAAGGGCTGGATATATCGGCAATTCAAACATCCTTGATTAAGCAAAGGAAAGAGGAAGAACTAAATACTGCACTGTTGCAAGAATTGGTACTATACTGGAAACCTGAGAGCCCTCCAGGGAAAGACAAAGAGGAGGGGGTGAGAGAATCAGACTCAAAGATCCTGTTCGATGATACACCCCTCTCTGAATCAACCTTAGAAAAATGTAGAAGATTGGCAAATGTGATGGAGGGGTCTCACGATTGAAAGCTACGCTCTCTGCAGAACGAGCCAGCAGCGTTGGTGCATATGGTAGAGGATTCGGAACATGACTGGTCAGAATTGGGCCACGAAAACTCCAGGGGAAGAAGAAAGATCAGGGGGAGAGAGGCTAGGGAGAAGAATCGGCATAAGACGCGAAAAAGGTCAACAAAAGAGCTAAAAAAAATGAAGAAACAATAGCGTGCTAGAGTGAAAAAATCAGAGGCAAATGCATTCATCAAAGCTCTCTCTGAGCCAATTAGAGAGGGGGCTTCAGTGAAAGAGGCGACTCCCAACCCCACCTCCTCCATTCAGGCAGACTCAACCGACCTTATGAATGTTGAGGAGATGCAGGAATTGAGAAATAAAGTACAAAAGGAGAAAAGGAAGCCTGAAGCAGCCAGATTAGAAAAAGTGGCCATAATTACAAAGATTAGCGTAGGGCTCCAAAACGACATACAAGTTGAACAGTTGGAAAGAAGAGAGCAGCCCTCGACAAATAATCAGAAGAGCCAGGACCTCTCTTCAGCAGGAAATAGCACTCCCCTAGGGGGAAATAGCCAGCAGGCTCCAAAGAAATCAGTGCTGCTATTAGCCCCAGTTCTTTTGTTCAACAAACAACCTAACCAACCCCAAAGTCTAAAAGAAACCTCTGGATCCCAGATGTCAAGGGGAGTGAAGGGAGATATCGCACCAATATTCCGAGCAAGGAAACAAAGAATAACAAGACTGAAGAAGTGGTGAGGAAAGGGTTGGGGAAACAAATAATACTTGATTGGTTTTCAAATGGAGTTGGTAAATCATCTAAGTTATTGGAGGTTATTTCACTGGTTCCAATCCCTCAGATGTCCTCTCCCCCATAGAAGAACAAAGAAGAAGTTGCTTCAGCGTTCGCCGTGCCAAAAGTCTGGTTAACATCTGTGGTAAAGAACCAGAACTATAAGTCCCTCTATAGAACTGCAATCCTGTCACAATTCAAAAGGGTGCCAAACCTTTATTTGTTTAAATCAACTGATATAGAGTTTATTCGGTTCCCATTTGGAAAGAACCCATTCCTGGCGGAAGTTGGTTTGACCTCATGCAAAGCATTGGAAGCCATTTTGGGGGCATCCAGGGAACTGATGGATCAAGGATTGTTAGTATCCCCTTTAGCGCCTTCCGAACTGCGTGATACTAGCCAGGGGCGAGGGGCTGCTCCATTGCAGCCCCCTTCATGGAGGGAGAGAGTTTCAAGGGGGGAACCCTTAGGTAACTACAGAAAGATAGCACCCTTACTCTGTTGCTTGAAATTCTAACGCATGTTTTACAGAAACTGGGAGTGGGGACTCAATCCCTTTAGTCAGACTGAATTTTGTCTCGTGAGCTGGAACATGCAGGGTTCCAACACATTCACCTCGAGGAAAATGAAAGAGATTGTTTTCCAAGACATGGATGTGGTTATTTTACAGGAAACCTGGCTAGTGAACCCTGTAGCTCTGGAAGGAAATACTGTGTTTGTGCAAACGGCTCTCCAAAAACCTATGTGTAGACCTGCAGGTGGGCTTTTAATCGCATTTAAAAATGCTACAATTGGTAATGTCAGGGAGATCTCTTCTGATATTATGGGTATTCAATCCTGTGTTTTCTCAATTAAGGGGCAGAAACAGGCCTTCAAGGTGATTACAATAAACATATATTGGAACCCCGCCTGCTCCAAACTCCAAGTTTTTATGGAAGCCTTGTCAGTATTGCTGGAAGCGATAAAATTATCATTTGGGGGGAGGGGGCACATAATCATTGCAGGAGATCTAAACTCACAGTGTATTCCCCTGATAAAGGATCAATTGAAGGTGGGTCGAGTATCTGAGCAGTTGGGGTTTGAGTATGACCAATGTGTCACTAACGGGGGAACAACAAGCCGCTACCACTTGGTCGAGAGGGAACTCTAGGTCAACATTAGACTACATTTTTATGTCAGCTGACCTGTTCACCAGAAAGGTTTATTTGAGGATTAAGGCGGATGGAGGGAGTGACCACTCCCCGTTTGGAATTAACATTCTCAGACATAACCTCTAGTCATTAAGACAAATACACCCATAAAGTGACGAGTAGAAAAGGAAAACTGAGACTGTTAAAGTACAAACGGGATGGGGGTACATTGAATGATACATTGGCATTGATTCCAGAGAAAGTCGGGCAAATGAATTGTAAGTCCAAAAATTTGGTTAGGTATATTTGGTCCATCTGTCCAACAAGCAGTGCAGGAGGGATGAAAAATTGGGTGCACTGTCACACTTGCGATGAGGAGACATGGGCAAAAAAGAAATCCCTAAATCAACAGAAAAGAAAGTTAAAGTCCTCAACCCTTAGTTTGGAAGAACAGAGGAAAGAGGTCAGAGCCCTAACTCAGGTTTATAAATATTGGTCATCCAGTAGAAGAGCGTCTTCAGCAGGATGGTCTTATGCGAATAAGACTGAATGTAGCACACACTGGGGAAGTTTTGCATAGTGGAGGCTAGGGAGATAATGCAACAAAACTATGTAAGATATGTGCAGACTCGGAACAACAATCCCTTATACATCTATTGACAGAATGTGAAGGCATGTGGCCTGTTAGATCAATATTGTTCACCATGTTTGGAATGGGGACTGAAAGCTTTCTGCCTGACCTATTCTGGGATAGGTTGAGTTTGGTTTTTGAAACAGCTGTGACAATTGCGGTAGTACAGGTATTGACAAGATGTGAAATCATGATTTGATTGGAAAGATTCCATGTATTCAGATGATTACTTTTTTCCTTCTCTTCTTTTTTTCCTTTTCTCGTCTTGCTCTGTCACTTTTCTCTTTCCTCTTTTTTTCCTTTCGTATTATTTTATTTTGAATGTTTTAAAATCAAATTTTGATTGCTATATTTAGATCTACTGAACTTGTTATTCTAAATTGTTCTTTTTCTTCTTTTGTGTGGTTGGTTTAATGTTGTTTAAAAAAAACATTTCTACAACTTTCTTTGTAAAAGGTTCTAGTAACCAAATACGATAAAAAATAAAAATAAATAAGGGAAAGTGTTTGACCATTTGAGGAGCGAATGGGTAGATTGGCGCACATGTCATACATTTGAGAGATTTTAGAGGAAATGTAGCGAGGAAAGTGATTAGCAGAGAGGGCAGAAGCAATGGATAGTGGCTAGGGAGCCCAATATGGGCCTACAAAGGTCTGGTACAGACCAGGTTGGGCACACCATCCCTAAACACACAGATCTGGCTCCAGATGTGTAGTTCCCAAGTCAAGTCAGCTGAACTTAAGTTAAGTTTAACGCCAGGTCTGACAACCAACACAGACAAGGCATTGACCTGGCTCGGTCCTGCCGGCCCTGAGGTCCATCAATTAGACAACACAGATGCAGTGAAGACCTGTTGCAAGGTCAGTGGGGATCGAGCATGGTCTGGTAGCCTTTAGCTGGTTTTGAGCCACAACTCAAGAACCTGGGGCATTAATCTATGCCTGTCATCCTCAGGTCTGGTGTTTGGGGGTCTCCATAGCTGATATGTATTTCTTTCTCCCAAAATGGCTATTTTATTTTTGGTGTTGGGGAACATTCCATGTGACTGAGGACCCCCTGATTCTGCAAAGAGTTAGACCGAGCTCCAGAGGATGGCATGATGCCTGTATTAAACATTTATGTTGTTTATTTTCCATAGATCCAGCATGAAATCCACATACTGCAACTTTTTAGATGCTCCCAACCATTAACAATCACTCTCTTTCGAGTTGTATTATACAAATGTGTGTGCCCAGAGCAGTACTTAAGCAACCACTTAAGTGTGATGTACATTGTGGCCACAGAACAGCAACACTATGTGTATATTTTATGTTTTGTACTTATTTAATTTTTAATAGCACTTTTGCCAAAGTGCTTTACCAACAATAAACATAACAATAGTGGTACAAAATTCAAAGAACTTGGTAGAAATTCATGGCAGCGGAGTTAAGAATGGAAAAGGTAATGTAAGGTAATGAAGAAAATGAACCTTTAAATTAGTTTGAAAGACATGTAAAGAAGAGGAAGAGCTAATGTGCATGGGATGGCCATTTTGCATTGGATATTGGGCAAAAATGAGATGAGTCACAGGAGGGGTTTGAGACAGAAAGAGGGAACAGTCACTGAGAATGCAGAGATCGAGAGGGGGTATAACAGGATACTAAAGAGCAGAGATAAGCAAGACCATGTAGTGACTTGATTACAAAAGGGAGAAGATGAAAGAGAAGATAAAGATTCAAATAGACTAAAGAGGCAGAAAGTAGCGCAGGAGTAACCGAGGAACGGGGGAAGTTGAAAGAGTAAGCAGATGGCTGAATTGAAGACAGAACATAGAAAGCCATGGAAAAGAACAGAACAGTAGTTGAGCTGACAAAAGACTAGAGAGCAGTCCGCGAGCGTAATGGCCAGAAAACAAAAAAAGGACAGGCACTGCAAAGATTATAGAGATGGTAACGAGCAGAGCCAGTTGTGGCAGAGATATGAAAAGAGAAAGAAAGAGAAGGGTCAACGATTTTGAGCAGAGACAGAATAGAAAAGAAGTGAGGGAGGACAGCTAACACTGGGAGAGGGAAAGGCAGGAGGGAGGTAATGGACCTCCCTTTTAGCAGGATTTAGGCAAGAAAACGAGAATCATCCCAACCTTGACAGCAGAAAGACAGGACCAGACAGTAGCTTGAAGAGAGGAGTGGGGGAGAAGAGAAAGAAAAGATGTGGGGGTCATCAGCATAGAAATGATAGGAATGATAGGAAAGATAAAAGGAACTAATGAGCGCTGATAGGGCAGCTGTTTAAATTGAGAGAAGGAGGGGACCAAGGACAGAACCCTGTGGAACAACAAAGAGAAGTGGTTGAGAGGAGGAGGGTTGGCTCGCCCAAGAGTAGGAACGATTAAAAAGATAGCATTTGAACCACTTAAGAATAGACCCTGAAATCAAAAAGAGGAAAGTACGAAGAAGAATAGCATGATCAACCATATCAAAAGTGGCAGAGAGATCCACAAGGATAAGGATGGAGGATAGGTTGTTGTGACATGCCGAGGGTCCTTTTTTTATTTTTTATTTTTCATTTCTAAAGTGCACTATTCCCAGGGGCATCAAGATGCTGTTACAAAAACCAATTACACATACAAAAAGCGGTCATGCAGACAAGTGTTCAGGGCAAAGTTTATGCACCCCACCATATATAATTATGCAAATAGCTAAGTTTTTAGTGATCTCCTGAAGACCCTGTAAGATTTCTCCGCTCTCAGAGAAGCAAGTTCAACTGTTTTGCTGCAAAGGTTGTGTACTAGCCACCAGCTTTAGCACATTTGTATTCCGGTTGCAGTAGTTTGTTACTGTAGGCTGCTCTTCAAGGTCTGTTAGACTGATCCCTGACCATTTTCTGGCTCAGGTATGGGGGAACAGAGTAAGAGAGATATCTGTGTGTGATGGACAATGACTTGAAGATAATGCGCTCTCTGATAGGAAGCCAGTGGACCTTTCTACTGGCAGAAGACATATGTTTGTGTTGTGGGATATTAAGTGCTGCTCGAACGGCATTGTTCTGGATCACCTTTAGCTATGCAATGTTCCACCAGGAAGTGCCAGCAAATAGGGTATTACAGTAGTCCAGCCTTGATTGTATGATTGCACGAGCAATAGTGAGACAACTGTTTTGGGAGAGGAAGAACCTGGCGGTGTTAATCAGTTTGGTTGTGTGTGCCGATGAAGATGCAATAGCGTTCAATTGGCGCGTGTGTGAGAATGTGGCACCAAGGTACATGCCAAGGGTTTTTACTAAAGATGTGATGGGAATTTGGATGCTTTTTATTTTATTTATTTCAGTTTTTATAATAAAAAATAATAATAATAATAATATAATGCACGACACGCTCGTGGGCCTCCAGGGCGCACAAAAAACAAGTAACAAAATAAATGACAAACAAGAAGGTGGGTAGCTGGGGAGTGTCAGCAGAAGAGGAGTGAGGCTAGGTTCATCCTGGGTTAAGATTGAACAGGAACGTTTTTATTTCTTTTTTTAAATGTGCCAGATTTTCGGCCATGCGTGTCAGGGAAGTATATTCCACTGCAATGGTGCTTGGGTATCGAAGGAAGTTCCTCCAAAACGGACCATTTTGTATCTGGGCTGGATGAGTGTTGTGGCAAGTGGAGGAGCAAAGCTTCCTACCACCTACTTCAGATTTTACCTTGTCAATACAATAGACTGGACAGGCATTAGTTTGGCATTTAAAAGACAAGGTCAGAATCTTATGAGTAATCCTATGTTGTATAGGAAGCCAGTGAAGTGCCTTCCTGTGAAGTGAAGTGAAGTGTTGATGCTGAAGGATTCGTATTCGGCATCCAGATTCTTGATTACAGCCGGCAGCCCCACCAGTAGGTGCTCTGTCTTCTCGTCATAAAGACAGAGGCAGTAAGTGGCCATCCATGGCTGTATTATGGTATACACATTTTTGGGTGGTAGGAGGATTTGTGTGTCATCGGCATCATTTGTGTAGGATATGCCAATGGAATTATGTAGGTTGAATAGGGGTCTGGTGAATATGCTGTAAAGGGTGAGGGCACACAGGAACCTTGGGGACTCAGCAGGGAATGGTGGCAGGAGGGGCACTGTGGTTCTTGGTGAACACTCTCATGGTTCTGCCCTCAAGGAAAGAAACCATCCAGGCGGTGCCTTCAGGAGAAAATCATTCAGCAGCGGTCAGGTGTTGGCAGAGGATCTGTTGATGATCGACCAGATCAAAGGAAGCTAAGAGATCCAAGAGTAGGAGGAGGGAAGATTTTCCCTAATCTCTAATCTTATCCCACTGGTTTTTGAGGTCAAGCAGTGCAGATTCCGTGCCGTGACCAGGTCAGAATCCAGATTGTTATATGCCCAGGATGGGGTGGGTTTCCAGGAACGGTTGAATTTATATATATGCAGCTCTGTCCAGAATTTTTAAGAGAATTGGGACAGTGGCAATGGGCCGATATTTGTTGGGGACAGCAAGATCAAGGGTGTTTTTTTTAAATTGTTTTTATTGTTTTCATATTCCAACATACAATCAACTTTTTGCAACACCCCCCGCCCCCCACCTGGCCCCCTCCCTCCCCTTGGGGAATAAACGTCTGTCTGTTAGGGAACCCTTTATCCACTGAAAATATCTGTTACTTTGATATTATGGGGACATCACTGTTCCATAAAGTCCGACTGGAGATAGTCTTGGAGCATTCCCCATTCCTTCGTAAATGAATCACCAGTGCCTTGGATTGTGTGGGTCACTTTCTCCATTGCCGATTGGGCCCATACCTTCTGAAGCCATTTGAATGTGAGTGGGGTATCTTTCTTTTTCCAGTTTTGGGCAATTGTTTTGTATCTTATTCTGCATAGCACTACCTCATCCCCCAGTTGCCCTACATCCGGGAACATTTTCCCCATCTCCTCTTTTACCTCCTCCCAAAATGATTTGATCCCCTTGCAGTCCCACCAGATATGTCTCCATGTTCCCACCGCATTGCACACTCTCCAACATTGGTTTGAAGTTTGGGGGAACATTTTATGTAAACTTTCTGGGGTAAAGTGCCATTGGATTACTATTTTGATCCACATTTCCTGTGTTAGTGCTGAGCGGGTCATTTTGGGGATCTGTGTCCCCAAGTCCAACCACTGATTTTTTGTTGGCTCCTCCCCCAGGGTGCTACCCCATTTAATCATGTATGTCCATTTTATTTCTTCGTCATGTGAGTTTATGAAGGAGTATAGTGTCGAAACCCATTTCTTTGCCCCTGAGTTGGAGGTGACATAAGTCTCAAACGGTGTGAGGTTTCTCGTGGCTGCCTTAGCTATTTCCAGGGATTTTAGCCAATGTCTGAGTTGGTCATATTTATATTTGTCTCCTGCTGTGAGATGTAGAAGGGACTTGCAGGTCTCAAATGATCTGATTTCTTTGTCCATGAACATTTCCCCTATTTTCACAACTCCCGCCTCTTCCCATTTCTCAAAAGCCCCTCGCTCCATTCCTGCTGGGAATTGGGGGTTCCGGCAAATGGGTGTAAAAGGACTTACCATCGTGGTCATTACACCTTTACGTGTTTGGTTGTCCCATGCCTCTATTGTGGTCTTCATAATTTCACTTATACTAAGGTTGGGGTGTCTGTGTTGTCTTAGTTTCCAAACCAGTTCCACCAAGGGAGTTCTAGCCACAGCCCTATCTTGTTTTGCCCATATTGGCTGCGGGTCTTCCCCCATCCACTCCCGAAGCACCCTTAGTTGCGCCGCATGGTAGTATTTTTGGAAATGGGGAAGAGCCACCCCCCCTCCTGGGTTGGTGCAGTAAGGATCGCCCTGGCTACCCTATGGGTTTTTCTTTTCCATATGAAGGATGATACCACCTTGTATAATGCCTTAAAGAATGTTCTGGGGATACCCAACGGGAGCGCCTGAAAGTAATACAATAGCTTCGGGAGGATGGTCATCTTGACCGATTGAATTCTGCCCCACCATGATATCAGCAATGGATTCCATCTTTCCAAGTCTCTACTTATGTTTGTTAGGAGCTGGGGGTAGTTCTTTTCATACAGTTGCCCTACCTTGTGTGTCAGCGTTATTCCCAGGTATTTGATCCCATTTTCCGTTATCTTAAGGTCAAGTGATGCAGCCTCCCTTTCTATTGCTTCTCGATCTCCCGCCAGAATCAAAATTTCTGATTTTCTCCTATTGATTTTAAGACCGGATATTGCCCTGTACATTTCTAGTTCCCCTACAATTGCCGCTAGTGTTCTGCCCGGGTCTTCAAGGGCTATTAGCATATCCTCAGCATAGGCTATTACCTTGTGCTGCATTCCCGCCATTTCGATCCCCTTAATATGAATGGATTCCCTTATTTTCATTAGGAGAGGTTCTAGAAAGATAGCGTAAAGAAGCGGAGAGAGCGGGCATCCCTGCTTAGTTCCCTTTGAGGTTTTTACCCTTCCTGTAACTTTGCCGTTGATGGCTATTCTGCTTTTTGGGGAGTTATAGTTAGCTCTGATCATTGCAATATATTGCTCCCCAAATCCCATGCATTTTAGAATCTTAAATAGCATTGACCATTCCACCCGGTCAAATGCTTTCTCGGCATCCACCGAGAGCAGTATCGCCAGAGTGTGGGTGATACCCGTTTTTTCCACTAAGTGTGTAAGCCGCCTAATATTTTTGTGTATCTGTCTACAGGGGATAAAGCCTGATTGATCAAGGTTTATTAGGTTGGGTAGGAGCGGTGATAGTCTTGCTGCCAGGACCTTTGTGTATATCTTTGCATCTATGTTTATCAGGGATATTGGACTGTATGATGCGGGACATGTCGGGTCTTTCCCTGCTTTGTGGAAGACTAATACCTTTGCCTCGTTCATTGTTGGAGTCACGTTGCCACACTCTTTGAAGGAATTCAAGAGCCTACTTAGAAATGGGGTTAGTATGTCTGCATACTTTTTATAGAAGGGGGCCGTAAAGCCATCTGGGCCCGGTGCTTTATTTAGCGGGAAGTCTATTATTGCCTTTTTTACTTCCTCTTCCCTTATCGGTCTCTACAGGGCCAATCTATCCTCCTCCGATATTTGTGGGATGGGTAGGGTCTGTAAGTAGGTGTCCTGTGCGTCCCCATCTGGGAAATCCGTGGAATATAATTTCTGGTAGAATTCCCTGAATGCCTCCCTCATGTCTTGTGTGCGTCTGGCTAACAATCTATCCGCTTTATTCGCCTTAATATAATATCTTTATCTGAGGTATAGTAGTGCTCTCTGTGCTCCTTTTGTGCGCAGTATTTCTAATAATGTTTCGACGATTTCTTTAATGCTCTTGTGGGTTGGATCGAGATTTTCTCTTGTGTGTCTGCTATCATGGTTTCCAGCTCCCTTTCCCAATTTAGACTTCCCCTGTGTCATTCAAAATATTCTACCATCTCCCTTATTGATTCCCCTATTATAGGGCCTTGGATTATGTCCTGGGGTAACCTCCACCTCCATAGCCCACTCGTCTTCCCCGGCTAATTCAACTCTAGCCACAGGGGAGCATGATCCGACAACGATATTGACCCTATGTCCAGCCCCTGAACCTTTCCCATCAGTCCCACTGATGCCCAAAAATAATCTATTCTCGACATGGAATTATGAACATGTGAGAAGTATGTATATCCCCTCTGATCCCCCTTTAGTTCCCTCCAAACATCACACAGGGCCAATTGATCTATCAGTTGTTTGAGGCGTTTCGATGGTGTTCCTTGGCCGTGGGTATTCCCTGTGCTTCTGTTTATTTTCGGATGCCATGCCATATTGAGATCTCCACCCAGAATCATCTCCCCCTTTGCAAAATCTTCCAGTTTCCCTAGCATATCCCAAATGAAAGCCATCTTTTCCTACACTGGGAGCGTAAACTGATGCCATGGTGATGCGGTGTCCCTCTATAGTCGCATTGACAAATGCATATCTCCCCTCTTTATCCATGTTTTTGTCCACTAGCGTGGCATCTACCCCCTCTTTTATCGCTACCAGCACACCCGCTTTTTTTTCTGTTGCGTTCGCCTGAGCCCATATCTTGTATCCCCTTATGTGTGTCTTCAACTTGTCCCTGGCTCTGATGTGTGTTTCTTAAAGTAGTAATATATCCGCTTTTTCCCTTTTAAGCAGCTTCTCCAGTTTTACCCTTTTCACTGGATAGTTTAGGCACCTAATATTGTATGTTAAGATGTGGATCTTCCCCATGGAATCATGTCCAGGTCCATTGCCCTTGGTTCCCTCTCCTTACTGCGTTTGCCCATTTCCATGACCCCCCTCCCCATCCCTTGAACTTACCCCCCCAACAAGTAACCACAAACCAAACAACTTTCCCCCGAGTAGGGGGAGGGTTCCTAAGGATGCTAGGGCTTTGCGCCTATCGCTCCCTGTCCTCCTAAACCTCAGGGGTACTTTGCGGGGGATTCTAAACCCCACATTTCAGTCAATCCTTACCGGATTCCAAAGCCGGGGCTTCTCCCCGGGCCGCCTGTCTTATGACTCTCGATGCTAAGTTCCCCCGCACCCGGACCCCCGGGCGGCCTCACTGCATGGATGCATGGTCCCCACAGAGTGCTCATACTCGCCAGCCATGTCCTCTCGACTCCGTTTATGGCGACATCTTGCGACCCTCCTTCCCTGTATTTTTCTTCCTTTGCTTGATTGTTTCCCATCCACTCAGCCTTCTCAAATGCTCTCTCCTTGATTTCGGAGCCCCTGTTTCCTCTTCTTCTTCCTGCAGTCCCATTATGCTGAGGCCTTCTTCCCATGTGGTCACTCTTCTCTGTTTTCCTTCCCAAGTGAACAGCAGCCCAAATGGGAATGTCCATTTATAGCGGATTTGTCTTGCCACTAATGCTTTAACCAGGGGGGGGCATCACTTTTGTAATGTCACCAGGGCCAGATCTTGATATAATTGTATGTCTTGTCCATTCATTCATATATGATCCATTTCTCTTGCCCTCCTTAAAATTTGCTCTTTTTGTGGGTATGATCAGAGGGCTACCAGGACATCCTGTGGTCATTCTCCCGGCGCACCAGATCTCTTCAGGCCCACCCGTGCACTCTATCCACCCCAATTTCTTCCGACTCTTGGGCATCCAGGACATCTCTAAGCACCTCTTTCACCGCCATCATGAGGTCCTTGTCTAGGACAGACTCTGCCATATTTATTATCCGTATGTTAGATCATCTACAGCGGTTCTCAAGATCCTCGCATTGGAGTTCTGTGGGTGAGACTCACCAGGTGTTCTTGTGCTTCGCTGACCTGTTGCGTTTCCTCTTCGATGCCTTGAACAGATCTTTCAAGTGTGTCCGTTCTTTCCTCTAACTTGGCCACATCAACTATCAGGTCCTGAACCACCTGCTTCATGTCATTCTTCATCATAGCGAATTGTTCCTGTACCGTTAACATGAATTTGTCTTGTAATTCCATAAACCACGTTTGCATGTCCTCTCTCGAAGGTGGCTGTTGGTGGTGCATAGGGGTGTTACCTTCACCTTGAGGGTCCTCCTGGCTCTTCCCTCTAGTTTGTATTGTGGTGTCTGCCGACCACATCTTCAGGATATTGGCATCCTGTTTTGCATTCTGCAGGGTCTGTTGTGTGGTGCTCCCTTTCCCCTTAGCCTTAGACATGGTAGTTTGGTCTTCTGGGGGTGCCCGTGGGTGCTCCTGTGATATCCTGCCGGCTATATGCTCTCCGCATACCAACTCACCACTGATTCCTCTTTGGCCTAGTGGGGGATTTGTCCTGGTTTTAGTTTGTGGGTTTTAATTACCGATCGGAATGTGCCCTCCGCTGTGGCCTACCTCCTACTGTCTTGTGTTTGTAGGGCTGCTCTGGGTCTCCTTTCCTCTCTTCCTCCTTATTTTCCCATGGGCGGTCCTCCCTCCTGTTATCCTTTCTCCCTGCACAGGTCCCTCGGTATGTGTCTCCGTCTGAGGGAAGGCCTCGCCCACCTGTCTTTTACAGCAGATTCAGCTTGGGGTTGGGAGTATGTGACTTGTCGGGGGTACCTGCTCGCCTGCTGTGGTGTGTTGGCCGAGGGGCCTCTCCCTCCATTCCTGTGGGCCCTCACCTCGTTGAGTGTGGCTTGCTCCAGCCCATCCCCCGCTCCTTCTCAGCGTCTCCTTTGGTGGAGGGGTGCGTCATACTCCTTGCCATTTAGTGGTTTTGTGTAGGGTGGGGGAGTTTCACCCCCCACCTCTGTTCCTGCGGCTGTGCAGCGTTTCTGTCGCCCCTCTCCGCGATGCCTCCAAGATAGGGCCTCTCGTGCTGAGCGCCTCCCCCTTGAGGTCTCGTTCACCTCCTCTGGTGTGTAGGGCAGGCAGTAAGGACCCCTGCCGGCCGCCGGCACCTCACTTCTTTTGCTGCCTGCGACCGCTACGGTCTGTTCCTCCGTCGCTTCTCCGGCAGTGCCGGGGGGAGGGGCAGGCCCGCGCCTCCCGCATATCTGCCTCCCCGGGGTTTGAGCTGTTGTGCCCGTTTCACCAAGGGGGCGGTTCACCGGCCCCCTGTGTCCTGCCTCCAGTGCTCCGCTTCCTCACAGGCCGCTGCTCGCCGTTATTTCACCCCTCCGCGGGCCAGCGATCTTCTGGTGTACTCCCGATGGGGGAGGGGCATTCTCGCTCCACGCGTCTCCGTCCGACTGCTTTCTCGGTGCCCAAGACCCGTTCTGGCCGCACCAGGGGTTGCAGAGATGCGGGGGGTGCCCCTACCTCACACCGTCTTAATCAGCTGCTTTTGATGTGCTTATGTCGGCGGCCTGGGTGGAGAGTGATTCATACCTGTCGCTTCACCCCGGCGGCCATCTTGGAATCAGTGATTTTATTTTTTTTTTGAGGGAGTCCCTATGCTTCTTTGAGGTTGGCTGGCACTTGGGCTGATGAAAATGAGGCATTAATGAATTTTGGGATGAAAGGGATCAGTTAGTCTGCACAGTCCTTAATAATAGTTGCAGGGCAGATGTCTCCTTTGCACCTGGAGGGTTTACGGCGCTTGAGAATCGAGGCTACTTCAATCTGGGAGATGGTGTTGAAGTGGAACAGCAGGGGTTGGTTGGTCTCATGTGTGGTCACTTGGTGAAGTGAGGACAAAGGAATAGTGGGAGATTTGAGCAAGGATTGCTTGTGGAGGATATTTTTTTGTAAGATCTCAATCTTCTCCAGCATTTCTTTGGATTTTAGAGCACCAGACCTCATCTTTGACGATGATGGGAGGTGGGGTAACATGGGCTTCTAATTCCCTCAGGATTGTAAAAATCTCGCTGGCATTGGATTTGGCACTGGTGGATTTTGCTAACATGATCACTTGTTTATATTGTTTAGCTGCCACAACAAATTTCATTGTAAGTGGTACTGAGGGTGTTTTCTCCAGTTGGCTTCAGCAAGGCATTTGGATTTACGCAGCTCAATGAGTTCAGCGTTGTACCAGGAGTTGGCAGATTTCGCTTTTTTGGATGTTCTAGGGGCTAGTGGGGCACCTACATCGACTGCAGAGAATAAGGTGCTTGTGTAGAGGTCAGCAAGTTTTGAAGGGTCATTGGAGTGCAAGTGTGGGGTTGAAGAGCTTTCAGTAGAGGCACAATGCTATCCCTTGTGAGTTTGCAGGACCTTTGTGTCCAAGCTGGGGGCAAGAAGGGACAAGCATGTGTGGCAATCTCCAGGGGGGAGATGGCGAAGGAGACTATATGGTGGTCAGACCATGGGCAGGGCATGTTGGCCACTATGCCAACCTGACAGTTGAAGCCGGCTTCCCAATCTAGTGTGCGGCCATTGATATTGGCCGGATTATTGACACAGTGTCGGAAGCCAAAGGCACTGAGTGAATTGGCTACAGTAGATGTATGCAACCAAACGGGTCATTGAGGCCCAGATTGAGGTCCCCTAAGAGGATTGTTCTGGAGATAGGCTTGATGTTGACACCCATGGCGTGTGTGAGATCCTCTTCAAAAGTAAGGAGTCGGTAGACAACAAAGGTGGTCATGTTGTCAGTGTGTGAAAGGGACAACTTGGCTGATAGAAGGTCGCAGTTGGCAGCCATAGGTATTGTGACATGTCTGATAGGGATGGACTCTTTGGCAATCAATGATACCCCCAACCCCGGGCAGATAGTCTTTCGGTCCTGTATATGACATAGCCTGATGGGATGGCAAGTGATATCGGTAAGCTAGCGGCTGGGTGCAGCCATGTTTCTGAGACAGCCAGGAAGTCTAGGTTGTTGGTGCTGATGAGGTGATTTATATCAAGGGCATTTGCGGGGATGGGTCTGGCATTGATCAGGGCCCCTGTTAGATGGCCGGAGGGAGAGTCCAACTTGTTGGACACAGATGGTTTGCAGGGTAGTGTCTGGATATGCTTAGAGGGATTGGTGGTTTGTGCCGTGTGTCTTGGCTGTGTGATGTTGTGTGAGGTGCAAGATTTGGCATAGGGAAAGTTTAGATTGAGTCTCAGGGACATGGTGGGGTAGAAACGTTCACCAAGCCGACTATTTCTAATCTGACTTGCTTGAGGGTGAGATATGGCCGGAGTTATGCATGTTTTGGATCTGAGAGCCTCATTACATGGTAGGCGGTAAGGGTTTACCGGTACCGGTATTTTACCGGTACCGGTAAACCCTTACCGCCTTACTACGAGGTCCCTTTGCGGGTTGGTACATTAATGCCTGCTTCTAGCAGGCGTTAAAAAACGAACCCGCAAAGGGACCGGGGTGCTAATTACAGTACTGCAATTTGCGGTACCATAATTAGCGCCTTCCCCATTCCCATTATGCCCTATGGGGCAAAAATGGGAATGGGGAAGGGCAATGGAGGAAGTAGGAATTACCGCCTTCCCAACCTTGGAATAGGGCGGTAATTCCCCTTTCCTCCAAGGCGGTACCGGTAAATTACCGGCATGAACCATGGCGCTAATAGCGCCATGGTTTACCGCCTACCGTGTAATGAGGCCCTGAGTCTACTATTCCGATCAACAAGCCTCATAAATGGAATGGCATGAAGGTCCAAGGAAGTAAGCTTTTGGGCTGCAGGTCTAGAGGTACTCTGATGGACATATAGTGAAAATACTGGCCTTGGTTGCAGATGTGAGTAGAAGTCAGTATCTGTGTTGAGAGTTGGTGGCACACGGCGGGTGGATCTGGCCAGTCTGGCTGTGAGAGAGCGAACCTGGGCAGGGTGAGTTGCTGACCTGCAGACTGCCGTGCACTTATTCATGGAGACTGTGTCAGGTGAGTTGGGGCACCAAGGAGGAGTGGACGGTTATGGAGTGTGGGCAAATCTGAGATGAGGTGAGTAGGTGGTGCAGGATGTGCGGGCCAGGCCGAGGGTACAGTTAGTGGTACATTGGGATTCCTGGTATCTGACTGGCCATGGGGGCATTTGGAGCTTCATGGACAATAGCAATAGTGTTGTTACCTGCAGATAAGGGCCAGTAACGCTTGAGAGTTGGATAGGTGGAGGCGAGATTTCAGGGTGGGCAGCAAGTGCGTGTTATAGGTTCAGCGTTCATGGAGGGGATCTTGGCTGGATGCAGCGTGAGTAAGTGGAACAGGACCTAGAGCGCAATGCTCTGGGTACAGTACAGGACAAGGTGCAGGCTTTCTGCGGAAAACCAGACTGGCCTGATCTGGCTGGTTGGGAATGCACTTGGTGGTTTCACCTAAGTCACAAAAAGAACCTGCATAAATGGTGACCGTATAAGGAGGGTGGGGGGACTGGCTAGCAATGCGTGTGGACGGTAGGAGGCGGGATGGGTTCAGGAGCGCAATATTATCACAACAGCCTAAACAAACATTGCCATAGGCTACAGGTAAAAGGGAGCTAACCACATCTACAAGTAGTGTAGGCTTACCTTCAAGATCATGGGCATTACTGTGGCTGGATGGGATAGACGGTGTCCGGCGGTCCTTGCAGTGCAGGCGGCTCATAGCAGGGATCTGCAGCGAGGGGTTCCCTACGCCCTACGTCCCTCTTGGCCTGGACAGGCACAGACAGGCAGCAGTGGAGTCTTCGTGGACGGATGGCTCCGCCTGCCAGCTCTGCCTGCTTGCTGCGTGGATTGGTGCAATTTGCATCAGGTATTAGCCAATCCAGGGCCAGATTAGTGGATGCTGGAGCTCCTGCTTATGTGGAGTCCAGGGCGGGCTTCATTGTGTACAGCCTCACGACATCAGCCATCTTTGGATGCCTTAGTCTCTCATTCTGTCCAATGTGCTTCGGTGCACAATGCGTGGACTCCTTCCATGCTGTGGGGGCAGATCCTCTTGGTTCCTTGTGTTGGGGGCTACTGTGCAGGCACAGACAGGCATCCTTGGAGCCCGGCCTTCGAGGAAGGCCAGCTCCGCCTGCCGGTGCGTGGATTGGGGCATTTTGCATCGGATATTGCCCAATCCAAGACCCGATTAGTGGATGCTGGAGCTCCTGCTTCTTTGGAGCCCAGGAAGGGCTTCATTGTGTACAGCTTCGCAGTGCCGGCCATCAATGCATGCCTTAGGCTCTCATTCTGTCCAATGTGCCTTGGAACACAATGCATCTCCTGAGGACTCCTTCCACGCTGTGGGGGCAGATCATGAATTTGAGATGTGAAAAAGAGCAGACTCCATGGAGTGGGAGGGGTAAAAGCCAGATTGAAGAGGCAGAAGAGAGTAAAGGTGCAAGAAGGAAGAAATTTGCAAGTAGACAACACGCTCAAGAAGTTTTGATAGAAAGGGTAATAGAGAGCTAGGTTGAAAGTTGGACAGCAGAGAGGGATCCGAGATAGGCTCCTTGCAAATAGGGATAATGAAAGCATACTTGAAAGAGGATAGAAAAATGGAAGAGACAAGGGAGCGATTGATTAAGGAAGTGAGATAAGGAACAAGAGGTGGAAAAACAAAAAATCAAGGCAGATGGACTGGGATCAAGGGGAGAGGCCGTAGGGTGAGCATGAGCCAAGAAAGAATAGTTCAGTGAGAGAAATATGTGAGAGAGACAGATGAGAGGGGAGAGGGGGAGACAAGGAGGAAGGAGGAGTGGGGCGAGTCAAAGAAAAGGGGGAAGAACACAGGGAGGAGGAAAAGGGGAGAGAATGGGAAGGGGAGAGGGAAAGGAAGGAAGAGCAGAGGGTTGATACTTTTGATGTAAAAATGTCAGCAAAGTCAGTGGCTGAGACAATGGAGGAGTGGGAGGGTCCAGGAGGGCGGGTGGAGAGAATAGTATTGAGTAGGTAAAAGAGACGACGGGGTGATGAGAAAGGGAGGGAGTAGGATACGAGAAGCAAGAGAGAATCATGCGAAGAATGAAGAGAGGAAAGTGAGAGAAGGTTATTAGGACCATTAGACTTCTTCCACCTGCGCTGGGCCTATGCGGAGGGATGAACAAAGAGAAAAAAGAGCAGGAGAGATCCAAGGTTGTGGGGGTTTCTTAGAGGGAGTGAAAGAGCCAGATGAATAAGAAACTTCAAGGATAGGAAGCAAGTCAGAATCAAGATGAGAGGAAGCTGCGTCGGGTGAGAAAAATGTAAATTGCCAGTAGAAACCAGACTCAGAGAGAGTGAAGAAAGGCAGGTTGAGGGGTCAAAAGAGTAAAGATTAAGATGCAGTAGAGAAAGAGGGTGAGAAGTCAGCGAGCAGGGGACGGAAGAGAGGAAGAAAAATAGAGAAGGAAATGAGCAGAAGAATAAATAGGATGCACTACAATTGCAATATTACAGGGAAAAGAAGTGAAAACTAAATCGACAGAGGAGCCAGTACACCAACGGGCCATGCTGCAGGTGCTTAAAGGACTAAAGGGAAGACTAGTGTGCCAGGATGATATAACAGTGTATGGAAAGGGAGAGAAAGAGCATGATACAATATTGCAAATGGTTTTTCAAAGATTGGCTGAGAAAGGTTTGAAAGTGAACAGAAGCAAGTGTAAGTTCAAGGAATGAGAGGTGGAGTACTTGTGGCATATTGTGAGTGGAAAAGGGTACATACACAAGGTGGATGTGGTGGAGGCTATCAGAAGTGCACCAGCCCCCACTAAAGAGGAAGAAGTGAGATTATTTTTAGGACTGTGTGAGTACTACAGTAAGCTTGTGTAAGAGTTTGCGAGTATTACAGAACCTATAAGGAGGTTCCTTATGAAGGACAGTGGATTTATGTGGGAAGAGGAACGTTTGCATGCATCCAATGTCATAAAATGAAACCTTTGTGGAGCTGTGGAGCTGGGTGGATTTGTTGTTGGAAGTGAGACCAAGCTTACTGTGGATGCCAGTTGAGGTGGATTGGGAGCTGTGTTGTCCCGGGTAGTGGATGATCACGAAAGGGTGACTTGTAACACATCAAGGTCAATTACAGGTATAGAGAGTTGATATTGGGTTGTAGAGAGAGAGTTGCTGTCTTGTGTTTGGGGAATACATTATTTCCACAAATATATATGGGGAGGTAGGTTTATGGTTTACACAGACCATAAACCTTTGTTAGAGTTGTTCATGGCCAAGGGTTTGTGTAAGGCTACACCAGGGTTGGCAATGTTGATTGTGATGTTCCAAGATAACGACTTTGTTTGTCAGTTATGTACCTGGAGTGACAAACAATGTTGCAGATTTTCTTTTATGGTTATGGGTGAGGGACACGTTAGCAGGTGATGAAGAAATGGAGTAGGGCGTAGTGGCAGTAGTGAGTGATTTTATTTCTAAAGACAAATGGATGGAGGAATTTGTGCAAGACCAAGTGCTTGGGACAGTTGGTAAATTCATGACTGCTGGGTAGCCAGCCAAGGGAGTGCTTGAAGAGAGAGTCTTACCATAGTGGGAGGTCAGAGAGGAGTATTCGTTGGAAGTTGGAGTTTTGATCAGGGGTGATAAATTGGTTCCACCAGAGAGTTTAAGAGCAGAGCTGATAGAGAAAGCTCATTAGGGCCACCCCGGCTCAACAAGGAAAACACGTAATCCAAGGGCCAAGTACTGGTGGCCAGGCATGTACTTGATGGTGGAGGGATTTGTGAGGAATTGCTGGCCATATTACAAAAAGAAGTATCTATCAGAGCACACCTAATTACTCAAAAACTAAATAACTATTATTTGCCAAGAATTCGGAGATAAGTTGTAAGATTCAGTGTAAGGAGTTGTGTGCTGTACTTAAGCCTGAAGAGCTATGGGAGCAGTTGGGTGTACACATTGTCAGACCATACAGTACACTCGGGCGAGAGGAGATTTGTTATAGTGATGGTGGACCATTGTTCTGGATGGGTTGAGGCCAAATGGGTTTGTGGTGTCAGTACGTGCAATCTAGTTAAATTATGTTTTGGAAGGTGTATTCATGAGAGAAGGCTACCCCAAGAGGATAGTGAGTGATAATAGTGTGCAGTTTAGAAGTGATGAAATGATGAAGTATGCCCGAAGTGTAGGAATTAAGTGGAGGTTGTCAGCACTTTAGCACCCTCAGACCAATGGGAGAGTGAAGAGATGTAACAGAGTCATGTTGGAGGCTGTGGATAAAGCCGCCAGGAACAATTGGGATGTGAGGTCTACGATTAAAGAAAAACTGTGGAGTGTAAGAACGTCAGTGCTTTGGGATTCATGTAAGTCTCGGCTTTTGATCATGAGGGGTTAGAGAACCAAATACGGTGCTGGTTCCATGTATTTATAATGAATTCACTAATAACGAAAACATTTTCAGAGAATTAAAAATAACAGAAAAAATTTGAATTATTTTTTTCTTTCAGTTTAGGGGGTCCCCCTAAGCCTCCTGTTTCCGTAGTGTTGTTACCCCACCTCAACCCCCTTTTTAATCCCTTACCCCACCCCATACAAAATGTTACCCTAAACTTCAATATTTTTTCATTGCTTTGTATTCACTGAAAAATGAATTTGTTATTGTGAATTCGTTATTATTACTGTATACCACAGTGCTAAAACCTGCAACGGTCAACGTGTGGAGGAAGGTTGAGGGGAGCCACATTGGTGAGGAAAGGCTGAGTACAGTGAGTGTGGCGAGGGTGCGGTTCAAGCCTGGAGAGTTTGTGAGGATTACGAAGGGTGTACCTCTTGCCAAAGGAGGTTCCACGTTTGCTGATCGGGTGAGAATAAAGGAGGTGCTTATCAGTTCAGTCAAATTTGAAGACAGGACCGTGTAGAACATGGGCAGGTGTGGGTGACGTTGGGAGAAGGTGTGATATTTGGATGGATGAAGACCTGCCAGTAGAAGACAATGCGGAGGAGTTGTGCACCAGTAGAAATAATGATGCCGGGGTGCAAGATGGAAGCAGTGAATTTGAGTCAGTTGCGAGGAGTAGAATATGGAGACTGCCGGTTTGGTGTAAGGACTATGTAATGAGTTGAGAGATCTAAGTGATGTTTGAGTGTATTTTTCTTGTTTGGTATTAGTGGATTTTCAACATTGTTGGTGTGTGACTATTCTATGGGTGTGTGCAGTTATCCTTACCTTTCTATGCAGTTATTTATTATTGTTGCGATTTCTTGTCATGTTTTAGTTTTGTTTTCTTTGTTTGTTAAGTTGGGGTGCTGTTCTTTTGGGTTTTGTGGGAGGGGAGATGTGTTGTATCTTCAGTAGGGCTCTTTGGTCTCGCAGGGCATGGAATGTGGAATGTAGGAGTACAAGGGGACAGTTGAAGAGAACAGGGAGAGGAAGATGGTTGGGGTGCCCTCCCCTGGTGTATTGAATAAACCTGTGTGTTTTCATTTAGAGAATTAGGATTGGAGTTCCTATATTGGCATCCAGAGTACATACCAGTGTCTATTGGAGTACCTTGTTGATGTTTTATTGGTGATTAGTGAGTAAATATAAATGATAGTTGTGTAGACACTGGTAAGGGATATTAGAAAATCAAACTTTTAGAAAAAAATGCTTTGCTATTCTAAGATTTGTATTGCAAGCACAGGTAGTTTCCATCCTACTGTTTTTGCATGGAGTTTTGCACATTTCGCTTATGGGTCCCCTCACAGTGTCTGTGTCTCCTTACGCGCAATGCCTGTGTGGTTAAGTATTTTGTTTAGTGTGTTCTGCTTTGTGGTGCAAGTTGCTTTTCTATCTTGTTTTCATTTCTTTTATGTGTTTTCGTGTGAGAAAAGTGATGAGGTGTCTTTTTTTATGTGGATGTTTGTTTTTATTTGTATTGTTAGAGGGATTCCTTAGGACATCGTTGTGGCCAGTGAGATATGCCCCGGTTGGTGGGGTGAGGTGTGTACTCAGGTGTGGCAGACCTGTGGCCAGGGAGTGGCAGGCCATGGCAGAAGGAGGTACAGTTCCTTTGATGGTTGAGAGCATTGGTATGTAAGTTTGCCCATGTGTGGCAAGGTTGTGATCGGGAGTGGCAGTCCTGAGACCCTGGCGTGGCATGCCAAGGAAGGAGGAGTTTTGATTTGTCTTAGGTTGGTGGTCCTGGCATGTTAAAAACTGCCACCCTGTTAAGCCTTCACAACAGTTTTCTTCTAGGGAAGGAGATGTTCTGTGACTTGTATGTAAGTGAGCTGTGTGATTGCATTGAGAGGCCTTGTGGAATGTGGGGAGGTGTATGGAACCTGGGAGACCTGGAGGTCCGAGGAAAGGCGATTGGGGACTTGGAGTGAAGATGGGAACCACTGTGTGGATGCTAAGACCCTGCTCTCCCACCTCTAACCTGTAAGCTGTAACTAAGACTAACTAAGACTAAAGAGCATCCTTTTCTTTTGCACCTACCTGGGTCAGACTGGGTCCTGCATCTTGTCTTACTTACCTAGCTCAGGGTACATGTCAATCATAGCCAGTCAGATAGGTCAGATAGGTCAGCTTGCTGCTGAGATCTTTAATCAAATTAAAGAGCACATGTTTGAATGGTGGAATGAAAGAAAAAGCCTTTCCTTGATGGACGACTCTGTAATCAATCAATGTCCGATGCTTATTACAGCCATAGTTTCATAACTTTTGTAAATAAGGTGATATGTACACAAGGGAGGAATCCCTTGGTAGGTTTCACTCGAGGGCTGGCATGGCATTTTCTGTTATAGAACACTTACGCCCCCTTTTCCCCACTCGGACCTTATTTAGTTTTCCTTTCACTTTCATTGTTTTCCCACTGCCATGAGTCAGAGTCATGTTGGAAGGTTTGGGCTTCTGCTACTGCCTTTTCTTCGACTTCCCCAAATGTCCTCTTAGCCATGTCCTTATATCGCTTACAGCCATAAGAAGGATGCACTGCAGCTGTCTCAAGGGGAACGCGGGGAGGGAGCCCTTTAGCAGGGCATAGAGAAGGCGTGGCTGAGTCATTAAATAACTGGGGTTCATAGTGAGAGCTCTTGTAAAGACCTAGGCAAGAATGGAGGCCCATGAGTAAAGTTGTTGTGTTTTAGCCACATCCTCAGATTTCAACCAATACCGCAGTCAGGGTTATGGCCATGCATAAAGAGGTTGATTCACGAAAGGGAAACATGCACCCAAACCACTTACTCTCACTTTAGACGCTCAATTTCTGCATGAGTAAGATGATCTGAGCTCAGAAAAGCAAATGCGAGGGCAAATCACCTGCTCAAGAGTGCGCTACCTAGGTCTGAGCCTCAAAGTCTTTGCAGATATCAACATCTTAGACGAAGCAGGGGCTACGCCTACTAGTGGGCGGGCATGGAACATGGCAACTTGTTCCTTCAGTGAGTGCCCTTCCATGGGGTGTGGGCCGGGCAACTCCATCAAATTCATTAAAACATATTCCTAAACTACTCTGGGTAGGTGTGGAAAAGAGAAATATTAGTTGTTGGGAAACCAATAGATGATAACACTAGCGGTGGTTCTTTTAACTGAATTAGAGGTAGAAATGCGATGCACAGAGAAAATGAGACATGTCATCAGTTTTTTTTAAAACTTGGTACATAGTTGCACATCTTCTTGACACAACTTTTACACAATGACAATGTTTTTCACACTGTACGGATTTCTACCTATAATTATTTAGACATTTACTTCTGGCCGGTTCCACTTCACAGCACAAGTGGGGGGGCACGGGATGCACACATTCCCTTGTTAGGGTGATCCGATGTCGCGGACTCCTGTCCAGAGAGTTTTTTTTCATTTAGGAAAAACCCTGTGGTAGTTTTGGGGAAAGGGACAGAGGGTGACAGTCCCGGTTTTGTGGAAAGGGAGGGTAGGCAACAATTATAAAATAAATTAACAATACCCTACCTACACTCTGAATTTTGTCGTGGGAGGAGGGGCTCGAACCCCCAACCTTAACAGCCTCACACGTTAGCTGATTGTGCCACCAGACCAGCTGGTTTAACGAATGGACAGCAAGGCTTGTAAAATGCATCAGAGCTCTGTTTTATGCCTACACCCACGGTCAAAACCGGCAAGTCATGTGCAGGAGCAGTGCTGGAAAGACTGTGGAGCAAAGAGGGGGTGGATGTTGGGGCGCTTTGGTGGTATTTTATGTTGTTGGTCGTCTCGGTTTTTCCTATTGAAAATCTGGTCACCATATCACTTGTGGAATAATAGTTGGGGGGCGATTCAGAAAGGGTATGAAAATGTGGGCATATGTGTTGCTGACATCCCGACCCCTTTTCTGGAACATTGTCGCACACAGGTGAAGGGGGGACATTTAAGCATGGAAAAAAGCACCCCCTATTCAGCAACTGGATGAACCTCAGCATGCATGGGGAAACCCTGCCTCCGCCTACTACGCCCATGCATTCAGAGCAGTTGCCCAGGAATGTGCAATGGCTGCTGAGCCTTCACTGAGTTTGTTTTCACTTGGGGAAGCAAGGATGGGAGTAGCTTTGATCCCACGTGAATTTATACTTTTATGATTGGGTAGACATGTTTTTTCACCATGACGGGTGTTTTAACACTGGCCATGCTGAAATGCATTCGTGCCACCCACACATGGGTTTTTAGCATATGGCTGCCCGTGCATTGTCTGCACCAATTCACAGCCTCCAGTAAATGCTCAGGTCACCTTTGCCAATAGAGTGATATCTGCCCATATTATCTTAAAATCGGGCATGTGGAAACGAATAGCCTCTTTTCTTTTCCCAGAAGGGCACATTTTTGTCAATAAGTACCCACGGTGTTGTAATTGTAAAGGGTTATTTATAACGCTCTTAATACCCAGAGGTCTCTAAGCGTGGACCCAGGGATCGAACCTGTGTTGCTCTGCATGGACTTGCTTCCAAGATGAGGGCGTTGCGCCTGACCTATCCTCCCGAGCCTTGCCCCTGAGCTATCCTCACGATTTCTTTGTACAATTGGCGGGTGTGTATTATGACTGGAAGAATCCTGGTGCATCCACCTGGCTATGTGAGGTGATCATCACAGTGAGGTTCTGGTATCAGGGCAGGTTCCATCTTGGGCGTGGCTTGTGAGAGTTTGACCATCCTTTGGGGGAGGGGGGGATGCAAGAGTGCATGGAGTGTATGTTTAAGGGGTGGACTACTCAGTCTAATGGAGGATGGTCACCAGGTGCGGTCAGTGATAATGGGCTCCGGTGGTTGGCTCCAGAGAGACACTAATGTGAGGATTACTTATTGGTAATTTTCATTACTCCTAGTCCACCTCTTCCTCGTCCCAGTACCTATCATGAGGTACAGAGCTATTCAGGAGGAGAGATGGGAAGGGGCAGCATAGAGCCTCTTCTTAATGATGCTGTCAGTGGGCATCCATCCTCCTCTGGGTGGATGAAGCTATAGCCTTTGCAATACCTGGGTTTGTAAGTACCGTAGTGTGTATTGACATTCCGCAGGAGACATGGACGGGGATTACCAGAGCTGTGGTAGAACACTAGCAGCAATGCCCTTTTTTTTAACGTGACATAGCAATGCTAGGGAGCACTTTAACAGACTGTGCCGGAGAGCCAATCAGCAATATGAACGGCAAGGTTTAATACACTGCATTTATTTGTTTCTATAACACGCCATCCCCATTAAAAGTACATTGGACACGAGTGCAGTGTTTAGTGCAGTTCCTTAATTACATTCAAGAGTGTTGCTAAGTAGTCTTGAGGATGCCTTAATGACCAGCTGTTCTACCCTTTGCCATATGTCAGAAGCGGTTTCAGGAGGCAGTAAGGTGGCTTAATTAGGCAGTGCGGAGTTAACACTTTCCTGCTAAACTGCAGAATGTCTTGAGCAACATATTGTGGTTCGCTGCCAGTTTGGCATCACACAATTAAGCAAAGTGCCAGACTGCGGCCCGGATGCGCAAACCGTGTGATGCGCTATGATCACGCCATTATCGCTTTATGCCTTTATTCATGATTAGCATGTCATGCTCTTCCGGTTGTGCAAGATTCGGGATTTTATGGCTCGCAAACAAATGTGCTAAATCGGGCTATACATTTTTAATACTCCATGTGCGCTGTCATTTGCTAATATGGATCATCAGATGCTTGCAAATGATGGTTACTAGACCGCCATGGCTCAGATGAGTGGCAGGGTGGCAGCGTGTACGTGTGTAGCCTTCCACAGCAAGCGGAACCTAGCAGCAATGCACAGAGTATTGGCTTCAGCATGCACTTTCATTCATAAAAAGGCAAAGAAGGAGGTCTAAATGGAGACATCTATCTGCCTGCCAATCCTTCCATCGGCCTGCCTGTTTAGCTATGTATGTTTCTATCCACCTACCTAGCTAGCATCTATCTGCCTGCCTATCGAGCTATGTATGTTTCTATCCATCTACCTACCTAGCCAGCATCTATCTGCCTGCCTGTCTAGCTATGTATGTTTCTATCCACCTACCTAGCTAGCATCTATCTGCCTGCCTATCGAGCTATGTATGTTTCTATCCATCTACCTACCTAGCTAGCATCTATCTGCCTGCCTATCGAGCTGTGTATGTTTCTATCCATCTACCTCGCTATCATCTATCTGCCTGCCTATCGAGCTGTGTATGTTTCTATCCATCTACCTCGCTATCATCTATCTGCCTGCCTATCGAGCTATGTATGTTTCTATCCATCTACCTCGCTATCATCTATCTGCCTGCCTATCGAGCTATGTATGTTTCTATCCACCTACCTAGCTATCATCTATCTGCCTGCCTATCGAGCTATGTATGTTTCTATCCACCTACCTAGCTAGCATCTATCTGCCTGCCTATCGAGCTATGTATGTTTCTATCCATCTACCTCGCTATCATCTATCTGCCTGCCTATCGAGCTATGTATGTTTCTATCCATCTACCTCGCTAGCATCTATCTGCCTGCCTATCGAGCTATGTATGTTTCTATCCATCTACCTAGCTATCACCTATCTGCCTGCCTATCGAGCTATGTATGTTTCTATCCACCTACCTAGCTAGCATCTATCTGCCTGCCTATCGAGCTATGTATGTTTCTATCCACCTACCTCGCTATCATCTATCTGCCTGCCTATCGAGCTATGTATGTTTCTATCCATCTACCTCGCTATCATCTATCTGCCTGCCTATCGAGCTATGTATGTTTCTATCCACCTACCTAGCTAGCATATATCTGCCTGCCTATCGAGCTATGTATGTTTCTATCCATCTACCTCGCTATCATCTATCTGCCTGCCTATCGAGCTATGTATGTTTCTATCCACCTACCTAGCTAGCATCTATCTGCCTGCCTATCGAGCTATGTATGTTTCTATCCACCTACCTAGCTAGCATCTATCTGCCAGCCTATCGAGCTATGTATGTTTCTATCCATCTACCTCGCTATCATCTATCTGCCTGCCTATCGAGCTATGTATGTTTCTATCCATCTACCTCGCTAGCATCTATCTGCCTGCCTATCGAGCTATCTATGTTTCTATCCATCTACCTCGCTATCACCTATCTGCCTGCCTATCGGGCTATGTATGTTTCTATCCACCTACCTAGCTAGCATCTATCTGCCTGCCTATCGAGCTATGTATGTTTCTATCCATCTACCTCGCTATCATCTATCTGCCTGCCTATCGAGCTATGTATGTTTCTATCCACCTACCTAGCTAGCATCTATCTGCCTGCCTATCGAGCTATGTATGTTTCTATCCATCTACCTCGCTATCATCTATCTGCCTGCCTATCGAGCTATGTATGTTTCTATCCACCTACCTAGCTATCATCTATCTGCCTGCCTATCGAGCTATGTATGTTTCTATCCACCTACCTAGCTAGCATCTATCTGCCTGCCTATCGAGCTATGTATGTTTCTATCCATCTACCTCGCTATCATCTATCTGCCTGCCTATCGAGCTATGTATGTTTCTATCCATCGACCTCGCTATCATCTATCTGCCTGCCTATCGAGCTATGTATGTTTCTATCCATCTACCTCGCTATCATCTATCTGCCTGCCTATCGAGCTAGATATGTTTCTATCCACCTACCTAGCTAGCATCTATCTGCCTGCCAGCCAGCTACGTATGTTTCTATCCATCTACCTAGCATCTATCTGCCTGCCTATCGAGCTATGTATGTTTCTATCCATCTACCTCGCTATCATCTATCTGCCTGCCTATCGGGCTATGTATGTTTCTATCCATCTACCTCGCTAGCATCTATCTGCCTGCCTATCGGGCTATGTATGTTTCTATCCATCTACCTCGCTATCACCTATCTGCCTGCCTATCGGGCTATGTATGTTTCTATCTACCTACCTAGCTAGCATCTATCTGCCTGCCTATCGAGCTATGTATGTTTCTATCCATCTACCTCGCTATCATCTATCTGCCTGCCTATCGAGCTATGTATGTTTCTATCCACCTACCTAGCTAGCATCTATCTGCCTGCCTATCGAGCTATATATGTTTCTATCCATCTACCTCGCTATCATCTATCTGCCTGCCTATCGAGCTATGTATGTTTCTATCCACCTACCTAGCTATCATCTATCTGCCTGCCTATCGAGCTATGTATGTTTCTATCCACCTACCTAGCTAGCATCTATCTGCCTGCCTATCGAGCTATGTATGTTTCTATCCATCTACCTCGCTAGCATCTATCTGCCTGCCTATCGAGCTATGTATGTTTCTATCCATCTACCTCGCTATCATCTATCTGCCTGCCTATCGAGCTATGTATAGTTCTATCCATCTACCTCGCTATCATCTATCTGCCTGCCTATCGAGCTATGTATGTTTCTATCCATCTACCTCGCTATCAGCTATCTGCCTGCCTATCGAGCTATGTATGTTTCTATCCATCTACCTCGCTATCATCTACCTGCCTGCCTATCGAGCTATGTATGTTTCTATCCATCTACCTCGCTATCATCTATCTGCCTGCCTATCGAGCTATGTATGTTTCTATCCATCTAACTCGCTATCATCTATCTGCCTGCCTATCGAGCTATGTATGTTTCTATCCATCTACCTCGCTATCACCTATCTGCCTGCCTATCGAGCTATGTATGTTTCTATCCATCTACCTTGCTATCATCTATCCCCTAGCTATCATCTATCTGCCTGTCTATCGTTCCACCCGCCTGCCTATCTAGCTATGTATGTTTCTATCCATCTACCTATCTAGCATCTATCTGCCTGCCTATTTCCATCTGCCTGTCTATCTAGCTATGTATGCTTCTATCCATCTACCCAGTTATTATCTATCTGGCTGCTGTTAAGGATTTCAATCAAGCGACAGACACCTTGGTCTCGGCCTAGTATGTAACGCACAATTGAGATGAGGTCTCCTTATTTGATGCAGATTCAATTTTGCGATTGTACACCACTCATATCACATCCCCTTTTCAAATACCGCGGGTCACATTGGACCATGAACCAGGCTGGTTGGAAAAATGCAATATTTATTTATTTTAAAATTCAAAAGAAATCATACGCTTTTTAACATGGGGAAGCAATCACCAATGGGGTGATAATTACAGTGAGAATATGAGCAATGCACTGGGTTTAACCTTCTAGTGAAACATATACACAGCACAGTGGAATAAGAGCACTTTTTGATTTAGGAAAGATAGCACCCAAGTTAGAATTTACCCCTGCAATGTTCCCTCAACCCACAAATAATCAATTCTGAGTGGATAAACAGAAGCAACAGGCAATCAGGAATAATAAACAGGAAACAGAATCCATATCTGACCTTCCCTCCCCAAATAAGAGAGAAAAATGGATTTTAAACCCCTTGCAATGTTATGAAATGACACTCAGAAATTGACAAATAAATAATGAATGAATGTGTTAAAAACCTTGAAGCAAATATAATTCCTGACTAAAGCAACAATGCAAGGACACTTACAATCACAAACAATGGATTACCAAAAGCATACAGTTCGAAAATGAGTGGAAAGTTTAAAACAGATTGCAGCAAAATGACACATATAAAAGTAGCATTTTTTTCAATTCCTGCTTTCAATTACCCAAACGGTTTTTAATTTAAAAAACGTGTGAAATACACTGATTTGGAGTGTGGTTGTTGGGCTGGGGGATAGCGGTACATCACAGGGGTTATATGGAAGTGAAAGTAAGTCTCTAGCTGCTAAATTGGATGAGCTATACAAGATCTAAAAAGGTGCGCTTTGAGTAAAATGAACCCGTGAAATAGGAAAGGAAATCAGTTGTGACAACAATAGTTTTACTTTAAACTAGAGTATTCAGGCTAGACCACCAAAGACGGACACAGTATTGTATTTTGTATTTATTGTATTTATTAAGTTTATATAGCGCTTTACGCCAAAGCGCTTTATATTTCAACAACAAGAATGCATGGAATGGTAGAAGCATAAAATTACAAGACATGAAACAAACCATCAAAAACAGTATATAGAACAATTTACCGCAGATAATGTAAGATAAATAGATCCGGGGAAGGAAAGAGGGATGAAGTAAGGGAGGTCGAGGTGGGGGAGGAAGATGCAATTACAGGGGGAGGTGAAGTAGGAATGGGGAAGAAGGGAAGTTGTAGGGAGGAAGGATGGAAAGAGCGATAAAGGGGTGGAAAGGGGAAATTAAAGTGGGATGCCAGGACGGGTGGTGAAGAAGAAAAGATTTCAAGGAGGCACGGAAGGAGGAGTACGAGGAAATGGAGTGGATAGAGAGAGGAAGAGAGTTCCATTGCAGAGGGGCAAGGAGCTGAAAGGATCGGAAACGAGAAGCGGCACAAGGAGAAGGTGGAACAGTGGGAGGAAGAGATCGGAAGACCGGAGAGAGTGAGAAGGAGTGTCGAAAGAAATGAGAGAGGAGAGGTAGGGGGGCGCGAGATCATGAAGAGATTTAAAAACGAGGCAGAGGAAGTTAAATTTAAGTTGGGAGTGAAAGGGGAGCCAGCCCATAAAAGAAAGCGAAGAGAAGATGGAATCATGTGAGGCAAGAAGACAAAGGGTGCGAATAGCAGAGTGGAAGAGGGATTTGAGGGGGGCAAGATGAGAGGCGGGGAAACCGAAAAGGAGAGAGGAACAATAGAAAAGACGAGTGAAGATGAGGGAAGAGATTAAGAGTTTAGTAGCATGGAAGGTGAGGGAGGAACGGATTTTGTGGACATTGAAAAGGTGGTAGCAGCAGGTGCGGGAGTTAAGAGAAATGTGGTGTGCAAGGGAGAGGGAGGAGTGAAGGTGGAGGCCTAGGTTGCAAGCAGAGGAAGAGATAGGGAGATTGGTAGGGGGAAAGAGAATATTGAAGGGGGACACGGAGGGGGAAGCGTGTTAGAGGGGAAGAATAGGACTTCAGTTTTTTCAGAGTTGAAGGAGAGAAAATGAGAAGACATCCAGTTTTTGATTGCAGTAAGGAGGAAAGATTACAGTGGAATTCAGGGGTAAGATCCAAGTTTGATTCGCAAGTTCAACCCTATCACCCCAGCACCCAACCCTGGCGGATACCAGACCGATCACTCGAAATATGACTAATGGCGTAGGATCACACAAGACAAAATTGAAAAGAGAGACGGCGCTAGCACAAGAAATCAAGGGCAGGCTTGCAAGAATGATTCTGACAGTTTTAACAGGTTATCAGGATACGGATAGGATGGCTTAGAGAGTGGGATAACGACAAAGGAAAGACAAGGTATACTAGGGGTTTCTATGAGGTGGTGATTTATACTCACAGTTACCTTGCAGTTTTGGGATTTTTGGACCATCAAGGGTTCTGGTGCACTGCAGTGCACCTGGCAAACAGCTGGGCAGTTCTGGTCACTGGATGGCAAGGACTGGAATGGCAATTCTGGTCACTGGATACTAAAGGTCAGCTGGGCGGCAGGATGGCATGCAGTTAGTGGGCAGCAAGCCAGGCTGGTTCAGGATGCAAAAGGCACCACAGCTTTCCCCTTTTTAATGAGAGATTAGTGGGTTTTCAGATTTGAGGCCTTGCTGGGAATATGATCAGCACTGCTTGGGTTTTGCAGTGGGCCCTGGAGTAGGGTCAGCGATGCTTTGGCCTTGTAGTTGGGGTCTGGAATATGGATGATGAATCAAACAGGAATGCAGCACAGGAACTTCAGGAAGAGTGTGTGTCTAGAGTCTTGTCAGGGACTCTTATTTATAATACCTAGTGACATCATCAAAGTATATGGCTGGGCAGGGTCTGCTAAACACACCTCTACCAATTGGATTGGGCAATCAATGCTGGCTGCCTCCCCTAGGATGTTACTCAGTTTAGGGGTTGTAATTTTATGAGGTGAAAAGACTTCCCACAGACCTTTTTTCCAAAAATCAGTAATTACAGAATTTACACATTTGTACAGGTGTGACATATTACCCAATGACATGAGCAGGTTACATATTTTATGAAGACCATTCCACTCTAACTCTGAACTCTGTTAGACATTGTTTTGCCCCTCTGATACATTTTGGTAACTTTGAGTATGCAAGACTCAGCCTAAAATTCCATAACTTTATACACATGTGTGGTTTATCATAAGGGATGTAAGTATAAAAATGTGCATTGATACTTTTCTTATAATCCCCAATACTTTGCCATTTCTATTCCCATAGGTGTCAGTGACTTCTGCAATGTCTCAAATTATAAAACATAAAATCACATTTAAACTGCGAGATTTTAAAGGAGAGTTCCGGGACTTTTTTTTTATTGTCCCTACGGGTCGGCCATGTGTTTGTAAGCATAAATCGGTAGATCGTAGGAAACTTTCCTATGGACCTTACCCGACTTTTCGCCCATTATCGCACTCGAAATCAGCCTCCATTTTGTGATAATCCTATCATTCCGCCGCATCGACCTGGCTCACCTGCCTTTGCGGCACTAAATCAAATCCCCCGCCCCTGAAACAGACTTTATCAAAACATTCATATTCCCCGCCTCTATCCGTGACGTGACTGAGCTGCGTAGGCAAACGCGCCCAGGCGTCTTCTACGCGACTCCACACAGACCCCGGAAATCAACACAGATCAGCTCACAATACAGCGCACCACAATTCGGAATATGAAACTGTACTTTGAAATCAAACCGCAAGATTGTAAATGTGGTAAAGTACATTTATTTGACATCAAATGTTTAGAGAATATTCAGCGATTTGCATTTTTATTTGCTCATGTTCCAAAAAGTTCGTATTGAGGAACGCGATGGTCCTTTGCAGTACACAGGGTCTTAGAGCATCTCACAATACAGCACCACAATTCGGAATGTGAAACCGTGGTTTAAAAGCAAACGGCAAGATTGTACATTTGTCAAAGTACGTTTATTGGACATCAAATGTTTAGAGAATATTCAGCGATTTGCATTTTTCTTTGCTCTCGATCCAAATTAGTTCGTCTTGAGGGAAGCGATGTTCGTGTGCAGTACACAGGGTGTTGGTTTACGATAAAAATAAGCTCTTCTGTCGCACTGATAATCGCATGGCTGTTCCAACAACGAGGCACTAGGCCACCACAACGGTAGGTATGTTGCATCTAACCGTTAGTACCGCGTAAGGGCATACTTGTACTTGGCGATCGTCCCATAAAATGGTCAGGGTGGTAACGTTGTTCACGCGGAGAAGCAACTGGCGGCTGTAGAAGCCGTCCGCCAGTGTCTGGTACTCGTGACACAGACAGTAGTGAATGATGTACCTAAAAACATAAAAAATGAAATTAGTCTCACCATCAGATCCTTATTAAAATTATTCATTTCATAGCGAGGACAGCGCTACTGGGTGTACACAAGTGTTTAAAGGCGTGGCGAGGCATGGAGGGGGGGGGGAGTGGAGTACAAGGTAAGTAGCATAAAATAATAAATAAATAGGGCCAGCTGGTGGCAAGTGCAAGGTAAGTGCAGAACAAGTGCTGGGAAGGGGGGGCTGTAGGATACTGAGACAGTCCCCCAGTGCAGGGGTTGACAGGGAGGCAGTGCAGGTGGAGAGTGGAAGGGCCCAGGACCGAGGTCGCAGACAGTGGACCAGTTGTAGCAGGGGAGAGGGAGAGAGAAAGCAGAAGCAAAGAGGAAGGTTTTGAGGTGCTTCAGTAAAAGCAGATGTTTCTCCTCCAGATAGAGCGCGGTAGAAAACACTATGCCTCATAGAACGAACAAGTACAACTGAACCCGTCTTTAAAGCCACTGTATAGTAATGAAATTGCGGTATAAACTCATCAAAAGTTACTTACATTATATTTGCATTTTCCATTGTGTCTCTGTGTAGGGCAGACCCGAAACACCACTCCTTCTTTGCCGACGTTACTTCTTCTAATGAACGTGGCTCATCGTTTCGTTTCTGAAATTTTATTCATTATCTTTTCTTAGTCTTTCAGGATGGTCCCGGCCTGTCAAGGTCAAATCACAATAGAACCTTATATTGGGTCGTGGGCCGTTCCGCCACCCGAGCAAAACATCAAAGAAGCTGACCTTCACTTTGAGCGAGCACACATTTCTAGTTAGCTCCAGTTAGTGTAAGGGCATCTTGTCTGCGTGCCTTTTTTTTTATTGTCCCTATGGGTCGGCCATGTGTTTGTAATACGGAAACATTCTATAATTTTTGTAAAAATGATTTATATTACTGTTTGGTTTAATTGCAATGGGCCTGCAACATGAGGAGACTCGAGAGAAGAGAGAACAGACAATCGAATTACAATCATTTAAACCGTGATGTGTATTTCTCAATGAGCTCTGCTTTAGGTGGACATGGAACAGAGGCAATGTTGGGTGGCAATGCAGTTGTCCCCTGCATAGGTTCGTTCACCACTCCATGTATGTGCCTATCGAGGACATCTACGATAAGTCTCTCAATAAACTCATATTGCATATCCTCAAACACTGGTTTGATCACCCATTGTTTACTTCTTTTAGTGAAGGCCTTATTGTAGCGAAGCGTCCCTAAAGTTCCGGTCGTCCTACTTTGTTGACGGCCAACATTATGGTTATGTGCCAAGACCGCTAGAAGAGTCCGATTTATCATGCCTTCCATGCCAAAATGCAATCTTTTGGGCCTGTACTTGAGGCACATATTGTGGAACACCTCCAAATCTCCTGTGTGGCAGAATTCCGTGAGTCCCCTCAAAGCTTTTGTTATAGTTTTATCAAATACAATCTTTTCAATGGCCTTGTGAGTGGGTGATGAAGGAATCAACCACTTCTTCTTCCGTGCCTCCTCTGTGGACAAATGGCCATGTTCACATTTGTGGAAATGCTCATTTGTCGACCATCGATGTATGTTGCTACAGTGCAACATTACTGACCGCCATTTTTCCAGTAGAATTTCCAACGACCCTTCACATGTTTTTGAGCTCCACCAAAGATGGTTGCTGATTGACTTGGACCACTGTGAAATACCTTGCATATCTTTTTTTTTTCCTGCAGCCGACAATTTTTTATTGATTGATTTTGCAAGATGCCAAACGTCAAATTGGTGATTTATATTTTTGTACTGTTCTCTCATTGTCTTGGCAATTGAAACGTGTCTGTCCGTGGCTATCAGGTCGATCACCATTCCCCGCGATTGTAGTTCTTGCAATGATGCTACAAAGCCAACTTTCTCCATGGCCACTGAGGATGTACTTTGTGACACCTGCACGACCACCGAACTCACAATTTTCTTACTTTCCATGTCCTGAAAGTGGTAGGTGCAGTACTTGGCTGAAAATCCTGGACTGTCGCATTGTCCATCACCGGCTAGCCTGAAGCGTTTGCCCGCGAATGTACTTTCCATTGACATTTTTTCCATTCTCCAAGCTTCGCTGATGGCTGGAAATAGATAATCGGTTTGGTATTTGTAGAACTGACTTTTCGCAATGAAATGGATTCCCACAAACTGAAAGAAATACTGTAACTTTTTAAAACTTGAACCACTAAAAAGTGCGGCCGCTGCACAAAGTAGATTGCCTGCTGGCAGTTGCCCCAGCATGGGTTGTGCAGACCATGCGAACGGATGATATTGTGTACAGGTGGCATGTATTTTAAGGTTAGTGCCTCGAATTGCACGAGTCACATTAATCAATGGCTCCCCACATACTTCCCCACCAACCCAATGCCCACATTTCATCATCATAATAATATCCATCAAACAGCTATCGAATACAATGAATTTGGCCTCTTTCCTTATACTGTCACTCTGCATCCCAGCTGGTTCGGCCTGTAACGTTGAGGACATGTCACTCGCATGAAAGGTACAATCTCTGATATCGTCTTCCGCTATGCTGAGTGATATTGATGGTGTTTCATTGTCGTCCACTTCATTCTCTTCCATTGCAACATCTGTTCCTTGTCCGGAGATGGGAGAAAAAAACAATGTCTTCAACTTTCGCGTGCTCTTATTTTTTGCGGGTGTGGATTCTGTGAATTGATCTACGACTGCATCCAAACTACCAGGAGGACATTCACTATCAATGGCTGGTGGTGGTATAGCTCCGTTGTCAATCACTTCATATTCTTCCCATTGGCACGATGCATCTCCAGTCTCAAGTCCCTGCCAAAAGGTTTGACAAGCAACATCTCTCGTTCGCTTCACTGTCTGTGTAGATCTAGTTCTTACACCCACTCGCAACTAGAGGACAGATTAGAAAAGGGATGTTCAGTTTAAACACAACTTACAGTATTGAACTATTGACAGTGAAAGACAACATAATATAGTGAACAGGACACTAACCTTCTTTTGCTTTCTTTTCTTTGAAACTTTCTTTCCTCGAACTTCAACATCTGGACGCTGTTGCTCCGACTCGTGTGTGCATGTCTCCACTTCCTCTCGCGCTGCAACGACTATACTTTCATGATAAGCACATCCATCACTCACTGAGGCTCCATCGACTCGCTGAAACATAGAACTTTCATTAGTATGTATAATAATATTGAAAACACAAAATGTACTTGGGGACCAATACCCATACGTACATCTCAATAGCAAAACACGAATGAACGCATTGTGTAGAACATTCAAACGACAATAGTTCACGCATTGTTGATCTAGTTAGATTGAACTGTCAAGATCCATACCTCGGGCTCCGCATAGACTTCCATTGATGATATTATTGAAGATGAGGCTTCAGCAACTCCCTGAAACACAGTAATTGCATTAGTATGGTTTTGTATTTTGTTTAAAAGAACATAAACTTTCTGCAGGCGTCAACGGCTCATCTAAATAGACCTGCACAAATGATCAGTTGTCTAAAATAAATAATGGATATCTAAATATGATTCGATTTGCTCCATCGTTGGAAGTGTCACCACCCAGAGATCTGCATCAACTACTAGGGGTGATGTTCTTGTTGAAGAAGCTCCGTCAGCTCCCTGAAACATAGTACTTGCGTTAATAAAGAAGGAAGTATAGCGGATGTAATCACGTCATTTGATCTCGCATGATTGATCTGTCAGTATCCATACCTCGAAATGCATAAGAACATCAAGGGACGCTGTAACTGCGGTGCACACTTCTGCAAGCTGTTGCGCCGACCCGTAACTGCATGCTCCCCCTTCCTCTTGGACTAATGCTCCATCGACTCCCTGAAACATAGGACTTTCATTAGTAATGAACACAATATTGAAAAAAGAAGACACATAGGAGGGCGACGACAGAAGGACATACCAATGGCTAAAAACGAAAGAAACATTGTGTGTAACAATCACGCTACAAGAATGCAAGATCTGATGATCTCCATCGATGGAACTGTCCGGAAACGTACCTCGAGCATCTGAGTGACATCTACGGTTGTCGTCAATGCGTTGGACTCCTCAGCATCTCCCTGAAAGACAGTACTTGCATTATTTTGGATAACAATAATTATAACTGAAAACAAAGACTAGAGGACGAGTACTGTGGTGTACCATTAGGTAAAATAATTACACGATCAATTAAAACTATTGATTTACATGCCTAAAACAAGTCAGTGTCAGAATAGCTAAGTAAGATTACCCGATAGGCGCTTGAAGTGGCTGATGACTGCAATAACGACACGGATGGAGAATCTTCAGCCTTCATATTGAGTGGATACATAAATGGGGAAATTATTGTTAGCTAATGCTACACACTACCGCAATGCCGAGAGATAAATACGTAAACTTGACTCACCAGTGGAGGGATGTGGACGAATAGAGTGGGAATAGCGGTTGAGAGCAATTTTCGCCTCGCTCGCGGTGTTTTCGTCCTTATTAGCAATGATGTGGAGTACATGTCTGGGCTAAAGTGCCTGCTGCAGATGCGGTATCGATCACCCCTCTTGTCCGCAAAGACTTCTAGGACTCTACTTTCTATCTCAGAGGCTGGATATCCGCAATATCGGACCCATTCTCTTATCTGATCTATTGTCTTAGGGAAAACATGCATTATAGTACCTTCAGATTTGTTATGGGTCTTTGAAGGGCAACCGCCAATGGAACAGGCAGGCATTATGGAAAGTTCTGAAAAGTAAAGATCAACAATTCTCTATGAATACCAATGTGTTAAAACATTAAATGACACATAAAAGGTTCAATGCAAGGTCCGTTTTGGTTCTTGGAACTATACACGTTATTCACATGCGGATAAGTATTTCAATAACTTTCAAAAAATAGAAAAAGTAATTTGACTAAACTCAGAACATGTGACTAGTTCCTTGCATGTACTGTCGTGAACGAAAAGAAAACATGGATGCAATTTGATGACTACTAGCAAATAGATATAAATCAAAAAATAGGACGCAAAATGATTATGGTACATGGACTTACCTTGACGAACAAACAGTTAGATGCAGGGATCAGAGTAGTTTCTTGTCGTAGAACAGGGAGCAGTTCACAGGTTGCAAACTGACGAGTTTGCTCAAAGTGGTCACGGAAGTTCACAGAGACGAAGAGCAGATAACCAGCACCTTCACGGGTTGACTAGCAAAGCGCAAAGAAGTTCTCATTAGAAATATGAAGTGGGTTATAAAGAATTCGAAACAGGGGTGTGTTTGTGAATGAATGACGTGTATATGTCGTGGCATTATGCGGTCTGCAGGGGGCCGTCCAGCGTGAGGGGGGATGCTTGGCAGGAGACACGGGGTCTGTAGGTAGACATGGGAACAACAACCCATGCTCTATAGACCACTTTGAAGTGTACATGGTCTTTGGCACCTCTTGGCCTTTATCGCTCCCTGACAGCTCCACTTGCCAGCACAAGTACCCCGGTGCGAACTGCCTTTGATAGGGCGGCGGGGGGTGGATCGGGGCGGTGGTCGTGCAGACAAGTCACAGGAAGACTCGTGAATGGAGACACACTTATGTGGATTGCAGGGGGGCGTCCAGCGTGAGGGGGGATGCTTGGCAGGAGACACGGGGTCTGTAGGTAGACATGGGAACAACAACCCATGCTCTATAGACCACTTTGAAGTGTACATGGTCTTTGGCACCTCTTGGCCTTTATCGCTCCCTGACAGCTCCACTTGCCAGCACAAGTACCCCGGTGCGAACTGCCTTTGATAGGGCGGCGGGGGGTGGATCGGGGCGGTGGTCGTGCAGACAAGTCACAGGAAGACTCGTGAATGGAGACACACTTATGTGGATTGCAGGGGGGCGTCCAGCGTGAGGGGGGATGCTTGGCAGGAGACACGGGGTCTGTAGGTAGACATGGGAACAACAACCCATGCTCTATAGACCACTTTGAAGTGTACATGGTCTTTGGCACCTCTTGGCCTTTATCGCTCCCTGACAGCTCCACTTGCCAGCGCAAGTACCCCGGTGCGAACTGCCTTTGATAGGGCGGCGGGGGGTGGATCGGGGCGGTGGTCGTGCAGACAAGTCACAGGAAGACTCGTGAATGGAGACACACTTATGTGGATTGCAGGGGGGCGTCCAGCGTGAGGGGGGATGCTTGGCAGGAGACACGGGGTCTGTAGGTAGACATGGGAACAACAACCCATGCTCTATAGACCACTTTGAAGTGTACATGGTCTTTGGCACCTCTTGGCCTTTATCGCTCCCTGACAGCTCCACTTGCCAGCGCAAGTACCCCGGTGCGAACTGCCTTTGATAGGGCGGCGGGGGGTGGATCGGGGCGGTGGTCGTGCAGACAAGTCACAGGAAGACTCGTGAATGGAGACACACTTATGTGGATTGCAGGGGGGCGTCCAGCGTGAGGGGGGATGCTTGGCAGGAGACACGGGGTCTGTAGGTAGACATGGGAACAACAACCCATGCTCTATAGACCACTTTGAAGTGTACATGGTCTTTGGCACCTCTTGGCCTTTATCGCTCCCTGACAGCTCCACTTGCCAGCACAAGTACCCCGGTGCGAACTGCCTTTGATAGGGCGGGGGGTGGATCGGGGCGGTGGTCGTGCAGACAAGACCAGTTTGCCGCAGGGCCTCACCAAGGAGAGGCCATCTAACTGAATGTAAGAGGATGGCTGCAGGATCTACTACATGGAATGCAGGGGGGTGAGTTTATAAATACCTCACCCTCCCAGGAGAATATACACTAGATTCATTTAAAAAATCAAAACAACCATTGTTAAAATATATGTTGGGCTTTATTTTAGATTTTAATTAAACATAAATAATAAACATTACACATTGTAAAGTTGAGGTTGCAGCACATCGAGGGAAAATCTGCGGTATTGTCCACTGTCACTGGGGAAATGTTGTCTAATGGCAAGTACCGCACAGGCAGGTATTACTCTCCGAACGCGGTGTCCGAGCCTCCCGTGAAGCCACCAAGTGAAGCAACGATAGGCCACCAGCCTGTACCACCTGTGAAAAAAAAAGATGCAAACTGTATTAAACTGACCAAACTTTCTTATCAATGTCGATTCAGGTAACACATGTCATTTTTCTTAGAAAAAAATTATATCTAGAAAATGCACTATATGGAACAAATTTACATGCGTTCGAATGATATGTAAATGTAATTTTATATGTGGGAGACGACCATGAAATAGTGGTGGCATCACTGACATCACAAACAGAGTATACTTACTAGTTACTCGGATTACGCGGACGAACAGTGCCGCGAAGTTCGTGCATAAGCACCATCATCATCCTCAACACGGTCCGTGAGAGGCAGGCTTCCCTGAACTCTGGCAGCTCGGTGATGCATTGCGGACTTTGCTCGCCTTCCTGCAGACTTTGCTCGCTTTCCGAAATGTAGGCCAAGCACCCGGAATTTTCACGGCAGCAGCAGTTCTCCTCCTCAGTTGGCATTAGCTCGCACCGATTGCACGTGCACCAGGTGGAGACGCCGTCCATGCGACATGGTCCAGGCTCTTCATCCGTTGACTGGTCCTCCCAACTGCCGTCCGAATCCCCATCGTTTTCGCGTGCTTGACTTTCCAGTAGTTCTTCCTCGGTGTACTCGGGCTCGTACATATACGGCATTATTGTGGCCATTGTGCGGTAAAGATAGTAAAATAATTTACAGAGATGGTACAGGTGTTCACACGGGCTACAAGCGGCGAAGGTAGCTGACCAGAGCACAGAAACGAGTCACAGAATACTCAAAGTAACACAGAGAGAGGAATGGAATCGAAAATCTGCTGCTGTGTGTTGTGAAACGGTGTGTTTATACTTATTGGGGAAAGAGGCGTCCTGCCATTTCCATGGCAACACGTCAATAGCTGAGGCGCAGCGATTGTTGACACGAGACGTGCTTGAAATGGGCAGTACGCGTCTGCTGATGTCAGGCTCAGGGGCGGGGGATTTGATTTAGTGCCGCAAAGGCAGGTGAGCCAGGTCGATGCGGCGGAATGATAGGATTATCACAAAATGGAGGCTGATTTCGAGTGCGATAATGGGCGAAAAGTCGGGTAAGGTCCATAGGAAAGTTTCCTACGATCTACCGATTTATGCTTACAAACACATGGCCGACCCGTAGGGACAATAAAAAAAAAGTCCCGGAACTCTCCTTTAACTTTTATACAAAGTATTGCTGCAGAAATAAAAGTCTTTAACGTTTATTTATAAAATAGTCTTTGGAAGCAAATGGCAGCCTTTTGTCCTGTCCTGGACCATTTTGTTTCTTTTTCAGCTACCACCAACTGGCACTTCCCCCAAAGGGAGGATGGTTTTTTCCAGCTCGATTGAAGGTTTATTGCCCCTTATCCACTTCACACTATTGAAAGAGGCCCCTGCCCAGGCTGAAGTCTGATTAGTATGTGAAGTTTCTTTGTCCTGGTCAGTCACAGTTTTCCAACCTAGCAATTATCACCTTCGTGTCCTGGGAGTCTATGGTGGCTCCCTTCCTTCGGGGAAGCCTTAGCTCTGCCAACTAGAATAACTTGTTTTTGGAAGCTTGCAAAATCTAGCCATATCAGTTTATAACCTTTATTTTCTTTTATTTGGTCCTGAATCAAAATAAACAAACCTGTGGAATAAAAATAACCCATATGTGTTTCCCAGCAGCCAACCCCTTTTCATTGCTAGTCACAGACAATCTTTCATTCAACATATTACTTTTCCTTTAAAACTGGCATTTATTTTTCTTTGATTTGCAAAGCCCATTTTACACATGTGGTGAAAACTGCTAGCATTTTCTTTCAAATTCGATTTTGCCATCTGACTTCTCAATATTGTTTCTCAGCCATAGTTAGTTTCTTGCACACAACAGTCTGTACAAGGCAAATGTCTCCTGGAAATAACATGTGCACAGAGCTGTGACTTCTTTTGCAGGGTTAATTCCTTTGACACTTTGTAGCACAAAATAAAGAGTTTCCCACGCATGGCAGAAAGTGAAGTTTCTTAGGCCTTTTTCCATATTTGGCTTAACAGGGCCTGTCATTCAGAAATCATGCCTGGTTTTTCTGAGGCACAATGAGATATACTGGGCATGGCAGGGCCGTATTAATCACAGTGGTTTAAGAAAGAACAGATGGAATTAGCGTCAAAGCAGTATTTTTTTAAAGGTGAAAAGTTTCCTTTTCAATGGGGATTTTGGGGTTTCAGCAAAGCAATGCTGCTTTTCACTTTATTCTATGTGTATGTGTCAGATCACACTAGCACGCTCCTTCAGTGTTTCCCCGGGTTCCATCTTGCCTGATGTGTGCTTGTCACAATGCTGCAGCCATTTTTGTGTTGTTGCTGCAAACCGCAGTTTTGTAGCCCTGACACTCACAGGAGCCAGCGCAGCCATTTTGCTCTATCTGTGCAAATGCAGCTTGGTGATGTGGAGAAATACTGTTGAGTGGGTCAATATATCCCACACTGCCTATTGTTCCATCCTCCTGTCTATCAAGCTATGGATGTTTCTATCCATCTACCTAGCTATTATCTTTCTGTCTCTGCCTACCTGCCTACCTTTCCCTTCAACTGTTTGTCTATCTATCTATCTGGCTATCTGTCCAGCTGGCTATATTTTTTCTATCTACCTAACTATGAATGATTTACCTACTGGTCTTCCTATCTATCTATCTATCTATCTATCTATCTATCTATCTATCTATCTATCTATCTATCCATCTATCTATCTGGATATCCTCTACCTGCCTACTTGTGTACCTATATGTCCAGCTGCATGTATATCTATCTATCTATCTATCTATCTATCTATCTATCTATCTATCTATCTATCTATCTATCTATCTATCTATCTATCTATCTATCTATCTGTTTAGCATTTTGTATAGGCTTTGGATATGCCAGGTGCTCCCATCATGTGCCCATGCACTCACATCATATGCACATCACATGGCACAGGTATTGCTATCATACAGCAAGCCACAGTCTTAGGCACATGGGGCTCTCTTACTCGTACGCCCCCAGCCCCTTCCCTGCTCCTCCCAGACCCGTCTAGTTTAGTTCGTAACTTTGGAGATGTTTTTAACAATCTATTTTCATTTGCATAAGGTAAGACAATTGCAAAGTATGCTCTGGCCGGTTCAGACAGGTGCAGAAATAGATGCCTCTTTCCCCTTCTCCTCGCCAGTTCTTTGTGTAGAATGCATATTTATCATCCTACCAGTCTATCTGATCCCAACTCTGCCTTCAAGCATCTGCAATTGGTGCAGGCTTGTGCCGCCAGGAGACAGCTCACCATTCTCCAGCACTTCAGCCACCAGAAAGGCCAAGAGGATCCCTTTGAAGTCCTCACGGCTGTCAAAAGCCGCTATCTATGCAAAGGCCCAAGTATCTCAGAAGCTGATATCCGTTCACCTTCTCTTCTCTCTCAGCCATCTTTTCAACGTATGCTATGGGAAGTTCGCCCCTTTTCACTTAGCGCTATATCTCCAAGCATCTACCTGCCTTCCTAAATGCAAATATGAAATCGGAAATGTCATGAAATGTCATGAATGCATTAGACACCATGGTTGCACTTCTGAGACAGAGTCCCCTGACTCCACCTGCGTTTCTTCATTCTAAGCATAACTCAGTGTCATTATGCTCCTCTGGGTGCACAGGTTTGTGCCCTAAAAGTACATTTCATTAATAACATATAACGGACATTGCCAAAATCATCTGCATCCCAACGTGTGCTTGGTGTGTGGAATGCCACTCTCACCAAGGGTGGTTGACATTAAATGACTCACTAATAGGTTCCCTTTATACACAACCATCAAACTTTTAAAAGCTAAGCAAATGTTAAGCCTCAATCTTCATAAAGTTAGAATGGGAGACAAGCCGGTCTCGGTAGAGGCAGCAACAGTGGCTGGATCTTGCTACCATCGGTGGCCATTGCATCTTCTGTAACCACATTAAGACAAAAGTGTTTCACCATGACACAATTCTCAAATAATTTGACGGGAAGCCTACAGATTCCCACAGAGCCATTGTAAGTTGTTATCAGTAGAATTGGCAGAGCCCCTCATAATCCCAGCAGTGTAAAAAGCACCAAGGAGACACTATCATGCTGATGGAGCATTATATTAACATAAAAACAACCATCAATCGAAGAGCATCCTTTGAATGTAAGTTTACTAATACAAAAAGGGCTTGATTTTTTAGAGTTGCAAGCACTTTATGCGACCAGCAAACATTTACATATGGTAAATATATTCGTAACGTTTTCAGGCCACTGCTTCAGAAAAAAAACCTCTTTCGACACTGTGCCACTTGCGTCTGAGCACTTATCTCCCTGGGCCATAGCAGATTCGGACAATGGCCCAGTCAAATTACGGGATTTGTGTCTGTCCGATGCACTACAGTCTATGATGGTGGTAATTTGATCTATTGAGCTACAGTGCTTTCTATAATATACTTATTGTGTATCTGTAAGGGGCCAATATAGCCACGTTAGTGAATTGGGGAGTTTTGAGATGATACAGAATCAAACAATTATTGTTTAGTTAGAAAAGACCTATTGTTTCAAAGAAATCTGCTGATTCAGGTGTACCTGAATCATTAGTCTGACCAGCAGCATGCTCTCTAACTGGCATTGGTCTATGCCAGGGCTGCGTGCCAAAGGATGCTGAAGGACACTTTGCACGAGCAAGGCCAAGAAACAGTGCGGTGGCATCATAGCTGTGCATTGCCATGACTATAGTGATCTGACATTGTCAAGCAAACATGGGCACTCCTCTCATCCTGGACTAGGAGGCCTACCAGGGTGGAAGCCAGAGACTGGAGGGGGGCAAGGTGGCAGGGAGGAGGGCTCCAGTTCCTGTCCCCTCCCTAAGTGTCTGCATGAGTATCAACTCTACTACTGTGCATCACCCGTAATCTCCTGGAAACATTGCTTGCCAGTTTCTTTCTTTGTCTGACAGATCACCATAACATACAGCTACGGTCTGGGCAGACTGCCCGCAAGATATCAGCTCACCAGAGCCATCAGGCTACAAATCCAGTGATCCATTTATTACTGCAAGCGAGCTATGAGAGAGCCGCCAAGAAAAATGGCAGAAAGCCTGTGCTGATGCTCGGGATGCGAGGGCACCGCTCACCAGTGTGAGTGTACACCACGCTCTAACTGCTGCAATGGAGCCTTCTACACACAGTCACGAACTAACCGCAGAGTGGCTACCAAACAGACAAAAAAACATGTACCTACTATGAAGTGGGACACCTTACAAAATGGGCCACCATTGTTTCAAAATGGCAGCACTACATGGAAAAAGGGGGTGAGGCCCCATATTTTTTTTAACTTTGACCATTGTAACATCTCCTGGTCTAGGAAGTCAGAGGGAGATTAGTCGCAGGGAAGAGGCCCAATGGAAAAAGGAGGAGGAGGATAAGAAAGACAACGGGACAAAGGAAGGATTGGGTTGTTCAAGTGACATCAGAGTGTCAGTCTAGAAAAATGGATACCTCTCATGATTGACAGCAAACGTATTTTGGTGGTCGTGGGCCAACCGTCTCATGCACGATATGATAGACATATAGGTTTCCGAGTTTACCAATGAACGACCATTTTGATGTAACAAGGATCGCCATTTTGTTTTCTAACAATTGCTCATTGCTTTCTGTTCTTATTGCTTCGCAGCACATTTTCTGCTTACACTGCTCGACTGTTAAACATTGTTGACTGAACGTGAAAGGACAAGGCCGCAGGGCCGCGAGGCTAACACCAGTTCGTTGAAACACAACATAAGCAGCGCCAGGAAGGAATGCCCGGCTCCCTCCCGAATGTAGCCTTGAAGCAGAGCTGCAGGGCATTTAATCATTTCACAGCTGCCAGCCAGTCTCGTTATATGGTAGAATATGTTAGAATAAAGCAGCTAAAAGCTTGGATTATGCTCTTCTTACGGACCCCTTTTCTGAGCCCTGTAGAGCGTGTCGGCTCCCAGGACATGAATAGCACCTCATAGATAGCAAGTTCTGGAATGTGACTCTTCCCCCGTATGTAGCTCGCTTCCAAGAACAGAAGCACTGTGTTCTGTTCAACAACTAAAAGATGCCTCCGCACTTGCAAATTGCATATCGTTACTAGAATAGATATTTGAAGGTGTCATAATTGTCGGAGTGTCCATCATCACACCAAGTTCAAAGAAACCCAATAAAGGGGGTTGTTAAACATGTCATAGCTTATTGTATGATATGCTTGTTTGTTTGTTTATTATTTATAATGCGCGAGCGTACCCGAGGGTATCAGGCGCAGCCTTTACAAGAATTTGCGAAGCTTAATTACAGGTCATAGGGTATACAGAGAGAAAATATGGTACAGAGAAAATATGGCACACTTATATTATATACATAACAATGAGGTACATGGTTATTATATACATGTAAAAGGAGGGCACACGCGGTTACATTGTGTGTTGGTAACATGAAAAAAGGGACAGCCTGGCGGTGGAGTAACTTAGACGGCCTACGTTTTCAGTCATGAAACTACCTTGGATCGGAAGTTCTGGTAGGGCAGGTCCACTCTGAGATTAGGCGGTAAGGAATTCCACAGTTTGGCGGCTTTCACTGGGAAGCTGTTGCCGCCTATGGTGGCACGTTTAAAGTTGGGGACAGAGAGGCAGTCTTTGTAGGCAGTTCTGGTAGGTCTCAGGGAGGACTGTCTATGGAATCTGTTGATCAGGTAGATAGGGGCAGCGTTATTGAGGGATTTGTGCATGAGTGATGCAGTTTTTAAGAGAATTGTGTCGTTAATGGAGAGCCAGTAATACTGTTGACTAAGTCCTGATATGTGCTCTCTTCTGGAGATGCCCAAGGATGCATTTTGTATATATGTAACTGATGTACGTAATTCACTCTCTTGCGTCCCTCAAGGTCTAGAGATACACGTTGCGGGGCGTGAGACCGAGTTGGCCAACTGAGACTATTTGCTTTGCAAAAAACCCTAGCTTTGGGAATACAACCTCGTGTCTGGAGTATCTATCATGTATGGTGACTTGCTTTGTTTCCATAGACGTAAGGGACCCCTTGGGGCCCCTTTCAAGATGGCGCCCGAATACGGACCCTCCCCCACTTGTTCCATCGCATACGTTGTAATTGAGTCAAGGCGGAGAACGGCGAGGACAAGACGATCGAGCCGGGATCAAGAGGTGTTCGGGGCACCTTGTAGAAGTGATGAGAGATTCCTTTGCAGATCTGCACACATCTTATCCCTGATCGACGTACCCGGCTAGAGAACAAGGAGGCGAGGGTCCCGGAACGAGTCGGAAGCCAAGAAACGTAGACACAACATCATTGGTTGCGTCAGTATACAGACGACTTGTGTCCGGAATGACACATTGATTTATCAGGTGAGTCATTCCCCGATTCAAAGTAATCATGATATTGGTTGAGAGTTGACTTTGCAAAATCAAACGCCCTAGGTAAGATTGATTAACCAGGGGGAAGGTTGAAACATGCCTGGGGTATTGTCCACCCTAGCGGGGTTTTTCCGCTGTGGTAGACAATCTTTGGAAGATGGCCAAATTGTACCACCTGGGGGAACGCCGGCATATGAGATGTATGTGAAGTATGGAGTGGGTGCAATAATATTCTGTGAGACTTGGCATAGGCAAACCAGAAAGCAACAAGACCATCAGTGGCTGATTAATGGTAGTTTTGAGATAGCGAGAATAGATAACTTGGAAAGGGTGTTGATAAGAAAGAAAGGGCGTCCTGCCGCATTTGATATCGTTAAGGATTGGAGAAGGGAAGCAATGTTCCAATTTAGAAGTAGAGCGAAGCATGCGCGCAGGCATAAATCGAAAGGTGAAGTAGCGGAAGAAAAGGAAGAGGAGGAGTGGACTGAGAGTCTATGGAGGTCAGGTAGACGTGACCAGTTGAATATAGAAAAAATATACCTACAACGAGAATTACACATAGCAGATGAATTGATAGAAAACATATTGATCCATACAAAACAAGGCCCAAGATCAGAAGCGAGGCCAAACACGTCAGTAACTATTGCCCAAACTCAGCCCGGAGCTCAAACTCTCCCTCCTGTAGCTCAAGCCCTCCCACAGCCACAGACTGTGCACGTAACACTTCCTATTAGCCAACCAGGCCCACAGCAGACACTCCCCGCTTCTGTTGTCCCACCCGCACCTCCCACCTTAGATACAGACTCGGTACCGTCCGTCCCTCCCGGGGGTGAAATTGAAACCACGGGGGCGAGAGGCGGGACTGAACAAAATAGATGCACGAGGATAACTCGCAGTGCGATCAGCAAAGAAAGGAAGGTGGAATTACAGCAACAGGCAGAAATGTATATAGATGGGAATGATGGGACGACAACATTGACTTCGATATATGATTTCTGAAGAAGCAACGAAAGACAGGTAGTGTTGGAATGCATGGGTGAATATTTGGTGGAGAGATGGAAACAGTTAATTACCACCGCAGCGATTGTTGGATTTGAATGCATTAGCACGCTGTAGGGAGAGGGATGAAGAAGTGAGAGAACATGTATATGGACTTTTTGAACTTAAAAATGAATTAGATAATGATTATGGCGAAATGTTTACTGCACCTGGGTACAGGGGTAAGGATATCAGGAGATATAGGAAGGGAATGCAGGGGTCACATAATTAACGGCAGCAGTTACCATCGCCGGGGCAGAAGACGATGGTGGACAGATTAACGTTGTTAAAACAGGTGGGGGAAGACTTGAAAGCATGCCTACTGAAAACACAGGTGCTACTACAGCAAGTAGCAGGACATAATAGAGGGAGAGGGAATGCACAAGGAAGGAGTAATTCGAATATGCATGGGGGACCAGTGGGACCAAATCAGTATGCGTATTGTAAAGAGGAAGGACACTGGCGAGTGCAATGTCCACATCTGCAGAATAAAAATGGGTCTGTTCAGAGGAGACAGCACAAAGGGCACCAAGGAGCGAATGGTCCAAATAGGAATAGTAATTATGAACAGGGGTCAAGTCAGCAGAAACAGAATATATATTCACTTCAAGAACATCGTCCTACCATTGTGGAGATGGAGACAGTACTACTAGTCATAAGTCGGATCACCATACATCAGTCAACGCATAATATAAAATGACATGTTTATTACATTTTTAATTTATTTCAATATATTAAAAAGAGATTAAATAATCTACAATACTTGTGCAATGCATAAAGTTGTATCGTACAATTTAAGAAATAAAGTGCATACTGTGGTAAAGTCCTAGTGACAATTGTAAACCTCTAGAAAATATCAACAGGAAATGAATCAATCTTGATAGATCCCGAATGTAAACACAAGGATGACTGGAAGATATCCCCAGATGAGTGAAGGGGATCACTCAACCGGGGGAATCCACAGTCACCCACAGATAGTTGAAATGTGCAAATAGCAAATGTATATTAATAGCACATTCTAGACAATGCAAAAAATCAAAACAGAATCTGTTGTAATGATCAGCAAACAAGAGGACCAATTGCTAGAAAAAAACTCAATACCAGAGTAAAAACACATCTAAAAAAACATTCACATAGAAAAACAAATTAGGGATGCTGTACGTACAGCATCCCTAATTTGTTTTTCTATGTGAATGTTGAAACATTGTCCTTTCCTTTTAACAGAAAATTGCGGGGAGAACCTGTTGGGATTAAATTTGTTGAAAAAATTAGGTTCCGTTATACAATGCACGACAGACGGGGTGTTCCTAACGATTTGGCCACAAGATGCCCCTGTGTCAGAATTCATGTCTGAAACTTTACCAGGAGAACTAAGTAAAGTGCCAACCTGTATATGGGCAATGCATGATAATGATGTAGGATGCTTGAAAAGAGAGCCAGTAAAGATCAATTTGAAAGAGGGTGTTACACTACCGCAAATTCCCCAATACAGAAATTCGGCTGAAGGTGAAAAAGGATTGAAGAGTATTGTTACAGTTTTGGTGAAATCAGGTGTGATTAAAGAAATTACAGGCAGTACATGCAACAGCCCGATTCTTCCAGTTTATAAAAAAGGAGGCAAGGAAGTACCATACCGTTTCATAATTGATTTGCGCGCGCTAAACAAAGTAGTAGATCCACAATTTCCTCTAGTGCCAGATGCCACTACAATATTGACAATGATACCTGTCTCAGCAGAATACTTTAGTGTAGTTGATCTAAAAAATGCCTTCTTTAGCATTCCGGTGGACAAGGACAGCAGATATTTGTTCGCGTTCACATTAGGAGGACGATCATTTACATTCATGCGGATTCCGCAAGGTTACACGGAAAGTCAGAGTATTTACAGTAGAACATTGAAAGAGCAGCTAGACATGCTAGAATTACCAGTGGGTTGCGTACTCTTGCAATACATAGACGATCTATTGTTAGCTGCTGACACAGAGGAGATTTGTAAAGAAAGCACTGTATTACTACTGTCACACCTAGCGGCACATGGCCATAAAGGTAGTTTGAAGAAGTTTCAATAAAATCGAAAGGAGGTAGCTTATTTGGGCTACCTACTTTCGAAAGAGGGGAGAAGGCTAACGCCAGAACGAATAGAAAGTATTTTTGGTATGCCTATTCCAAAGACACAGAAAGGAGTCAGAGCCATAATAGGCATGGCTTCATATTGCCGACAATGGATCGGTAATTTTGCGTTAATTGTGAAACCGATGGTGAATTTGACTAAGAAGGATGTGGTTATGCCTTCACAGTGGGATGACGAATGTCAGAGAGCGTTTGATCAATTGAAAACTGCATTATGTTCTGCTCCAGTTTTGGGCACACCAAATTATGAAAAGGTTTTTAGACTGTTTGTGTGTGAAAGTGAAGGATGTGCATTGGCGGTTTTGACACAGGAACAAGGTGGAAGAAATAGGCCGTGCGGCTATTTTTCTTCTGCGCTGGACCATGTAGCACACGCACTACCAAGATGTTTGCGATCTGTCGCGGCGGCTGCAGCGTCGGTGAAACAAATGGAAGGGATGGTATTGGGGCATACTTTAATTCTGATGGTCCCACATGTCATAGACGTTCCATTAAATAGGACACAGACGCAACACCTCACCTCTGCTAGATTGACAAGATATAGATATGAGATTATCTTGTTCGCGCCCCATATCCAAATTATTAGGTTTAGCGCTTTGAATCCTGCAGAATTAATGCCACTGCCCATAAAAGAAATTGGTGACAACGAATCACCCGCCCCCCCATGATTGCTTAATGGTCACTGAGGAAGAAACAAAGGGGAGAGTTGATTTAAGCGATACCCCACAGAAAGAGCCAGATGGAGAGTTATTTTGTGATGGCTCTTGTTTTAAATTACCTGACGGCACGACAACTGCCGCCTACGCTATCACTACCCTAGAGAGCGTTGTAGAAAGCAAAAGAATCCCCTACAACTCGGCACAAGCCGCAGAGATAATAGCATTGACCAGAGCCTGCGAGATTTCTGAAAATTTGAATGTGAATATATATACTGATAGTCAGTATGCTTTCGGGGTGGTTCATAACTTTGGTCGACTCTGGGCTGAGAGAGGTTTTTTGACATCACATGGTGCCAGAATTCAACATGGCCCTTTCATTGTACGATTGCTGTCTGCACACACGTTTCCAAAACGCCTAGCAATAGTGAAATGCGAGGCACACAAGAAGGTGACATGCAAAGTAGGAGAGGGAAACGCATTTGCAGACAGAATTGCAAAACAAACTGCCACTGATTTGAATACTAAAATGATGATAGTCCAGACTAAGGAAGTACCCTGTATGATAGAAAATGGAATTGCCTCTGTCAAAGAAATGCAGGCTGAAGCCACGGCCGATGAAATACAAGGGTGGGCAGAGGGCTCTGCTGAGTTAGATCTGGAGGGTTGTTGGGTGGACAAGGGTTGGATGTTGGAACTGGATGTTGCCAAATTCTTATGTGACTGCAATGGTCACAATGGCCCACAGCCCTACTCACATCTGTGTGAAAAAGATAATACAGCACCTATCCACAGTATGGCAGAATGTAAACATAAAGAAGAATGCAGAGAGGTTGGTGCAGAACTGTATCACGTGTTTACAACACAATGTAGGAAAGGGAACAGTGACTCCGGTAGGCAGTTTGGCCCACCCTCTATGCCTTTTGAGGTAATCCATTTTGATCCTATAGAGATGGAGAGATGCCAAAACTTGAAATATGTCTTAGTGGTGATTTGTCCATTCAGCAAGTGGGTGGAGGCATATCCCTTAAAAGACTGCACAGCAATGAGCACGGCAAAATTAATGCTTAGGAAATACTTTTCCAGTTTTGGCCTGCCCCGTGTCCTATGGTATTGTGGGCGCAGTGGTGTTACAGATATGTGCGGGTCTTCAGATTGATAAGAGATTTCATAGTTCAAGACATCTGAGTTCGGCCGGTCTTGTGGAGAGGCACAACAGGATCCTCAAGTCAAAAATAAGCAAGATATGTGCAGGAAGCAAGTTGAGTTGGGTGGATGCATTACCAATAGCATTATTATGCATGTGTACGTCTGTACAGGTTAGAACTGGGCTCTCCCTGTACGAAATCGTAATGGGGAGGCCGGCAAATGTTTGGTGCGCACCTCAGCCAAAACGACTTACAGGGTAATTCATAGAATTTCGCAGAAAAGTGTCGCAAGCGGCTGGCGCAGAGTGTCCGGGTGCGATTGTCTGCGCCAGGCACGTGCGCTAAAACCGATTTCCGCGCACAGCGTATTCATGGATTTTAGGCTCCCAAACCAGCCGTGGCGCAGAGTATCGCAGCGACCCTGCAGCAGCGCCAGTAACGCCCCCAAGAACGCCCTCACGCAAGGAAAAGCCATCAAAATCGCTAAATCAAAGGGCTGCGCTAACCCTGGACCAGTTTACAGGGCTGCCAAACAAGGAACGCAAAGCGGGTAACGTGCATATCAGGGGTATGCGTGAAGTTATACACGCGATTAGCCAGGGTACGTGTATTTCAGGGGTGCGCGGGAAGTTCCACACGCGATTTCAGCAGGGTACGTGTATTTCAGGGGTGCGCGGGAAGTTCCACACGCGAATAGCCGGGGCGTGTGTATTTCAGGGGTGCGCGGGAAGTTTTACACGCGATTTCAGCAGGGTACGTGTATTTCATGGGTGCGCGGGAAGTTCCACACGCGAATAGCCTGGGCGCGTGTATTTCAGGGGTGCGCGGGAAGTTCCACACGCGAATAGCCTGGGCGCGTGTATTTCAGGGGTGCGCGGGAAGTTCCACACGCGAATAGCCTGGGCGCGTGTATTTCAGGGGTGCGCGGGAAGTTCCACATGCGATTAGGCTGGGTGGGTCCTCACAGGTGTTCCCTGTACACCCTCGACGGCCCCTGCAGGCAGCCCACAAAACAGGGGACTACCCTGCACACCTGCTCATGTCCCCCTGCACCTCCACCCCCCAGCAGTGCAGGGGCAGCCTCCACCAGGCCCCCACCCATGTCTCCCACCACCCCCATCCCCCAGCAGTGCAGGGGCACCCTCCACCAGGCCCCCACTCATGTCTCCCACCCCCCCCACCCCCCAGCATCCAGGGGCACTCTCCACCAGGCCCCCACTCATGTCTCCCACCACCCCCACCCCCCAGCAGTGCAGGGGCAGCCCCCACCAGGCCCCCACTCATGTCTCCCACCACCCCCACCACCCAGCCACCAGGGGCACCCTCCACCAGGCCCCCACCCATGTCTCCCACCACCCCCACCCCCCAGTCACCAGGGGCACCCTCCACCAGGCCCCCACTCATGTCTCCCAGCGTGCTACGTGTATTTCAGGGGTGCGCGGGAAGTTCCACACGCGAATAGCCTGGGCGCGTGTATTTCAGGGGTGCGCGGGAAGTTCCACACGCGAATAGCCAGGGCGTGTGTATTACAGGGGTGCGCGGGAACTTTTACACGCGATTTCAGCAGGGTACGTGTATTTCAGGGGTGCGCGGGAAGTTCCACACGCGAATAGCCTGGGCGCGTGTATTTCAGGGGTGCGCGGGAAGTTCCACACGCGAATAGCCTGGGCGCGTGTATTTCAGGGGTGCGCGGGAAGTTCCACACGCGAATAGCCTGGGCGCGTGTATTTCAGGGGTGCGCGGGAAGTTCCACACGCGATTAGGCTGGGTGGGTCCTCACAGGTGTTCCCTGTACACCCTCGACGGCCCCTGCAGGCAGCCCACAAAACAGGGGACTACCCTGCACACCTGCTCATGTCCCCCTGCACCCCCACCCCCCAGCAGTGCAGGGGCAGCCTCCACCAGGCCCCCACTCATGTCTCCCACCACCCCCACCCCCCAGCCACCAGGGGCAGCCTCCACCAGGCCCCCACTCATGTCTCCCACCACCCCCACCCCCCACCATCCAGGGGCAGCCTCCACCAGGCCCCCACTCATGTCTCCCTCCACCCCCACCCCCCACCATCCAGGGGCAGCCTCCACCAGGCCCCCACTCATGTCTACCACCACCCCCACCCCCCAGCAGTGCAGGGGCACCCTCCACCAGGCCCCCACTCATGTCTACCACCACCCCCACCCCCCAGCAGTGCAGGGGCAGCAGGCAGTCAGGCAGCAGCAGATGGCAGGTGGGAGCGTGCTCGGGGCTCTGGGGGGCAGTAGTTCGGCCTTCCGGGCAGGAGCGTGGTATTTGTGGCCAGCTTGGTACGGAGTGATTTGGCACGTGAAAATCCTGCACGTCAGCGTGAAAACCGAGGAAAGGCCCTTAGCGTGTAAGCGCGTCAGCACGCATACGCGATTCTATTGGACCAAAGGCCCTCAGCGCGTAAGCGCGTCTGTGACGTGACCCGCACGGGTGTTTCCCACACAGCACGTGATGACAGAGCACATGTGGAAAGACTGCACGTCAGAGTGTCATCGCGTGTGATTGGTGGAAATGGCCCTACACGCAGAAGTGACAAAGCGTGTAATTGGTGGAAATGGCCCTAGCGCGTACACGCCCCGTAAGTGACGCTGGATGTGTGGGCCTGTATAAAAGGTACGCGTAGAACACCATTTCCTTGTACGTGCTTTTCGTGGAGAGCGAGTGGGTGAATTCTGTACTTCTTGTCGTTTCACACGCGATTTACTTCACAGCGTTTCAAGTTCGTATTCCCTGTTACCGCTGACAGCTTTTTCTCTTTTTTCTCTTTTACTGGTTTACCTGGGCCTGTTCCCTCAAACAGTGTTCCCTTCTACTGTTGTCCTGTCTCCTCAGACAGCGTACAAATCTTCTTTTGGCGGGGGTGTTGCCAACCAAACGCGCTCCTTTTTCACGCTCTTTTACCTGGCAGACGGTGAGTCACGCACGTATCTAACATCTGTGCTTGCCCCGTGTGTAGCCTACCCCTTCAGAGGTCATTCTAGGCTGCGTGTGACACGCATACGTTCATTCTTGTGTTACTGGGTGCCACAGCGTAGTGCAGGTTTTTCTTTCTGCACACGTGGTCTAGGAGGGGTTGCGTGCATGTCATCTCCCTTTTTTGGGGCTCTTGTGCGTAGCGTGACCCGTCATCTTTCCCCAGGGGTTACAATCAGCATTGCAAGAGCACTAGGGTACAATTACCATCTGGTACCCAACCCCTTTGACCCCCAATTGCCCAGAACAGTATTCTACAGCCACTCCCATACGCACATTAACATCAGTGCCATGGCTGGGAGGCGAGGATTCCGTAAGGGTGGCAAAGGTGGAAGAGCCACAAGTGGTGGCCGTGGTGGATCCGGTAGGGGACGTGGTCGTTACTTGCAGGGTGAGCCTGTCCCCCCATGTGTGGAGGACCAGTCAAGGGCACCCATAATCCCCCCCCCCCTCCTGTTGAGGCTGATGTGGCTGACACATCCATGCTCAGCCCTTGTTGGACCAGCCCATTGTGGCACCAGACCTGGCTGACTCCATGGCTGACTTCCAGGTCAGCAGGCCTATGACACGTGCGCTGGTGCATGTTGATGTCACCATGCCACGTGCATCTGGGGCAGCAAGGTCATCTGCTGCACCAAGTAGGCAGGGCGGAGAGGCTGCAGGGGCAGCTGCGGCTCCATCCACCCCAGCCCTCACACACCCAGCCCAGACAGTGTCGGTCCTAGTCCATGCTGCTGACATTCCCCCTGACACCATCACACTAGAGCCAATGCCTGCACCAACTCCCATGCTGAGTGTGCAATCCCACACTCCTGATACAGAGTCCACCAGGGCTCCTGCCCCTAGTGTCCAGAGCGGCGCAGGACACTCAGGATCACCACCACCTTCCAAGCGGAAGAGGAAGAGTGCTCGTCCGGCACAGGCTGATGCCCCAGACACGGCTACACAGTCCGGCCCATCCAGGAAGCCCAGCTTCACGGATGACGAACTGAATGCACTTGTCGAGTATGTGTCCGCACATGACAACGAGATGGTCATTGTTGCAGGATCCAAGACCACACCTGCACAACGCCAGGCACACTGGCAGACCGTTGCGGACATCGTAAGTGCCCTTGGAATCGTGAGGCGCACAGCCAATGATTGCTATAAGCGCTGGAATGACCTAAAGCGCAGGGCAAAGAGTAAGCTGGCCTCAAGTCATGCCGCAACTCTAGTGACTGGAGGTGGGTCTCCAGTAGTAGACATGGAACTCACTCCACATGAGTCAGTCGCTGGGACCTACGTCACGGAGGAACAGATCCAAGGCGTGGGAGATCTGGCTGATTACGAGGCATTGTCCGGTGAGTGCACATGCATGTGTGTGTCATCCATGTGCATGGTGTGTGTGAGGGCTTCTGTTTGTGTGACAGTTGAGAGTGTGTGCGCCTGAGTCGTATGGGTCAGCCATGTGCTTCATGCAATACATCCTGCGCAGCTGCATTTGGCCATAGCAGTATCCCTTCACACAACAGTAGACATCTAGCCCAACTGCACGCCAGTTGCCCTTGAAGTGTCACCTTGCCACAACATTGTTGCTTGATTTTTCATTGTTCATTTAGTCAGATTGTTTGCATTCCATCACTATTACTAGGCATGTCGTAGTCCTCTAGTCACATGTCTGACATGGCTATGGTAAAGTGGAGTGACTTTGTTACCTGGATATCATTTGTACAAACATGTCCCTGTGCAATTGCACCATTTCGGACTGGCAGTTCCAGGTGAAGAATCTGACCTGTTTGAATTAGAAAAGCTATTACATGCGGGAACTGGACTGAATGAATAGGTGCTGCCCTCGTCTCCATCTTCACTCAATAGCAATGGTACATGCCATCTGTGTGATGGCATGAGTGTTTCACCTGCCAATCACAGGCCAATGTGTGATGCCACTGCCAGGCAGCATGCAGAAAATGTGTTCATCTTCCATCTTGGTGTCATCAGTGTGTGCCATTTGCCTGCCCTTCATACGCAGTGAGGGTGCATGCATGGGAGGGTTTCAGTCATGTGGGACATGTGTCAAACAAGTACTGGTTCTCTTGCTTCTCAGCCCTCATTGTGTGCCATGGTGCTAATGCCTATTTCCATTTCTTTGTTTTAATGTCTTTGTAGGGGAAGACGCACCTGATACTGCTGGGGTTGTGGAGATGGTGCAGACCCAGGAGGGGTCCGAGGGCCGACCAACCACCAGTGAGGGACGTGTTGTGGTGGTGGGTGAGAACCCACAAGTGCTGCAGGTCCTGCTCTCAAGGGGTGTCTCTGGCTGCACCTCCCCCGAGCTGTACTCAGGTGTTGATTCGGATGAGACCTACGTGCCGTCGCAGGTGAGTGTTCCAGGGAGGGATTCTGTTCTGTCTCACCCACCTGCACCAGGGTCAGAACCCTCAATGGGGATGTCAGTGTTGGCAGCTACGCCTTTGGTGGTTACGGATGCAGGGTCACACTCCGCGACATCTGATCCTGTTCCTGGGCCAGCAGATCAGAGGGGGAATGCAGTCCTGCAGACTCAGGCAGTGCCGGCACAGCAAGGCGCAGTTCGCCTTGCCCCAGACAGGTGTGGTGCCCGCCGACGTGGTGGCCGTACGCCACCTGGCAATACCGCATGGGAGCAATCCATTTACGGTATGGCAACCCAACAGGCAGCATCATCCGAGATGATGGCTCAGGCCATGGATAGGGTGGCCACTTCCATTGTCCCCCCTGAAAGGCTGATGGAGCGACTAGAGCAGGCAACCGACTCCATCTGCCAGTCACACAGGGAGGACATGTTGGGGTCCAACAGGGACAGGCGGGCGGCACTGGCGACTCTGCAGGAGGCCATCTCCATTGAGTCCCAGGGCCACAGGGAAGCCCTGAGGCAGGAGCTCCTTCACCTCAGGACGACTCTTGTTGAGCTTGAGGCTTCAACACACCAAAGGACAGAACAGCAGCTGGAGCGTCTCACCCGTACGCTCTCAGCTGAGATGCAGGCAACGAGGGCGGAGGTCCGGGCATCCCGTGAGTTGTTGCATGGGGACCTCCGCACACTCAACCTCCAGAACCAGACCTACCACACCCGCATGCTTGCAGCCATGGGGGAGCAGACTAGGGCCTTGCGTGGGCTGCCTCCCATAGTGCAACCACCTCCGGATGCAGCTGCACAGGGTGATAATAGCGACAGCAGTGATACTCCCACAATAGGGTAGCCGTGTGGGCCATGAGCCCATGGAGGTGTTTTTTTTCCCAGGATCCACGCAGGTGGGTTCTGGTGTGCATCCTGTCCTCGGACCTCCTGGGTGGCCTCCCCAACCCCCCCGGGCCCTTCAATGGCCATTTTTGATTTTTTTTAATTTTTATTTTTATTTTTATTTATTTTATTCCCTATTTTTTTGGGACGATTTGTTGGCTTCCGTGGTTCCTGTGGGCATACGCTGCATTGTGGCTGGGCACATGCAGGCTTGTAATGTATTTGGTTCAGATGCTTGGGTTTGAGTCACACACACCCCTCCTGCTTCCTGTTTCCATGGGCTTGCAAAGGGTGTGCCCAAGTTACAGTGAATTACACAGTGACGTTGGACTCCCATGAGCTGTGTGGGCAGTCTGTAGTCAATACTGTGTATACATTCCTAGTGCATATTGCAGTTGTGTTGTACACTGCATGTTGCATTGATGTGTAACTCATCTTCTGTGTCTACCTCCCAATTTGCAGGTCCCTTCCTCATGTCTACACAAGGACCTCTAGTCTGGAGATGTGGTCCATGTTGGCAGCAGTGCACCTACAACTCTACATGGCGCCAACACTGCACAGTTGGTAGTGGTGGGAGTGCAGGCATTTCCAGGTGGTGAGACTACTAATATTTAACATTAGTGATGTCATGTTAATGGTAGTACGTGCTCAAGTTTGTTGTTGGTCCGGCATTACTGTGAGCATTTCAGGTGTTGCAAGTATCTAATAGGGACACTGTACATTGTGACACTAGTGTCATGTTGTGTGGATTACTTTGTTTACCTGCAAATAGCATGACATGGCACGGTGTGTGGTGTGGCAGTGCTGGGGTTGGGTTGGCTGACATGGCACTGTCCTCTTGTTGCATTTTGCAAGTGGGTATTCATTTTAGCTGCTTGAATGTGCAACTTCACAAAACTGCATTGGTGGTGTCTGTGTGGGTAGGGATGCACACATTGTGACACTTCCAGGTGAACAATCTCAGGCTGATATGGTTTTCACGGTTCTTTCTCCAGACATTCAGGGTCATTGTCAGGTTGAGTCATCATTGATTGTCAGATGGAATGTGGCAGGGCAGTGTGCACTCCACAGGGGTGTGATTTCTATGTGAAGTAATTAGCCACTAGCTGTGTACGGGCTGCCTCCACCCGTGCCCTTTCCCCTCCCATGCGCAGCGGCTGTGCATGTGGTTGGGGATGGGGGGGCACCACCATGTCCACGGCCAGGCCCCGGCGTGTTGCAACGTTGTGCAGGACACATGCTGCCACTATGATCCTGCACACTACTGGGGGAGCGTACAACAGCTGCCCGCCAGAACGGTCAAGGGAGCAAAAGCGTGACTTCAGCACTCCGAATGTGCGCTCCACTATGCCTCGGGTTGTAATGTGGCCTGCGTTATATCTTACCTGGGGTGGCGTGGTGGGTTTCCGAATTGGTGTCATCATGTGGGGGCTGAGAGGGTAGGCACTGTCCCCTGTGGAGGTGGTGATTGGTATCATTGGTGGGGTTGTGACCTTGCTCAGTATCTGACATGCATGCATGTGCAGTGGCATTCATACTCACCAAGCAGCCATGTATCGCCATGCCGCCCAGCTTCTAGGTCCCGGCTTAGGGTGGACATTCAGTAAATGAAGCTGTCGTGGGTGGACCCGGGATAGTTGGCATATACTGAGGTGATGATTCCCTTGGCATTACATACTACCTGCACGTTGAGGGAATGCCAGTGCTTGCGGTTCCTATAGATGTGCTCAGATGCCCTGGGGGGACGTAGAGCCACATGGGTGCAGTCGATGGCACCTAGCACTTTGGGGAATCGTGCCACAGCGTAGAAATCCAGGGCGGCAGCATGCCTTTCTGCAGGGGTTCTGGGCAGGTATATGTGCCTGCGGACTGATGGGCGTGCAGTGATGATGTTCAAGACCTGGTGTGGGCAGCGTCACTGGGTGGCCTGTGATACACCACCCACAATGGCACTTGTCCGCTGAAATGATCCAGTGGCTAAGAAGTGCAGTACATTGAGGACCTTCTCCAGGGGGCTGAGTGCTTGGGAGCACAGGGTGGGTGATGTGAGGTCATCCTCCCACTCACTCACCAGGTCCAGTATGATGTGTGGTGGAAACATGTACCTCCCATGCACCTGGTCATCAGGCATCCCGAAAAGGCTGGTTCTGGGTGTGAATATTCTGGCCCTGACTATCCTCCTCCTCCTCCTCCTTTGGTAGGCCACGCCCACTGCTGCTAGGAACGGTATGTTCATCCTGGGTCTGAGCTTGTAATTTTTTTAGCGCGCAAATTAATGCGTCGCGCGTGTTGTAGGCGAGCGTGTGACCCGCGCACCCCTGAAATCCAGTACCCAGTCCAATAGCGTGTGGAAATTCCCGCACATACCGGGATACAGGTGCGCTGACGTACTTGCGTGTGTAAGTGTCCGCGCACACCTGATATACACGTACATAGGACAATCGCGTGTACGCGCACTTTTGTCCAATTACACGCGATGACACCCTGACGTGCTGTCCAATTACACGTAATGAGACTCTGCCGTGCTGTCCAATTACACGCGATGACACTCTGACATGCAGTCTTTCCACGTGTGCTCTGTCATCATGTGCTGTGTGGGAAACACCCGTGCGGTCACGTCACAGACACGCTTACGCGCTGAGGGCCTTTAGTCCAATAGATTCGCGTATGCGTGCTGACGCACTTACGCGCTAAGGGCCTTTCCTCGGTTTTCACGCTGACGTGCAGGATTTTCACGTGCCAAATCACTCCGTACCAAGCTGGCCACGCGTAAGCACACGGAAGACCACGCTCCTGCCCAGAAGGCCGTACTACTGCCCCCCAGAGCCCCGAGCACGCTCCCACCTGCCACCTGCTGCTGCCTGACTGCCTGCTGCCCACGTGCACTGCCATTTGCTGCCTGCACATCAGCCAGGGGTGCTGTTGCTGTGACCACCCCTGCTGGAACCGAAGACTCCTGACTGGAATTCCATCGCTCCACAGACCAGCCCCAGGACCCAGTTGCCCGCCCACTCCTGCCTCTGGGGTTGTCATGTCGGGGCAAACATCATCTGTGACCACTGACAACCCCCGGCCAGAGAGGCAGAGGGGCACCAGCTTCAGTGCCACCGAAGTTGGTGTCCTGGTGGAGCAAGTCCTGGGGCAGTATGATGCCCTCTTCGGAAGTTCCCGCGGCGACAAGGAAGGACGGACTCGGATCTGGACTGACATCGTGACTGCCATCAACGCGGAGGGGGTGCCAGTCCGGGACTTACAACATGTCAGGAAGCGCTGGGAGGACTTCAGGTCCAGGACCCTGAACAAGGCCCGGCGCCTCTTGAAGGCAGCGGATGCCAAGGGGCGCCGGGGCTACTTGTTGGAAGAACAGATGAGGGTTCTGCTACGCATATCCCCAGCCCTCCACGTCCAGGTCCTAGAGAAGCAGACCCGTCTGGAGTCGAGCGGTGAGTGTACATGCATCCTGATTGTGAGCAGTGCGTGTGGTGATTATTCGGCATTGTGCCGGTTGCACATCTGTTTGTATGGGGTCGAGTATGGGTGGGGGTGTACAGGGCCGTGAAACATGCGAGGGCTGTAATGTGTGAGACATGGATGGTGCTTGTGTGTGTGGGCTTGCATGGCAAATGCAGTTGTGCGTGCACACATGTTTGGATGAATGTGTATGTAAGTAGACATGTCCGTGATGTCAGGCATGTATGTTATTTTCGGCTGCATGTATGAGCACTGTGTACATGTGCATGTGTGTGTATTTGTCAAGGGTGCAACAGTGATGCAACATGGATGCATGTGACAGCGGTATGTGGAAGCCTGATTGGCAGATGTGACATGGATGCCCGTCTGAACAGTGCAACACTTGGCAGAGGTGTAGACATGCATGCAAGTGTGGTGCTGTGTGTACATGTGTGGTGCACTTCCTGTGTTGCATGTGATGTCTGGCTCCCTTTTGGCTGCTGATGCTGTTGTATGTGTAGGGATGGTGGTGGCAGTTGCGATATGGCTGTGGTATGGCTCATGTGTGTGAGTTGCAATGACATGTGTGTTGGGGATTGTGATGACATGTCTGAGGTTTGCCAATGCCACTCATGTGCAACTGTCATGCGTGTATGTGTCCATTGTACAGTGCCCTGATGCCTGTGTTTTGTTTCTCCCTGTCTGCAGCGTCAACTGATGAAGAGGGCGGAGAAGGTGCTGTGGAGTGAAGCGCCGGGGATCCGACCGCCAGCCGGAGACGCAAGGCCCGGCTCCCCTACCGTGTTGTCATCTCGTCGGGGAGTGAGGAGTCCGGTGCCGCGTCCCAGGCCGCAGCTGCCGGGAGGAGGTCCAAGAGGCGGAGGTTGCAGTTGGACTCCTCGGCAGCAGAAGGGGCAGCTGGGACCCCACAGGGCCCAACAGGGGAAGATGGCACGGAGTCATCCAGGTTGGTGGGGGGTTTGGTGGAGGAGGGGGCCGTGCAAGCACCAGAGACGGGGTCTGGAGGTGGGGATCCCACTGGTGCTAGTGGTGCAGTGCAGGACCAGGGACAGGAGGCAGCACAGGCGGCCGCGGAGGTGCCTGTGTGCAATCCTGTCCCCGATCCTGTCCCTGCATCATCTTGCACCAGCAGGGATGCCTACGTCCAGACCCATTTTCAGGCAGGGGATGAGCTGACGTCAACTGGCCTTCCTCTGCCTGCGGACGTGGCCATCCAGGTCCGGGTTGAGCCTGTCCTGTCTGGTGTGGCGTTGCGTCAACGGGCCATGCGAGGTGACCTGCAGTCTTTTCATGGAGAGACTGCACGTCATCTCGAATGGCTCGTTGACCACGTCAGCCTGCTGGGACAGGTCACCCAGGCCGGATTCCTCCATCTGATGGGGCTTGCTCCGACCCCCTCCTCAACTGGACCCCCTACGCGCCAGTCGTCCTCTGTGCCATCTTCCCTCCCATCAGTCATCTGGGTGCCCTGTGGAGCTGCCTCTGACGGTGCGGCCAGGCTGGTGGAGAAGGCATCCCTGCCACAGTCGGGAGTCGGAGGTCCAGCAGGGGTGGCCACATCAACAACTGCACCCCAGCCGGCGGAGAATGTGCAGGCAGCAGGAGGCAGTGCACGGGCAGAGGCAGAGCAGCAGCAGCAGCAACATGGTGGGAGACATGAAGGCTCGGGGCTTTCGACATCGGAGGGGCAGGCATCGGCCGGAGGGCAGGGGGACCCAGGACAGAGAGTGTCTTCCGTGTGGCAGCGGTTGGGCCACGCCTTAGGTGCGGAGCGGCGGCGGGCGGAAGAGGCGCGGCTCACAATGGTCAGGGCGGAGAACTCCATGCGGAGGGCCCTGAGGCGGGCCGAGTGCCTCGAGGCAATCCGCAGGGGGTTTGAGGAGGACACGGCGTCGTCCCTGCGGACCCCCGGGGCCATGGAACTGGACCGCCTCCGGGACATCGAACAGGAGTTCGATGATGCCCTGGCCCGGGACACCACGGAGTGAGCCGCTCGACTTGCCCGCCGCCTTTGTATATAGTTCTTTAGTTTTAGGTTTCCTTTCTTTCTTATTATGATTTGGAGTCGACGGACACTGCTCCACTTTTTGTATATAGTTGATTTTTGGGTAGGTTTTTTAGTAGGTTTCCTTTGTTCAGTTGGGCTCCTGGACCCTTCGTAGTTTTTTACATAGTTCGTTATTGCATGGAGATTTTTTAACTTTTGACTTTGGGCAAATATTTTTAGGATTCTGATTTTCAGTTTTGTGTTTTTATACGGACATGCAGCTTTTTTTTCTCATTCACATTGTAGTTTGTTTTCTTTCTTTAGCATTCTTTATTTTTTTCAATACAATTTTTGTTTCCATACTTCACTGTGTGGTATCATCTCATTGGTTTCATGCATGTCATGTTGTGTGTTTTCCCATTCAATTGCAACCATTGTGTGTGACGGACATGGGTTCATTAGCTTAATGAACATTGGGGGTGTAACATGTGATTTCCATTTCCATGTGGGTGAATGGGTTACTTGGTAGGGCTTTTTGGCTGTGGTGGCTGTCCATTACGCACATGATTGGGGATTGTGAGGACCTGGTGGGGGCTGCCCCTGCACTGCTGGGGGGTGGGGGTGATAGGGGACATGAGTGGGGGCCTGGTGGAGGCTGCCCCTGCACTGCTGGGGGGTGGGGGTGGTGGGAGACATGAATGGGGGCCTGGTGGAGGCTGCCCCTGGTGGCTGGGGGGTGGGGGTGGTGGGAGACATGGGTGGGGGCCTGGTGGAGGGTGACCCTGGATGCTGGGGGTGGGGGTGGTGGGAGACATGGATGGGGGCCTGCTGGAGGGTGCCCCTGGTGGCGGGGCGGTGGGGGTGATAGGGGACATGAGTGGGGGCCTGGTGGAGGCTGCCCCTGCACTGCTGGGGGGTGGGGGTGGTGGCAGACATGAATGGGGGCCTGGTGGAGGCTGCCCCTGGTGGCTGGGGGGTGGGGGTGGTGGGAGACATGGGTGGGGGCCTGGTGGAGGGTGACCCTGGATGCTGGGGGTGGGGGTGGTGGGAGACATGAGTGGGGGCCTGGTGGAGGCTGCCCCTGGTGGCTGGGGGGTGGGGGTGGTGGGAGACATGGGTGGGGGCCTGGTGGAGGGTGACCCTGGATGCTGGGGGGTGGGGGTGGTGGGAGACATGAGTGGGGGCCTGGTGGAGGCTGCCCCTGGTGGCTGGGGGGTGGGGGTGGTGGGAGACATGGGTGGGGGCCTGGTGGAGGCTGCCCCTGGATGCTGGGGGGTGGGGGTGGTGGGAGACATGAATGGGGGCCTGGTGGAGGCTGCCCCTGGTGGCTGGGGGGTGGGGGTGGTGGGAGACATGGGTGGGGGCCTGGTGGAGGGTGCCCCTGGTGGCGGGGGGGTGGGGGTGATAGGGGACATGAGTGGGGGCCTGGTGGAGGGTGACCCTGGATGCTGGGGGGTGGGGGTGGTGGGAGACATGAGTGGGGGCCTGGTGGAGGCTGCCCCTGCACTGCTGGGGGGTGGGGGTGGTGGGAGACATGGATGGGGGCCTGGTGGAGGGTGCCCTTGGTGGCGGGGGGGTGGGGGTGATAGGGGACATGAGTGGGGGCCTGGTGGAGGCTGCCGCTGCACTGCTGGGGGGTGTGGGTTGTGGTAGACATGAGTGGGGGCCTGGTGGAGGCTGCCCCTGGTGGCTGGGGGGTGGGGGTGGTGGGAGACATGGATGGGGGCCTGGTGGAGGGTGCCCCTGGTGGCGGGGGGGGTGGGGGTGATAGGGGACATGAGTGGGGGCCTGGTGGAGGCTGCCCCTGCACTGCTGGGGGGTGGGGGTGGTGGTAGACATGAGTTGGGGCCTGGTGGAGGCTGCCCCTGGTGGCTGGGGGGTGGGGGTGGTGGGAGACATGGGTGGGGGCCTGGTGGAGGGTGCCCCTGGTGGCTGGGGGGTGGGGGTGGGGGTGGTGGGAGACATGAGTGGGGGCCTGGTGGAGGCTGCCCCTGGATGCTGGGGGGTGGGGGTGGTGGGAGACATGAGTGGGGGCCTGGTGGAGGCTGCCCCTGCACTGCTGGGGGGTGGGGGTGGTGGTAGACATGAGTGGGGGCCTGGTGGAGGCTGCCCCTGGTGGCTGGGGGGTGGGGGTGGTGGGAGACATGGGTGGGGGCCTGGTGGAGGGTGCCCCTGCACTGCTGGGGGGTGGGGGTGGTGGGAGACATGGGTGGGGGCCTGGTGGAGGCTGCCCCTGGATGCTGGGTGGTGGGGGTGGTGGGAGACATGAGTGGGGGCCTGGTGGAGGCTGCCCCTGCACTGCTGGGGGGTGGGGGTGGTGGTAGACATGGATGGGGGCCTGGTGGAGGGTGCCCCTGGTGGCGGGGGGGTGAGGGTGATAAGGGACATGAGTGGGGGCCTGGTGGAGGCTGCCCCTGCACTGCTGGGAGGTGGGGGTGGTGGTAGACATGAGTGGGGGCCTGGTGGAGGCTGCCCCTGGTGGCTGGGGGGTGGGGGTGGTGGGAGACATGGGTGGGGGCCTGGTGGAGGGTGCCCCTGGATGCTGGGGGGTGGGGGTGGTGGGAGACATGAGTGGGGGCCTGGTGGAGGCTGCCCCTGCACTGCTGGGGGGTGGGGGTGGTGGGAGACATGGATGGGGGCCTGGTGGAGGGTGCCCCTGGTGGCGGGGGGGTGGGGGTGATAGGGGACATGAGTGGGGGCCTGGTGGAGGCTGCCCCTGCACTGCTGGGGGGTGGGGGTGGTGGTAGACATGAGTGGGGGCCTGGTGGAGGCTGCCCCTGGTGGCTGGGGGGTGGGGGTGGTGGGAGACATGGGTGGGGGCCTGGTGGAGGGTGCCCCTGGATGCTGGGGGGTGGGGGTGGTGGTAGACATGAGTGGGGGCCTGGTGGAGGCTGCCCCTGGTGGCTGGGGGGTGGGGGTGGTGGGAGACATGGGTGGGGGCCTGGTGGAGGGTGCCCCTGGATGCTGGGGGGTGGGGGTGGTGGGAGACATGGGTGGGGGCCTGGTGGAGGCTGCCCCTGCACTGCTGGGGGGTGGGGGTGCAGGGGGACATGAGCAGGTGTGCAGGGTAGTCCCCTGTTTTGTGGGCTGCCTGCAGGGGCCGTCGAGGGTGTACAGGGTTTACCTGTGAGGACCCACCCAGCCTAATAGCGTGTGGAACTTCCCGCGCACCCCTGAAATACACGCGCCCAGGCTATTCACGTGTGGAACTTCCCGCGCACCCCTGAAATACACGCGCCCAGGCTATTCGCGTGTGGAACTTCCTGCGCACCCCTGAAATACACGTACCCTGCTGAAATCGCGTGTAAAACTTCCCGCGCAACCCTGAAATACACGCGCCCAGGCTATTCGCGTGTGGAACTTCCCGCGCACCCCTGAAATACACGCGCCCAGGCTATTCGTGTGTGGAACTTCCCGCGCACCCCTGAAATACACATACCCTGCTGAAATCGCGTGTAAAACTTCCCGCGCACCCCTGTAATACACGCGCCCAGGCTATTTGCGTGTGGAACTTCCCGCGCACCCCTGAAATACACGCGCCCAGGCTATTCGCGTGTGGAACTTCCCGCGCACCCCTGAAATACACGCACCCAGGCTATTCGCGTGTGGAACTTCCCGCGCACCCCTGAAATACACGCGCCCAGGCTATTCGCGTGTGGAACTTCCCGCGCACCCCTGAAATACACGCGCCCAGGCTATTCGCGTGTGGAACTTCCCGCGCACCCCTGAAATACACATACCCTGCTGAAATCGCGTGTAAAACTTCCCGCGCACCCCTGAAATCCACGCGCCCAGGCTATTCGCGTGTGGAACTTCCCGCGCACCCCTGAAATACACGCGCCCAGGCTATTCGCGTGTGGAACTTCCCGCGCACCCTTGAAATACACGTACCCTGCTGAAATCGCGTGTGGGACTTCCCGCGCACCCCTGAAATACACGTACCCTGATGGAATCGCGTGTGGGACTTCCCGCGCACCCATGGAATACACGTACCCTGCTCGCACTGGCCCATTCGCGTGTGGAACTTCCCGCGCACCCCTGAAATACACGTACCCTGCTGAAATCGCGTGTGGAACTTCCCGCGCACCCATGAAATACACCTACCCTGATGGAATCGCGTGTGGAACTTCCCGCGCACCCCTGAAATCCACGTACCCGGCCAAATCGCGTGTGAGACTTCCCGCGCACCCCGGTATACATGCACACGTATTTTTTGTCAGCGGGTGTCCGTGTTTGTGGGTACCCCTTTGCAAGTCCTGGAGGGCCACAGTATAGGACATTCATCATGGCAGTATATAGGTGCTATTTGTTGGCGCACCTTTTGGCGCACATTTCTTACAGCCGCAGAGACGCTACCGCCTGCTTTCTTGTGGCGGTCGTGTTTGTGCCTGTGCGCTGGTTTGAGCGTGCGCTTTTTTGCCCTATTCTATTCCATGAATACGTGTTGTAGGCGAGCGTGTGGGCGTTCCGCGCACTTGTGCCCTGTACTTCCCCCGTGACGCCCACGTTTTTGCAAGTTGTTCCCCATTCCGAGTGTTACGCCCGTGTTCCGCCTACTTTTGTTGCGTGCGCTGCGCTATGTGCGAATTTCGCTGTGGCGTGTGCGATTTTCGCTGTGACCTGGCGCACGCTGTTAGATGGCCTGTGCGCCAACGTGCGCGGCGCACTTTTTTATCGCACATCCGCTGGTTTTCTCGCGCACGGACTTCCATGAATCGACGTGCACTGCTTTTCGTGCGATTTTCGCACTTGCACTGCGATTTTCGCTATTCCACTGCGATTCGCACGTTTTTGCCCACTTGCGCCGCGCTAATTATTCCATGAATCGGCCTCTTAGGGAGGTAGAACATCCTGTGCTTAGTACTTATTGTGGCCTTTTAATGCAGAAATTGCGTTTGATTCATCAGCAGGTGCAGGAGGCTTTACCAGTGAGATATACCTGTCCGGGGCATGCGCTGGAGCCAGGTGACTGGGTGCTGCTAAAAAATTTAGAAAGAAAGTCATCGTTGGCTCCCAGGTGGCGCGACCCCTATCAAGAACTCTTGGCAACGCAGACGGCAATACGGGTGGATGGTCGGAAGTCGTGGATCCATGCCACCCATGCCAAGAAGATTCCAACTTCACTGAAAGACTTGCCTGACCCAGACGAATGGAAAGAGACAGCGGTCCCAGAAACGAAAGAAACTGTTGCCAGTAAGCCGCCACCAAATCTGCCCGAGCGAGAAGTGAAACTCAAAACAAAGCCTGAGACGATTGCCAAAAAGGGGCAAGGGCAAAGAGTGCCCCAACGTTGCCCAGCAGAATCTACATCACTGTTGGCTGACACAAAATCTTCATTGCAAATACTGGCCGACACTAAACTTATACCCCTTTGGCGCCCGCCAGCACTTCCCAGCACGCCAGAGACCGAATCTGCATCACTGGCGCGGCGCACACCAGCACCTGCAGTAGCGCCACAGGCTGACTTTGAGCCTGGATCTGGAAGTGCACTGGCACTGTTCACAGATCACACAATACCAGGAGTGAGGCGATATGCTTTGCGGCCTCGAAAGACAAAGTGATCCACAGTTCTTTGGTGTTTATGTCAACCTCTGGTTCTGCTCATGGACGGAGAAGGAACTAGAGGTGTAGAGGAGAGAAGCGTGAGAATTGTGCAGGTCGGACAATTCAAGACTCACGGCACCTCCGTGCGATCATAAAAAGTACATGTGTCTGGAACCAGAGCGGACAAGCTGGGCGCACATGGTACTAAGGCAATAGATAACTGATCAAAAGTCCTCTGAGCAGTATGAGAAAGGACAAGTGATCTTGCCTAAAAACAAATAAGCAAATCCAGGCTACAAAGGACTGGCAGAACTGAACTGTGACAATTCCGTTTAACTTATTGACATCAGAGCGAGTGCATCGAAGAGAGATATCCACGACGAACGCTAATAAGGAAGAAGAAGGACGATGAGAAACATGTCGGGACCGGTTTCAGCCTCCTCCTGCACCGCTGCTGAGAATGAGTTAATTGTAAAAACTGTAAGCTTAAGAAAAACACATGGTAAAAAGAATTGTATGCTGGCACTGACAATAAATATGTGCTTTATGAGTGTGGTAGCACCAATAACGACAGCCCTAGTATTATGGTATGTGGAATCGATACACCCATTAGGAATGTTTTTACCAATAGTTAATATATCCACTACTGAAAGCCCGGTTCATGTGATTACTTATACCTTGTCCCCAAAGGAAGAAAGACACAGGGAAGGGTATGGAAACAGTACGTTGTTATTGATCATGAATATGACACGTGCAATTCTAAAGAAAACAAATTTCTGGGTATGTGCCCATTTACCGCAGCATGCTGGGAAAGGAATAGGTTGGTATGTACAGCCATTACCATTAAGTTCTGCATGTAGTGCATCTTTAAGTGCAATGTTTTATGGGAAATGGAATAAGAGTTGTACGGGTCAATTAGACAGAACAAACATGAATGAGTTTGAGGAAATAATTATGAGGCCTGTGGATTGTTCCATATTCCATAAAGCACAAGTGATGACCCCAGAGCCTACGAGGAAAAGTACACGAAAAATAACACGACAAAATAGACAAGATAGATTGTCCCCACCAGTTAAAACATCTGTGATGACGTTTCGTGTAAGAACAGACGGGAACAAAGATGCAGTTCCCCCTTCTTACACAGTGAATTATAACCCAAGAACTGTCCCTTTTTGTCTAAAAAAGAAAGGCTCCTATTCAGTCGGAACATTTATTGGATGCATGAATACAGTGGTATTAAAATGGGAAATAGAACCAGTTTATGTGGGAGATCCAGTTTATTTTATATGTGGAGAGAAAGCATATCCTTGGTTGCCCAGAAACTGGGGAAGTACATGTTATCTAGGTCTACTGTTCCCAGGAGTGTTCCTCTTAGAAACAGCAGACATGGCCAGACTATCCAGATCTAGAGCCAAAAGGAGTAGCAAAGGCGTTTTGATAGCGACTGACGTAGCAAAAACATTTATTCCATTTTTGTCCCAAATAGTGAACTCCTATAACATAAGGCAGCTGTCCAGAATACTAAAAAATACCATAAACACAACGACAGATATACTATTTAACATGATGTTGGAAGAAAAAGGAATCAGGTTAATGATGCTACAAAATAGAATGGCTCTCAATGTGATCCTGGTTGATCGTGGGGGAATTTTCAAGATTGTGGGATCAACGTGTTGTGTATTTGTAGATGACTATTCCCCTACGATTTTCGAAGCGATAAAGAAAATGCATGTCCTAAGCTCCGAACTCCCTACTGGAGAAGGAGGCTGGAGAATAGAGTCCTGGTTTTGGGGAATATTGCGTTCTTGGGAATGGAAGGTGATCTCGATATTAGTAATGGTGTTTGGAATATTCTTAACGTGCTGTTGTTGCATACACTGCCTACCGTTAGTTTGCACTGAGGTAACTGAGGGATGTACGAAGGGATGTATGCATATGATGACAAGAAGAAAACAAACTTATGGTCGGGCTGACCAAGGCACAAATGAGATGAAAACAGTGAAATAGTTAATGGCTATAGATATTAATGAAGATGATGATGCTTACAATAGCATGCAAAATTCAGACATAAGCACTTCAGACTTATCGTTATCAGCGGAGGATACAATGAATGAATGAGATCTTTGGCATACGGCCAAAGGAGGGTTTGTCAGTCTAGAAAAATGGATACCTCTCATGATTGACGGCAAACGTATTTTGGTGGCCGTGGGCCAACCGTCTCATGCACGATATGATAGACATATAGGTTTCCGAGTTTACCAATGAACAACCATTTTGATGTAACAAGGATCGCCATTTTGTTTTCTAACAATTAACATTGCTTTCTGTTCTATTGCTTCGCAGCACATTTTCTGCTTACACTGCTCGACTGTTAAACATTGTTGACTGAACGTGAAAGGACAAGGCCGCAGGGCCGCGAGGCTAACAAGAGTTTGTTGAAACACAACGTAGGCAGCGCCAGGAAGGAATGCCCGGCTCCCTCCCGAATGTAGCCTTGATGCAGAGCTGCAGGGCATTTAATCATTTCACAGCTGCCAGCCAGTCTCGTTATATGGTAGAATATGTTAGAATAAAGCAGCTAAAAGCTTGGATTATGCTCTTCTTACGGCCCCCTTTTCTGAGCCCTGTAGAGCGTGTCGGCTCCCAGGACACGAATAGCACCTCATAGATAGCAAGGTCTGGAATGTGACTCTTCCCCCGTATGTAGCTCAATTCCAAGAACAGAAGCACTGTGTTCTGTTCAACAACTAAAAGATGCCTCTGCACTTGCACATTGCATATTGTTACTAGAATAGATATTTGAAGGTGTCATAATTGTCGGAAGTGTCCATCATCACAACGAGTTCAAAGAAACCCAATAAAGGGGGTTGTTAAACATGTCATAGTTGATTGTATGATATGCATTTTGTATATATGTAACTGATGTACGTAATTCTCTCTCTTGCGTCCCTCGAGGTCTAGAGATACATGTCGCGGGGCGTGAGACCGAGTTGGCCAACTGAGACTATTTGCTTTGCAATAAACCCTAGCTTTGGGAATACAACCTTGTGTCTGGCGTATCTATCGTGTATGGTGACTTGCCTTGTTTCCATAGACATAAGGGACCCTTAGGGGCCCCTTTCAAGAGGAGGAGGTAGCAGACCAAGAGACCAGAAGGACGAAGACGGTGGATTGGAGTGTGTAAACATTTTGGTGAAGAGGTGAGGTATTGGTTGGTGAGAGCAAGTGGCACTGCATTATGAGTATGCATGTATATTCAGTGGGTGAGAATGTGAAAGAAAGTGTAGAGTGCAAGTGAAAGGTGATTGATGGAGTAAAAGGAGTGAGAAGAAAGAGCTGTGAAGTTGTAGTGGAGAGGTAAGAGGTGTGGTAGAGAGGGGAGAGTGGTAGTGGTATGGAGAGGAAAGAGTAGAAGATGAGTGGAAGGGAAAGTAGTAGCAGGGTTTAGAGGGGAGAGTAGAAGTTGATTGGAGAGTAGTATTGGACAGGAGAGAGGAGTGTAGTACTAGAGTGGAGAGGAGTAGGGGAAGCAGGAGAGAGTCACATTGGAGGGTGGAGGCAGAGAATCAGAGAATAGACAGAGAGAAAGAGAGAGAGAGAAACAGAGAGAGAGAGAGAGAGAGAGAGAAAGGGAGAGAGAAAGGGAGAGAGAAAGATAGAGAGACATTGGCAGGTCAGAAGGAGGAAGTACTAGGGTGAGGAGCATGAGGGGCTTGAGTGTCTGAAAGGAACATCCCTAAAACTGTATAGACCTAACAACAAAGATAGATTAGGTCTAGTTTAAGGAGTCCGGAAGGAAGATTCGACAGATAAGGTGATTACCTTTAGGCCCTCATTTATTGTAACGTCAGAATTTAGAGAGAAGGGGTCAATAACTCAAGATGCTAACCTGGCGTGTAAGGACAACTGAGTTAGGGAGGGAACTGATTCTTCTAGATCAGAGAGTGAGGGGCGGCCCTTAATACCCTACCAACATTTTTAGTTAAAACCTTGAACTATCTCTAGGAGTTGGCGTGTCCTTTGGGTCATCTGTGATGCTTTACACTTGCCAAGTCTGTAAAATTTCTGTTCTGTGTCTGTTAACATTTCCATTCATTCATTTTGTCCTATCACCCTCATGTTGCTTTATTTGATCAGGTGTTTTAGTGTTTAGGAAGCGGGGGAGTAGCATTGTAAGAAGCAGACCAGGCATTTCCTACAAGTCTCTCAGCACCACAGCATAGAACATCATTAAAGAGTCATGGCATCAGGGGGAAATGGCACATTGTGTTGAATATTTTTAGCAGAACGCCACGTGTTGTGCACCTACTGCAGACGTGTGTTTATATCCTGCACATCAGGAGTTACTATTTTTTGGGGATGACTCAGACCTTCATCCTTCCAAGGTTAAACCTGTGAGTGCCATTGCATTTGCTAAAATAACACCTATTATTACAGCAATAGAAAGGGGGCAGAGTCCAGCACACACAGGCGTGGAAAATACATGCATTAAAAGGGCTTTTAATAATTTGCTATTACTATATATAACGTGAAGTCCACTTGTTATGCCCTGATGGAGATTGAATCAAATGTGTTACTTAATCTATACAACTACAATACACATGGTATGATATGATATGATATGGCATTTATAATGCGCCTATACACAAGTGTTTCAAGGCGCGAAATGTTTAAAATGCATAATTCTTTATATATTCAGAAAACATTGATATTATTTCATTTTTAAACTTTGTTTCATACAACTTGTTTAGTCTCATATGGACTACATGATTACATGTGTATACATGTTTGAAATATGTCAATAAAGTACAGAACTTTGAAATTCACCATCAGATACTATTCACAAACAATGTAACCTTTCCACAGCAGTGAATAATTCTCAGTGTTTTTGTTTTCAGCTTTGAAAAATCATCAAGTACATTTAGAAATGAATGTTGTAGAAATCAAGCAGCCAGACTACAAAATTAACCCTCATCATGTAAAGTCTACTCATGGGTATTCCCAGCATTAGAGAAGTGACACAACAACCCCTTATCACTCCTCAGAGTTATTAGATGACCCAGAAAATAAATGAAACTTAAAAAACATTGTTTTGACCCATCTCTACATCAGTTTTACTTAATATGACAGGGCAGTGAGAAATGAAGCTGCACAGCTGCTTAAGGTTCATTGTGGATAATGCATGGCTCAAGCTTTCTTTGGATTCAGTCATTCAGGGGCCATGCAAGAAAGTAAAAGTAACAGTGAGATGTGGGCCAGTGTCAAGTAGCAACATATAATTGAGTGGACAATATCACTGGTAAAGTACCTACTGCAACACAGAATAAGAAACAGGAATCCATCTCAAAGGAATACAAGATCATGGAGTAGGACCTCACATTTGAGGATACTTGTAGCATGAATAGAAACATTTACGGGGTGAGTAAAAGAAGCACATATGGAGGATCTGGGTGAACTAATGTCACAATGAAGACAATGGTGCAGACAGTAAATACCTGATGGAAGAATTGTTGCCAATGGAGTGTATCTAAAATATTGTGGGTGTGACTTTAGTAGTGTAGCTATGTAGCTGGGAACCTGTTTAGGTGACAGATAACAAACGGGGTCCAGGTGGATAGGGTGGAGTCTGAGGAAAGTGACCAGCTAAACCAGCAGAATGAGTAAGAACCCCACATGAATGTGTGCAGGAACAAGGGTTCACCTAGTAGTAGTGGTACAAAACTTTATTTCGGCACATAGCCATAAAAGTAAACATATAAACAATAAAAATCAAACAAAATGCCAAGTTAAAAGTAAAAATTCACACAATTTTACAGACTAAAATTGGCAAGGAAGTTACCTATAACAGAACATGCTCACATTAATTACAGAATAGCATGGTAAAAACCATTAATATACTGTTGTGGAAATGCAAACTTTGCACGGAAAAGAGGCGTGCACATATCAGTGCGGGAATAGCTCACTAAAAGGGGAGGGGGACTCACTGATGGCTAAAAATGTTTAGGTGTTAGACAAGAGAATGTCCTAAACAATTCAAGTTCAACTAGATGGCCTTTAAACGGTAAAGATAGGTTACAGGTAAGTATGCAGGGTTTAACATTAGATCGAGGTACTTAAACAGGCCTTACAGCATGCATGCTGCTGTAGTAGAAATCCACTCGCACATTTTAATTTGCTTAGCGGCCACGGGGGCTAAACGCACATTTCAAGAGTACACGTTCCCAGGATCGTATGAGAGGGAAAGAATGAACAACTTTTGATACTTTCAAGGTCACAGAGCCGATCTCACGGGTGCAGGGGAAAGGCAGTGAACATACCTCATGTAATAATTTGGCATATTAGTTATAAAACTGGCCTCCTGGCAGTTTCAAAGTGCCCATGACGGTTTCAAATTGCCCTCTAGCACAAGCTAGTCTGGGAAGCAGTTTGATGTGTTTTTAAGATGCATGATTAGAATGGGAACGTGTCTTTGGTTCAAGGCTCTGTCAGTGTCATGATCGGTAGTATCTTCATGAGAAGCGGATGGGGATGATCAGCGGCCGATGAATACAGATCTGCTGGTCATCCCAAATGTTTAAATACCTGGGCTTCATGATGTGGGAATTGTGGGTTGGACTGTGATGTCACAGTGGGGGTCCAGGTGGTGTGGTAATATTTTCGGACCCAAGAATGTCCCGATATAGGGGAATGACATGTTTGCTCCAATGATCTTCATTCAAAGGATGGATCAAATGTTTCATCGTGTTGTGATGCTAATTAGTTTAGATGATTGTACAAGCTTTTGATTTAGGGGCATTTCTTTGACAGCACCTTTTCATGCAGTTGTGTTCTGCATTCTGTTTGAATATTGCTTTCCCAGCTGCGTCCGGAGCCCTGAATAAAACTGTGTTACTTCTTGCCTGGTGTACACTCCTTTTTGGATTACTTTTGTATTTTGTATTGGTGAGTTCAAAGGCAACCAGCAGTACATTTTGGTGGCCCAACGTGGGAGTTCCAGCTGTGCATCCAGGTGGGTGAGGGACGCTATTTCCATACCAGTACCTAGAGCTCAACACTGAGGAGGTTTTGCAGATGCCGAGTTTGCAAAGGTCTGCCCTGGTCTTAATGACCCCTCTGCTCTGGTGCTGGAATTTAAAGGGAGACTCCCAGGTTGAGGGAGCTAAAGGATTTCCTAAGAAGGATACCTCGGTTTACCCGTGCATGAATGTGCTGGTGGAGGGATTATTTTTATGGTCTATAGGACACACCCTCAAAAGGTGGAGGGCAATTGGCCACAGTAGTTGTAGATTATAGGTCCCTTTATCTGATAGGGAGTAAGTGGGTGGTGGCACATCTGCGTTAGAGCAGAGAGTTGCGTAGTAAGTTGCAGAACTTGTTAGACAAGAGTTGCGCGTAGTGCAGGTAAGTGGTATAGTTGCGACATTTTATTCTCTTTGGGGAGAATTCTTTTAGGGGTATTCACTCACTTGTTTTGTGAGCAGCGGCAGTTTATTGTTTATTGTTGTGGAAAGTGGTTGTAGTATTCGTTTAATGTGGCTATGGAGATGACGGAAGGGCCAGAGTCGAAATAATGTGTAAATATTTACAGAGCTGTGTGGCACGAGTTAAAGGTGCAGTCGAGTGGAGGCACTAGTAACTATACTTTTAAAGTACTAACATAGGGCATTTTTAAGGTGTTGTGCCGGGGAGAAGGCCATTTGTGTACTAATCCACCTAACAAGACTGGCATGTGGAGAATGCCAGTATATGCAAGTGTGGAGTGTGAGATACGAAAGGGGGGGGTCTGTGGAGAGGGCCAGAGTGAATGAAAATTGGGTGAACGAGTAAGTGGTAAGTATAACATTGATTGAGTGGGACTGATTAAGTAAGGGTTGAGAGTTTAGAGGTTTAAATTATAAAGAAGAAGAGGAAGAAGGCATGGAGGAGTATTGCTACTATAAGGATTAAGGTGCGATAATGACGTCCTATTGGATGGATGCACCACTTAATCACATATGTAGGAAACTGTCCCAATAGCGTGAGAAAATAACAAAGTACCATTTTGAATGGGTACATGACAAAGTGGGTAAATGTTACAAGGAATTGCCTGGAGAGATAACGTTTGACAAAAACATTATCAACAGTACTAAAACCAGCTACAGGATATATGAATCCTAAACAAGTGTCTCAAGATAAGGAAGGAACACATAAAAGGAAAGATGAGGGGGAAGAGAGTTCCAGTAGTATGGATGAGAAGGGGAGGCAGAAATATTTAAAAGACATTTAAAATAGCACCCATCAGCAACTTGACTCTGTGTTCAGGGAAGCCGAGAAAGCCATGGAAAAGGAGATAGAGAAAAAAGGAAAAGAACATGGAAAGGCAGCTGACGAACAGGGGTGGACAGTGGGGCACATATAATTTAGAATAAACAACTCGAGAAAGGATTCAGACAATGCTGAAGATGACACAACAGAAGGTGTGCACACCACATCAGATTGGGTGGACAGTGGTGACAGCGATCATGGGGATGACGAGTTAGAAACGTGCAATTTGATGGAAGTGAGCAGGGGAGAAAGACAACACGAGAGAGAAGAGGAGGAAAGAGAGGAAACATTGGGAGATTGGGGAAAAAGGCTTCGGAGTAGAAAAATGAGAATAGCAGTCGTGATAAAACCACAACGTTGCTACAACGCAGAGCTCGCACACAGATGCCCCTTTGCAGAAAGCGACGGGTAAGGCTCACTACATACCATGGCAGACCATGGATAGGGACAATTTGGTTTACAGTATACCTTCATTAATGGCAGGGATGAGCAAGTGGATTTATGTTTTTGCGAAAGATACAAAGAGTTTATTGGCAGTGTTGGTTGGGGAAAGAAGTGACAAAATATGGCGACAGACCGGATATGCTGGGGTAAAATTAAGCTCTAACCTACATGATGGAGCACCCTTTAATAACTATCGCGCTCATGTTTGGAAGGCTCTAAGGCAGCTATATTCAGATACGTCAGACATGGGTTCAATATTGGCTCGTAAAATTAAGTCTGATGAGGACCCCGCTGAATATATACGATCCTCACAAGAAATGTGGACGCAGGAAAATAAACAGTTTTGGGATGACAAAATACCATTCTTTTAGCACATCTTAGTGAAGGGGCTCCCCGCAGATGTGCAGACATCCTTAGAGAAGATAGTGGTGATTGAGACAAAAGGGTGACCTGAGATACAGGCGACAATCGTAGATTATTGCAAAAGAAAACGAGAGAAGGATAAAGAGAAAACTGTCAATGCAACAAAAGCTGAAAACAAATTAGGCCAGTTATCGCTCCACAGGCACAGCAAGGTTGCTTCCTAGTGGCAACGGTAATGCAACCAGGAGAGTGTACTCAAGTACCACCTAATCAGCAGTGCGGAATGGTATAGATGCAGCAACAGCCTTCATTTGTAAACGTGCAGCAACAGCCAGGGGTTGTGCAGACAGGAGGAGTAAATGTTTAGGCAGGATCATGTCAGACAGGGAGAGGATATTACACATGTGCAAGGGGACTGGGGTACAGGGGCATTTGGCCACGGTTTGGAGGACAGTGTTTTACAGGTGGAAATTGTGGTAATTTTGCACGGACATGCCCACTAATAGCACAATCAGTGCAACAACAGCAACCCTATACACCAGCACCACAGCAAATACAGCTGATACTGCAGCAGCAATTACAGATGCAGCCCACACAACCACACAGTATATCCACCCAGGGACAAATACAAGTGCAAGGTGGGATAGTGGCAGGAACCCCAGGTACTGTAAGCATCCTGCAGGCACCAGCACAAACACAAGTACAAGAAAGGGTCACATTACGGGGACAGAAAACTGTACCACAATACACCGAAGTGACAGTGGTGGGCAGTAATCTGTTTACATCATCTACCAATGCATATTCCCAATAGGGGTGCCCAAGGGGAGCAACGTACAGGTTGCAAGCACAGTGATACAGTATTTTGACTACTTATTGTTAGGTAGCATGACATAAGAGGAGTGTAGAAAGGACTCAGTGACACTACTGGCTTTGCTAGCTGACGAAGGATACAAAGTGGACAAAGAGAAATTGCAGTACTGTCAAAGGGAAGTGGTGTACCTGGGTCAGATCGTGTCAGCAGATGGGAGAAAACTAACACCAGAAAGAGTAGAGGCAATACATAGAACTCCATGACCAAAAACAGTGAAAGAGATACAGCAGTTCTTGGGCCTATGCAACTACTGCAGGGCATGGGTTTGTGATTACTCCACGTACACCAAAAGAAGCTCAGAAACACAAAACTAACATAAAAAGGACAGTTGAAACGGACAAGAGCTTTGATGAACTAAAACATGTGTTAGCACATACACCAGCACCAGCTACACCCAATTACAAAGAGAAGTTTCATTTATTTTCCCATTCAGATGGAGAAGTGATGACAGCTGTGCTGACACAGAAAAAAGGACAGGGACACAAACCACTTGCATATTACAGTGGATCCCTAGATGCAGTGATGCAGGGACATTTCCTATATGAGCAGGCATTTGCAATTGAGAAGGCTTCCAAAATAACTTTGGGGTGCCCTGTAATTTTATATGTGGAGCATGCACTATTCGCAAGACTGGAAAAAACAAAATCAACATGAGGGTATGAGGTAATACTGACAAAACCCAGCAATAGAAGTGTTGACATGTAGGACAATAAATCCAGCAGATTTCATTGCAGTAAAAATTGAGGAGGGAGATTACACATATGGCTGCATAGCGTGCACAGATTGGAGCAAAGGAAACCCCCTGGTTAAGGAAGAGTTTATTGAAGGGGGGCATGATTTTCATTGATGGAAGCTCCAGTATTGATCAGCCAACAGAACAACGGCATTCAAGTTTCTGCAGTGGTGGGGCACAGACATGGAGTACATATGGAGGTGACTACCAGAAAACTACTCTGCACAGGCAGCAGAACTGGTGGCGTTGATTGAGGCACTGAATATGTCCGAGGGCCAGGTAGTTACTTCCATGGTTCACGCAGGTCTAGCAAGATGGGAAAGTAGAGGGTTCAAAAGAAGTGATGGTACACCTGATCAGCATGCAGGATCACTCAGTAATTTATTGGAAATGTTACCACTCCCAGTAGAACTAGCTTTAATAAAATGCAGAGCCTGCACATGAGGGTAAGATTTTATGTAATGAGGAAATGAAAGAGCAGACAGAGCAGCAAAATAAGCAGCATATCTACCAGAAGGAACACATGTGCTGTACCCTGGCAAAAAGGAAGACATACCCCTACTGACAGTGCTAAAAGAGAGAAAAGAAAAAGATGCATTACCAGAAAACTTTAATGCACCCCAATCATGCAGATAATAGTGTTGCAGGGAGCAGCATCTGATGAGGGGAAAGAGTTGTAGAAGAGGAGAGGATGCTCTTTATCCCCAACTGATTTGGTATGGCAGCATTATAGCACCGGAAAAATGGTTATGCCAAAGGAATCATTGCAGGTGGCATTCACATTGGCACAGCTTCACTACTCTGCCCATGTATCGAAAGATTGAAGACTGGTTCGTACCAAATTTGCATTAAAGTGTTGTGGAGTTTTTTAACAACTACATGATATCCCAAAGGTATTTGCCAGGTCACATATTGAGAGTTGTGCAGGCAACGTTGCAACAAATGGAAGGCCCCTTTTGGCACTTTCATATTGACTATGTTGACATGCAAGAGAGATGTTCCTCTTATAGCTACCTGCTTGTAGTGGTGTGTCTATTCTCACGTTGGCTTGAGGCTGGTCCCTGTGCCCAGAATGACTCCTGCTCTGCAGCTAAATTCCTTGTGAGGGAGGTGTTCCCAAGGTGGGGGATTCCAGATGAAATTAGTTCTGACAATGGTCAACATTTTGCTAATGATTTAATAAAGGAGATAAAAACACTCCTGGGGATAAATCATGAACTATGCATGGTGTATCATCCACAGACCAGTGGTTTGACAGAGAGGATGAAAAGTCTGCTTAAAATGTGCTTGGCAAAGCTTACACAAAGGTTTGGAAAATCCTGGGGGCACTGCTGGCCACCTGCTTTGTTTGCCATGCAAATTACACCGGGAGGAGATCACCACTTGACTCCTCACGAGATTGTGACAGGGCGGAGAATGCATGCGCCTATTCTACCGTTGCGTACAATCGCTGATGCATATTATTCTTCTTGCATTTTGGGGAGGGGGAATATGATACATATCTCAAATAACTTACAACATCCCTTTGATACATATCCTTGCAGGGGAGGCCAAAAACTCAAACAAGACAATCAGGACATTTTCCAAAAGCAGCCCCTCTTTACCCGGGGTAGAAGATATCTGTCAAGAATTACATCCGCAAATGGAAGGGGGGGTGCTTCACGGGCCCACATACCATGATTTATTCGACACTCACTGCCGTGAATATCGAAGGGCGGCAAGAATTGGTCCACATCACTGACGTACGCGAAGACAAGAGCTTGGTCTCCCCAAGCACAACATAATGGGAAGTATAGGGAAAATTTCTTTACACTTTTTCTCAGCAAAAGAAAATGATGAAAATGTATTTAAAGAATTTTTTTTAATGAAGAAGTGTTTTGGACTGTGTTGATATTAATATGTTTTAGTATAGGATTAATACTATTGATATATTTGATTTTAATAGAAAAAAGTAGAACAAAGTTGAATGAGAAAATAAATAGGGAAACAAGGAGTTCAATGAATGAGGAAGGTTTTCTTCATTGCACTGCAGAAGAGCAAGATTCATCAACTGGAAATGTTTGGTACAATGAGATGTTACGTGTGTGGAGAGAGAGGGCAAATGGCACTTGCTATGTTTGCTCTCTCATCCCACACGTGACAGGAACGCCCAAACCTTTTCCGCCCCTATCTATGTCCTATGAGGAAGCAGGATGCCTAATGCACCTGTCAATCTGCAAAACTAGAAGTTTATACCGGGGAAAAAAAGGTGATGGTTCAGTGGGTGGATGAAGGGGAAAACGTTTATGACAATTTCGTGAAATTAACAAAAATGCTTTAAAATGAGGAAACCCAGCATACGGCAGTGGAATATGTCACTGAGGGTCCTAAACAAGGGGAATAAAAAATAAGCAACCACAAGAGAGTATGGTGCAGAAGTAAGGAGGGGTAAATCACACCCTAGTGTCATGAAAGTCCATTGATGAGGATAAAAGGAACAGTGTGGTATGGGGACCAATGGGAGGGTGAAATTTGCAATGTTGTGATGAAGGACTGGTAAGTTTTTAACAAAATGTGGCTGCCGTGCTGAATAACAGTTGCAGGCAATCTGGGAAAAAATGTATATGCCTTAACTTGGTTACATGAAAAGCATCAAAAAGTTTATATTAACATCACTACATGATTCCCTTTGTGTTTCAGGTTGAGTGGGTCTGTATTCCTGGGCACTAACTCTGGAGGCACCAAGGTGATGCAGAATGCAGCGCTGATGCAGGGGACTGCCGTGGTGATGGACGTATGGTGGGCATGTGGATCGAAGGCTTATACCCAGCTTCCGCCTGACTGGAGTGGTGTTTATGTCCTTGTCACCTTGCACAGCGCCTCAAAATAGCACTACCTTGAAGATTGTGTTGCAGGGGAAAATGGCACAGCAAGAGGAGGATCGAAAATCAATAAGGAGAAAGAAGCGTGCACACAATTATTTTTCAGAGAAAAGGGAAAAAAAACGGTCCGCTATCCCTGATGAGTTCAGACTATTCTCCACGGCTGCAATGTTTTTTTATTTTTAATCTCACTACTCTTCCCAGGTGTCCAGGTTAACACTAATGCAAAGTAGTTGCAGCTGACTAGGGGCCTAATTCACAGAAGAGTTTTATAATGGCAAAACCCCATTGGTAAACGCTGTGAGAATGAGGGCCTCGATATGAGCTCCTACAGTTGGCAAATTTAACAGCAAAGGGTTTGAATTCAATTAAGGAGGGGATGAGGGTGCTACGCTTTGTGGCCCTCCAAAAAAGGTACATGTTGGACCTGTTAACGGCTATCGAGGGGGGGGGTCCGTGTGAAGGTCGGGAGCATCTGTTGACAATGAAACCCAATGGAAAGGCTTCAAATGGAACAATGAAAGTAGCCAAAACAGAGATACAGACAGTTCATGAAAAGATGAACAGCAAAGTTAATGGAGTGCGATGCAGTGGTTGGTTGGACAGCATTTTCGCATGAGTACCCACCCGGCTTTCTGGACTGTTTCGAGTGACCGTCCCCGCATTGGTGCTCATTCTCTTCACCTTCTGCATCATTAAAAACATTTTTAGATAATATTCTAACAAGAGAAAAGGACAGTTCAAGTGTTGATAGAAAGGCTACTGAAAAGAAGGGCGGTAAAAAAATAATCAGGGAAAATGAAGAAGGGAATCCTGATGGGTGGGTCTTTACACACCAGCAGATTTAGAAAACAATCAACAATTTTGGGTCTCATGCCTAAAGGATGCCACAGGGTGTATATGGGTGGAGAAACCCTGGAGATTGGGGAGCCATGACAAAACTGGAAAGAATTTGGATTCACAAAGATAAAGTTGCAGAAAGGGAATGGGAGGCACAACAAGAGTTAGTTATTGATTGGTCAATAAGGGGGGAATAATGTATTAAAAATGCAAGTTCTGCAGGGTGAAATGGTGCACACATATCAATTACGAGAGTAGCACTATAAAAGGGGAGGGTGCTCTTCTTGTTCGTTACACAAGTGAAGCTCAAAATAAAAGTAACTTACATATAAAAGAAATTCAGGGCTACTGGTATGTATAACTAAACTTAGAATTTGGCTAAAAAGCATAAATAGGCCTTAAAGCATGCTTTTGCAGCAGACGTGTGTTAGCTTTTTATTAATCTGAAATGAAGCCGCAGTGGCTGGTAACACATAGCAGGTCCCACGATCCCAGGATGATATGGTAAGAAGCAAAACTATGGTTGTTATTTTTTCGAGGTCACAGATTAGAACCCATGTGTCCCGCTGATAGAGATGGAAAGCATAACCATTTTAATAAATCAAAGTGATTCGCAAAAAACATGATTTTCAGATGGAGTCAGAAGAAGCACAGAGGTTTTAGTACGTTTTGCCTTGGAAGAAGGTCGACGAGTTCTTAATAGGCAACATTTGTATAGCAGTATGTCCGTGGTTCAAGGCTCTGACAGTGTCATGGTAGCGACCATTTCTCATGAGAATTTAGATGAGATGACTGGGACAGATGAATAAAGTTCCGCTGTTCATCTCAAATGTTTCAATGAATTGTCATTATGATGTGGGAAGTGGGGGTTGGATTGTGATGTCACATATTTTAATTGTGGGCGGTGTGGGAAGGTTTATGGACCCAATTACAGAACATAATATATGTTTTTCTTTAAGGGTATAATGTGCAAGCACCAATCAGCTCAGTGTGGGGGAGATTTTTTCCTGTTGCAAAGTTACTAATGTTAATTAGCTAGTTTATTATAAAAGTCTTAGATATAGGGGTGTTTCTTTCACAGCACCTTTTCATACAGTTCTGTTCCGCGATCTTTTTAAATATAGCTGTCCCATCTGCATCTGGCCCTGAATAAACCTGCATCACTTCTTGCCTGCATACACTCCTTTTTTAACTACTTTTGTAATTTTTGTACTGGTGAGTTCCGAGGCAAAGCACAACACACAACAGTAGACAGTAAAATGCAGTAGCACCTGGTTTAGGAAACACTTCGATAAAGGGAGAAACGCCTAGATGGGGGTATAAAAATGCAGGCATTGAGTACAAGGTTTGGGATACCAAGGTGAAGGGGTAAGTGCCATTGCTGCGAATACAACAGTGGACAATTTGCCTAGATGCAGTATGTTGCTACCTTACCCAATTTGTTTGAATTTGAGATATGGCTGACTAGCACAATCTATCTAGATAAGAGAGAAGGCTGACTAACACTATATAGAGGCCAGATGTGGTTGCGTAGCACAATCAATCTGGTGTGAGATATGGCTGTGAGACACAATACACAATTGGCTTAGGTGTTGGATATGGCTAACATACGAATGTGCAACAAACTACAGGCTTTTAGATAATATGATAATAGAGTAATAAGATGGGTCGGACAGTCTCATAGGGATCAGTAGTTGCTGGTTGGCAAATGTTTGAAATGTTGGCACATTTTCCAAAACTATAAAAATGAAAGTGATTCCAGGCATTATTTATGGGCTGGAAATGATGGCTCTGGATTGTTTGGAGGGACATAAATTGGCAATGTTAATCTGGTGCAAAACAGTAACTTTACCTAATTGTGCACTTGTTATGATTATTATATTCGGGTTGGGTCTAGTTCCTTTGCTGACATATGTCAGATGGAACAGACTAGAGGTGTATTTTAAATTATCAACCCTCCCCCCCAAAGGACTCCTTTGTATGAAACTCTTGCATTAACGAAAGCTAAGAAACCGTCACAGGTCTTTAAGTAATGTGTAGCTGATAGCGGAGTCATTTTACAGGACTATGACATGAGTCAAGAGTTGATCGCGAGTGTTAAAAAAAAGGCAAAAAAAGATGAAAGATGGTCTCCACCAATACAAATTATTTAAAGATGTAACATTGGAGGAAAACACTGGGAATGTTTTACTCAATATTTGATTAAACTCGCCTATGGTATCTCTAGGAATTTATTTTTAAGATTAAGAATTAATGTATTCCCGGCATGAGAAACAAGATCAATTAGATCCAAGAAAAATGACATTTTAAATTCTTGCCATCTTTGTAAAAGTAATGACATTAAGCCACTGTTCCACTTGTTTATGGAATGTACAGAATTAGAAACATTAACATCCTATTGGTTCACAAAATTCGATTATGATGAGGTGATATCAAATAGGAAGGCCGTTTGGTTTCTTATACTGGCAGGCGAACAAATGTCTCTGAAACTGGTCTTAATTTATTTTACAAGAACAATATTTCCGGATGTAAAAGGGTTTAGTAGTTGTAATTTTATCTTTCAAGTTGTTCCTATGTACTTATTGAAACTGCACTCTGCACTTTACCTGTTTAAAATATCAGGGAATTATGCTGCAACTCTGTCATTCAAGTTGAACCAATATGTCTCTTAAAACTGCACTTGGCACCTAAAATGTCCAAAGTACTAGGTTTTAATGTTGTACAGTTGCCCGCTGAGACGCAGTATTTCTATTCCTCGTCTTTTTAATGGTTATGTGTGTAATGTCTGCATTAGGAAATGTTGTATATTTTTGAGAAATGTGTAACTTTATATATGGACTGTTTTGTGAAAAGATTGTATTATAAACTATGCACAGCAAAATAAATGGTGTCTCACAATTAACACTTGCCTGTTCAGGTACTGAGCAAATTGGCAGAGCAAATATGAGCAGATCTGTGCACAGGGCTGAGTGGGATGTCTGCGGCAAATGCCATAATTTCACATTTTGCTTCCTCTATTTTGCATAAATATACCTGGTCACATGTAGCTGTTGTGTTTCATCATTATATCTCTGTGATTATAAATGACAGGCATCATCTTAAACAGCTGTGCATCTCAAACTGTTCTTCCCTTTAAAGTGCTATCCAGACACTGACGTCACAATAGACATCAATCACTCCAGACATAGGAGAGCGAGAGAGAGAGAGAGAGAGAAAGAAGGTGAATGAATAAGAGATTTCTACTTTCTTCAAAAATTGCCCCAGCATTATTATTATTATTATTATTATCATTTTCATTATTATTATTTTAACTTTTGTAACGTGCCACATGTCGAAGGGCCTCAGGGCGCACATAAAATACAGAACGGACAGGCACATAACAAAGAACAGATTAGTGGAAGGGCTTTGTAATGAGGATTCAGTCAAGGGGGAGGATGAGGGTTTGATTAATAAAGGGGACTCAATCAAGGGGGAGGTTGAAAAGGGTGGGTCTTCAACCTCTTCTTAAACTTGGTGGCCATTTCAATTGTTCTAAGAGCATTAGGAAGGGCATTTCAGGCCAAAGGCCCTTGTACGTCAAAACAGCAACCCCTAGCCTTTTCCAGCCTTAACCTAGGCTGGACAAGTCTGGATTGATCCTCGGATCTAAGAGTGCAAGGAGGTACATATGCCTTTAAGTGGTCCCTGACATATTTTGGAGCTGCATTGCTGACGCACTTATGGGTGAGTGGAAGACTATTATGTGTAACACAGGGTATCACAGTGCAGGTCCCGCCTGAAAGCTGTTATATGGGCACGTTTGGATAAGCCGGAGATGGCGCAAACAGCTCCATTCTGTACGATCTGCAATGTGGATAAATTGTGCTGGGAACAGCCGCTCAGGAGGCTGTTACAGTAGTCAAGGCGGGAATTGATCAGGGCAGAGGTCAGAACGGATGCATTATTATGCAACACAGATGGCCGAATGTGATGGAGCAACTTGTTGATCAGGCCACAGGAGGACCGGATCTGGGAGACATGCTGGTTAGTTATCAATTCAGCGTCCAATATGACACTGAGGGTCTTCACCTGATAATGTTAGAGATGCTAAAACGGTTATACTCCGAAGGCAAGGTTTTAGGTTTGGGCCAGAAGCCACAATCAGTAGTTCAGTCATTTTGGTTTTAAGAGCCAAGGAATTGGCAGCCATCCAACTGTGGAGTGCAGAATAGATGTTATTAAGATTCAGTGAGTCCTGGGCATACAGCCCCGAGAGCTTCATGACGACCTGGGTGTCATCAGCGTACTTGGTATAGAGGACACCCAGGTCGTTAACCATTAACCAGAAAGGACGAGATGCACAACCCCAGAGGGACCCCACATGTAATGGGTGCTGATGTAGAGCAGGAATCGCTGGTGGCCACTCTGGCACTTCGAGGGCCAAGAAAAGAAGCAACCCACTGCGAAGCCAAGCTCAAACAGCCCACTATGGATTGCAACCTGTCCACCAATAAAGCATGATCCACCAGATCAAACGTGGCAGACAGGTCAAGAAGCATCAGGAGCACCAGCTGACCATGATCAACAATATTCGTCAGGCTTGATTTAAGATCCAGCATGGCTGCCTATGTGCCATGTCTGGCTCTAAAGCCTGAGTGACGTGCTCTGAGAATGTTGTCCTGTTCAATGACGCTCTGAAATTGAAGATATGCAACCTTTTGCAGCATCTTAAGAAGAAACGGTACATTGGTTATGAGGCGATAGTTCTCTATGGACAAAGGATCAAGGTTATCTTTCTTCAAAAGTGGAATAATCCACGCCTCCTTGAGAATGAGTGGTACAGATCCCTCAGCAAATGAGAGATTGACCAATTATGTCACCAAAGGGCTCAGCACCACCAAGCAACCAATAAAATGTCCAGATGGACAAACATCCCCACAGCATGAAGTAGGTTTCATATTGGTGACAATCTGGGAGATGTCAGTCTCAGTGCTCGGTGTAAACTGAAATATGGGTTCATAAGGATCCAGTCGAGAGTTACATTTAGTGGGGACAGTCAATGGATCCCACGCCATATTGCATGAATTCCTAATATTCTGGAAGGAACTTTGATGGCTGTGACTTTGTCAGCAAATGAATTGTGAATTTTCTGACACCGGTCCACCCATGGTGCATGGCTTCCCTTTAAGTTCCTTCAGGATGACAAACAACTCCTTGGAGCTGGATTTAGCTTGCTTTATCCTGATGTTATAAAGAGAACATATTGCATGTGTAACAGCATCCTTGAACTGTTTAACCTGTAGTCTATAGGCAGCCAGAGTTACGGGCGTGGGAATTTTATGCCAATCATGTTCAGCCGATCTCTTCTGGTGTCTAAGGTGAAGAACATTGTCATTGAACCAGTACTTGTTCAATGTCTTGGGCTTCACGCGCCAATTTATTCCAGGTGCTAAGGTGTTAATATCCCCTACCAGTGTGTCTGTGAGGTGTTGGGCTAATTCATCAGCCTTATTATACTTGTCCAAAGAACCAAGCTTACATCTAAGCATGGGTGACAGCTTTGCGGGGATGATGTTCTTCCAATATCTAGTCTCTATGACTAGTCTAGGATTAGTATCGAGTCTTGCTGAGGACACAGGAATGTTGATACAAAATGTAAGCAAATGGTAATCAGAACAAATACAGGGGTCAGTTGTGAGACTAGAGACCATGAGATGGTGAGAGAGAACCCAGTTGAGGGTATGCCCTCCAAAATGTGTCGGTCCAGTCACCCACTGTGAGAACCCTGTAGCATCAAGAGCACCCAGTAAAGACAGAGTGACTTATCTAAGGGTGACTCAGCCCAGTGGTTAAAATATCCCATCACTAGAAAGGGTGTGTTTAACATAGTGATTTTATTCAAGAGGCTTAACAGCTGTTCCACGAAGAGGGGAAGTACCCTTGGAGGTCAATAAATGATGACTATTGTTATTGACACATTGTCTGAGATTTTCTCACAGTCATCCAGTGCCTCATGTGACACAGAATAGCAGTGTAACCATTTATTTAGCAGTAAGGATACCCTACCTCCCCGACCAACTTTGCGGTCTGCCCGAAAGATTTGTTAATTATTAGGAGTTGCTAAAGTAGCTTCTGACGGTATGGTATCATTAAGCCAGGACTCAGTAACTGCCAAAAGGTTGGGACACGATTTAGTGAGAAGGTCCTCGATCTCTACTCCATGTCCCTTAAGTGAACAAGTATTGAGGAGGGAAAAGGTGGAGCGGGGGTCACCAGCTGGATTAAGTACAGAGTTTTACTCTGTGAGGCCGGTATGAGGGGTCTTCTCTGCACCATTAGTGTTGGCTTAGCATGCATCGGTATGCGCTGGGCTCAGCATGAGTACCGGTGCAGGAAGGTCAGTAGTAACCTGACTCGTGACCTGCACGCACATGCCTGCTCTAGCATACAGGTTAGCCAATCCATCCATGTTTGATGATGTTTTGTCGTTACAATGGGTCATGCAATCATTCACAGAGGTGTGGGGATGCAAATGAGTCCATCCCACCCCCTTAGGTACTTCCAAATAAAGCGATTCCCATATGAGGTAATATAATCTACAAGAGGGGAGCACTATGCATCACCAGACCCTATACAAAGAGCCAGAAATGCCCACAATCCTCAAGGCCATTTTGTGTTAGGCCCCAAAATGAGTCAGGCTACAAGTTCATGCTGCTCACATCCCAGTTCACCAAGCCCAAGTTCTACACAATGTGCTGGCTCCACGTAAGCCCTGTTCCCATGGAAGTCCATTTCACTCTTGTTCTTTCAGTGTTGCGAATATATAGTATCGCGTCCAGGAATGTGCCAGCAGAGAGCGTGTGGCAGCATCAAGCTTTGCACTGTGCTCATTCATCTCCACTAACATGCCATCAGACCTCTGACCCTCACCCAGCCAGGCTGGAGCTAGCCCAACACCACCCACCTAACCTCCATAAAGTGTCCACCACAGATCTAAAAGCCCACATGACTGTATTTATCTCCAGCTGCCACACACATCTCCTGCCACAAGAGGTAGCGGGAAGGGTACATCAAAGATAAATCCACAGGGGGGAGATGTGGGTTGTGGGAACTGTGGTATCAATGAAGCCCCCAATGTAAGGGTCAGATAGACTGTAGTTTATTCTCCCCTCTCCCTGGCACCCCTTTCCTGTGCCGACCAGGTGCCTGCCATAATGAATGAATAGTCCGTCTCAGTTGTCTAGTTTAGATAGATACAGTGTATTTTATGTATGCCTTGACCTTCACCGCAAGGATGAGCCCAGCTGACCCACGTGCCTCAAGATCGACGGGGAGGAACCAGCCAATTATCACCTGGCATCCCCTATGGAGCAGGCCCATGTGTAGGGTGCCTCCAATCATGGCACCAAAGCGTCCTATAGGTGTATGATGATTTCTGTGCTCATTAGCCAATGTTTACTGATGTAATGCCAGAGCGCTTTCGATCCGCAGAGTTCATTGCTGGCATTTGTATTTTGTAAGAGCAAACTTTGTTATCCTTGCAAAGCTATCGCTTGGTTTATTTCCCTAGTGGGTTGCATTTACTCTGGAGTGTGCATTTCGAGGGACTTGCCGTCAGAGGGAAAGCAATCAGTATGGTCAGACAGTGGAGCCTCGTGTACATTGTCACGTTCTAGTGCCTCAAGCCTGACTTTGCGATTCCGCTGAATGCTCATGATTAGATCGGTTTGGGACATGCTGAGTCTGGAGCACGTAGGAAGATAGAGTCCCAAACTATCTGTACTTACAGAAAAGGTGTAGAGGAGCAGACCTTCTGGTCTGACTGACGGCAGCACTATGCACACGCACTTCACACAAACTGGCACATTATTCCATTACAGGATATCTAACTTAATTGCAAACTGCCAGTTTATCTGGCTGCCTGCTTTACCACTGTCAGTGGAGCTTGTCAACTGTGTAAAGCACAACCCATTCGAACACACCCTCTGATTACCCTAGAAACAGCTTCCTCTGACTGAATGACTGCTTATGGCCCATCGGGCCGCAGGGTAGCTCAGGTGCGACTCGTTTGTCTTGGAAGTCAAACCTCACATAGCAACACAGGTTCAAATCCTAGTCTGGTGCTTAGAGACTGGTCTCCGGTATTAAGTGTGTTATAAAAGATTAATTAATTAATCATAGGATTCATTTCAAACCATGTAGGGATTCTGTTTTTACCCAATACATTTAAATGACAGGAATCAAAATGTAAACAGACATCCATATAATAGTGCAATACTGCCTCAAGTCATGATTTGGCAGTGACAGGCTGCATGTGTAGGCCTGTGTATGCAGGGCTTCTTATAGGCAGTTAGAGCTGTGGATTCAGTTTAGGCGGCACAGGAATTAAGGATGGTGTAGAGAGCATTGAGGGATTTGTATAAAGCACTGCACATATGGAAGATGGTATAAAGGAACTACATTTAATTGCTTCACCCTCTCTTCAAAGAATGTGGTTTCCCTGACAACAGTGAATATGGAGGGGGAAAAACACATTCAGCACTGAATCTATGTCCATGAAAACCCTATTTTTGCCAACTATGAGAAGTGACCACAAATATGAAGCAGAGCTGAAAACAGAACAGCTCGAACACAACTAATTTTGTTTCTCATCTAATGGGACCTATCCATTCAAATGAGTGTATCACATTTAACTTACTGCCATTATGTGACAGGAAATCAAAGCTATATTCGATGCCATTTCCTTAAAACTTACAGTGACAACTATGTTGAGACAAAGACACTCACAGCCATAACTGAATGTACATTGTATTTTACATTACCTCATCCCGCACATGAACAAGGGATGCAATGAAGGTCCTTTTGGTGCAAGGGCAAGAAAAGCTAGAATGTGCCTGAAAGCATCTTCATTCACTCTTGGGGTCAATAAAATCCTCCCTGAAATAATCAAATCTGAGGATATGATTCTCAGATCTTTGCCTCAAATTACCAACAATAGCAATTCTCTGCGATCAAAACTTCATCTTAACTGAGAAGAGAATGCCGCTTTAATCGTCCTATCCCACAATAAAGAAATAGTCATCAAACCCACTGACAAGGGCGGCGGAAATGTGGTTGAACTGGATAGTCCAGCCCCTTTGATGAGTAGCAATTACCCTGGAGATGGATGGGGATGCAGACTTTACTCGTACATCAATAATAGAGCCAACTCAGGAAGTTGACAAAGGGAAGTCTGTTTTAATATCAATTTTCTAAAACAGGGAGCATAACGAACATCAACGCAATCGCTCGATCCTCTTACTCAATGAATTTAAGAAAAAACTAAACTTTTATAAGCAATATTTGCCATTAATGACGTTAACCTATGTGTGTGCTAACGTCATCCTATGTGGCAAACTACAAAAACTTATAAGCAGGGCTGATTGGATGTGAGTGAACATCTAAGTATATAATCCATACTAGTCTAAAAAGCGTAGCTATGTGATTGGTTACTTAACATCAGGTGGGACAACTAAGCCCTCCCCTAAAAATGACCACTATGAACATCACTAAATACACAACGTCCCATTGGTTTACACACTATAGAACCCCTAAATATGCAGGTCCTCTAAAATTGGTTGGCACTCTATCCTCCTTCAATACTTTTCCAACTACGTTAGCAGCCTGCAGGTGCTGGTGAGATTGCCTTAACTTTATCTTTGCACCAATTAGCATATCAATCTTTCATCACCTCAGTGGTCTACTGTCAATTAGGCTTTTGATGCTCGTCTTTGAGAGTGTCCTTAGCTCTGGGAAATTTAGGGAGTGAGAAGCACAGTCTGCCTTCGGGCATAGGTGTGACCATCTCATTCTTCCAACTTCATGCTTCCATGTGACTGGAGACCATGTAATCAAGCCTTTTTGTGCATTTAATATTATTCTTTAATAAGCCTCTGACGTCTTCCTTGTTATGTCCAAGCCTTTTGAACAGGAGTCTTGCACTTTCACACGACTTTGTAGCCAATGTCAGTTCACTCCAGTTTGATAAGACCTTGGTTTCTTAGCTCGTCCAGCCTCGCCTTCTGAAATACACTTGGGGCCTCATTACACGGTATGCGGTAATTGTTAACTGTCACCGGTAATGGTACTGGTGACCGTTAACCCTTACTGCCTTACTACGAGGTCCCTTAGCGGGTTGATACTTTAACGCCCGCTTCTAGCAGGCATTAAAAACCAACCCGCTAAGGGACCTTGGTGCTAATTACGGCACCGCAAATTTGCGGTACCGTAATTAGCACCTTCCCCATTCCCATTATGCCCTATGGGGCAAAAATGGGAATGGAGAAGGGCAATGGTGGAAGGGGGAATTACCGCCCCGCCAACCTTGGAATAGGGCGGTAATTCCCCTTTCCACCAAGGCGGTGCCAGTATTTTACCGGCATGGACCAAGGTGCTTTAGCATCTTGGTCCACCGCCTACCGTGTAATGAGGCCCTTGTAAATCAACTTGCTTTTTAACTGTGACACACTAAAATGAGGCCTTTTGCTACTGTCCAACCTGTTATAATACATTTAGCGGAAACATCCATAGGTCTCTCGTTCCTATTTGTATGTTGGCGCTTGCCGCAATCTATTTCACTATAAGCTTAAAGCTAGCTTTCACGATTACTTTGCTGCTTGTGTTTCTTTTGCGTCTGTACACGTGTAAAATAACTTGATATCTTTATCTGTTTCTGTGGCATAAGCTTCTTCACCTTGAGCCCAAGATGCCACTTATCCTTGATACTTTCTTGATGCCTTATAGAATATCTGCATTCTCTGGTCACTGGATCTGTTTTATGTACGTCTTCTTCAGCTCCATGTAGCATACACTGTCAATGGTAAGTGACATTACCATTCATCCTTGCCGCGTATTGGCTCTACTTCTTCAGGGATTTCATTCAAATGGCCATCATATCTCTTTGTATACAGATATGGTTTTCTCAATAGGTCCCTTGGTTCCCAGATTCTCTTAGATACTGGCACTTTCACTGGTACTGGACTGAGTCCATATACTCTGGTTTCTTGTCGTTTCTTGTTCCTTCCCCTGACATCCACGGTGGGAAATGGATTTGTGTGATTTTTATCTTTGGCAGGAGTCCTCTGGACTCCCTGCCCAGGCTCTAGTCTGTCTGTGAGAGCAGGAAGTGAGGGAGGAGTCCAGAACTCCCCAGCCCGTTGTTTTACACCTTGCTTGAATGGGGACAAATCCCACTGTGGGGCTGGCTGTCCTGATTGGACAACCAAACTGCCCCTTCTTGTAAAATGCTGGGAGAGAATGCAGAGGTTGTCCTGTAATTCCTGATAAATACTGGGAACCTGGAAGCTGAAGACATGTCAACCACTGGAACTTAAAGAAAAGAGAATGACAAAGGAAAAGTGGCGAAAACAATTTCAGTGACCGGAGAGCCTGCAGTGTAACCGGAGCCTGCAGTAGCCCTTCATTCCAATCGACCTGGGGCATCTGAAAATGATGAATCCAACCCAGAGCCTAGTGTGACCCACTGGTCTCAAGAAGACCTGCATTTTTTTGCGCCTTTCCATGCATTGCTGCAAACTTGCGTTGTTGCAATACCATAATACTCTGGGACCTCAAGGCATCGTGCAGTGCACGGTCTTCCAAATTCCGAATCTCGCTGAAACTTCGTGGGCATCCCGGTGGATTGCCAGAGACAAGAACCGAGTCAAAAGACTGCTAGACCTTTAAAACAACCAGAACTCAACCGTGATGTTCTGTCTTCTTCTCTGCTCCTTGAAAAGGTGCCAAATCCGCAGAACCACATTCAGCCATGAGGGAAACCTTGCCTAGAGCCTTCTTCATCATTCCCTGCTGCAAAGTTCCTTCTGAGGTCTTGTTTTCAGTCTCCACGACAAGGAATCCACTGACCGGGTATTTGGCTGCAGACCCTGAAGTTCTCCTGCTGCAAAATCTTCTTCAATGCTGAGGTACTGTGTTGGCTTTTGTATGTACTTACCTTAAGCCTGTTAGGATTTCTGTGTAGCTGTGGGTTGTTTTCTGTGATGGGGAGGCCTCTCATCCAGTGCACCAAGTCCCACTGCTAGAATCCTGCTATGGTGTCTTCTGTGAAGCCCCTGGACCCTCTTCTAACCCTAGAAGTAAAGTACCCACCTGTTTGCCTAGTTTTCCTACGGAACTCTAACTTTTGTGACTAAAGAACCTATTCTGACACTTCCTGTTGGTCACTATTCCTAGTGACCCCCCTTCTGCCACTGAGAACACTCATGCTCCAAGAATAAGGGAAATACTTTCAAAGGATTGGAACTTCTGCATAGAAAAGAAAAGAAGTGTTTAAAAGTTACTTACTTGTAAAGAGTTGGTTGGTAACTGTAATTCTAAGAGTGAACAATTACAAAGGTTCTTACTGCTCTTGAATATGTGATGCACTATTCTTAAAAGTATGGTTAACATATTTACTTCCTTAGAAACTGTTTTGCCAGTCTAATAGAAAGTAGATGTGAAGGTATTTTACTCTCCTGTGATTAGGTTATGCTTCTTCCCAAAAGTAAAGTGTTCGTATCATCAGATTAGTCCTTTGAGGATAATTGTATGAGTGTCCCCCAACTGGGTCTTGCTTCCCCTGACTTGCTGCTAGCCTGTCCTTAATAAGTCTGCATTAGGTTGTTGCCTACCTAGAATAACTATTCAGTCAAGTGTAACATTGGGTTTTACTTTCCCCTTCATTGTAAGGTTAAAAAAGAATATGGGTTTTACTTACCTTGTGTTAGCTGTGTGCCATCCAAAAATAGGTTACAAGAGTTAATGCTTATCTCTAGCTGTGTTTCCCTGATTTCAAAAGCACCTGTAATTGTATATTATATCCTTAGGTTTTACTCACCTAGTATGACTGTGTGTTGTCACAAAATTAGTTATAGGTTTTTACTGCACCTGGAATAAGTGTTTCACTAGTCACCAAACGTATTTTGTCCATTTGACTGATTATGTGATTTGTGCTGCAAATCATTATACGACTGGAAGGGTCTATTGCCCTTTCCTTACTGAATGTAATTGTAAAACGTAACCATTGTTTTTTACTCCCCAAGAATAGGCTTGACCTATACTGAATGTGTATGAAAAGGTTGTGACTCCCCTAGAACTACTGTTACGTATTTCAAATAAGGTCTATATTTGGGTCTGTGTACTTTCAAGTATAGTGTTGTGTTTTTATATTGTGATTTCATATAATGTTTTAGTGCTTACATACCCCTAGATTTATCTGGCCTACCTATATTTAAATAAATCCTTTATTTTTACATAGATAGTGTTTCAGTGTTTCTTTGGACCATTTGTATTGCAATTTCATGTGTACTGATTCTACAGCCTTCTCTCCCTCCTAAGATAAGCCTGGCTGCTCTGTCTACGCTACCATGAAGTCAGGTGGTACAGTCTTATACTAAGAGTGGGGTCTTGTAATGCCTCAGTTGAATGATTTTACTAAGCCCTTAGTTGGACTTCAGAAAAACCATCCTAACACCTCCTCTTTATCGGAGGACCCGAGGACCAAGAGTGTGTGATTGCACATATGGTGGAGACATGGTAGATAAACCTGCAGTCGGCAATAGAGTATCAAGTGTATGCATGCTTTCCAAATACCAAAATATAAGTGTCAATGTAATTACAATACAAGCTGTTATTATGATCAGTCTCCATTTCGTCCTAGGGGACCATGGCCTTTGATGGAAAGGCCTATTGTCAGCAAAATGGTCAATGTTATCATAAGTACGAGCGGCCCCAAACATGGCCATAGTTTCTCAGTGTCCGTCAAGAAGCCTCACTTTTTCCTTTCAGTTAATCCGTTGGTGGCACTTCACCACGTGGCCAATCTTGCTTGAAGGTAACTTTGCTGGTTACTGGCTCTTATTGAATGCAGAAGAGGAATGACGAGGGACTGACTCAGCATTGGTTTCTTGTGGGTTTCTTGTGGGTGCAGAATCCTAGCCACACTTTCCTATTCTATTACATTAACATAATGTCAAGCCCTAAATCTAAATCCTGTTTTGTGGTCACAGGTTGTACCTTGAAACTCCAGGTACAGTATGGTCAGAAAACAGTTTGTTGTCGGTCTCTGAAAAGGATGAAGAAGCAACGTTGGTCGACGGTGAAGAAGAAAATGAAGACAAATCTGTGGTCTCCCCAGGCCCCATGGGCTCAGAAAGCAATTTCGAAACACACTTGATCTCCTTGGTATTGATCAGAGCTGGCTCACTTGGAGAGTTGGGATCATCCATTTCCTTCTCATCCCTTTTATCATACGGCAAAGGAAGAGGAATTCTTTTCACATGCGTCGCGTCAATCCAGTGCCGCTTGCCGCTTACTCGTACAGCTGTTTGCGTAGCCAAAAGGATCTGGTAGGGCCCTTCTAGCGAGGTGCAAGACAGGTGCCTCTCTCAATAATTCTTCACCAAGACCAACTCGCCGGGTCGGAGTCGGTGACCTGGACCCTCATATTTTACAGGGAGGGCTGCTCATACCTGTTGGTGAATCAAACGCAGGTTTTGAGTCATCTGATCACAATAGTCAGACATAAGCGGATATTCAATGTCCCTCAATCATTTTGGTCTCGGTGCATTCCATACATTGGCTGGTCTTCCCATGACAATCTCTTAGGGGGAGAGCCCTTTTTTTGACTGTGCAGTCATCTGCATTGATAGCAAGGCTATTGGTAAAGCGTCAGGCCATTTCAGATTGCTGTGTGCACATACTTTAGCAAGTTTATTCTTCAAAATAACTACCCTTTAGTTTTGGTGTTCCCTTTCCGATGTTATGGTGTAAACATATCATACAACTCTGAACCAAGCGTTCAGCATCTTTCTGGAAATTTGCATTATGCCAGACAGGATCTAACTGTTGACAAATCATTTTAGCACATATGTGTGTTGGGCCATGAGCCATGGTGACTATAGCAGTAACATAGGTGTTGGGCAGCATCCATCTCTGTTTCTCATTATCCACCCAACAACCCTCATCATCTAGACCCGCTGGACCCTCAGTCCACTGTTTGATTTCTTCTGGGGTAGCTTCAGCCTGAATCTCTTTTACACTGCTAATCCCTTCCTCCATCATGCAAGTATTAGTAACCCATCTTGCTGAATCGAGCACATACATTTTTTCGAGTGCAGATCAGTAGCAGTCTGTTTGGCTATTCTATCAGCAAAAGTGTTTCCTTTTCCTACATCGTCCGACACTTTCTGGTGTGCAGTGCACTTCATTATTGCTAGTTGGGTAGGAAGCGCAAGTGCTGATAGCCATTGGACTATCAGAGTGCCATGTTGAATTTTTGTCCCATGTGATGACAAGAATCCCCTTTCAGCCCATAGTTTTCCAAAATTATGAACCACCCCAAACACATACTGGCTATCTGTATATATGTTTACACTAAGCCCTTCAGAAATACATTTCACAAGCTCTAGTTAATGCAATAATCTCTGCAGTTTGCGCAGAATTGTGCGGAATTCGTTTGCTCTCTACAACAGTGTTTAGCGTGGTTATCGCACACGCAGCAGTGGTTGTACCATCCGGTAGCTTAAAAAAGGAGCCATCACAAAATAGCTCCCCTTGTGGACTCTTTTAGAGTGTATCAGTCAAATCAATTCTACCCTTAGTTTTTTGTTCTGTAACAAAAGGGCAATCATTTGACATCTTGTCACTGTCGTCTGTCTCTTGTGGAGAAGGCAACAGTTCAGTCGGATTCAATGAACAACATCTCTTAATTTGGATATGCCGAGCAAATAGAATCAGCACATACCTTGTTAGTCGAGCTGATGTGAGATGTTGAGTCTGCGTTCTGTTTAATAGAACGTCTACGGAGTGGGGTACCATCACGTTTAAAGAGTGACCTAAAACCATACCCTCAATTTGTTTCATACATGCAGCAGCAGCAGCTATAGCTCTCAAACATCTTGGCAAAGCGCATGCAACAGGGTCTAACGTGGAGGAAAAATAACCACACAGCCTATTCTTACCCCCACGCTCCTGTGTCAAAACAGCCAAAGCACACCCGTCATGTTCATGCACATACAAAAAAATAACCTTTTCATAATTTGGTGTGCCCAAAACTGGTGGTGAACACAACACAGCCTTAAGCAAATCAAAAGCTTTCTGGCAATCCATGTTCCACAGTAAAGGCAAAGAAATGTCCTTCTTTGTCAATGCCAACATAGGTTTTATCAACAACGAAAAATTTGGAATCCACTGTCTACAATATGAAGCCATGCCAATTAAAGCTTTGATCTCCATCTGTATTTGGAACAGACATATCAGAGATGCTTTATATCCGTTCAGGTATCAGCCTTCTCCCCTCTTTCGACAGGAGATAGCCCAGATAGGCAACCTCCTGTCGACAATACTGAAATGTCTTCAACAAAACCTTAAGCCCATGCTCTGCTAAATGGATGAGCAGCAACACAGTGCCATCCTTGCAAGCATCTTCAGAATCAGTAGCTAGAAGTAGAAAGTCTACATATTGCAGCAACATGCACATGGAAGGTAACTCAAGCATATCAAGCTGTTCTTTCAATGCTCTACTGTAAATACTTGGACTCTCAGTGTACCCTTGCGGAACACGACCGAATGTGAACGAGCGTCGCCCTAGGGTGAACACGAACAAATATCTGCTGTCAATATGCACAGGAATACTAAATAAAGCACTTTTCAAATCCACAACACTAAAATATGTAGCCTTGGCTGGAATCATAGTCAGAATAGTGGTGACATCGGGCACAATGGGGAACTGTGGAGAAACCACCTTAGTCATTGCACGCAAATGAATAATGAAACGAAAAGGAATCGCATTATCCCCTTTCTTGTAAACTGGAATGATCAGGCTATTACACACGCTCCATGCAATTTCTTCAATCACACCTCGGTGTATGAAATCTGAAACAATACTTTTCAAGGCATGTTCATAACTGGCTCAACCTGTAAAATTCCAACGTTGTTGTCAAATGGGCTGACCTCACCTCCTCTCTCCTTTCCTCTGCTTCTCAGCTTCTCCTCCTTGGGGATCTCATCATCCACCTGGACTCCAGAGACCCCTCCTCTGGACTTTTCTGAAACCTATGCGACTCTCTTTCCCTCTCCATTCAACCCTTTGGTCCTAGACACTCAGCCGGACACACCTTGGATGTTCTCATCTCTTCAGACATCCCTCTCTCCAATCCTCTTACTACTCCTCCCTCCTGGTCTGACCACTTACTTCTTTCTTCTCACCTGAAGCTTCATGTCCCCTTGGCAAAGCCCCACCCAGCACTGCTACCTCCCTTTGCGGCCATTCGACCTATGAAACGAGCGTCAGTGGACACCTTTGTCTCCACTTTATCTCCCCACCTACTACAGCGGCTGACTCGCACTCTGACACAGCCCTTTCCAACCTACACCTTTCATTCTTTAGCACTCTGGATATCCTTGCCTCTGTCACGAAGATATGCATGAAGCCTGCCACCAAGTGCAACTCTTGGTATGACTCTGATCTGATACACAATCGCAGAGTAGCTGAGCAGAAGTGGAAGGCATCAAGCGCACCCTCTGACAAACTGGCCTGCTGCCTGCTCTAAAGGAAATACAGACTCTTCATCTTCTCTAAGAAGAGGGCCCATATTCAAGCCTGCATCTCTGCGTTGTCTAACAGCAAGGTCAAAGTCTTCACAATCTGCAAGGAGCTGACCAATCCTACTGCAGTATCTACCTTTTCTACACCCAGCCAGGCCCCCTGCATGGCCCTGGCTTTTCATTTCACCACTCAAACCCAGGACATCCTGTCCGAACTCCACTCTTCTTCTCTCTCGTCCTCTACCTCTCTCAGGCCCTCCTTGGCCTCAACTCCTTCTCTCTGTCCTCTCTCCTGTAATACCTGATGATGTTTCTAGACAAGTCCGGTCTACGAAAGTCTCATCCAAACAGGTCACCCCCTGCTCCTCCAGAACCATTAAGGACAACATTGTCTATCTTGCTCCAATCTTGGCTGATTTCTGTAATAATTCCTTCATCAATGGTTCTTCCCCCTATCTTCTCAAGCACTCCCATATTTACCGTCACCTATAAAAGCGTTCTGCCGACCCCTTCATTTTGGCAAACTATCGCCCGATCTCTATCACCCGTTTTCTGGGTAAACTCCTGGAGAAGTTGGATATCTACCAGATAACCCTCCACACTGAATCTGTTGATTGTCTCCATGATATGATATGATATGTCATTTGTAAAGTACCTATACACATGTGTGTCTAGGGGCAACAAGACAAGGGAGGGTAGACAGAGGGAGGACAAGACAAACAATCTTACTAGGCCTTGTACCATTCAGATTGTGCAAGTGCTACAACGCAGAGTGCAGGGGGAAGGGGGAGGGGGACGTGCCAGGGAGAGGGAGAATTAAGTGCAATTAGGGCAACATTGCTCTGAGTAAGTGCAGCCAGGGCAACACGGCTCTGGGTAAGTGCAAGGACGCAGGGGACTGTAGAGATAACAGTTACAGCCCCTAAGTGTGTGGTAGTTCCAGAGGCAGTGCATGAGAGACTCATCATGGAGGAACCTGGTACCCAGTGAGACGGTCCCTAGGATTGAGACCAAGGATAAGTCTCAAAGTCCTTTTCTGGATTGGTTACAGAGGGTGGAGAGTAGAGGAAGGCAGATTGAGTAAGCGGGTGTTGCAGCAGTAAAAGCCTAGAGAAAACCAGGGCTCTGGAGATAGTGAGCCTCTGGGGGAAAGTGAGAAAAGGAAGAATCCTCTGAGGAGGTGCAGCTGGTAGTCGGCCTTCTTGGCAAGGTCTGTGATATGAGGAGAGAAGGAGAAAGTGGAGTCAAAGATGACACCAAGGTTTTTTGCCTCACACGAAGGTGATGAAAGAGGGCCCAAGGAAGGTGGCCACAGTGAGAGAGGGAAAGCGGGAGCAGGAGCCCCAATGAGAAGGATCTCCATCTTACTGGCATTAAGGCAGAGATCGCTGGAGGCGCACCAATCCTGAATTGCGGACAGATAGTCTGGAATGAGAGAGAGAGGAGAGAGGAGGCTGAAGGGATCGTGAAAGAGATATGAGTGTCATACACATAACACAGAAAGTTAGAGGAGAAGGTAGAGATCAGGTGGGCCAAAGAGACCAAGTAGACATTGAAGAGCCAGGGTGAGAGAATAGAGTCCTGGTGAACACCACATGTGGAAAGAGAGGTGGTTGAGAAAAAGGACCCTGGTCGGACCTGGGAGGGTCGCCCCAGGAGGAAGGAGGTCAACCACTCCAGGGCCTGATCCATGATGCCGAGGTTCTCACGGAGTCGTTTAATCAGTATCGTGTGAGTGACCATGTTTAAAGCAGAGGAGAGGTCAATGAGGATGAGGACAGAGGGTAGACTGGAGTCGAGATTAAAGCGCAGATCTTCATGGGTGTTTAGGAGAGCCGATTCCATGCCTCTGGCTGCTCTTAAGCCAGACTGATGGTCATGGAGAGAACCAACAGATTCAGTGTGGAGAGTAAGCTGGCAGATGGCCAGGAAAGGAGTGATAGAGATTGGGCAACAGTTTGCTGCACAGGTAGGATTGGCCAAAGGCGTTTTAAGGAGGGGGTGCACAAGGGAGTGCTTCAGGGGAGAGGGGAAAGATCCAATGGTGAAAGAGTGATTGCAGAAATCAGCCAAGGCTGGAGCGAGGGCGTCAATGTGGTCCTTGATGGTTCTGGAGGAGCAGAGAAGCACCTGTTTGGACACACTTTCATAGATCAGACTTGACTTGAAACATCATCAGGTGTTGTCGGAGAAAGAGGAGAAAGGATAAGGAGAGGGAAAGGTGGCTAGAGGGGGGCAGAGAGAGGTAGAGGGAGAGGAAGAGGAGAGCAAGGACAGGATGTCCTGAGTTTTTGTGGTGAAGTGAGAAGCCAGAGCCATTCAGAGGGCCTGGGAGGGAACATGAGAGGTGGAGACTGCAAAGGGATTTGCCAGTTCCTTGCAGATTTTAAAGAGTTTGGTCTTTTTGTTAGAGGCCACAGAGACATGGGCTTGGATGTGGACTCTCTTCTTGGACAGGACAGAGAGTCTGTATTGCCTTTGGAGCAGGTAGCAGGCCAGTTTGTCAGAGGATGCGCCTGAAGCCCTCCACTTCCTTTCAGCCACCTTGCATTTGCGTTTCAGGGCGGTGAGGTCTGAGTCATACCAAGAGTTGAACTTGGAGGTAGTCTTCAGGCGGGTTCTCATGACAGGGACACAGAAAACAGAGGAGAGGGCTCACACTGAGGAGGCACACAGGAGGCAACAAGCAGGCAACCACAGAGGAATGGAGGAGCAGCGTGGATGGACGATGGGGGCATAAACACACTGTAAACCACCCAGATTCGACTGTCCTAAAAAGAGGGAAAAAGGCCTAGTTTCAACACAAACAGCAATTTAAAAACTCCCAGATCTGACTGCCCTAAGCAGAGGGGAAACGTCCTATTATCTACACAAACAACAATGTAAAAGGAAAGCAAACATTCCTAGAGAGAAGACCAGGCAATACAGTTCAATATGTTACAATATGAACAATGGAGTAATTAGAGGGGTGGGTCTGTTTACTGGGGTGCAGTGATTGCTGCTCCCTCTGACCCACCACACTTACTTTAGCAGTCACAGCGGGTTGACAGCTGCAGGTGTCTTGCTTTCCTGACTGACACCGACAGACACCATCTGTAGCTGCTACCACTAGAGCGGTCCTTTGCCTCTAGGTTCTTAGCTGCAGGGGGCTGCAACAGGTGGTGGGCTGCCTTACCGGGTGCACAAGGGGGAAGAGCACCCAATCAGGTCTCAGGGGTCGGGAGGGAGGCAGGCGGGAAGTGGGATGAAGGGGAGAAGCTCTAACAAGCTGCAATGTGGCAGACCTGCAGAAGTAATCAGATGCACACCAAATATAATTCTACACACTCAGTAAGCCCCACGGAGCACACAGAAGTAAAACTGACAAGAACTCACCCCGATGTAGCGGAGTGAAATGCTGCACCAAGCAGATGACCATCAGTCTGGCTTCAGAGCAGCCAGAGGCACAGAAAATGCTCTCCTGAACCCCTGTGAAAACCAGTTCCCTAACCTTGACTCCAGCTCTCCCTCTATCTTCATTCTCCTTGACCGTTCCTCTGCATTTGGCATGGTCAACCACACCATCCTGATCAATCGTCTTGTGAGACCCTTGGCATAACAGATTAGGCCTTGACCTGACTGACATCCTTCCTCTTCAACCAACATTCCCAGGTTCAGCTTGGGTCCTTTCTCTCCACCACCTCTCTCCACATAAGGTGTTTCTCCAGGGCACTATCCTCTCACCCTGGCTCTTCAATGTCTATCTGGCCATTTTGGCCCTCCTGATCTCTACCTTTTCCTCTAACTTTCAGTGTTATGCAGATGACACACAGATCTCTTTCAGGCTACCCTCGGCTTCCTCCTCGCTCATCCCCAACTGTCTATCCACTATGCAGGCATGGTGCACCTCTAATGATCTCTGCACTAATGCCAGTAAGACTGAGATCCTTCTCATTGGGGCCCCTGCTGCCGCTTTTCCTCCCTCACTCTGGCCACCCTCCTTGGGCCCTCTCCCCTCACCCTCTTGTGAGGCAAAAAACCTTGGGGTCATCTTCGACTCCACTCTCCCCATATCACAGACCATTTCCAGCTGCACCTCTTCAGAATTATTCTCCCTTTTCTCACCTTTGCCCAGAAGCTCACTGTCACCATAGCTCTGGTTCTCTCTAGGCTGGACTATTGCAACAACCTCTTTCTGAATCTGCCTAACCCTCCACTTTGCCCTCTTCAACTCATCCAGAACAGGACTGCAAGATTTATCCTTGGCCTCAAGCCCAGGCATCACATCTCTCTGTCCGTGAAATCCCTCATCTGGCTAACTGTGGCTGCAAGGGTCAAGTTCAAGGCCCTCTGCATCATCCATGAGGCCTTCTGGGGCAGTGGCCATCACTATCTTCAACTGTCTGTTCCTAAATACCTTCCTTCTACAGCCCTCGGCTGGTCTACCTCTGATTCTTTGAGGGTCAGTCGCTTCTCCAAACAGAGAATGGGGGGTAGATCTCTCTCCTCTGCAGGTGCCTCCCTCTGGAATGGCCTTCCTGCCTCTCTCCACCTTGTGCCGGATCTCCTTCAGTTCCGGAAGCTCTGTTAAGACCTTCCTTTACTCCTCCTCTTTCTCGCTTCCTCTCCCCTGCTAACCTACCCTTGCTCCTTCATCTGCCTGCTGTTTGGCTGCGTGGTGTTCTTTTCTGCTCAGTGTATTTATTAATGTGATTTCAGATGTGCTGGGGAATTGTCATACGTGCTCCAGTATATTCTTTGTGTTGAGTATTCCTTCCTTCCATGAGTCAATGAACTACTTTTAGTGTGGACAATAGGCCTTTGTGTCTTGTTCATACTTTTTAATTGAAAGAGAGGCAGGATGCTAAGTGTGGCCCCACATTTGTGGCTTCATCACATGTCGACCTTGTCAACCATGACAAATTGTTAAGTATCTTGACAAAAGAAGGTAGCTATTTGACCGGGGCTATTGCCTGGATCAAATCTTTTTTGACTGGGCATATGTCGCGTATAGTGTGGGGAAATGCATGCTCACTTGAGGAGCCTCTGGAATGTGGTGTCCCACAGGGTGCTTGCTTGTCCCCCTATCTCTTTAATGTCTTTACTTTACTTTATTTTATTTATATGGCGCACCAATAAACCCGTAGGCGTGAGGGCGCAGACAGTACAAACAACATGAATATCAACACATTATGAAAACAGTAATAGGCATGGTACACAAATGGTATCAACTAGCCAGAGGGGGAATAGAGAAACAAAACCCTATAAGCAAGATAAATCAGAGAATCAAATTACAGTTAGACGACCCTCTGGGAAGATATTTACACAGTCTTAAAAAATCAGGTAGAGTGCTGGACCCGCATCCCACTAAAACACAGTCATTATTAGGTTGCGAGCACCAGTCTCTTAGGTACAGCCTGCGGAGAATCTTCAGGACAGATAACCTGGCCACACCTGGCCTAGTTCTCTGTCTTAACCAAACTAGGACCTTGTTACGCAAGGCTTCTCTGGGCTCCTGCCCATTCGACCTTACGAATATTAGTAACAATTAAGTTATTCTAGTCCATAATGAAGTCATGAGTACTCGGGTCATCTATTTTAGTCATTTGAGACTTTCTGAGGTGGAAGTTCTGGGAAAGACTCAATATAGTAGTTGCAGAGGAGTCTTGTTTAGACCCTTTTTGATCCAATTTCGTAACATGTACCGAGAGGGAAGACGGAAGTTCCTGTACGGAGCCCATGATGACCACATTAGTTGTTTCCTCCCATTCATTATTAGCCACTGTAGGAATAGTGAGCATCGAGGGCACCTTACTGCAACGGTCAGTTTGTGAGGCTTGGTCAGATAGCTCCCTTTGTGTGTTGGTTTCAAAGGCATTATCCCGCTTAGATACCTGAGACCAGACAACTAGACTATGAACCTCGTCATAGTTTGTGAGGCAGTATTAACTCTAGATGGTTGAGAATCCGACACCAAATTGCTCAATCAATCAATGCAAAATAAGTTTGTAACTATGAAGCTGGGCTTGTACATCCTGCGACCCTTCCCCCACATGCTCACATGATTGGTATTCAATTAACCATAAAGCTCTGAGCATTTCTGCACAGTGTATTTATTAATGTGATTTCAGATGTGCTGGGGAATTGTCATATGTGCTCCAGTATATTCTTTGTGTTGAGTATTCCTTCCTTCCATGAGTCAATGAACTACTTTTAGTGTGGACAATAGGCCTTTGTGTCTTGTTCATACTTTTAATTGAAAGAGAGGCAGGATGCTAAGTGTGGCCCCACATTTGTGGCTTCATCTCATGTCGACCTTGTCGACCATGACAAATTGTTAAGTATCTTGACAAAAGAAGGTAGCTATTTGACCAAGGCTATTGCCTGGATCAAATTTTTTTTGACTGGGCATATGTCCCGTATAGTGTGGAGCAATGCATGCTCACTTGAGGAGCCTCTGGAATGTGGTGTCCCACAGGGTGCTTGCTTGTCCCCTTATCTCTTTAATGTCTTTACTTTACTTTATTTTATTTATATGGCGCACGAATAAACCCGTAGGCGTGAGGGCGCAGACAGTACAAACAACATGAATATCAACACATTATGAAAACAGTAATAGGCATGGTACACAAATGGTATCAACCAGCCAGAGGGGGAATACAGAAACAAAACCCTATAAGCAAGATAAATCAGAGAATCAAATTACAGTTAGACGACCCTCTGGGAAGATATTTACACAGTCTTAAAAAATCAGGTAGAGTGCTGGACCTGCATCCCACTAAAACACAGTCATTATTAGGTTGCGAGCACCAGTCTCTTAGGTACAGCCTGCGGAGAATCTTCAGGACAGATAACCTGGCCACACCTGGCCTAGTTCTCTGTTTTAACCAAGCCAGGACCTTGTTACGCAAGGCTTCTCTGGGCTCCTGCCCATTCGACCTTACGAATATTAGTAACAATGAAGTTATTCTAGTCCATAATGAAGTCATGAGTACTCAGGTCATCTATTTTAGTCATTTGAGACTTTCCGAGGTGGAAGTTCTGGGAAAGACTCAATATAGTAGTTGCAGAGGAGTCTTGTTTAGACCCTTTTTGATCCAATTTCGGAACATGTACCGAGAGGGAAGACGGAAGTTCCTGTACAGAGCCCATGATGACCAAATTAGTTGTTTCCTCCCATTCATTATTAGCCACTGTAGGAATAGTGAGCATCGAGTGCAACTTACCGCAACGGTCAGTTTGTGAGGCTTGGTCAGATAGCTCCCTTTGTGTGTTGGTTTGAGAGGCATTATCCCGCTTAGATACCTGAGACCCGACGACTAGACTATGAACCTCGTCATAGTTTGTGAGGCAGTATTAACTCTAGGTGGTCGAGAATCCGACACCAAATTGCTCAGTGAGTCCACCAATAGGCCCATGTCAAGGGGACTGGTGCATAAGATTAGCTTTAGCTATACTAACCATAAGGCCTGGCAATTGCCATCTACTGGTGTCCACTCTGTGACCTCTTGGATAAACTCGGTGTGCATTTTACTAATTATGCTGATGACACCCAGCTTGTCTTTGAGTTGAGCGGCAAGTACACAGAGGACGTGGAGTGCATTAATAAAGTTTATGCCACAATTCAGAATTGGATGGCTAAAAATCAGTTGTGTCTCAATGCCACCAAAACCGAGCTCATGCTGTTCGGCTCAGCCCAGCCTAGTTCCAAAGTTGTCACTCAATATGTCGGTTTCCCTATTGAGTACCATTTTATCAAGACTGTTGGCAAGGTTAAAACACTGGGCATTGCCTTTCAATCTTCTCTGAATTTCAGATGCTCACATTGAAAATGTTGCTATTAAAGCCCAATATTTACTTAGGCTTCTGAGACTGGTCAAGCCCTATGTCTCAGAAGCTAACTATGCTACCTTTGTTCGTGCTCTAATATTGCCAAGGATTCATTATTGCAATGCCTTGATGATTGGGGTTAATAGAAACAGCCTCAGGCACCTCCAAGTTTTACAAAATGATGCTGTATGTATTGTGAAAAACGTAACCGGACATTAACCTATTTCTTTCCACAGAAGGAGCCTGCATTGGCTCCCGGTGCAAGCTCCGATCCACTTTAAGGCCTTGACAAACGCCCACAAATTCCTGTATGGCCAAGCCTCCGGCTATCTGAAAGACTGTGTCAAGTTTCATCACTCGGCCAGAACTACCAGATCGAGTGACAGGGTTTGTTTATCTGTTCTTAAGAGTAAGCGTGCTGGAGGCATGGGCAGTTCCTTTGCCGTACAATCCACCACTCTATGGAACAAGCTCCCTAAAGTCTTGCGCACAGAAAACAACTTACTGAAATTCAGGAAAGAGCTGAAAACTATCATTTTCAAGTAATATACTTTCAGACTCGATGATCGCCCTTATTCCCCCTTTCTTTCTTTCTTTCTTTCTTTCTTTCTTTCTTTCTTTCTTTCTTTCTTTCTTTCTTTCTTTCTTTCTTTCTTTCTTTCTTTCTTTCTTTCTTTCTTTCTTTCTTCCCTGATGCCTGGGGGCTCTGGTGCATTATAAGTGGATAATAATAATAATAATAATATTAATAATAATAATAATAATAATAATAATAATAATAATAATAATAATAATAATAATAATAATAATAATAATAATAATAATGTTGGCTGTAGTACCTACAGACAATCCTGGCGTTTCACTTTGTATGTAGTCACACTGCGACTCATACTGGGAGCATATGTAACATTCACACCCTTAGAGTCTTTGATACTCAATCTACATCCAGGGAAATGTTTTGTTACAGTGTTCCAGCACAGAAGGTGACTAGTATATCAAAGTCTGATTGCTAACGCCCGAGATTGTATTGTTTCTACCAAATCTATGTCAATCTGTAGCCCTATACTTCCGTCATGTAGCATGAATTGTAACTCATCATTTGATTGAATCTGATACTCTCTATTAAATGATCTGAGGTCACAATGATACTTGAAGCTGAAATAGCAAGTAATTCATGTTAAACAGAAAAATAAAAGTAAAAACAATATGTGCTAGTCATTCCTTTGTAAGAAAAACACACTATGTGTGTGCTGAACGCTAACTTAAATTCAAATACATGTGTTATCAAATGCATAGCCAAAATGTGTGTTTTGGAAAAAGTGGTGTTTTTTAAGATATAGAAACTTGAGATTGAAAGTTTTTTTTAATATAGTTATAATGTGTATCATAAATCACAGCCCAATGATATCTATGGACAGACCAACATATTGTTAGACTGCTATTATAAGTAAAAATGGCTCAAATAAAACATTTGCTTTTACATGCAACATTGAAATTCTATGAACTGAAATTGATCCAAAATATGCATGTCATGCAGAAATAGTTAAGCTCTGTTATAAAACAAGGATGGTCAAACCCATTACCCAGAACTTTGATCAATGCATGGAAGTGTAATGACCCATCTGGGCATACCAAAGACAATGGGCCTTTTCCAAAGTTGTCCATCTGTATCATTAAGCTGCCTATTAAAATGATCCTTTGCTCAACCAAATTACATTCTCAAAACATGTTTTTTTAATTGATAAAGGGCCAAAACAGATGCAAATGAAATTCTCCAACTTAGAAACAGGGATGAAGAAAAACAAAAACTCTCCTATTAGGTCTTGTGCCATTTGGATCATGCAAGTGCATAAACAAGAAGTGCGGAGGAGAGGGAGGGTGAAGTGCCAGTCAGGGCAGAAAAAAGGGCCCATGCGTTAGGTGAGTGCTAAGGAGAGGCCAGGTGGACAAGTTCCAGAGGAATCCAAAGAGTGCAGGGGAAGATGGGGCTAGAAGGGCTCAAGGGGTGCAGGCCCAGCCAGGCTAGTGGAAGGGGAGGCAGCCCAGAGGAAAGTGCAGTTTTAGAGTGGGGGGGTCAGGGGAGACCAAGTGCAGGGGTAGAGTAGTCAAGGAAGACCTGGTGCTCTGTAAGAATCATAAGGAACCAGGCCGCCAGTCATAGAGAGGCAGAGGAGGACATTAGCAGGAGAGGGGGAGAGGGAAGGAGGAAGAGACAAGGAGGGTCTTGAGAAGCTTCCAGAACGTAAGGAGATACGGCTGAAGTCTGAGAGGGGCAGGAAGGCCATTCCAGAGGGAGGCACCTGTGAATGAGAAAGATCTAACCCCTACTCTCTGCTCGGAAAATCATCTTATCTGCAGAGAGTTGGAGCTAGAAGACCAAAGGTTCTAGCAGGGAGGTATTTAGGGAGAGGGAGTTGGATATAGCGTAGTCCCAGGCCCCAGAAACCTTTGTGGATGATGCAGAGGGTCTTGAACTTGATCCTCGCAGCAACCAGGAGCCAGTGGAGAGATTTTAGGGCTGGAGAGATGAAGATCCTGGGCTTGAGACCACGGTTAAGTCTCACAATACTATTCTGGATTAGTTGAAGGGGCGAAGGGAGGTAATAGGCAGATTGAGGAAGAGGCTGTTGCAGTAGTCGAGCCTGGAGAGGACCATAGCTCTGAAGACATTGGGTTTCTGGGGGAAGGTGATGAAAGGGAGAATGCCTCTGAATGCAGCTGAAAGTTGGCCTTCTTGGCAAGGTCTTTTATGTGAGGAGAGAACGAGAGAAAGGAGTCGAAGATGACACCAAGGATTTTTTTTCTCACAGGAGAGTGAGGGGAGGGGGCCCATGGAGGGTGGTTCCAATGAACAGGATCTCAGTCTTACTGGCATTAAGGCAGAGATCTTTAGAAGTGCACCATGCCTGACTAGCAGACAGACAGCCAGGAATGAGAGAGGAAGCAGAGGAGCCATTGGAGGGAAGATTGAAGGAGAGCTGCAGTAAGTCTGCATACCTATGCAAATTAGGAGAGAAGGCAGAGATCCAATGGGCTACAGGGCCAAGGTAGATGTGGAAGAGCCAAGTCAAGAGGACAGATCCCTGCGGGACACCACAGGTGGAGAGTCTGATGGAGGAGAGAAAAGGGGCCAGTTGAAGCTGGGATGGTTGGCCGGAGAGGCAGGTACGTGATGAGCAGGGTATCACAGAGATGATTTATAAGGGTGGCATGATTGACTGTATCAGAGGCAGAGGAAAGGTCAAGAAGGATAAGAACGGAAGGAGAGTTGGAATCGAGATTAGAGAGCAAGTCTTCATGGGTGTTCAGGAGTGCAGGTTCTGTGCCTCTGGCTGCTGTGAAGCCAGACTGGTGGCGGTGGAGACAGTCAACATATTCAGTGTGGTGGATAAGCTGGGAGATGGTTAGTTTCTGTAAGAGTTTGCCCAGGAAGGAGGTAATGGAGATAGGGCAGTAGTTAGCTGGACAGGAGGGGTCAGCAGAAGGCTTTTTGCGGAGAGGGTGCAAAAGGGAGAAGGAGCCAGTGGCAAAACAGTGGTTGCAGAAATTAGCAAAGGTTGGAGCAAGGGAGGCAGTGTTGTCCTTGATAGTTCAGGAGGAGCAGGGGAGCACCTGTTTGGATGAAACTTATAGAGCGGACTTGTCTAGAGACCTCATCAGGTGAAATGGGAGAGAAAGAGTAGGAAGAATGAGGGGGGGGCAAAGGAAGGCCTGAGAAAGGGTGAGGGAGAAGGGAGTGGTGTAGAGGGGAGGACAGGATGTCCTGAGTTTTAGTAATTAAGTGAAAGGCCAGTGCAGTGCTGAGGGTAAGGGAGGCAAAGGAGAAATGGAGACTGCAGTAGTATTGGCGAGTTCCTTGCAGATTTTGAACAATATTTAAATGTATGAGTTAGGCAACATTTTCAGATTCTAATTACCCCATCATGCATGAAATGGCAGACACAAAATGTATTTGGATGTGTTATTTTCATCCATGTTACATATTCACGTAGAGAACTAGTTAAAAAATGGATGTTCCAGTTCAATATTGATTTCTCAGTCCTGTGGAGGGCATTGGATTTCAGCCAAGATATCCCCTTGTTACACATACTTTTCACTTAAGCATTTGAAGCAATGGGGCTGGGCTGTCTTGTGCTTGGAGTGAGAAAGAGAAGCGAACCAATCGGCGAAGCTGCTCAATCAAAACTCTACTTTCAAATTATACTTTGGTGGGTGGGAACCCTACCTTATAAAAACTCTAACTCTAAACAAAATATGGACTGACTAAATGTTCACTTTGCCTGCAACGTACTCCCAAAGTGGCTAATACCTAAATTTGCAGAAGGGAAGTTGGATTGGACCCAAGAGGATCAGACCAAAGGACACTTTCTAGCCTGATCCTATAGGGCTGTGGAGAATCAGATAAACTGAAAACCTAGCGCCTTCCCAATTTCAAGCAGTGGGGAATGTCACAACCAGAGAGAGGCCCTGAGAAATCCCAGAGGCTGATCTTGTCCTTATGATTTAATTCAACAAACCAAAAACACAAGTGAGCAATGCCTCACGGTATTGAACAATAATTCCATTAACTATAGAATGCTTACCAGGGGGGGCCGGCCACGCAAATTAAACTTTTTGAATGTATATTTAAACATATATTGCCCCAGAATCTACAATTGTGTGAAGCCTATTTGTCTCTGCTAACAACACATCAATAATGAATTCCCTCGCAAATGTACATGGATTGATAAACGGTCTTGATCTGTGATAATCATAGATTACATCAAAACATTCTGAAGAGAGATTTGCTGCTTCTTAAAGGGAAATAGATAAGGGAGTTGGTTTCTCCTTTTCATTCACAAGAAAATAATGTGAATTTGAATGACTTCATTTTTCCAAGTGTGCTTGCACAGAAGTACAAGGATTCTGCCATATGTGGAATCCTAACGCCAAATTTAATGCCTTTGCTGATTCCTCTTTTATTTGAAATGTATAATATTATGCGTGTGTGGCAATTTAAAAGAGAAGTGTGTTTTGATTTATAAAACATGTTCTTTCCACTAGTGATTTTCACATTTTCCAATAGGAATATTGAGTGAATCCGAGAAGCCTTGTACAAGATGCTGCTCTAAAAACCATTGACCTGATGACCATATATCTGCTACACAACGTGTCAACCAGTCGAAAATATTTTGTGGGGTATCAGAAGCACATCTCTTTCTCAAAAGATACAATGTGTTGCTGTTAAAGTGGACACAGGAATTGCTTTGCCCACATACTGAATTGTTGTTTCTGAGATATGTTTTGTGTGTAATACAGCAGGAAGTATTTCGTTCTGAGTGTTCATTGATGTAAGAAGGAGGCCATTGTGATGGGGTGTATCTCCGATTGCAACTGTTAAATTATGTTCATTATCAAAGTAAAGAAAGAACTGTTACAGGCACTGTTTTTTCGCATGTTGGTTCGACTCCATGTTGTATGAATTTCCAAGTCGTTTTGGTTCAAACACAGCTAAATTGTCTTGTGAGGATTGTAGTGTAGATCTGATATCTGAACATATCGTCTAGAAGAATACTTTTTATTGATTATAGATGTATATGGATATTTGTGTGATTACGTTCGATGTTGGGTTTTGAATGTATTATTTATTTATTTATATACTTATAGCACAATGAAAGCCTGCAGGCATCAGGGCGCATCAACAAACAAATAAAAACACAGCCCATAGACCATCACTTTCGCTTTGAAACACATTGTGTATAGGCGCTATATAAATAAACTATCATATCATATCATATCACAATTATATCACATTACACATTACATAAAACAAAAGAGGCCATAGGCAGGGGTATATCAATCACTAAGGAGTTCAGCCAAAGTAGCCGCAAAATTATGATGCAAAGGCCATGGGGAGGATCATTAAAAAACCTAAAAAAGAGGGCGTATGGAGAGATGTTCCTTTAAGTGAAGTGCATCAGAGAATCACATTACAATTAGATGACCCTCTGGGAAAGTACTTGCACAGTCTAAGAAAAGCAGGCAAGGAGCTGGCCCCACATCCCACTAGGACACAGTCACTGTTTGGTTGTGAACACCAGTCTTTTAAGTCCAATCTGCAAAGAATCCTCAAATTGGACAGTCTCAGTCTAAGCCAGGCTAGGACCTTATAACGCAGGGCTTCTCTGGGTTTCCAGACCTTCAACCTTGCAGATATTGGTGATGACAAGATTGCAATGGTCCATAACAAAATCTTGTATACTTGTATCCTCAATTCTGGGCATTTGCAGCTTTCTACGATGGCCTTTACCACCATGTGTCGTTTCAGCCATTTTCAGGACGAGTGCCGAAGAAGAAGTAGATGGCTCCTGTGCGGTGCCTATAGAGTCGACATTGGGAGGTTCTGACTTTTCCTTAGAATCCGTTGTGAGCCTAGTGGGCCCCATTGGTCCGCTGCTACAAGGATCGGTTTGTGAGGCTTGATCTGACCCTTCACTTTGAATATTGGCTAGACAAGCCTTGTTCAGTTTAGATGACTGCGCCACAGTGACAGGGCTACTAGGCCCATCTGTTTGTGAAGCGGTGTTAACTCTAGATGGCCGAAAATCAGCCATCCAATTATTCAATGCGTCCACCAATTGGCCCATATCAAAAGGACTGGTGCATCAAATTAACTCTTTGGCAATATTAGCCATAAGACATGACCACAGTAGTGTCAGGCAGCTGTTGGTGATAAATGGTGCTGCAGGGAAGTCTTGTGACTTTGTTGATGTGATTGCACTGCTGGCCCTGGGCGCAACGTAAGCCATAGTGTGTCATAAATCCAATATTGATGTTAAGACCGCTGTCTTTGAGGTTAAGAATCTTCAGGTATTTGACCTCCCATCTGTGTCTGTGTGTGGTATTTGAGAGGCCACCTTTTAAAACCATCATTGATAGATCCTGCAGTGAATGCCCATCGTGTGCCGAGTGTCAACCCACTGGTTTTCTGTTTTGTAGTTTGTGACGGTGTATTTATGTAGGTTCATTCTTTCATGCAGCCCTTTGCATCTCACTCACGTAATTCCCTTGAATTATTTTTTTTGCATTGGATGAAGTATACAACTTTGGATGATCTGCAGTTGTATTTCCCTTGTATCTGTATGGGTTAGTTCTGCAGGGCGACCAACAGGGATGATGAACCGAGAGACATTTTCAAAGAAGCTGCCCTAATTGCATAGAAGCAAACGAGAAACCTAGCACAGTCTTAGATCAGTAGTGCATTTCCACTAGATCAAGAGCAAGGAAGACCCTTGCAACATCAGGCAATGCAAAATATGGCAACACATCTGCACCAGATATGCCCTAACAACCCTGCAGAAGGGGCAAGGTACAAGGGGGAAAATGGATATTTATCAATCTGGATTTTGCTCTTTGCATGGGATGAAGACCACTTATTCGCAGTTGCAGACAACATTATGAAGGATGCTGACGAAGGAGCCATGACCTTGTTAATATTGTTGACCCTCTCCATGGCATTCGATACAGTGGACTTATATTCTGTGCTCAAAGCTCAATGGTAGCAGGAGTAGATCATGTGTTGGCTTTGTTTCGCTCTTTTGTAGAGGATCGCTAACAGTGGGTGAAGTTATACAGTTTTCTATCCAAACCCATCCGTATTCAATGTCGAGTTTCACAGAGGTCATCATTTCTCCCTAATTTTATCTAATATTTTTGTCCAACCATTGACTAACATTCTATCCAAGTTCCATCTCTCATGCCATATGTCGATGATACACACATTTATTTGCATACTAATGACCCATTGGTATCGTTCTCCAGCATTGCCCGCTGCACTGCTGAAATAGCTCAGTGGACAATATTGAATCAATTGCAAATAAATCCATCAAAAATTAAAAGTAATTTGCTAGGGCCTAGACATTTAATGGACAAACCAACATCTATTCCTACTTCTCCTTGCCTGTTTGGCCTTCCTTCGTCCTATGCCCCCAAGGTAAAGATTTGGGGATGTTATTGGCAGTCCAGCTTGAGCTGTGACTGGCAAGTTGGAGCTATTACACAATCCTTATATTACATGTCCCAAGCTTAAGCTCTGTCTTCTCTTTTACTGCTTCTTCTGGTTTTCCAGTAGTTGTGGCTCAATGGGGAGCTCAAAACTGGATTATGCAAGCTAGGGTGTTACTAGGTATGGAAAAGATCTGGGGCTACACTAATGTCGGGACTGTCAGGACTCAGGGCTAGCTAGCCTTTTGGTTGTAGCCCTTGAGCTTCTATCTGGGGCTACAACCAAACGACTGGGTATATAGCCCCCTCACCCTCCCAGCAACGCCTTTGATGCCAGCACCACTTTGATAGGCTTTACAAAACAACATCTACAATAACTCCAAATTGCCCAAAATGCAGAAATAAGACTGCTCTTAAGGGTATCCAAGTCGCCAGCGATATCGGCCTTACATATTTCCCTGCATTGGACACCATTCAGGCAGATACATGATTTTAAAGTTCTCTGTTTAGTTTCTTAATGTTTACGCAGACTTGCTCCTTCACACCTGGCTGCCCGGATCTACTATTATTACTCAACAAGATCACTTTGAACAGAAGACATAAAGTTACTGGTGGTGCCTCTCTCTAGCTGTATCAACAGGGGAGACAGAAGTTTTTCTGTTTGTGGATCGCGATTGTGGAATTCTCTACCTATGCAATTTAGAAGCATGACTTTCTTATTGGCATTTTGTAAAACACTCGAGACCTATTTTTCTCAATGATATCACACCTATCCACTCTTCAGCTTTAATCTGGTCTTAAATTATTGATTAAGACATTCACCTTAAGGCAGTTTATTCAGCCTCGGTGTGCCATACAAATACAAAAATACAAATACAAATAACTAAATGTTAGCCTCAATAAATCCAAGCACAGGCTCAGTATAATGACATCGTCCTAAACGAGTGTTGAGTTAAAACACATTTCTTTGCTTATTTTATGCTGGCAGGTCCGGAGCTGAATGAGACTGGGTGATGAATGTATTGGAACTAAAGTCAGGATGACATTAATATATATATATATATATATATATATATTGTTGAGGGGACTACTCAGATTAACTCCCTGGACAACAAACATGACATCACAAATGGCATGCCAGCAAAATGTGTCACACTACCAGCATAAAACCATACTTCAATGAAGAAGCATACAACCAAGAACAAATAAATCCAAATGCCATAGATACATATGGTGGATTACAGAGTACTATGAGACAGCTATGCTATGAGATAGCAGAATAAACTATTATCAAAAAAGAAAGTTTATTTTGAAAATCTTCCCCAAAACATATTGAACCAAATCCTCAGTCAGTTCATTCAGTCTACAAATGGTTGTGCTACTTGCAATGTGCTCCAACAAGTCATTCTACAGACTGGAATAGAAGGGCATTCTTTAGTCTGCATTTCAGGAGCATCCTGTAAAATCATCTTTCATCACATAGAAATGTTAGCAGCATATGTCTCGGGAGGATAGCTCATGGGCAACGAGCTCGCCTTGGAAACAAGACTGCACGAAGCAACACAGGTTCACCGGGTCCGCACTTAGAAACCTCTGTGTGTTAAGCACATTATAAATAACCTATCTTATCATATGTGAGATAGGCATGGTATCAAGAGATGAAACAGACAACAGCTTTCAAGTTTCCACAAGACTTTTTATTAAATGTCAGGATGGAGCAACGCCTAACTTGCCCTTTATCTGTGATTGGTTATCCCTCAACTGATGTATCTAAGAAGTGTTGAAGTCTGTAAGTCCAAATCAAAAGTCAGTCTGTGTCACAACCTATACTTGCCCTCACATCTAATAATAATTACAGTGTAGGATTATTCTTAGTCAACTGAACAGTGTTCAAAACAAAAAGGGAAGCTACTTCTGGCTTCCTTCCCCATCATCAGGATGCAGTTCAAATACTCGTTAGTTAACACATTTTCACCAACTCCCGGGGCTCCCTTCCCCAATTTCTGAACCACTCTTGGTTCCCAAATACCCAATGTTCAAACTTTTCACCAGGTTTCAGGGCTTTTTCCCAAGTACGAAATATTCTTTCTTCAATGTATTCTCCGGTTTCTCTAGAAGCCAGAGGGGGTCCCTTCCCCTCAAACTTTCTATTCTTTGCTTCTAACAGTTTGTGCAAAGTTCAACAAAACAATGAACAACAGGAGCTCTGGGTTCCTTTTCCCAAGTTCAAAGTATTTGTTCACAAATCTTCATGATGATTTCACAAGCTCCTAGGGCTTTCCATCCCCAAACTCAAGATACTCGTTTCTAGACTCCTGCACAGGTATGGAGGCACTCTGGTCTAGGCGCTGTTTACAGACCGCACAGTCCACCCATCACAGGTTACGCAACCAGTTGCCCCTAGGAATGAGATATGTTTGTCCAAGCTTATATTTCTTATGCACTTGGTTTCTTTCACTTATCTTCCTAGCTTCTAACTTTTTTCTTCCACTGCCTTTTATGGGGTTTTCAGATTTAAGATTTCCCAACTGCTCACACTTCACTGCTCCCCCCTTTGTGGTGTACACAGTTTTCATATTTATTCAGCGTCTCTGTTTGGTTACAATCATTGGATACTTTTGCTTTAATGTCCCATTGTTCAAAGGCTTTTGAAAGCGTGCGTTTCTCCGGCACAGCGTTTACTGGTTCAATGTTGCATTCAATTGTTCTCACTCTCAGGCTTCATTGCAAGCATTCAAAATCATTTTCAGTAACACACGCTTGTCCAGTTACACTGTGGCCTGCTCTCACATACCGGGTTTCCCACTTGACAGAAACTCACTGGTTGTGTGGTCGGGATTCAGATTTCCTCCTTCTCACTGCTTCTAACCGATGATGTTATGGTTTCAATCCCTGCCTCTTGGACACTCCTGGGTTGGCTCTCTGCACGAACATTGCACAGCCAACTGAAAGGGGCTGATACACCACACGACACTCCCTTTCTGACCTCACCGGCTCCTTGGAGACATGGCTCCCTCGCCACGCTTCTGGAAAGCACCCTTCTCTGCACCTCAGCAGCGTTTCTGTATCTCGCTTTCCTCTGGCTCATTACAGTTGGCTTAGACCACCTGGTTGTTCTTTCTGCCATCCTCCCTGCAGCTCTCTCATCTTCCTCAATTGTGCTCCACCTTTTATGCAGCTGTGTTTGAGTAATAGGTCGCAGGTGCGAGTTCTGGGATTGTCTTGCCTGGCTGAAATTAAGCCAATCCGTGGGACATACCTGACCTTCAAATCTGTATTCATTCTGGTCCCTCTTCTCCATCCCAATACTATAGTGTAGTTTTCTAAGTGTAGCCAGTACTACTCTTTGGGGCTGATTCATGGAATTATTTGCGCTGAAAAACAGGGATTTGTGTGCCATTCTGCCCGCAAATCCTTGTTTAAGAAATGGGGATTTACGGGCAGAATGGCGCACAAATCCCTGTTTTACGAAGCAAATAATTCCATGAATCAGCCCCTTTGTGTCTTTATTCTTCTTCACAGTAGTTTGTGTGATTTTAGAGGAATCAATAGTGCATGATTGAAAATACCCCATTAAGGTTGATGATGGGTAAGGTAGATCAGTGTTGAAAAAGGGGGGGCACCATGTCTCACCTTCTGGTACCCTTTCCCGATCCCCAAGGACCATCCTCTAAGGTGATCTTCCGTCGTTTTTCTAACCCCAATGTCGGGCTCGAAAGGCAGGGGCCTTTCCTTGAGACCTGAATAGAAGGTCCCTGGGGATTACTTGTGAGAGGACCTTCAGGTTTCTCACATATACCATTCTAAAATATGCAATCATTTGCACAAACAGTTCAGTATTAAAGTTCCAGCTCTAGAGTTACAAAAATGAAATGACATTTTTCTAACTGGCACTGCAAAAGAATTCCTATGACAAGCAACGTACAAAATAAATATTTTGGTACTAAAGTAGAATCACAACTAACCGAGAAAGTAGAGAGCAACATTTTAAAACCAGTACCTTTCTTTGCAACATACATAATAAGGAAATAGCATAGTTTCAAACTACCTCTGCTCAAATTCCAGACAAAGTATATATTTGCTGCTGTATCCTTTTTACAAGAAAATTACAAAAACAGTAGACATGTCTAGTACGGTACAATTACAACCCAAAATTGCTGAACTGCAAATAAACCTAAAAAAACATTGCAACTCTAGGAGTGGGATGATCAGTACACAAATCTTTAATAGTACTGGTAAATGGCATACAAACAAAAGCCAAAATATTTTGGCAGCAACTGGTTGACTTAAACAAGGTAAACACATCTTGCAGTTATCTCAAAAAGCACAATTAATACTACAAAGGCATAAACATAGAGCACTATGTAAAAGAAACCGCAATATAGCAAGAAACATCACAAAGTTGTCTATTTGAACTTGTTGATCCTAACAATACGGATAACATGCTTGACTACTATACAAAATCGACCCCTATAACTTGGATAAGATCTCAATGGTGAGAGTCCCACAAGCGGAGTAGAACTCTCCTAAAAACCGGAATCCCACTTCACTGCAATTCCCCTGTTTAAACACATGGGCTGTAACTACTAACCAGAATATATTAACATCAGAGATTACACCAAAATTAACAAGACAGGTGCCATCTGCACGCAAGGGAGCCTTGACTGCGATAACAGACGTGGTCATGCGAGGCAGCAGCTTGTGAAAAATTCTATATCCCTTGATTTACAGCCAGCCCCCTATGGACCATGTCTGGTTTCGTGATCTAGCCAAGGGACATTAGCTGACCACTGCCGCCTGCAGGCACCAAGGCGACAATAATGACATGAACTCCAAGCCTGGATGGATCATGCCTGAGGTACATAAGCTTCTTTGCAAACACCCAAAAAACTGTTCTTTTCCAGAACAGGATTGTGTCCACAAAACCATTCGAAAAAACTGAAATGTCTATAAAATGTGGTGTGCATCCGGTATTTTTGGGACAAGGTGATACACATATATTAGAAATGTCCATGTACAACCTATCGGCAATTGCATTCAGTGCCTACACTAAAAACAAACCTCCCAAATAGAACCTGGCCTAAAACAGGCTTTTTTGACTTTGATATCCTAGGTTGGATATGTAGCGCAGTCACTTCTAACGGATGGAAGACTGATGCCTCTGAAAAAGAAATTGGTCCTGATGAAGATGATCTAAACAAAGGCATCATCGAAACCGGTCGACCCAAGCTCTCATAGACGTCTCCAACTCACATGAGACACATGCCATAAATAACTAATTGTCAATGCCAAGGTTCCAGATGACATAGTTTTGGCTTTTTTATGATATATGTTGTATCCTTCGAGCTCTCCCCAAGATACCATGTCAAATTCTTCTGGTGGACCTGGCTGTGTAAAAAGCAATAGACACAAATGAGAAACAAAGTAGGCAATAGTTTTTACTAGTATTGTTTCTGTAACTGTTTCCACTTCGTTAAACCTTTTTATGTTCTTCCGGGACGGGTTCCTGGTCAGAGCAGCTGATGCAAATCCATCACTCATTGTAGAGTCAGGCACAGCTACTTTTTCTCTATCCCTTTTAGATAGGCGATGCACCATCGCAACCTAGGGCAAGACCACCCTACAGGGCTAGAGTGTTCTTCTGGCCAGGGTTATGGTAAATAAATAAGTCAGAGCAACAACCCCATTCCTGCTCCTGTTGTGTGTGATATGATAATAGACTTTGACAGAAAGTTCTACATCCCCAGATGAGGTGTATTGTTAAAAAAATGTAATCCCCTGAGTGTTTCTTCTGACCACTACACAATCCACCCACTGCATTCAAGAGACACCATGGAGGATGCTTTAAAAACATACCAAATGTGTTAAGCCAAAGGGTCTCCAATGAGTGTATGGGAGAAGAGTTTAGAAGCATGCTGTTTTCTACTACTATTCCCTACAGGAAGATGAGGAAGACATGATGATAGACCATTGAAAATTAGTTAATCAGAATATCATTCTCTCAGGGTGTACTCTGAAGAACCAAGATACCATCAAAACATGAAATACATTGTCCATCTTTTATTTGAAAGTGAGCTAGCAACTCTAAGTGATTGAATGTTTCACATGCTAAAAACTACAACCGACTATATCAATATGCCAGCCAATGAACAACTTCAAAGGATAATAGCAAAGATTAAGTGTTGGAGTCAAGTATACTTTGCAAACACGCAAGGAAAATAAGAATGCTGTTTCTGGTTGACGTTCGCTGCATGCTAACGAATCTAGGTCCCCACCTACATGGTTTGTTACACTAGGTTGTGCAGAATGTGCACACAATGATTTACATGACTTCCTATGCACTGCAAGTTAAAGTAAAGAAGGAATAGACTTGAAAAGCACAGGAAAACTATGTTTGCTCAATCCAGTAAATGGTTCACGTGACTTTTACCACCATTTTATTGACATGTATTTAAATTTATTGTGAATTTGTAGGGCACTTATACATCAAGAACTTGTGGTCAAAGCACCCACAGGGCAAACAGGGTGGGAACATGTTACATTTCATCTTCAGCAAAAATTGTCCTCCACTTGGAGTGGTGGAAAACTACTTTTGTACAAAGGAATACCAATCTAGATGTGTACCACGTATTCGCATGCTTTTGTGGATAAAAAATGCTTTAAGCCTGGTCATGAGAGTGATGAGAATGTCTTATAATTTATGGAAAAATACATTACCTGTACTATCCCTACAGAAGACATAAATAATGAGCTGTTAGCTCACATTTTGCATTTCCAATGACATAAGTGCAGTATATATTGCTGATGTTGATATATAAACAAAGGGAAATAATGACCATGTTCATTATTTTGTAGTACCAAGCATGCACCTCGGCAATCAGATACCCTCAAAATCAGGAAACAACCCATGAAGAATTTGTCGGTAGCATGTGTGTGTTCTCTTTACAAAATCTAATAACAAAATGCACCTCATATTGTGCATGCAATACCTCTCATTCCTGTAAACCAAACATCAGGTGGAAATAAGATCTCGCTCATATTTGCATAGACTTGCTAAACCATAATCTACACTGGTTCCCCAAAAACTCAGCAACAAACTGAAGAATTTTTAAAATCAGGGGACTGAAATGTATATGAATTGTCTGACATGTGCCCATGTGAAAATGGCACTAAAAGCACTTCTTTTGCTCATGGTGGCATTAAGGAATAGATTACCCAAAACTGCCATTCACTACGTGCCTAAATCTGAAGGTTGATGCATGGAAGGTCTTGAAGAAAATCACCCAATGGAAATTGCTCTAGGCAACCCTGCAGACCATCGTTTTGGAGCCTGCCATGCCATTTATGAAGGGGGAAATACAAACACAAATCAGGCATGGCCCCAACCTAAAAGGGGAAGTCCAGTCCGAATGTATGAATCACATCCCTTCCGCCAGAGGCGACAAGTAACCCGACATTTCTCGACTTTATTGAGCATCATCAGTGAGGAGTAGCCTGGGTCTCTAGGCACAGCAGCACAGCAGACTCGGGACCCAGATCTGAGCATGCCTGTCATACTTGCAGTGAGTATCGCAAAGCTGAAGGATAATGGCTGAATCTTTTAATTAATGTTAACCACTGCCAAAACTGCTCTGGATAACCCTCTTGACCATTGTTTCTCTTCCCCTTACTACATGCCAGGACGAAATGCCAAATTAGCAAAGGCACATCGTATCAACCAACCATCTGGGAGAACAAGGACCAAGACTTTGAAAATCCCCTAATCAGAACCATGAGGAAGCACACGACTCTATGCATGTTGGGAGGCTATTGATAACAGAGCTATTTAGCATTACCTTTGACAATAGCAACAGAGGAAAACTCGACAGAGGGATCATACAGTCCCTAAAAGTCGTTGGATTCAACTCCCTGTAGACTTTGTCTTATCATGTATCATTTACTATTCTGAAGTGGCAGTGCATTTCAAAACACAAGGTACCAAAAGCAAACTACAAGAGGGCACATAATGCGTTATGCACTGTTTTGGTGTTTTGTTGCATTCTTTTTATAAAATGGCTGCAAATTGACAAACCATATTTGAGGCCACAATTTAATTGTAATTTCTACAGCCGCCAATGCACTTGCTGTAGGTAATTTGTGATTAGCTTCAATAAAAACAGGCATATGTATTAGTTAATATATTTGATGTTGCTAAAGTAAAATGTGATGACAGATTATGTGCCAACAAGCAGAATCAGAAAACTCTGAGACACTTACTGATTGAATGTATAAGTTTGAGTGGCTTACATTTGAAATATTTTATGTGATTTGTCCCAGAAGAATAGTTTCTTTAGGGAAGAATAAAAGAGATATAGAGACTATCTGAATTTTAAGTGAGAGGCTCCAAAATAATGCGTTGATCCTTCATAAGAGTGCATTTTTCTTCCATTGTGACGAAAACGCTGCACCTGTGGGTTCAGGTAATTACTTGCTCACCTGAGAGACAACACCTGAAAAATGGTGTAGAATTTCCTACACACCAGGAACATTCTTTTGAACTGACCAAATTATTGGATGGTAACCTATTTTACACTCATAGCAAGACATTCTGAAATCCTTTTGCAGTAAATTCAAACTTTCTGCAACCATGAAAAAGGCACCTTACCACATTGTAACAATGCACTGTACATAACTCTACTAATGAAGGGGTCTGGAGTCTGCACAATGTAAAGCAGCATTACATATATAAACAAATAACATTATTCCCTACAAATAGTGGAGAACAGAGTGAAAGACAGCCATGGATTTCAGTGCTGGTTTTTACACACTGTAATGTATTCACAAGTAACATTGTGAATCAAAGTGTTGGTATTTATTGTCAAATGAAACATAACAGTGCACAATTATGAAATTTCATAAAGTTGTGGCATGTCATTACAAATTAAGTAGCAGTTGTACCTGGAAAGTCAGCTTGCAGTGCATTTCATTCAGAATATGAGAGATAATATCAAATATAAACAGTTATACCTTTATTAATGCAAATATAAGTCTATCATAATTAGTCTATGCATTATAGTTAGATGCACAATTTTAAAGTAGGGAATATATTACTGTTTTACTGCATGTGGAACCATTGGTTTTCTAACATAGCTTTGGAAATGCCCATTTCTATTAGGTCTTCAGTCAAACCTGGGACAAACTCATTTCTTCTGTTTTTTGTCTTGCATACATGATTAAATGTCTGAAGGTGATTTGCCTTGGCCATCTGGAATTAATAGGGTGAGTGTATCTTTCATTGCACATGCTCATTAAGTTTCACATAACAAAGAGACATCTTGCAAGGCCTGTGGGTGATGGGATGTTCCCACCTACATTCAGGAATATTTTCTTAATAAATACATCTTTAAATTCCAGCAATATTGAATACATTGACTAATGCACATATAAGGCTCTGAAATGACTACACGGTCAGGACCCTGTTTTCTAAACTGTCACCCCTAAAGACATGTAATGCTCTAAGGCTGCACTTCTTGACACCAGTTAAAGCAATGAAGATGACAGATACCCGTATGTAAGGCCCCTGAGAACTCTTTACATGACACATGATGCTAGCACCAGGGTTTCACAATTCAAAGAAATGAAAGTTAAGGATATAATCATGTTTCAGAAATATATTTAAAAATGTGTACTATTATATGTTTCGGATATTTCTTAGAGAGCTAAAGAATCTGGGTAAGGCTCTCGTAACCAGGACTAATGTCTGGCAGAGAGACTCCCAGGACTCCCCTTGTTTTTTGCATATTTAAGTAACTTTGGGTCTCACCCTAAGTTACTAGGGGAATCCAGACGTGGACCCCTTGCTCACTATTCTTAGAGAGGCACAGCTCCACCCTACTGATGAGGTCCAACCAGACTGCAATATGTGTCTGTGGTTGCTGTTGGTACTCTTGTTCAGAGGAGAATTGACTGGCATTTCAGTGGTAGACTGCCCCTGGACAGGACAAAGACTGATATGTTTGGGATATTTCTCCTGTGTGAAAGATAGTGAGCTAAAGAATCTGGGTAAGGCTCTCGTAACCAGGACTAATGTCTGGCAGAGAGACTCCCAGGACCCCCCTTGTTTTTTGCATATGTAAGTAACTTTGGGTCTCACCCTAAGTTACTAGGGGAATCCAGACGTGGGCCCCTTGCTCACTATTCTTAGAGAGGCCCAGCTCCACCCTACTGATGAGGTCCAAGCAGACTGAAACACGTGTCTGGGGTTGATGTTGGTACTCTTGTTCATAGGAGAATTGCCTAGCATTTCAGTGCTGGACTGCCCCTTGGCAGGACAAAGACTGACATGTTTGGGATATTTCTTGTCTGTGAAAGATAGTGAGCTAAAGAATTTGGGTAAGGCTCTTGTAACCAGGACTAATGTCTGGCAGAGAGACTCCCAGGACCCCCCCCTTGTTTTTTGCATATTTAAGTAACTTTGGGTCTCACCCTAAGTTACTAGGGGAATCCCGACATGGACCCCCTTGCTCACTATTCTTAGAGAGGCACAGCTGCACCCTACGGATGAGGTCCAACCAGACTGAAACACGTGTCTGGGGTTGCTGTTGGTACTCTTGTTCAGAGGAGAATTGCCTAGCATTTTGGTGCTGGACTGCCCCTGGGCAGGACAAAGACTGATATGTTTGGGATATTTCTCCTCTGTGAAAGATAGTGAGCTAAAGAATCTGGGTAAGGCTCTCGTAACCAGGACTAATGTCGGGCAGAGATAGTCCCAACCCCCCCCCCCTTGTTTTTTACTGCTATAAATCCACAATCATATCACTAGAATCAAGAGGAAAGGTGTGTTAGCAGAAATATTAAATAATCATACATATTTCATTGAACATTGCCATGTTCCATTTCTCCATGTTTGAGAGGAGCAGGAAAATCCAGAAATCAATATGTCATTGATGTGCCATGTTGCCAAGATGAAATATGGACTAAAATAATGTTGATTTCAAATGTATTCAGAGCAGGCAGACCCACCTTTTCAAATGTATTGAAAATATGATTAACCTATGACAATTGGGGGTGTATTCTCTCAGAGTGTCTGACTATTAAGCAATCCAATGGAAAGACTTGACCATTCAAAACATGTGAGGTAAGGATGGTATAGTGTGGAATAATTACCATAATAAAAGTAGAAACACACAGGGAATAGGGAGAACTCTGGAATCAAAGGCTGCATAAAACTAGAACATCTGTACCAAATGTATAAGAACTGAGCTAAAATATTATCTGGAGAATGAGAAATTGTCCATGTGGGAAATTGTGCCTCAGGCAGACCTGCTTTCCAAGAGGAAAAACAAGCTAAATGGGAGTTCCTTTGAAAACTCTTGAGGGGCCCTCCTGGTTCAGTGTCTTAATGCATTGTTTAAAAGTGAGTGAGACAATTCCACAATGTAATTAGCCAGATGCCCTTTAGAACTCTTTCTCTGCAGGTCCCAGGAGTGGAGGGTCGAGAAGTGGTTTACACTATAGATAGCACATTCCAAATAATATATTTTGGTACTGTGTGAAATGCAACAGTGCCTTCTCACTATACTTAAAGCCAAGTGAGATTTGATTTGTTGTAGAACACATAGGGCCTCATTCTGAGGTGGCCGAAAAGGGATACCGGGCACCGGTCGTAACACCGGTGCCGTTAATCCCTTTGCGCCCTACTCCGAGGTCCCTTAGCGGGTCCCTCCCTTAATGCCTGGTTTTACCAGGCGTTATGGATGGGACCTGTTAATAGATACTGGGGTCAATAAGGGTACCGCAATTTGTGGTACCGTTATTGACGCCTTCCCCCTTCCCATTGAGCCCTATGGGGGCTCAAATGGGAATGGGGAATGTCTTTTACAATGGGGACTTACCGGTCCTGCCAAGGTCGGACTGGACCGGTAAGTCCCCATTGAACGAGGGTGGACATTGCCCTCAATAGCACCATGACTAGCACGAACCTCATAATGAGGCCCATAGACTTTTTCTGTTCACAGCACAGAGCTCAGGGGCTGATGAATTATTACTAATAGAATGAGAATAGGATAGTGTAGTTTATTAGTGTCAATTATATCTTCCTTTCACTGTTCTTAAAGCTCAGTGATATTACATGTAAATAAGAAGAAATCGTGTTTAGTCTTTCTCTGTGCTGTGTCTATAGGTTCCATGTTATTTCATCGCGGGATGTTTTTTCACAGGGTTTTTTACTGTGATTTTTTAATGAAAAAAACCATCACTTTTTTAAAATTATTTTTGGGGAGTTCCCCCCACACCCTACATTTTCTTTCATTTGTATTTATTCCCTAACACCCACACCCCATATCTATAATATACTAAACCCCACAAAAAAACATCCCGCGATGAAAGGACGTCGTAACATAAATGGAATCCTATGGCTTTTACAGTTATTGTCAACACCTCAGGCTATAAATTGGTGGCTACACTTCATAATCTAGCAGAGAATTGATAAATCTACACCTTGGAAAGCCCTAAATATTTAAAAAAACAGATTGTGATGGAAGGGAGTTTAGTAATTTAATTCCTATAGAAAAGATGCACTTCCAAATAAACACTATCATTTCACCAATGATCTTGTGTTGAAGTGAGAGGACGCCTAACTAAATATACCCACATAAGTCAAGAAGGCAGGAGGACATGGTTGCTGACCTTTCAGAAAAACATAATGTTGGGTAGACACATAGGGCCTGATTCACAGAAGCATTTTATAATGGGGAAATCCCATAGGGAAATGTTCTGTTAATCAGGCCCATAGAGTAGATGAATCCACTTTTACTGCTTTCTAAATTGATATTACTGCTTCACTTATGCAAACCTGCAGAATTAGATGCAACTCATTATAGCCTGTATTCACATTACATGTGCATTCTAGTAGCTCACAGCACCATATTTACATGCAGGGGAAGAGAAACATTGATTTCTATTGAATGATAATAGTTTTGATATTTATGCAGCCTTTCTCTGGTACCAATACATACTATTGATACTGGAGGAATGTAAGTGTTCTAAACTGTATGCTTGATTATAAGGAAATTAATGTGATGCATAAGTAGTCAAACATTTGAACACACTGGCTTATAAGTGGTAATGTCATCATTGAAGTACATTATATTGCTTATACGTTATGTTCATTATTGAAAATGCATTTTAAGAAATATATTCATTCATTAAGAGTGTGTGTAGATATTGAATCATACTGAAACACAAAGGCAGGTGGCTTGTCTTCAGTAGATATGCTGCCTCTGTTTATGTATATGCCACTCCCTGATCTCGGGCCCAGGACCCACCCCCCGCCAGTCGCACACCTGCACTGCCTTTCTGGCAACCCCCGCACTTAGGGACTGTTTCTGTATCCTACAGTTCCACTACCAGCACTTAACACCTGATGTCTGCACTAACCCTTGCACTTGCCACCAGCTGGCTGTACGTTACTTATTGTTTATTATTCTTTATTCCATGTACTGCACTTTCCCTCTCCCCCTTCCCATGCACTTGTGTAATCTGACTGACACATGGCCTAGTAGGATGGCTGTTTGTCTTCCCTCTGTTCCCCCTCCCTTGCCGCGTCGTGCCTTGAAACACTTGTGTATTGGCTCGTTATAAATGCCATATCATATCATATCATATATATAGTATTTTGTGGTAATTTTCCGTCATAAAGTTGGCCACCTTTGATGTTCATTCATTTTAATACATTTGAGTTTTAACTATAAAAACAGAGTGTTTCTTGTGCCAGGATTTGTGGGGTGGGATTGTATAACAGGGAGTGTAATATCAGATTACCACTTAGTAAAAAGAGAGAAATATGAATAGATATCTAAACCTTTCTTTACACACATTATTTCAAGGAAAGATGTATAACTGGAGCCCAGTTATCACTTATTTATTTGCGCTTTTGTAGTTGCCAGTGGAAACAGTGCAGTTATTGAATGGTACTTTTTAGATGATAACATTTATAGGGGAGGCCCCTTCTGTAATATGGCTGCTTTGTAGTAGTAACAGGTCATACACATGGACAGGCAGGCGCTGTAGGCTAGCGTCACCTGGGGGATGGTGCGCGTTCACTGACCAATCTACAAGAATGCTGTTTTGAAGAGGGACAGAAGTGGGCGGGCAGGGACACACCGGGTTCAGCATGCATAGTCCCCTCGCTAATGTCATCAGCATTAGCGATAGAGAAAGAGGCAGGCTGCATGGAAGCAATTCTGCACCACTCCCAAGCACAGCACTGCTGAGCCTCGGAAATCTCCTCTAATGGGGCTCAAAGCAGCCTATGAAGACTGCGACAGAAGCATCCCACAGCTGGCCTCAAATGTGTTCAAGAATGTTCTGCGCATTGCATATTTGCACTGTTAATGGAAAAGAAGAATTGCAGGGAGGAATGCTTACAGTAGAGGCCGGTAAACCGTTGAGAAAGGTCAGCGGGTTGAGCGCTCCCTGATGCAATCGGAACGTGATCTGCAGGTCGCAGGTTCGAATCCCGGCAAGGCCAACTCAGCCTTTCATCCTTCCGAGGTCAATAAATGAGTACCAATTTCGGTTGGGTGATATAGTATGTAAATATGTGCTCTGTAAAGCACTTTGGATAAAGGTGCTATATAAATGACACATCATTATCACATAATTATCCTTTGAAATCTACATTTGGTCTCCCTATGTGGATGTCCACTGGTTGGTTACCAGTGTAGGCACATTTAGAACCGTGGACTTGCACTATTCAGATCACAGACAACTAATGTGCTATGCATGAAGCATGGAGTGACAAAACAATCACTTGGATGGGCAAATGAAATAAAAAGAAAACACGGGCATGTATATGAGGAGCTAAATATTGTTTTCAACGTGTGGATGCACCTCAAGAGTGCGACACTGAACTGGCAAAAGTCTCCCAAATGAAATATTCTTTCTGGGGTTTGGCTTCTTAATTTTTAGTAAATTGAGTTTTAAGGACACTGTCTATTTTCTATTCTGGTTATGTTTCCTGTGACCGTAGTTCTCAATTCTGTTATCTCTCAAACTCCCAACAAAAACACTAGTCTGATTTTGTGGAACCGTCCGATGTGGAGTGAAACATTGAAGAGTTCTGTCCATTCGGTCCATTTGCAATACATTGCTTAGTTGACTGTCTGATATGTGCACGTTGCGCTTTTATTATGGAGGCAGCCCATATACTTCTGCAGAGGCGTGCGGCGTTGGTATTTACCTTGAATTGACGAAATAGACACACTCTGCATGAAGATTAAACTAAGATGATTCCTGATTTGTTTGAAAGTAAGAACTATTGCTAGTATTGACTTGGTTGCGAATGTTGTTTGGGTAGTGTCTCTTTAAAATGCGAATTGGTGCAGGAATGAGAGTTTGCCTAATGTGGTGCTGAATGCAGGCAATGCGCCGGAAGGTAATTGAGCTAAACTTTCCGGAGCTGCACCTCTGGTGTATTTTCCAAGGTGTTGCTGCCTGGTGCCGTGACTTTTCTTTGATGAGGCCTCATGAAAGGCCTCATCAGAGATGCATATCCACTTGTGCCTCTGTGTGGTCTTAAAGATCACATGTTCTGGGTGCCCAAAAGGATTTTTTTGCGCCATTCTCCTATTCGACTGCAGCAATATATGGGCCTAGTTCACAGAAGCGTTTTATAGTGGCGCAATCCCATGGGAAAATGCTCTGCGAATTAGGCTCTATGATTTTTCAAAAAGTATTATTAGAAGTCTGCATGATCACATAAGTGTAGTGTTGCGGGGAATCAGGGCTGTAATTTCTAGTGTAAACCCACGTTACCCATGTTTGATTCCTGCAGGAGAGCGTCGGCTCAGCCGCTGCAAGTCCGAAGACATGATGCCTCCTGCCTGCCCTTTCAAAACACCTGGTTCTGGTGGCCTGCATCCTTCCTCATCTGGCTGCATTACCTGCTGTCCTAAGCCTTTCTCACTGCTCATCCTCTGTGACCACTCTTCCTGTCACTCCAGGGCAGATCCAAACATGGCGACACCCTCATGTCTCCTCTGCAGTGTTGGGCATCATGATGATGCCATGGTTATGGTTCTGGTGTCTTTTGACATTCTTGAAGGGCTCTCCTTAAAAATGGCTGTCGCCCCCGCTGTGAAATGTCGATACTAGATATCAATACACTTGGGGTGCCTGTTAGGCCTTAATCTTTCAGGCTATAATCAACATATAGAAAAACAAGTGATTAAGGCATCCATGTCACATATAATCCACTCAACTATTTTTACCCATAAACTTGTGGTTATTTGCTAAATAAATATGATTTTATTCATGCATAAACAGTTAAAAATGTACAAAATTTCGCAAACAACACATGGACATTTCAACATTTTATATAACGTAGCTCTAGGTCTATTCAAATTTAAGACACAAAACATCTTGGGCCTCATTCCGAGTATGGAGGTAATCATGGCGCTATTTGCGCCATGACTACCTCCCATACCGGTACCGAGTCCACCCTGTTTCAATGGGGACTTACCGGTCCATTCCGACCTTGGAGGGACCAGTAAGTCCCCATTGAAAAAGGCAATCCCCATTCCCATTTGAGCCCCCGTAGGGCTCAATGGGAATGGGGAGGGAGCTAATAACTGCACCGCAATTTGCAGTACTGTTGTTTGCTCCCTGGTCCCTTTGTGGCTCCCGCTAAGGGCGCCTGGTAAAGCCAGGTAAAACCAGGCACCCCTAGCGGGACCCGCTAAGGGACCTCGGAATAGGGCACAAAGGGATTACCGGCACCAATGTCCTTAACGGTGCCCGGTATCCCTTTGCGCCCACCTCGTAATGAGGCCCCTTGTTTTTCAACATAAGACCCGAACAAACATAGATCAAACATGTATGTACTAACACATTGGGGGACCCTTAAAGTCTTGTTAGTCCTTTTCTCTTATGACCTTCCCTGTATTTGCAGTGTCTTCAATGTTTCTTGGGAAGTCGACACTGTGTGTTTCGGCCATCTCTAGAGCCTTAACTGTGGCTCCTGTCAGTTGCGGTCCTCATCAGGACGTAGCCAGGGCTCAAGTCGAGGGTACACAGGGGTGAACGGGGTCCATCCACTTTTTTCAGAGGGTGAACTCATTCCCCTTCAGATAAAAAAGTGGAACATTGAAAGTCTTCTTTGAATTTATGAAAGCCGACCGTGGGGATCGAACCGTAGGCCAGACACTTCACCACTGCACTATATACCCTGATGAAGAATAACAGACAACTAAAGGTGAAATGTCCCATTTTGGTTCTGCATGTTCCAGGGAAAACATGTATTGGTTCTTGGAGTTTAAAACAGGCACACCTCTTAACGTTTTAAAAAACACTATTGGAAGAAAATATCCTCTCTTGGTTTTGTGTGTGTGTTGATTCTATGAGCGTCAAATGCAATTCGTCCTATGCAATTTGGGTGGTTTTGCAAAGCCAATTTAATTAAATGTTTATATTTCCCCTATATATGCTAATTTCCGGCCACGACACATCCCATTACGTTTGTTGATGAGTCTCGCCACTTTTATTTTTAGGACTTGACCCATGAAAGTAGCCCATTCTTTTGAACCATCAAATGTTTTTCTGTGTCTTGTGGTAGTAGTCAGATCGTAAATGGGGTCTAAAGTAACCCACTTGTCTGAGTTGTGCCTCGTACGCCAGTGCCTGCATGTCACAGGAAATTCTCTACAAATGAATAGTGGCCCTGGTATTATACATGAGAACAGTGTATGTCGCAAAAATGCATCTCAGTGGGGTGTGGAGGAATTCAACCCAGGCGGTCCCACGCATGATTGATTGCTGCTATCTCAGGAGCAGCCAGCCAGAAGTCCAACCAGAATTCTGTCTGACGGCTCCTGAGATAGCATCAATCGGCAGATCCTGAGATAGCATTTTTGCATGATGCACACAATGAAAAGCAGAGCATGTCTTATTTTTGATACAAATGAAGAGATTTACCGCCACATCTCATCATTCGCACCAAAAAAGATTTTGAGAGTTTGTCCCTATGGGCCTCATTACGAGTCTGTTGGTAATTGCCAGTAAATATGTGGCATTACTGCCAAAATCAAATACGATTACCATCACTTGGTCCTGTGGACTTACACAGGATTTCGAGCTGTGGCAAGATGTCATTCCCTATTTTTGGACTCGAAGGGTTTTTTTTAACAGATTTAGCGCAAGTAAATCCCTCAAGTTTCGGAGGTAGAGTGGATCTCTACAGCAAAATGCTGAAGGTACATCCACGACATTACAATTCCATAGTAGATCAGTACAATAATGTGCTGGTAAAGTATAGGTAACAAAAGTGTGGCTGCTTCTCCACCACCAAACTCTGAATGAGGCTCACTATACCTCCAAACTCCCTTCTGACACCCTTTGTTTCAAGAAAGAAAGAAAGAAAGAAAGAAAGAAAGAAAGAAAGAAAGAAAGAAAGAAAGAAAGAAAGAAAGAAAGAAAGAAAAGGAGGAGGAAGGAAAGAGCCTGGGAATAAGGGTGCTGGTGTAGGAGAGATAGAGAAGTGAGAATGGAGAGAATGAGAGAAAGGTCAGAGTGGAGTAATGGAAATGTAGGAGGTACAGGTTGGCATTGTATGAGGGACAGGGGAGAAGAAAACGGAGGGAAAATTGATAGAGGAGGAGGATGTTGGAGGTGGTGAGGGGTAAGATATGATGAAGCAAAGTAGGGTTACTGAGAGGTGAAAGTAGAGGAGGCGAAAGAGTAGGGTGATATGGGATTCCAAAGCAGAGAGTAATCTATAGCCAAGGCAAAAACATCAAGGAGAGAGAAAGGGGACAAAGAGGTCCTGGGTAGATATCAAGCATTGGCCAAGCCAAGATGTCCATGGAAAAAGAAAGGGGCCAGACAGATAGCATTTGCCAAGCCATGTTGGGCAACATAGAGAAGTAATGCTGAGAGGGAGGTGGCTAGACCAGTGTGACCTTAGACAGGTTGTACATGTGCCCAAAGATTGGTAGAGCCAAAACCTAAAGGCCCTGAGAGAGAGAGCAATCAATAGAGGCTTGCACAAAGCTATGCATTTGAGTCTGGTAGCAAGCCCACTAAGAAAACTAAATACTTGTCAAGCAAGAGCACAAATCAGAAGGGTTCACCCAAGCAAGGAAGTCTCCTCAAGCATTTGAGTCAAGAGTGTTCACCAGATACCCAAGGCCGGCCGTGAGCTAGTGGCGGATGTCCCGTTGCATTATAGCACACTTGACAGGCTGCTAGAAGGATGATGTTCTATAAATCAACCCAAGACACGCACAGAATAAATAGCCTGTTATCATCCAACTCAGCTGCCACTTCCCTAAAGCGCCAACATAGACAGGCTCTGGCTAGAAGGGGTGCCAGTTACCCCACAAACCTAAAGAACTGTGCGTCAAATTTGTTCTCCCTTTTATACATAGGTTAGAGGGGTTCAACCCGTCCACAAACAGGGACACATTGGCACTTTGGAACTTAGTGCTACTTCCAATTATAACCTCAGATTTGGACTTTATTAGCCATCTTTTGCACTGACTTGGTGACTCATAAACCCTCAGACACCTTTAAGGAAAGTGTGCATCATTTGATTAACCTTACTCCAAACATTCATGTGTATTGTATTGTACCTAATAGAAAAGTTGGAACCCTGACTTGAGCCTCAGGTCTTCTGTTGCTCCCTTAGTCTGTCAAAGGCTACGATGAATTTAGATGGTTCGAGAGATTGATCAACAGAGATCTGAACCTAATGGATACTTAAATTAAGATAGACCTTCACACATTTCATAATGTGTAAGCTTTGAGTACAGCCTTCACACATTGGAGGAAGGAGCTTAATTCCCCAGTCAGCCTGTATCCTGTAGGGTATTTTGTATAAACCTGGGGCTTGGCTGTATTTTCTTACCGCCAAAAACAATGGTAATTTGACAGTGACTATTCCTTGCATTCAGATTGGGTTTGGCTTTATAGTGGAATACATTTTGTTGGTGGTATTTTGGTGAGCATAATTTCTTTGTTTTATTTGTGGCCCCAACATACAAACCCCTTTCTTTTGTTTAGACTGTTCTTGTGATCTCTAGGGGCCTCAGACCTCTACATTATTCAGAAACACCACAGAGTGCCACTTATGGCTGTTATCACTAATTTATTTACATTAGTGAGACTATGTTTCCATAGGCCTCTCTCTGCTGATTCATATACGCTCAGCAGACTATTTCATTAAATTCCACTCAGAAGCCACACATACATACCATGAGTGGAATCACGCGTACAACTATTTATAATGGCTCATGACATTGCTTCATCTGTATAAGAAACTTGGCACATTAAACATCATTCCCTACCCTACAGAGTATTTTCATTTTTTTATAGGCACCAAATGAAGAACAGAAGCAAGAATACTCTCAGGCAGACTGTGTTATCACAATTTCATTTCAAAATGATACATTACCATTCTGGTGAGACAATCCTTTCTGAAATAAACATAAGAGAAACAAATGCAATAATACCACGAATTTCATTTTACATCTTCAACAAGCAAAAGAGAGGTTATATCATGTGTCTTGCAACATTATAACATGGCAGTTAAACACAGGAGAATTCCCTATCGCTACACTGCCTGTCTAATAGTAGATAATTCGTCCGGCAGTCACAGCAATCTCACTCCATTTGTATATTTACCAGCTATTTGTAGCTTTTCAGCACGCAAAATCTCTTGGCTTGTCGTCTTTGAGCAGTGACCCAGGGCTCTCTTTTTTTTCTTTCTTTAAAGCACCCAGCGAGAACATGCAGTTCAATCTGCAATCTGCAGTTCTCAAGCTGGTGCTAAGTGACTAGGAAACCCCACTCTCTGAAGGTCAGTAGTCCAGCTCCTCACAGCAGCAGAACAAAGGCGACCTCATTGCAACTCCGCAAAATGTCTTCTCCTTGTAATTCTGTCAGAGACACTCCAAAAAACCTCTGTTATCTCCCCTAATTCTACGTAGATTATTGCCTCCTCCTTCCTCAACAATAGCTCACTTTTACAGAAAGCAACTGTATCTAACTGATTTCCTGGCATTCGAATTTCGCTTCCTGCAAAGACAGTGAACAGGGCAAAGAAAATTTCCCGTTTAAAAATGAATCTCAGCCTGCCTCATTTTGCATATGGAGGACACATTATAATGTTAAGTAGTTAGAATCGTGTTAGTATTTGTTAGTTAAGTTAATTAATCAAGTATCTAGTGTGTCTCCTGTAAGTGAGGCATTTCAAGTGAAGAAAAAAAATGGTGTGCTTTTAAATAGGTATTGAGAAAAAAATGAGGAAAAAAAATGGTGTGCTTTTAAAAATAGATAGCCTGTCTTCATATAGTGCTTTTAAAATAGATAGCCTGTCTTCATATACATGTCCATATGTTACCCTGGGAACACATGGCTTGCTGTACCACAGCACATTAATAATGTGATTTCATGCAGTGGCGCTGCACTCCAAAACATGCTAAATTATACTACAATCCTCATCTTGGTCGATGTTCAGTTGAAACTTCTGTGACTGGCCTAGGAGTGATATCAGTATGAGCGCCCTGGCATCCTCAGATCCCATTACCAGGCACCTATCAAGGTCTTTTGGAGATAATCCTTTTTGAGTTAAATGCTGTTTTCAATTCAATTCAAACAACCTTTCGACATTTAGTCTTTAAAGCACACTACATAGAATGCATAATAAGGAACATTAAAATACAAGTTGATCATAGCAAAGCACAGTTCATGAATCATACAAATATTAATAATACATCAAATAAAATATATACAGTATATACAGCATCCTTGCCTCCAAAGTACATGTAGATGAAACCAACTACAATATTGTCATTCTCATGGGGCAATTACACACATATTCCTGCAGACCCATGCTTTATAACAAATGTAGCTACTGCTAACAATACCATCTAATTAGATGTCAATTTACAAAAATGCAAAGCTTCCCCAAAAGTCCTAACACAACATTTATTTTTAGTGTGGTCTTTAAATATGCAACTCTAAGGTCCCTGTAAATCGGGCAAATTAATAGAAAGTGTTGTGATGTTTCCTGAGCGTATGTACAATTCATGCAGCAATCATTATTCATTGTAATCCAGCTTTTCATGACACAACCTAAGGGCAAAGTGCCCAGCCTAAACCTTATGTATAGCGATCTTGCATATTGTGGGTGAATAAGGTCTACATATTTTTCAAAACCGGTCTCATTTTTACCCAACCACTAAACACCTGAGAGAGCTGTCTGTTGGCATTCAAAAATTATGCATTTGCGAACATGGTCATTATGACATGTTTTACTAATAATTTGGGCCTATTATTAATGCATGCTGAATTCGTCCACATATTTGTATGATCTATGGATTTTAGTATGTAGTTATTATGTTGCACCATGGCAATGATAGCCTACCACCTTGGGCTAAGACATCTGACACTGTACTTAAATAAATCTGACCATATGCATAAATAGTATAAAACTGGTACACAATATCATTCCAGTTTATTTCCAATTTTAGAGGTACTGTAATGGTGAAAAGGTAAGGCTCAGACACAATGGGTACATACTTTTATTAATCAAGAAAGGGTTGGAAAAAAGCCTCCCTATCCCTAAAATTATGAGGGGTTTCATTGCCTCAAAGAAAACTAGTGAAATTGTCAGGATGTCCAAAACCAAAAAGTCTGTCACTGTTGTGTCTGAAAAGCCTACCTCTGTCCCTAACGCCAACAACTTAAACCAATTCTGCAAAGATGATCTCTTCCCAAAGTAAAGTGTTCATGGTAGTCCCAAAGAACAGAAAAGTTCCCAGTCTCTCGGGCAATCAAAAAGTGCTAAAATAACAATGTCCATAAATATAGGATTCCAAGCTGGGGTTGTGTTCCTTTCCCCTAGACTTCGACTTTCATTAATTTTTGGCTTCTGAGCCCCATATCCTTTTAGGTAAATGTCACTGGGTAATTTACAAGGATATTCTTCTCAGCTTCACAATTCTTTTATCCCATCTGCTTGGGCAACTTCTCTATCAAGTATATGCTTACGTCCTTTTCACTTCCAAGGTCCTTGACCCTCTTGTTTTTAACTTCATATGTGGGTGCGGGACCCAGACTCGCAAAGCTTGGCTTACTTTCCTGCCGAGCCGTTGTCCTCTCATGGACTATCTCTCTTTCACTTACAAGGTCCCAGACCCTCTTGTTCCTCATTCCTTAAGGTCTTTGTCTTTCACATGGGTGCGGGTCCCAGACTCGCAATGTTTGCTCCTTTTTGTTTGCTCCTTCTTCAATTAGTGTCCCAGACCCTCTTATCGTAGCTTGTCATATGGGTGCAGGTTCCAGACTTGCACTTTGTTGTTATATTTGTTTGGGTCACTTTCCTGGCAAACATACAACTCCTCTCTCTTGGTTATTCTCAGGGTCCTAGACACTGTTATATTTTCCTTTCCATATGGGTAAGAGTCCCAGACTCCCAGTTCTTTCTCAGGGTCCCAGACTCTCTTGCTGCAACTTCTCTTTTCACCCCCTTGCTTCCCGGGAATTTCAATACCTCTTGAGTTACCCACATACATGTTAACTTCTTCATTGTAGGTACCAGTGTTTACCGAACAGCTGTGTTGCTTCTTGAGTCTCTGGTAGTGATCGGGTTAGTGGCAGGGTCTGCAGTGGCCCTGCGGACGTATAACTCTGCCCGGCTCTGCATCATTCCTCGTCGGTGCTTCAACAGAGCTTGGGGTGCCCAGAGGTTTGTTTCAAAAGCAGCGCGGGAGGCCGTTCCAGCATGGAGCAGGTCCACATTCTCTTTTTTCTCCATTCACAACTTCCCATTCTGCTCTTGTCCACACGCCCAGTACACATCTTCCGCAGTCCCTCGGAGGAGGATTGTTCTACTTTTGCATCCCAGCTGAGAAGATTTTGAACTCCCGCACTGGTTTGGTGCTTTCGTTTGGGCCAATAACATCCTGTGGGAAGTTAGACCGCTCACGTTGATCCTCGAAAGTGATCCTCGGACTCTCATTCATCTTCTTCTTCACAGTACATATTCTAAAACCAGATGCAAAATACTTAGTTGGTATTTCGTTCCTGTCGAGTATATTACTCTGACTTATTTGACAATAGAACATGTTGGCTCTGGCTAGAGGGGGCGAAGCAGGATTTGCTACTGGAAATGGGTTTGGTGGTACAGAAGCGGGGACATAAAGGGTCTACTGAGAATAGTCACCCTGAATCCCATAGGGGGCTTCCTTCCCCATGTGATCCTCCCTCGGTTCACCACTCCAAGGGGAATTATTGGACTGTGGATGCACCGCCCTGACCCCACTTTTATGTGTACCCATAACTCTGAGACAAATATGGTTGTGGATTTCACTTTGGCATGTAATTTAGCAAACTTAATGATGACATTACCAGGATTCTTAAGTGTAAATTTAGCCTTCGCAACTTGTTTTTCTCAGGTACACTAACTCTCAAATCTTATACCTGGAGATTTGATCTCAATAAATATTGTGAGCTTGCGTCCCTTCTTTCACAGAGGAAGAAACACCATTGTCTTCCTGTTAGACTGGTTAATTTCCAAACCATGGTCTTTTGCGCCTGATTGGATAAGCACTTGCTCTAGGGTGCTGACAGCCATTACGAATGTTATTTTGCACCTGATTGGATAAACACTTGCTCTAGTGTGCTGGCACCCATTACGAACGTTCTTTTGCACCTGATTGGATAAGCACTTGCTCTAGGGCTCCGACACCCAGTAAGAACGTTCTTGAACACCTAATTGGATAAGCACTTGATCTAAGGTGCTGACGCCCAGTAAGAAGGAAACATTTCTGCATTCTCATAATCTTTTGTACTTCTACATACAGAACAGTCCTGCATGAGTGTGATTTGCTTGCTCTCTATACACTGCTGCAATACGTATATTCAGGAAGGTTTAATTGAGGGTAGGCAAGAAGAAAATAACAAATTGCGGGTAATATAGACACAGAAACTAAAAATCACTAAAAAAAACACTAGCTTAAAAGATTTTGAGGATCATCTTGGGAGTGGTTTGGCCATTAAAGACATTGGGCCTCATTCCGAGATTGGTGGTAGTCATGGCGCTATTTGCGCCATGACTGCCTCCAATAACTGGTCCGGCACCAGTGTTGTTCAATGGGGACTTACCGGTGTAGTCCGACCCTGGCGGGACCGGTAAGTCCCCATTGAACAAGTCATTCCCCATTCCCATTTGAGCCCCCATAGGGCTCAATGGGAATGGGGAGGGCGCTAATAATGGGCTCGCGACTTGCAAGCCCGTTATTAGCGCCCTGGTCCCTTAGCGGGACCCGTAAGGGACGTGTGGTCGGAGCACACGTTCCTTACGGTCCCCGCCAAGAGACCTTGGAATAGGGCGGTAAGGGATTACCAGCACCGGTCTACTTAACGGTGCCTGGTATCCCTTACCGCCCACCTTGTAATGAGGCCCATTGTCTGCCACAAGACTGGAGCCTGCAAAAGGAAAGCACGCTTCTACCCTTTAAATTGTTCCTCAGTGCACAGGACGACTTAACATTCTTTTTTCTTCCTGGGCTCCATTTTCTTACTTATGTCTTTGATATCATCTCCTCTGTCTGGTGCGTTCTCAGAGGAGCGCAAATTGGTGAGAGCCATGGTATCTGCCTCTGCCAAACAGTGGCAAAACACAAAAAGGACGAGTCCTCCTGCAAAATGCAGCGAAGCGACCCCTGCGATTGCCTCCACCTGTAGGCATGCATAGGCCTTGGCCACACGAGCCCCCCTCCCTCTATCAGTGGGGGCTGGCGGCACCGCTGATGCTGCAGAAGTGTCCAATACAGCCCCTCTCTGGACCTTAAACAGTTACTCAGACGTTTGTCCAGGTCTTGGGGGGGGGAGGCGAGGGCATGCTCTTTAATGCCAGGCCTATTCACGTGCCATTGAATAACGATACTTACATTTTATACATGCACGGCGCTCGCTGCGACATATAACCTGCATTCAAGTGTAAAAAGACATCTATCGCGAAGTGTTCGCGCTGTCATTATATGACGCCTTCTATGTAATTACTGTAGGTTGCCAGCTATTACTGCGTGAGGAAAATGGAGTACATCTTGTGTCCTGTGAAATTAATCAGTCACTGGCGAGAAGCACTAATTATATCATTGAAAGAACGGAGTGGGGTTTACGCAAGTAAAACTAGCTTTCTCTACAAATGTCAATTACTGCTACTTAGCTCCTGGTGGCTGGCCTGAGTCCAGGCCTGAACATTTGAAGGCGCGTTTGCACACTGCAGCTCAAGGGTCCAGTTCCCGCTCTATACTGCATGTTGCGCAGTTCCAAAAACATTTCCCCTGTCAGGAGATATTAGTCAATATCCAGCCGTTGTTCACAACGTAAAGCCTAAATTAAGGGGGTAATTCATGCAATAAATGTGTGCCGAAATTTGTGGCGCAAGCTGGCGCAAGCGTGAAAAAGCTAGCGCACACGTGCGAATCGCACGCGTGTGATTCATGGAAGGCCCTGCGCATGTTTTTCCCCGGATGCGTGCCAAATCAGCGCTTACCTTACACGTCACTGCGACTTTCCAAACACGTGCACGACCGGAATGGGAAAAAGCGCACAACTTCTCGCGCACACACCTAAAAAGGGGGCGGAACACGGGGAATGGGGAACAATGCATGAAAATGTAGGCGTAACGTGGGAAGTACCGCTGGGAAACACACGCAACACCCACATGCTAGTGAACACCACGTATTCATGGAATTGAATAGGGAAAACCTGCGCAAGTCAAAAACACAGGCACATGCACAAATACGTCCGCCACACGAAACCAGGTGGAAGCGCCCCCGCACAGCATAAAAGTGCGCGCAAACAACAAGCAAGCAAATACAGCTACAATGAATGTCCCATTCCTCGCAGTGGTGATCGTGGGACACCGCAGGAGGAGGAGAATAGCCAGGCCCTCCATTTTGTTTACCAGGACCAGCCTTTTTGGGATGCCTGATGACCAGGTCTATGGCAGGTATAGGTATCTACCTCATATCATCCTTGACCTGGTCACTGAGTGGGAGGATGAACTCACATCACCCACCCTTTCCTCCCAAGCATTGAGCCCCTTGGAGAAGGTGCTCAATGTACTGCATTTTTAGGCCACTGGGTCATTTCAGCGGACAACTGCCGTAGTGGGGGGCGTCTCACAGCCTATGCAGTCACGTTGCCTACACCAGGTGTTGGCAATCATCACTGCGCGCCCTTCAGTCTGCAGGCACATATACATGCCCAGAACACCTGCAGAAAGGCAGGCCATAGTCCAGGACTACTACAGGGTGGCACACTTTGCCAAAGTGCTTGGTGCCATAGATTGCACCCATGTGGCCCTACGTCCACCTAGGGCCACTGAAAACATCTACAGCAACCGCAAGTACTGGCATTCCATGAACGTGCAGGTTGTATGCAATGCCAAGGGAATCATCACCTCTGTCTATGCAAACTATCCAGGGTCCACCCGTGACAGTTTCATATACAGAATGTCCACCCTCAGCCAGGCCCAGGAAGCTGGGAAGCATGGCGACACATGGCTCATAGGTGAGTACAAATGCCTGTGCACATGCATGTATGTCACACACAGACAAAGAATAATCAATTTGGTACTCCCTACATTTTTTGTTAACGGGGGGTCAAATCTGTTTTTAAGGGAGAATATTGAAAGTATTACAAAAAGGTGACATGTTGACTACCCCTCTCTAGAGGTCCTGTATGTGCAGCAGGGTGCAGTGTGGTGGTAGTACCTTGTTAGTAAGTAGAGCTAGCACCTGGGTGGGAGCAGTTATTTAAGCACAAAGCTTTTCTTGCAGAACAAATTTCTCTTTAATGATTTTTCATAAAAACATGTTAAAAAAACATTTCAACAATTGATCCTTTGGTCATCATTCATACCTTTCATACGACAAAGACTTATACAATAATGGGGTAAATCAAATTTGGTCTCCTTTGGCCATAACAGTTGATAATTTATGCATATATGACATAGGAAAAATACATTAGGTTTCATTTTTCGGTCAACATATGTTTCGGCCCTTAGAGATGTAACACCCTTGTCTGGGGTGGTCACTTGTTCGAGTCTTGGGCCATCTTCAGGACATAAGTTATTGGTTCTGGAAGATCAGTTTCATTCCCCATTCATAGATTAAGTAATCTATAAAAATACATAAAACATAAAGAGCGTATTGTAAAAAAGAGCTAGTGCTGGGTTGTTTAAAGGTGATGACTCATTTTTTGTTTTAGAGAATCGAACACTATACCCACCTGTTGTCCATATATCATAGTTTAGGACTTCTGTGCTTTATATATTGGATAATTAAGTTGTGGCATCCAATATCAAGTTCCCTGAAACAATAGGGAGAGAGGGAACTGATGAATGTTCCATCATTTATTTGAAATAAAAGATATATTATTAATTAATGGTTGTTTAAAGACACTTACGGGAATTCACATATCAGGCTGTATCTTCTTTTGTGAGCGTCTCGGTCATATACAGTACCAATTTAGACATCCCATGGATTGGGGCGGCACCTCACAAGTGATTTCTGTGATGTTATCTATAGACAGATGGATAGGAGATGTCCAATAAGCCCCTATTTGAAAAATTTAACAAAATCTGGCCGATTTTGTAAGAATCACTGTGTTATTTGTATAATGCGTAAATATACATAATACTGCTAAAGTTTTAGGCACACAGAAGCTTACATTTCCTGCATTTGTTTGTGTGATGCCTAGATGTGCACAATGCAGTTCGAATTTAAAAACAGCGAGGCTGATCACTACATTATTTGTATAACGCGTCGATGTACGTAATACTGCTAAGGTTCAGAGAACAGAGGCTTAGATTCGCTGTATTTGTTTGTGTGATGCCTCAAGTTTAAAAACAGTGAGGCTTATCAGAAATATCACAGTCATGTCAGAGCCATGTCTGTCCACTGCTGGAGGCAGAAAACGGAACGGAAAAACGTCAGAGTCGTTATTGATGTGCAAAGGACGTCGGGTTAAAAAAGGGGGGGGAGGGGTTAACATTTTTATTTTTTGTTTATTGCCCGTTGGCATGGAAATGGACTCCAAACTGTCACGTGACATTTTCGTGAAGTTCAAATGTCCTCACTAAAACATAAAAAAACAAACAACGAATGAGTTGTTATTTGTGTGCAACGGACGTGAAGTTGGAAAGCCAATTGTAACAGATTTTGGACCGTTTGTATAAAAATGGACGACTTTAGTTCAAGGCAATGTCAACGTAATGTTGGTAATAGCTGCATTTGTTTACTCGCGTCATGAATTACACGTGTGAAATGGCTCGTGCCTTTCTTTTTTTATATAGCCATGCATATTGATGATTATAATCAAGGCTGGGGCTAAAAAACTTAGCCCCATAGAAAAACCAAAGTGTTTATGGTTTTAACACGCCAAAACCGTATTACAACTAATGGGGTAAACAGGCCTATGTGTCTGGGCACGTCACGTGTTGCGCAGTTAATGTTTCTACTATAGTTATTGTATCCTATTGCAACTTTGTGTAATACTCATCTGAGTTTTGTTCTCGATATAGGTGCCGCTGATGTAGAAAGCTGCCAAGTTGGCCAAAAAAGTGTGCCAAAAAACTGTATTCTTATGTTATAGATGGGATGGCAGGCGTGCCTTTGGGTGTTGGACAGCATTATGAAATGGATATGAATGCTGTTTTTCAAATGAAAATAACATTCCATTTGACTAGTTTGACCTCAATTTACTGCCATACAAATGTGTGGGCAGATTGTCTGAAGATATGAATAAATAGTGTCCTGATCAAGTTATAGTTAGAATGGAGACCATTCTTGAATGCTCTTAGATGAATGCATTCCATTCTACGGCGATGTTAAGGCCGCGTTTAACCGTGTCTAGATTATAGTTCCACCTTTGTTCACTTCTAGTGAGGTTGAGATCTCTATTACCACCTCTTGGGGATTGCTTAATAACCTGGGTCACACACCACAGCATGTCAGTACATTAATGCTGTTTGGCTACAAAATGAGCTACTAGGGGCTTGTTCTCTATTTTGTTGCGGATACACAACTTGTGCTCGCAAATTCTTTGACATATTTGGCGTTTAGTTTTCCCTATATACACGAGATCACAAGGACATTTAATGGTGAAGACTACCCATTGCGAGAGGTAATTGGTGAAGGACGTTAGTTGGACTACCATGTCTCTAAATTTGATGCTCTTCATGGTCTTTGTTTGTGCGCATAACGAGCATTTACCACAGCGATGATGGCCTTCATCTGGAGGTAAGCCCCACAAAGATGTTTGTGGTGGTCTGTCCCTGGTAGTGTTAGGGTACCTGTGTACCAGAGTATCTATGATGTTCCGTTGCCTTTTAAAGGCGAAACGGGGTATAGGTGGATTGAAATCCTCAGTTTTAATCATGTTCCAATGTTTTTGAATTATCTTTCTTAGTTGGCTACTGATAGGACTGTATGTACTAACACACATAATTTTCTCCAGGCTATGTCGCTGTGAAGGTTCCAAACAGGAAGCTCTATTGGTATGTAAAGCCCTTTTGTATGCCCGTTGTATAGTCGTCTTCGGGTAGCCTCTGTCTTTTAACCTAGATTTTAGTATTTTTCCATGTTCTTTGTATGTGTTTATTTGGGTACAGTTTCTGTGAATTTACAAAAACTGACCATATGGGAGCCCTACTTTAAGGCTGCGAGGATGGAAACTATGATAGTTGAGAAGTGTGTTCTTATCCGTCGGTTTTCTATAGAGAATAGTTTCTAAACCACCTGAGTCTGTCTTCTGTATTTCAAGGTCTAGGACCGGTATGTTTCTTAGATCAGAATGTATTGTAAATTGAACGAAAGGATTTTGAAGGTTGAGCCATATGTGAAAAAGAAGAAGTTGTTCAGAAGTGCCTCTCCAAATCATCCAGATGTTCTCGATATAGCGAAGCCATATCTTAAGGAAATGCGAATACGGATTGGTGGGCCTGTAAATCGATTGTTGTTTGAGATCATCCATGTGCAGATTGGCGAGATCCGGTGCGAATGTCGCCCCAATACTTGTACCTTGTACCTTGTAACTGATTGTAAAATACCACATTGTACAGAAAAAAAAATCCGTTAACGCCAGCCTGATACATTCCAGAATAAATGCAGTTGGAACTTCTGTGAGTGTTGTAGTTTGATTGTCTAGATATTTGGTTATCACCCTTAGGCAGTCATGTTGTGGAATACTGGTGTATTTGTCAATACACACAGACAAATCCACAAACTCAACTAATGACAACCATCATCACCTCCCCAGGGGACAGTGACTACCCTCTGAGCACTCACATAATGACGCCAATATGGACCCCACCACACCACCCCAGCTAAAATACAACACAGCCCATATTGCAACCAGGGCCATAGTGGAGCGCACATTCAGAGTGCTCAAGTCACGCATACGCTCCCTTGACCGCTCTGGCGGCCAGCTACTATATGCACCCCCAGTAGCGTGCAGGATCATTGTGGGAGCATGTGTCCTGCACAATGTTGCAACACGGCGGGGCATACCGGTGGACATGGTGGTGCCCCCACATCCCCAACCACATGCACAGGTGCTGCTCATGGGAGGGGAAAGGGTACATGGCGAGGCAGCCCGGACCCAGCTTGTGGCCACATTTTGCACCTAAACTCCCTCCCCTTCGGAGAGCACACAGGCGTGGCACATACCAGGTGACAATCGATGATGACAAAGAGACAGTCAACTGTCACAACCTTACAACCCTGAGAATGTTTTCACGGAAGTGCTACATTGTGTGCATCCCTAGCTACTTAAACATAACCAACCCCGTGTGACCAAAAGGAACATATGCGTATGTCACCCAAACCCTCCCAAAACCCATGACCCCTGTCCTCCATGCGATGCCATGGCATGCAACAGCTGAACAGCCAACCAAATGCACAACACATGACACTATCGTCATTAAGTGCAACGTGAGAAATATAAACAGGCATGAGACATTCACACCTGATATGGAACCTGATAAACTCACTTGGCAAGAATCTCCCACACATACAAAGTGGGTCATTATGAGTATGGCGGTACGCCATAGACGATGCCATTATGTCACTGGCACCGCCCATACCGTACCACCATATTATGAGTAACCCTGGCGGGTGGTGGGCTGTGTGGTGGTCGCCACAGTTGCACCTGCAGCTACCACTACCGGTGGGCCCGTGTCAGCACATGTTACTTACTTTCGGGTCACAAAGGTGCCAGGGCCGGATGCAACAGCAGCATCACCTGGAGTCGGAGGGGGTGGTGACATGGCTGGACATCCTGCCACTGTGGTGCACCCCTGCCTTTTCCCGCTCTACGGCCACCCTGGCCACCCTGGACTCCACGTACTCCCTGGTCACCCTGGCCACATGCCTGACCACTCCCAACACTGGCAGGACACCCAGCTGAGCCCCCCTTAACCTTTGGTGGCCTCCCAACCATGGCACGGATGTACTAATGCAATGGGAGCTGCACTGAACAATTGGCCTGGTCAATTGGGGTGAAGGGGGCAGGGTGCGTGATGCTAGATGCACCCCTGTGCTCCTGCAAGGCTGCCTGTGGACTCTGGGTATAAATGACTGTCACGCAATGCTCAGGCACCCCATAAATACAAGAAAAACGTATACTCAACCCCTGTAGCCCACGTGCATGTAAAAAAATCTCAAGCAGTATGCTGTGGCACCCAGGAACACAAAAAAGCATACACGATTAACACACGGGCTACTATGACCTCAATAAATGGGGTACACGACAAACAGGGGCACTCGCAGTGGGAAAAATAGCCTGCAATAGCGTGCGCGACTCACCATCTGCCTTGCGTGGAAAAGAAATACGCGTAGGCACTGTAACTGCGTGTGAACCCCAAAGTAGGAAAAACACACACGTCGTGCTCTACTGAAATCATGTACAACGTGCTGCAGACCCGCGCAGACCATTAACATATGCAGAAGGAAACACCCGTGTGCGTTACGTCACTTACGTGTTTACGCGCTAAGGCCCTTTCCTCGAATTACACGCTGACATGCTGTTTTTTCATGTGCCAATTCACTCTGCATCAAGCAGGCCACGCAGAAGACCACGCTGCTGCCCAGAAAGCCATTTTCCTGCCCTCCCAGCGCCCCGGGGAGCCTCCTACAAGCCATCTGCTGCTGCCTGCCTGCCTGCTGCCAACAGTGCCCTGCCATTTGGTGCCTGCACATCAGCCATCTGCAGGGGTCCAGTTGCTGTGACCACCCCTGCTGGAACAGAAGACTCCCGACTGGTATTCCATCGCTCCACAGCCCAGCCCCAGGACCCAGTTGCCCACCCACACCTGCCTCGGGGGTTGCCATGTCCAACGCAACACCATCCGGCACCAGTGGCAACCCCCCATCAGAGAGGCAGAGGGCTGCCAGCTTCAGTGCAAATGAAGTTGGCATCCTGGTGGAGCAAGTCCTGGGGCTTTATGATGCCCTTTTCACACCATCGCGCACCGACAAGGAAGGACGGAAGAGGATCTGGAAGGACATAGTGGGTGCCATCAATGCGGATGGGGTGGCACCACGCGACACCAAACACATCCAGAAGCGCTGGGACCACTACAAATCCAGGACCCTCAAAAAGGCTTGGCGCCTCTTAGATGCAGCGGATGCAGTGGGGCGCCTGGGCAACCTTACCAACCAGCAGATGAGGGTCCTGGAGTGCATTTGCCCAGTGCTTCACCACCAGATCCTCAGGATGCAGGCACGTCTGGAGTCGAGCGGTAAGTGCCCATGCATTCCCGTTTAAAACATTGCATGTTGCTGTGTGGTGGTAGTCAGCTACTTGGCTGTATGTGTGACATGGGTCATTTATGGTTGTGTGTGTGCAGGGACATGATGGTGCTGCATGTGAGTCCAGTCAGGCGTGACCCACATGGATGGTGTATGTGTTATAATGCATCATGTGGAGCAGCATGCAGAATGCAAACATGCATGCCTGTACTTGGACATGTTTGGGGTGTGAGAGATGGGTGCTGCTGTCATGGACATGCATGGTGTACATGTCCGTGTGTCTGAGTAGTGTGTGAGTGACTGTTAAATGCCATGGATGCATGACACATGTCTGTGATGATGTGTTGATTGACTGATACAGCCTAGTCATCCTTGTATCCACTGTGTCTGGGGGCATACAGGGCCAGATGCATGACCCTCTGGTGATGTGTGTGCATGTGATCAGCATGTCCCATGATGCATGTGAGTTTCAGCCCACCATTAGATGTTTTTACAGTGCCTTGACATGGATGCAAATGTTTGTTGCATGTGCCATGCCTGTTCCTGCATGTGTGTTGCCTGCACTGACCCATGTGTTGTGGTTGGACATGATGGAAGTGACGTTTGACAGTGCCACTCATGTGCTATTGCTTTGTGTCTAGCGGACTATTGTACAGTACCCTGATGCTTGTGTTCAATGTCTCCTTTTACACAGCGGCAAGTGAAGAAGAGGGTGGAGACAGTGCTGTGGAGGAAAGCGGCAGGGATGCCTCCACCGGCCGGCGACGCAAGGCCCAGTCACCCTCCCAGGAAATTCCATCATCCGGGAGCGAGGTGACTGGTGCCGTGTCCGCCACTACAGCTGCAGCGGAAGGGGCAGGTGAGCCCCCACACGGGCTGGCGATGGCGGAAGACGGAGCGGAGCCATCCATGTTGGTGGTGTGTACGGAGGAGGAGGGGGACGCTTCAGAGCCGAACATGGGGCCTGGCGGGGGGTGATACCACTGGTGCAAGTGGTGCAGTCCAGGGGCAGGAGGCAGCAGAGGTCGCTGCAGAGGGGCCTGTGCATGTCACTGTCTCTGCCATGGTGACTGCATCACCATGCACCAGCAGGGATGCCCCATCCCACGCCCGTCTAGAGGTAGGGGGGAGGTCCACATCATCTGGCACTCCTCTAACTGCGGACGTGGGGACCCATGACAGGATTGAGTCCATCCTGATTGGTGTCACGTTGTGCACACATGTCATTCGTGATGATGTGTGTGCTTCCTGGTAGGACCACGCATGTCATCACAAAGAGATGTGTGCCAACGTGGCCCAGTTGGGAGGGCTCATGGTCAGGGGTTTCCTCCATGTGCCGCTCTGTCTCGCGGCCCTCTCCTCCTCTGTGCACACTATACGCCAGTCGTTCTCTATGCCGTCTTCCGGCCCAGATGCCACCAGGGCCCCCTGTGGACCTGCCCCAACCAACGCAGCCAGGCTGGTGGAGATCCCATCCCTGCCACAGTCAGGAGTCAGAGCTCCAGCACAGGTGGTCACCCCAGCAACTGGACTCCAGGAAACGGACGATGTATAGGCACATATAAGCAGGGCACCTGCACGACGGCCCCGGGTGTTGCCATCTACCCGGAGGCAGTCGTGGTGGAGGCGGCAGGCAGCAGAAGGTGGCAGCAGGCTCGGCGTAGGAGGCATGTGGCCTCGGGGCCCTGTACATCATCGGGGCAGGCATCGGCCGGTGGGCAGGAGGGCCCAGGATTGGGAGTGTCTTCCGTGTGGCAGCGGTTGGGCCAGCGAATAGGTGCGGAGCAGCGGCAGGCGGAGAGGGCATGGCTCACAATGGTCAGGGCAGAGAACTCCATGCACAGGGTTTTGAGGTGGGCTGAGTGCCTCGAGGCAACTCGCAGGGAGTTGGAGGAGGCCATGGCTGCATCCCTGCAAAACCTCGAGGCCAGGGAAGAGGTCCGCCTCTGGAACATCGTCATGGATTTCGATGATGCCCTGGCCCGGGACATCAGAAAGTGAGCCGTCGGACTAGCCCACCACCTTTGTATATAGTTATTTAGGTTTAGCTTTCATTTGGTTTTTATTATTATTTGGAGTTCACAGACTTTGCTCCACTTTTTGTATATAGTTGTATTTTAGATGGGGTTTTAGGTAGGTTTCCTTTTGTTTTGGGATAATAGACCCTTCAGACATTTGTTTTCAATATTACGGACATGTACATACTTTATTTTTTTTATATCCACATGAAGTAATGTTTTTTTATGCTTTTCATCTTGGGATTTATTTCTATGGACTTTGGGGATGGGCCACTTTTATTTTTTCATGTTTTGGATTTTTATTTTTCCTTGGATTTCACTTTCATTTTCATATTGCAATCATTATTTCTTTATTTGCATGTGTGATTCTCATTTTGTCATTTGTTTTTATTTTTAATACATTTCATTATTCTTCATTCTTGGTGTGAACTACTATGATTTCTTTTGTGCATGTCTCCATGAGCATTGGCTCAGTCATGTGTTGCCACTGTGTGGCTCTGTAGGACATTTGTTGATGGGCATTCTGGTTCTTTTTAGACTATCATGGAATGGCAAATTTAGTAGGGAGTGGGTGCAGTGGATCGTTGGGTGTTTGTACTGGGGAGTGGGGTGTGGGATTTGGGTTGGCATTAGGGCCATGGGTCTGTATAGCTATGATGTGGTGTTTGGGGGGACATGAGTCGGGGCCTGCTGGCAGGTGCCTGTCAATGGGGGGTGGGGGTGACATGAGTCGGGGCCTGCTGGCAGGTGCCTGTCAATTAGGGGTAGGGGGACATGAGTTGGGGCCTGCTGGGTGGTGCCCATCAATGGGGGATGGGTGGACATGAGTCAGGGCCTGCTGGCAGGTGCCCGTCAATGGGGGGTGGGGGGCACATGAGTTGGGGCCTGCAGGCAGGTGCCCGTCAATGGGGGGTGGGTGGAGGGGACATTAGTCGGGGCCTGCTGGCAGGTGCCTGTCAATGGGGGGTGGGGGGGACATGAGTCGGGGCTCCCAAGTGCATGGTGCCATGTGGCCTGCCTGCGGGGCATGGTCAGGGTGGATGGGCTGCCATGGATGGGCTGCCTGCAGGGCATGGTGATAGTGGATGGGCTGCCTGCGGGGCATGGTCAGGGTTGATGGCGTGTCTGTGGGACATGGGCAGAGTGGATGGGCTGCCTGCGGGGCATGGTCAGGGTGGATGGTGTGCCTGTGGGACATGGTCAAAGTGGATGGGGTACCTGCGGGGCATGGTCAGGGAGGATGGGCTGCCTGCGGGGCATGGTCAGGGTAGATGGGGTGCCTGCGGGGCATGGGAAGGGTTTAGAGTGAATCTGAGGGGTGCGTGGGGGGTTTTACATGTGATTTCGCTGGCGCGAGCAGGGTACACATATTCCGAGGGGTGCGCAGGGAGTTTTACAAGCAATTCCACTGCCGCAAGCGGGGTATGGGTAATCCGAGGGGTTCGCAGGTAGTTTTACATGCGATTTTGCTGGCACGAGCGGGGTACGTGTATTCCGAGGGGTGCGCAGGGAGTTTTACAAGCAATTTCACTGCCGCAAGCGGGGTACGGGTAATCCGAGAAGGTGCGCAGGGAGTTTTACATGCGATTTTGCTGGCACGAGTGGGGTACGGGTAATCCGAGGGGTGCGTGGGGAGTTTTACACGTGATTTCGCTGGCGCGAGCAGGGTATGCATAATCTGAGGGGTGTGCAGGGGTTTTACACGCAATTTCACTGGCGCGAGCAGGGTACGCATATTCCGAGCGGTGCGCAGGGAGTTTTACACGCGATTTTGCTGGTGCGAGCGGGGTACGAGTAATCCGAGGGGTGCGTGGGGAGTTTTACATGCAATTTTGCTGGCATGAACGGGGTATGCATGTTCCGAGGGGTGCGCAGGGAGGTTTACATGTGATTTCGCTGGCAAAAGTGGGGTATGGGTAATCCGAGGGGTGCGCGGGGAGTTTTACACAGGATTACGCTGGCGCAAACAGGGTATGCGTAATCCGAGGGGTGCGTGGTGAGTTTTACACGCGATTTCACTGGCACGAGCGCGGTACGGGTAATCTGTGGGGTGTGCAGGGAGTTTTTCACTGGCATGTGAGGGCTGAGTAGCGTTTCTAGCGTGTTTTCGTGATTGGGGGTCTGTATGCTGGTCCACTGGCATTTGTGCCATGTAGGGGATTTGTGCAATGTTTTTGCCGCACAGGGCGGGGTTGAGGGCGTAACTGGTGCTGCTGCAGGGTCATTGCGCCACTCCTCACCACGGCTGGTTATGGATGTAAGTATCCATGAATGCGCTATGCTTGAAAATGGGTTTTGGCGCCTGCGGCTGTGGCACGCTGGCACACGCTCCCTCTCTGCGCTGCCCGCGTGCGCTGCTTATGCTCTAAATTCTATGAATTAGCCCCTAAGTCTTACCTTACAGGGATGCAGTTTTTAGAAAAATGAAATATGTTGTCCCTAGCTGTTAATGTTTTATCTTCTACCTCTTCCCGACGGTGGATGAGAGGAAGTGAGCTCGGTAAATCCAGTAAAGCAGCAAAGGGGCAAAGTAAATGGTTCCATTTTCTTTTTACTTTTCACCAACAAGTTTGCCCACCAATAGTGTCTCAACAATAATAGTAGTGTTAGAAGTAATAGTGCTACTATTAGTAGTAGTTATAGTACTGTTACCATCAGTAGTAATATTGCTGCAAATACCAGCAGTAGTATGTTTAGTAGCAGTGACATTGCTACTAGAATTCCTACCAGAATCAGGAGTAGTACTTTGTATCGTATTGTATTGTACTTTGTATCATATTGTATTGTATTGCATTCATCATTTATAAAGTACCATTTCCCCATTGTGTGGCCTCAATGCGCTTTGTGGTTGCAACGCCCTTAGTGACCAAAGTCCATGTGTAGGAGGTTCTAAGAATTAAAGATGCTTGTGTGCATTTTTGCCGGGTTAGGACTTAGGTGGGCTAACTAGGCTTCAGTAAGCAGCCCGGTGGTCAGGCACGTGAGCGGGTGCTGTTGGTGGTTTTAGGATAGAATGCTAGTGCTGGAGATTCAATGTGTGCCCAGCTAGACTGACATTTTTTCGTAGGTTGCCACTTTATACTAATGGCAGAGGTGTTGAGGTATGCCAGGGGTTTCAGTGTGCTGCTAGACTGGAAAAGCATAGCCATAGCTGCATTCTACGGTGCATGGATGGATGGCCGTGCCTGCGGTATGTGTCCACAGACGTGTTGTAAGGTATACATATGGTAGGCTTGGCTGGGGTTCGACTGCAGTGTTCTTTTTATTGGTCCAGTGTGATTAGCTGATCTCGCTATTTGTGGTCTCCCTGGAATGAAAGTCTGAGCAGAGGGAGAGGGCCTGGAGGGGTGACGGGGTGGGAGTTTGGGGAGATTTACCTGGCCTTGGCCAACTGGTCAGGGTATTAGGAGCCGGTTTTGGGGCACCTGGATTCAAGGGGAGTGGGGTGCACCTAAAAGGTGGTACCAAGTTAGACAGTAAAGTACAGTAGCACCTGGATTTGGGACACCTGGATAGAGGGAGGGAGACCTAAATGGGCATACAACAGTGGAGTGTAAATGCAGTAGTCCCTAGTTTTGGGACACTTGGATAGAGGGACACCTACGTTTTGGACACCTGGATAGAGGGAGAGAGTCCTAAGTGGACATACAACTGTAGACAATAAAATACAATAGCACCTAGTTTTGGGACACCTGGATAGCGCCTAAATGGGCATACAACAGTAGACAGTGAAATACAGTAGCACCTAGATTTTGGACAGCTAGATAGTCGGAGAAACACCTAAATGGGGATGAAACTGTAAACAATAGCAGCACCTGGGCTTGGGACACCTAGATTGGGACACCTGGATAGCGGGAGAAATGCCTAAATGGACATACAAAATTAGACAGTAAAACACAGTAGCACCTCGATTTGGGACACCTGGATAGTGGGAGAAACGCTGGAATGGGCATACAACAGTAGACAGTAAACTACAGTAGCGCCTAGTTTTGGGACACCTGGATAGCGCCTACATGGGCATACAACAGTAGACAGTGAAATAAAGTAGCACCTAGATTTGGTGCACCTGGATAGAGGGAGAGAGGCTTAAATTGGCATACAACAGTGGACAGTAAAATGCAGTAGCGCCTATTTTTGGGACACCTGGATAGCCTAAATGGGGATAGAACAGTAAACAGAGAAATATAGTAGCACCTAGGTTTGGGAGATCTGGAAAGATGGTGAAACACATAGATGTGGGTATAGCGATGCAGGCAGTATCTATAAGGTTTTGGATATCAGGGCGGAGGGGTAAATGCCGTTTTGCTGTGAGTGCAACAGTGGCAAATTTGCCTAGATGAGAAATGTTGCTGCCTCACCCAATCTGACTGGATGTGGGACATAGCTGACTAACATAATCTATCTAGATGCGAGATATGGCTGATTAACACAATCTATCTCAATGCAGGATATGGCAGACGAACACAAACTATCTGCATGCAAGATATGGCTGACTAACACAATCTAGATGCGAGATATGGCTGACTAACACTATCTAGAAACGTGGTATATATGGTTCAGTGATGGGAGGCCTAGGCGTTGGATGTGGCTAACATATGAATGTGCAACTGACTACAGGTATTTATAGAATATAACGATAGGATAAAAACATGGTTTCGGACAGTCTAATGGGGAGCAGTAATTGCTGGTCTCCTTGTCCAGACCTCACCTACCATGTCAGTCGCTGCTGGTTGCCGGCTGCCAGCTCCACAGTCTAACACGGGCCAACACGGTCTGGAGCTGCTTCTGCTGGAACTGACCTTCACCACAGGGGCTGCCATGGGCAGGGGGGCTGCCCTGGTTCAATGAAGTAAAAAAGGTCTAAAGGCCCAATCAGAGATCTGGGGAAAAAGTGGACTGGGAGCAGGAAGCAGGCTGGGAAGTACTGGAAGGCTAATCAGGGGTAGCGGGTGTAACAAGCAAAGGGACGCATGGGAGGTAAGCAGGAAACAGGTGAGCAGGTCGGAAAAAGAAAAAACACAAGAAATGTCACGGGAGCGCTGAAAAATGCACACAAATAAAACTAAATGCATTTGCAATCAGGCTATGCATGGGGCACTTTGCTTAACATTACTAAAATAAGGCAGAAATGCTGCTAATCAGGTGCTTAGGCAGCAAGGATTTGTCAAACTCTTACCTTGGGCAGCACGAGCAAAGGAGGGTACAGGATTTGTGGTGGCTGCATCCAACAGGGTCTCAATCCAACCTAACATTCAGTCTTTATCGATTGCCTCTTGGAAAGTTTGTGGTCACACTAATTTAGCTACATTTTTACATAATTCACACTTTCTTAATAATTATATTGTTATGTTGCAAGACTACAGCCCAACATTTTTACTTGGAAGGATTCGTTACATATACCAAACCAACCAATAGAGGCGACTCTGGTCGTCCTAGTGGTGGTTTGGCGATTGCAATTGATAGAAACTTGGCTATTCAAACTGAAATTATGCTTTCTTCACATGAGGGCTTTTTGGGGATTAGTATATCTTGAAACATTCGCTAGTATAGAAGTTATCCTAGTGAATCTTTATTGGAATCCTCCCAGCTCGACCATAGTCTCGACTCAAGCTGCTCTGGTCACGTTGTTGTAGGATTGGTTGACTCAAGGCCATCGGCATGCATTGATTTGAGGGGAGAGGTGGGCATTTTAACTCAAACTGTGCCAGTGGATACAAACTCAGGGAAGCTTCTGTAGTGTCTTCTTCCTCTACTCCTAGCATAGCTACAGGGGTCACCTGGGACACATTTCTGTCTAGTTAGGAAATGTCCCCTATTGAGCTGCTTGACAACACCGATCCCTCAACTGTTTACACGCAGCACATAGGTTCTGTGCAGTCTTGGATAGATTACATTTATGTTTTGAGCATAGTGCCCTTTAGGAACGTGCATATGTAATGGATGGGATCACACAGAATAACTCCAAATCCAAATAACCGAACCAACTCAGGAATAGGGCAAAGTACTGTTTTATTAACAATTATCTAAAACAGAGAGTTTACAACAAACACCAACAGACGTACCTCGGGTTCTCTCAGTGATCTTCACACAAACCATAGCTTTTATATAAAAAATGTAGCAATAATGAAAAACCTACAAAAGGTTGGGATTGGCTTAAGGGGAAGATCTAGGTATGCCTTCTATAGGAACTAGGATTGTGATTGGCTGCCCACTGTCAGGTGAACTACATTTGCCTAACTCTATAACATATCACTTTCAGAAACATTAGATACACAGTCCATCATTGCTTTTCAAACTATAAGGTCCTTCGTTATATGGACTACTACAATTGGTTGGCATGCTTGTGCCAGGTATGGAACATTCGTTTCACTTAGCAGCACGTAAGCCCAGACCCAGGTGCAAGGAGATGGGGCATGACACTACATCCCCACCCAATTAGCCCAGGATCTATCATCGCCCATGCCTTCTGCAATGAAGATTGTCTTTGAACTTGGCCTTGCTAAGTATCCGTGTCTTTAGAATAGATGAGAGTGAGAGCACTCACTATCCTGTTTTGGGACTCTAAGTTTGAACTCTATTTTCATCCTTGGCTCACGTGACAGGAGACCATGATTTGGTCCATTTAGCAGGTTTTAAAATGCTTTAAATGAATTAAATTTGGCACTCTTGGTGTTCTTTATTTGCCCCATAACAAATCATTCACATTTGCCCTTTTCCAGAATAGATAGCTGACCATGGCTGCTTCAGTCTTGACTCCAGGCCAGACAACCTCACCATGCAGCTCCGCAATTCTGCTTATTCTTGCTGCAACACAGTTTTGCTTCCCACTTCATGGGTCCTGGTTTACTAAATTCATGATACCGATGTCCAGCTTCTATACAATGGTTGCTTCGCCTTTGCCCTATTCACTATGTATAGCCAGCTTCTATGATGACTTAGTCTACTTGCGTTTCAGCATCTGTGCAATTATTATTATTACAACTACAACAGTTGATTTTCTGCAGCACTTTGTTCAAGTGTAATCTCCTTTTTAACATTTAAAATTTCACTTGATTCTTTACTTCGTCATTAGTCTCTTCACAATCTATACATCTTCTTCAGCCAGTATCTTGGGACGCTGTACATACATACTCTTTTGTGATGTCACTGGCTTCTTTTCTCTGCTCCTTCTCATATTCCTTCAGGGAGTTCCACCCTCAAGTTATCATCCCTCTAGGGATACATACGGTAGGGTTGTCTCAATGGGTATCTTCTCTCAAACACACTCTGCAGTATCGTCACAACTGCTGGTGTCAAACAAAGCACAATCACAGGTCTCCAACATATGGGAGGTAGGGGGGCATGTTTTCCTGCAGAGGCATCTAGCTGCTCCTCTACATTCCCCCTCTGGTCGAGTCCTCAACCACCTGCTCAATCGTTTCCACATTGTGGTATTTTCTCTTGAAAAAGTGTTTCTTTGGTGTCCATATCTTCATCTCCCCCCTCAGGGTGCCTGCTGATTTGACATGTTCATCTAGCCTGCAGGTCATGTAGTTTCAAGTCCATTCTGGGTACAACAGACTCATTGTCCCACGTACTTCTTATGATTCTTTGGATACAGAAACTTGGTTCTTACACGTGCTACGATGCTAGCCTCTATGTATAGTCTAACAGTGTCATCAGTCAACTCCCTGTCGTTCGGTTCGGGTTTCACATCAATAATGATCTTCATCCCTACCAACGTCTTTGCCGTTTTCTTGCATTGGGCAATCACCATCCTGACCATACAGAATCCAAACATTACTAACACCATTATTACTCCAAGAACCTTGAATATATTTGCCAACCACTGTGGAATCCATGAAAACAAAGAGGGAAACAAGCTGTCATCTTCAATGTCATTTATCCCGTCCTCCATCTTGGCATGCAGGTCTGTCAACAACATTATGGCCTCTGTCAAGGTTTCATTCTGGTCATCATGAGAAGGTATAAATGTGCAACATTGTGGCCCGATTTTGGTGCAAACTTCTCCTTCCATCAATGTGATCATATGAAGAACGTATCTATTCTGGATTGTCATCAGTCATGTAGCCCTCAGCTCTTCTTTAATGGTGTTGAATCCCTTTATGGTAGCATTGATTGTCTTCAAAAGCTCCCATCTGGTAATTTGCAACCATTTGGCATTCACCACTGTTTGGATCCCAGGCATGAATATAGCTGTCATTATCATAGCAGTGATGCTGAACAACTTGTGCTAGCCAGGAATGGTATCATACGTTGTTATCGACTTGGCTGTGAAATAATGTTCTCTTTTTGTCCGTCAGAGACGTTCAAGCGATCTTCTTTTTCTCAAAAGGCCATCCACTTTTGGCAATTCACCAATGTTTAGATCACTCTGAGTAATCACTAATGCTGGAACATGGATGAGCACCAGGGAACACACTCCGCCTCAATCCTTGTACAAGTTCATATAGGCTCTAGATCCACAAGCCCAATATCGATCCTTAATGATGGCTCTCATCCCAGGAACGTCAATAGTGGCTTTGCATTCTTTGCTATATCCCACATGGTGCTTCCCATGATTTCGGAAACATAGTTTTGCATTAACCAATGGGACTACAACTACTTGGCCTGATTCGTCTTCTAACATGTCAACATTTAGAGTGCTTGGCCCATGACTTTAAGCATCCATCATTCACTTTCTGCACTTCTTGTACATAGTCCGTCTTCAGCTTGTGAGCTGCACAGGACACCATTCCTTCTTCCCATCACTTATTGGTATGCACTCATCCATGGATCAAGTTTTGAGTTTGTTCCCAACATCCAGGTGATCCTGCTATTTCTGTCACATCACGACAATTCATTCTCTTCATTTCTTCAATGATCACCTCATACTGTCCTGCAGCAGGATATACAAGCCATTTGCTTTTACATCCAGTCTCCTTATCCATTTGTGGGGTTTTGATATAGTCATCCTGGTACAGATACTACCATTTTGATCTCCATTGCAAGGTCGCCCAACTCCCTTGAAACTGTCCTCGAGTAGTACATGCTGCAAGATGGCTGAGGCATTTCGCATGCATTGTGTGCTGAAACCTATTTTGAAATGAAAGTCCTTCATGGCATAGGGGATGAGAGAGCAGACATAGCAACTCTCATCAGATGCTGTTACCTCCACCTTTTTATGTTTAATTCCAAATACTATTCCTCTGGTGAGATGTATTATCCTGATATGTATTGATCCCTTCATTATCTTCCTCTGCATCTCTTTCATGTCTCCCAATATACTTATAAGATCAAGGAACTTGCCATTACTCGTTTTCATAGTTGGGAGAATCATAGGAGCTCTTTCTTCGGTAGAAACATTAAGATGATAAAGATTGTGAAAGATAAGGAAAAAAGACAACGAGAACAATCATGCAAATACATATTATGCAAAGAAATCTGGGTAGCCATTTTTTGTGCTTCTCTTGAGCTAGTTACTCAATATACTGTCAATGTGTAGCCCTAGAACTCTCCTTAAGCGGAAGAACACTCTTTCCTTTCATGGTGCTTGCTGGCCCTAGGAAGCGCTGTGGCACCGCCTATCTAAAAGAGATAGGCGAAGAGAGACTCGCCCTATTCCTACAATGAGTTAAGTACATTTGAAGCAAGTTAATGACATATTAATGTCCTACTTGAAGAAACACAGTAAGAGATAAAAAAAATTGCAGCTGGGATTCATTCTTCCCGAACTGTATGCTTTGGTTGGTCAGACAGTTCACGTGGGACTGTACTTCAAAAAAAAGGACAATTTATTCACCCTCCGCGAAGTGTGTCTAACAAGCTCAAAGCTAAGAGTAATAAACAGTTAAGATTTCAAATATCACTCTCATATTGTTGTTGTACTCCTTTAGATTGCTTTTCATTCAGGTGTAGACACAATAGATAATTTTCTGAGAGATTATGGTTCAACATAAAATACAATTAGAGTATAAGCATCGCTAGTCGATATTCCCAATTGCTTGAGTCAACTGTGTGTCACCCTTAATCAGGGGACATCAAGGAGTATGGTCGACCGGTTTCAATGATTTATCCTCTCGTCCATCATCTTCTTCAGGGCCAATTTCTTCGTTTTCTAAGACCAAATCTGTGCACCCATCAGATGTTGTACAGCATATTCTGTGGGGCAAAGAAAGAAAAAGACAAAGTGACTTCTCCCGTCTTATGGCTGAGTTCAGGCAGTTAATACTTTTAATGTTTTGGCAAAATTTCCTTCGTCACTATCCAATCAGTGAGGGTCATATTTATGACATTCGGGACAGGTTACTCTCCCTCCCTAGGGCATAGAACAATTTTCAAACGTTTGTCTTAGGACAGATAGTCATACCTGTTTGTTCTGTTGTATAAACAATAATGGTGTGCATCTGACGGTAAGGCTAAACAGGCTGTTCGCCGGATTGGCGCCCCTGCGTAGGTTCTTTAACTGTCAAACAACATACAAAGATGTGTTGCACTCCTTGCCTGCATTGGCTGTTTTTTAAGTTTATCACAGGTACACACGGCTGTCCATAACTTTTGCACATTAATTAATTTAGTTACCTGGCTGGTGTATAAAAGCCATGCTCGTAGTCTGCCAGGCTAGATCAATGATCATTCTAGACAGTCTGGTCAAGTTTTGTCACTCTTGTTTGTTCTGGGGTGATTCTGTAAGGAAAAAGAAACCCACATATTGAAGAGGCACAGTGTGTTTTGTGCTTAAGTGCTGTCCGATGGACAGCTCGCTTCCCTAGAGGCGTTCAGTATTGATTGTGCGTTACCCCAAATGCAGGCACGTCATTAAAAAATGCTCCTTACTTGACACCACTGTCGTCCCGTAAGACATACAATGTGTATTTATATATAGCAAACTGGCTCTACTGACAACCAGTGTAGACCATGTGCCGGACCATTATTTCGTGGGTTTTCTTGTTCGTGTCCACTTACTTGTTGCACCTCCAAATGTTCCTTGAGCATCCCGCGTGGTTCCTGCTGGCTCATCGCGTCACTATACTCCTCCTCTGCAACGCGCGTTCTTGTGCGTGTATTTTGTTTACTTCAAATACGGCATCCTGGTGGACATTTTGGAATGGGCCAGGGTGTTGTCTCGTGTCCGCCATGTTGTAATGGGCGCAGTTGTGTTTTCTACCGTGTGGTAGCCATCCAATGTATTTATAATCACAATACCTTATTAGGGTGTCGTATTTCATAGAGGTATTGTGACAACCTCCATTATATATATGAATTATTTATGGCATATATTATGATATGGACATGCTTATATGTTTAAGGCGCTGCTCTTGCAGTCACGGATCGAATGTATGTAACTAGATGTGAAGCTACTTCATTTGTTCAACACACCAAGAGTGCTGAGTGTGTACTCTGTGGGTAATCATACTCAAGTTGTTAATATGTAATTATGCACATCACAGGTGACAAGCATAGGTGGTGCAAAATTCATATACATTTTTTTCTTTTTTCTTTGTTAAGCAATTCGAATTCCTTGATTCTGCTAGAAGTTTTTACTCAATCCATCCCTGGCCTTTTCTTGGAGAGTTCAGAGCCGGTCTTTGCGTCAGGCAGCTCAGGCGGCTGCCTGATGTCAGTCAGCCTCTAGGGGGCGCTGCACCAGCAGTCCGCAGTGCCAGTGCTAGAATACACGTGTAACACGTTTGTTTCCTAACATTATCAAAGTGAATGTGCCTGTTCATTTTTATAATGTTAGGAAACAAACGTGTTACACATGTATTCTACCACTAGCACTGCTGCAGGCTGCAGCCTCGGCCCTCAGGCAGGGCAGTGCTAGAATACACGTGTAACACATTAGTTTCCTAACATTATAAAAGTGAATGTGCCTGTTCATTTTTATAATGTTAGGAAATGAGCGTGTTACACATGTATTCTACCACTGGCACTGCTGCAGGCTGCAGCCACGGCCCTCAGGCAGGGCACTGCTAGAATACACGTGTAACACATTAGTTTCCTAACATTATAAAAGTGAATGTGCCTGTTCATTTTTATAATGTTAGGAGACAAACGTGTTACACATGCATTCTACCACTGGTACTGCTGCAGGCTGCAGCCTCGGCCCTCAGGCAGGGCAGTGCTAGAATACACGTGTAACACATTAGTTTCCTAACATTATAAAAGTGAATGTGCCTGTTCATTTTTATAATGTTAGGAAATGAGCGTGTTACACATATATTCTATCACTGGCACTGCTGCAGGCTGCAGCCTCGGCACTCAGGCAGGGCACGGCAATTGGCAAATAAATGAGCAACATTTGTTGCTTTATTCACTTCCCCCAGCCCCGGGTGGTGCCGGTGCCGCTGGTGCTAGCCTGTCCCATGGGTGCACGTGCAGAGTGCCCTCCTCTAGGCTATGCACGTGCACTGACACTGACAGTGAAGTGAGGATTGATTGGGGCTGGCTGGTGTTGTCGGCCCCGGCCATCAGTAACTACAGCATGCCGAGGCAAGCACACTTCTTTCCTCCTGCTCCCGTCCTCGCAGGTGAGGCCTATTGCTGCATGGGCATTTTATTTATTTTAAAATGGTATTGCAGAGATGATTGGTCCAACCAAGAATGGCTTCTGGAGGCCACAAAGCTAGACACTTTTGTCAAGGCTCAAGTAGTCATGAAAAAGGAAGCGAGCACCCGTGGTGGATTCTCCGCAGAGTGTCACCGCCAGCAGATCTTAGACAGTTGCAAGTTCCAGCGAGGTTGGATTGGTCCGTCCGTCGGCCATTCGGCCCTGGCCGGGCCAAAATCATTTTGAGGGCGAGGCCCTGGGGGTCGGTACCACGCTTGGGCCAGTTTGGGGGTTATTACACGCCCCCTAGTTCCCGCACCCGAGCATATTGTTCGTCGTTCCCTCTTTCCTGGGCATGCACTGCTGACTGTATTTTGGTGTAAGAGTTTCATACATTTCACTGTTCGCTCAGACTTGTCTTATACTTTCTTTGTTGTTGTGCTTCTTTTGTTTGGACTAGCAATCATGCTAGTCTAATGAGATAAACAAACACATACACGAACACGCCTTGAGAATGATGGTGTGAAGGATGGATGTAGGCGCTGGACCAAAACCTGAGCGAAGTCTGCCTAGCAGCTGGTTTAGGAAAGCGACTCAGCAACTACAGTAGAAACCGTCTGATTGGACGGTTGGCTCGTCTTCCGTATAATGCAAATACCCAGACTTGCAGAATGCATGCTTCACTTTCTTTGTTCCAGTGGGGGTGACATGCTGTAGCATCAATTCATGCCCTTTAAAATACCCCGCACAGTGCAGCTTCAGATCTCCTTTAACACTGGGAAATGGCCATGACTAGCTAACGCCACATTAATCAAAGCCAGGTCTCTAAAGAATGGTTCAAGTGTTGGGGAATCACCTGCTCACACTTTCTGTCGTGTGACCAACCAGTGCACAAAAGATGTTTCAGAGCGTGGGGCTCTTGATGCCATCCATTTCTGCATTTGATACACCTTGAGCTAAACACACCCTGGGCAGGCAACTTCTTCTGCATAGTCAATTTCTCTCCCAAGCTCGAGACAATATTCCTTACCATAATGGAGAATGTGAAAAAGTGCAGGGCTGCAAGGCTGGGGGATAAGAATGGAGGGAAAAGCGCACTACGCTTGGGGTACACTGGAGATGCCGCCCCGGATACCCGCAGTACTCCAAGTCCCTTGAAATTAAATTTCGACTATACACTGCACAATGTGCACGGGATTCTGTTATTCAAGCAGCACGCGACTAGTAATTTGCAAAAATTAAACTCAACGGGTCCCAAGAAAAGGTTGCCTTGCACCCCATAAGAATTTGATTGTTTTTGTTTTTATGTTGGGATGGTAGACATCATTTTTCTTTGCGATCTTACAGTTTCATGGTGCTGTCAGAAACAAACCCCAATACTCGAACTGCCATTTCTCTGCCGCGGTAATGCACTGCAGTGTGATTCAATGTAAAGTCCACATTGTAATGTCATAATTTTAGATGCCACCAACATTTACATTGGGAGCTATGTTGAATTCTACATGCATGTCAACTCTCTGCATATGTTTAAAGTAGACTTTACCACTCACATGGAGTAGTGATATTGTTTTCGTGTGTCCCTCCTAAAAATATTTAGCTTCCTGTGAAATATTTGATGCAATGCATGTATTTTAATGCTGAGATAGAGGTGCTTGTACAGCTATTGGTGGTTATGTTGCTGGTGCTTGTTCTTGGAGGTTCGAGTAACACTGTTCAAAACCAGTTCATCGCCTTTTAAGAGTGGCTAAATGTTTGAGGTCATACGAATTACAATAGTGTACATATGAAATTGTCGATTCTCTGACCTGAGTCACAGCAGCAAACTGGTAATTGTTACTAAAAATGAAGAGAAAAAGCAAACTAACATAGTTAGGCCTGTTCGGGTTTGACCCTCTTATTGCTGTTTTCTGAGGTTCATGAAATTCAGCAGATGCCAGCATTGACAATTATGTTAACTCATAGTCCACACTCCCGCTGCTCAGCCTATGACACATGCATGAGATCAAAGGTCGGGGGTGAAGGTGCACCAACGATGCTTCCCGCCTGGGGTGCAATCTGGTGTAAGACCGGCCCTTACATGCCTTTTTGCCAGGGCCTTGAAAGCAGCAGATGACTGTTGTTGGGTTTAATCATTGCCTAATGTACTATTTGATTAGTCCCAAGCTGTTCCATTGGATCTCCTCATTGAGACCATTCCTTACTGTGTCCAAACGGAAAATCCATTGTTGTTCTTTTTTCAATAGGATGTCGTGAAAATCTCCTCCTCTACAAGGTGGGTTTATCTTTTCAAGTATTGTCCATTTGAAGTCCTCCCCCGTGTGTTGTTGGGATACAAAGTGGGAGACTAATGGTGCTGTTAATTTTTTAAAGCATCCTATTGAAAAAACAACAACAATGGATTTTCCGTCTGGACACAGTAAGGAATGGTCTCAATGAGGAGATCCAATGAAACACCTTGGCACTAATCAAATAGTAGATTAGGCTATAATTAAACCCAACAACAGTCATCTGCTGCTTTCAAGGCCCTGACGAAAAGGCATGTACTCTCCAAGAAAATGCCAGGGATGGATTAAGTAAAAACATCTAGCAGAAGCAAGGAATTCGAATTGCTTAGCAAAGAAAAAAGAAAAAATAAATATATGAATTTTGCACCACATATGGTTGTCACCTGCGATGTGCATAATTACATATTAACAACTTAAATACGATTACCCACAGAGTACAGACTCAGCACTCTTGGTATGTTGAACAAATTAAGTAGCTTCACATCTAGTTACATACATTTGATCCGTGACTGCAAGAGCAGCGCGTTAAACATATACGCATGTCCATATCATAATTTATGGCATAAATAAGTCATATATGATGGAGGTTGTCAAAATACCTCTATGGAATATGACACCCTAATAAGGTAGTCTGATTATAAATACATCGGATGGCTACCACACGGTAGAAAACACAACTGCGCCCATTACAACATGGTGGACACGAGACGACACCCTGGCCCATTCAAAGATGTCCACCAGGATGCCGCATTCGAAGTTAACAAAATATGCGCACAAGAACGCACGTTGCAGAGGAGGAGGATAGAGACGCGAGGAGCCAACAGGAACCACGCGGGACGCTCAAGGAACATTTGGAGGTGCAACAAGTAAGTGGACACGAACAAGAAAACCCACGAAATAATGGTCCGACACATGGTCTACACCGGCTGTCAGTAGAGCCAGTTTGCTATATATAAATGCACGTTGTATGTCTCACGGGACGACATTGGTGTCAAGTAGGGAGCATTTTCTAATGACGTAGCCTGCATTTGGGGTAACGCACAATCAATACTGAATGCCTCTAGGAAAGTGAGCTGTCCATGGGACAGCACTTAAGCACAAAAGACACTGTGCCTCTTCAATATGTGGGTTTCTTTTCCCTTACAGAATCACCGCAGAACTAACAAGAGTGTCAAAACCTGACCAGACTGTCGAGAACGATCATTGATCTAGCCTGGCAGACTATGAGTGTGGCATTTATACACCAGCCAGGTAACTAAATGAATTAATGTGCAAATATTATGGGCAGCCGCCTACCATAAAAATAAGCACAAAGTTAAAGTGTACCTGTGATAAACTTAAAAAACAGCCAATGCAGGCAAGGAGTGCAACACATCTTTGTATGTTGTTTTACAGTTAATAACCTACGCAGGAGCGCCGATCCGGTGAACAGCCTGCTGAGCCTTACTGTCAGATGCACACCATTATTGTTTATACAACAGAACAAACAGGTATGACTATCTGTCCTAAGTCAAACGTTTGAAAATTGTTCTATACACTAGGGAGGGAGAGTAGCCTGTCCCAAATGTCATAAATATGACCCTCATTGATTGGATATTGACAAAATAAATTTTGCCAGAACATTAAAAGTATTAACAGCCATGAGATGGGAGAAGTCACTTTGACTTTTTCTTTCTTTGCCCCAGAGAATATGCTGTACAACATCTGATGGGTGCACAGATTTGGTCTTAAAAAACGAAGAAATTGGTCCTGAAGAAGATGATGCACGAGAGGATAAATCATTGAAATCGGTCGACCATACTCTTTGATGTCCCCTGATTAAGGGTGACACACAGTTGACTCAAGCAATTGGGAATATCGACTAGCGACGCTAATACTCTAATTGTATTTTATGTTGAACCATAATCTCTCAGAAAATTATCTATTGTGTCTACACCAGAATGAAAAGCAATCTGAAGGAGTACAACAACAATATGAGAGTGATATTTGAAATCTTAACTGTTTTATTACTCTTAGCTTTGAGCTAGTCAGACACACTTCGCGGAGGGCGAATAAATTGTCCTTTTTTTGACGCACAGTCCCACGTGAACTGTCTGACCAACCAAAGCATAGAGTTCAGGAAGAATGAATCCCAGCTCCAATTTTTAATCTCTTACTGTGTTTCTTCAAGTAGGACATTAATATGTCATTAACTTGCTTCAAATGTACCTAACTCATTGTAGGAATAGGGTGAGTCTCTCTTCACCTATCTCTTTTAGATAGGCGGTGCCACAGAGCTTCCTAGGGCCAGCAAGCACCATGAAGGGAAAGAGTGTTCTTCCGCTTAAGGAGAGTTGTAGGGCTACACATTGACAGTATATTGAGTAACTAGCTCGAGAGAAGCTCTATCCGTTTTCTGTTTTGTGTGATACCGTATAGAAAGATAAAAGAAGTGACAAAATACCCCATATTTGAGGTATTATTTTACAAGTTGTAGATTTCCCTGTATTGTTCCTAGCCATTTTTTGCACCATCATGCTGCTTGCTGAACTCGTTCTCTTTCTATAATCGTATTGTCTTCTTCCTTAATCATTTCTAATACAATCATCAAGTTTATTTTATGTCTGCAACTGTACAATTTGTTCAATTATAGCAATAAGGAGTCTTCTTATCACTGGACTGTTTTTAGGATCCTCTAAAAAGGTGTGAATATTAACGTCTCTTCTAACAAGATCAGGGTAAAATTGAAGTATGAACACAAAGACAGCAACAAAAAGCCGATGAACATCACTGTCAGCAGGTATCATGTGTTTTTATCACTTAAAACAAATATTCTCCACAAAATGAATCTGGATATTGATCTATTTTCCAATTTCTGATCAAGAACTGATGTTTAGGCATAACTCTGGTGCATTATTTATTGCTTCAGTATATTTCTAAAAGTTGTTTTGTAATTATATTGTGAAGACAGTCTTCAGGCAATCCTCTATGGATTACACAACTTGTCATTCGGGATATGAGAAAGGAATTGATTTGCCGAAAGAGTGCCTTTACTTTTTCTTTTTCTCTTTGGGACCAAATTGCCACCCTATTGTGGACAGTTGCTTAATTCTATTCTCAGCAAACAATTGTACGTTTCCAAATAACCCCAGTTTGGTTATTGTTAGGATCAAAAATGAATGGTAAAAGGAGAAAAACTGCTCTCCACTTCAGTCATGTAGGTTCTATTGCGTATCCCGTATCTTCTTCAGGGGTATCAGCCATCCAGGTGGTCGACCGATTTCGATTGCTTTCTCTCGCTCATCATCTTCATCAGGACCGTTAATTTTCAACTCCTGGTTAGATCATCTTCTCCATATGATATGGCGGGGATTACCACATACATTTTAAACCCAGATAGCCATAATATCTGTCTGGGTGGTGTTGATTGTTGAGATCCTGGTCTCTGTTTCTTATAAGAGATCCCGGATATGTTGGTCAGTGGCCGGATCCCCATAAGTATGGGAGGCCCACACTCCAAGGCGCTGTGTACTCACTCACGTTCTTGTACTGGCAGCCAAGCAAATTAACGGTTTGCCAAGAATAGAATTAAACAACTGTCCACAATAGGGTGCCAATCAGGCCCCCAAGAGAAAAAGAAAAAGAAATGACACTCTTTCGGCCAATCAATTCCTTTCCCATACCCCGACCGAATGACAACTTGTGTAATCCATAGAGGATTGCCTGAAGACTGTCTTCACGATCTAATTACAAAATTGTTTTAGACTTCATTTTAGAAAATGTTGGGCTAACCAACAAATCTTTCATTAGATGTATAGAAATTCTGTTGACTCACTTCCTGGAAAGTCAATAAACGAAACACGGGGCATGTGTACCCTGAGGAAACAGTTCCTCCATAAAATGTTTACATAATGAAAATATACACGGCTTAGCCATTTAATTATAGTCTGTTTGTCAACCAAGAAAACACACTTAAGGAGCGCACCTTGCAGACATAGGCACAGCTCTCCGCCTTCTCTCCTTATTAGATAGGTGGTCCACCGCCTCCTACCTAGGGATAGGCACCCCAATTGCCGGAAAAGGGTGTTCTTCCATTTAGGGATTCCGATATTTCACACATTCACTGTACAAAGAAGCAATACTCGAAGAAATGTGTTTTCCTGAAAGTGTTGTTGTGTTTTAAAATGAGTTCACTATTTAACATCTTATAATTGTAATTGCTGGGTTACCTCATAAGCTGAAGATCTTTCAACCAAGAAAACACACTTCTTGTAGACAATGGGACAGCTCTCCTCCTTCTTTCCCTATTAGATAGGTGGTTCACCACCTCCTACCTAGGGATAGGCTCCACCAGACGCAGGGTAAGGGTGTTCTTCTTTTTAGGGATTCCGATAGTTCACACATTCACTGTGAAAAGAAGTAATACTCGAAGAAATGTTTTTTTCCTGAAAGTGTTGTTGTGTGTTAAAATGGTTACCTTAACTAACACTTAAGTCGAATTTGCTATTCTCAGTCATACTCCCGGATTGTTTTTTGTGTATTATTTGTGCGGCTGAAATTGCCGCTGAGACAAAACAACTAGCGAAACAGTGGAAGAACCCTTCCATTGGAACCTATGTGACAAATGTAGGTCCTGTCCTTTGCCCAGCCTGGCAACCCACCCCTTAGGAACCTTTATAATAATGAAGTTATAACAACAGAAATGGCAGAAAATAACTATCTGGCATTTGCTGAGGAACTAGTTAAGGGTATTCTGGCAAACCCCTAACTCCTTGGCACAAATTGCCATAGCACAGGCAGCCACAAACAGTGACGACTGGAGCGCGATCGAGATCCTCTGAAAAAATGTATTTGCACAGAACCACATGGTGCCCTCATGGTATAATACCTGAGGGCACACGCTGCACCTAACGGATTAATAATTCGCACAGAACCGAGAATCTTTCTCGATAACATACAATTTAGAAAAGATTGGTCCTTCATTGCGAACAAGTGCACCAGGGATAGGCTGATCCTCATCATCAACACAGACAAAACGGTTTCTGAGAAATTGATGCAAGAGATACAGGATAAGTTGGATGCCACAAAGGTCAACATCGCATTCGACCTTATAATGCAAAATTGGCAGCCCTCGAGTCCTCAATGAAAGAATTCCATGACATGAATATGACCAAAAAGATCAACAAGCTGAAGAAGGACCTGGCGGCCTTTACACACAATAAGGTATATCCATACACCACTGAGGAATACTATTCAGATGAAGCAAAACAGGCTAGGAAAGATGCGTCCTTATAGAGCCTCTAAGCATGGGAGAGACCTGTTTGGAGCAACAGATCAGGATCATCAAATCATTCCAGCTTCAGCTCCGATGATGATGCAAGAGCATGCAAATGCCAGCAGGTGCATTTTAATACCTCTGAAACACATCCGGGCAGCCAAGGAACAGGAACCAACAACAGCAGTGTTTTAGGCCTGCGAGGGAATCAGCGTGGCAGACCAAGATGGCAAACCTTCTCCCCACGAATAACCCACAGCCGGGGACAGTGCTTCCAGCAACCAATGTTTCCCTAGTCATGAACTTGTCCACACATGTCATAACAACAGCAGAAATGGGGATCCTTGGTAAGGGTCTCTCCTTTGTACCTACAGCGAGTTATAACCCCTTTCAAACTCGTATTGAGAATACCCAGCTGCTTCAAAATATCAGACTAAAACAATTTTTTCAAGACAAGGTAGAGCAGAAAAATGTAAATTTTACAGACCTATGTCCCCCATCACATTTCTTCCCACCATCTGAATGCAACACAGCGGAAAGCATCACATTTGAGCAGGCTCCCATGAAAAAGCTTGAAGAACTGGAAGCAAATCCTCCTTTCATACATAACAACTGCACCAAGGAATAATTGGAAGCTTTGACAACATTGTCCAACAACGACAATATAACAATCAAACCCACGGACAAGAGAGGAGCGACAGTTATCATGAATACCTCTGACTATAACTATATGGTACACTGTCTAGTGGATGACGCCAAATGTTACAGACCCCTACCAGCGGATCCAACACCACTACTCAGAGCCGTAATTGCACCTATCGTGGAGGAAGCCCTCATTGTAGGGTACATTAATGAAAAAGAAGCATCTTTCCTTACGACGAACAACACAAGGCTACCGGCATTCTACGCATTTTCCAAAGTGCATAAAGGCATCAGACACCCACCAGGATGGGCTATAGTTTCTGGGTTTAATTCTATATTGGAACCTTTGTCCCAATACGTAGACTGCTTCCTAAGGGACGAAACACTGCAAATGACATCCTATGTGAAGGACTCCACGGAAATCCTAAACCTACTCTCCACGTCACAATTTGACAGCAAGAACCAATGGCTTCTTACCATGGACATAGAGGCTTTATATACAAGCATCCCACAAACAGAAACAGTAGATATGGTCAAACGATGCCTGAATAAAGACCAAAGCCTCTCCAATGGCCATGCTGGTTTCATCACACACTTGGCAGAAATTGCCCTGATCAGAAATTACTTCTTATGCAAAGACACCTTCTTCCAACAAGTGTCAGGAACAGCAATGGGGGGCCATATTTGCCCCGAGTCTGGCAAACCTATATGTTTAGTATTTTGAAACAGAACACATCTACACCGGAAATAAATCCATATCATGCAAAGATCATTGTATGGAAGAGATACATTAATGATGTGCTGCTCATCTTCCAAGGCTCAGCAGATAAACTTACCACATTGCATCAGTGGCTTAACAACTGTAATATGCATTTTAATTTCAGTATTGACATTAGCAAAATAGAAACGCATTTCCTGGGCCTACACATCACAGTACAAGATGAAAGACTAATCTCCAAAATATGTAAAAAAGACACAGACAGGAATTCCCTTCTACAGTATAATAGTTACCATCAAAGGGCACTAAGAGACAACCTGCCATTCGGCATGTTTCTAAGGTATCGTAGGACGTGCACACTCACTCAGGATTATAACACAAAAGCAGGAGCTCTCAAGAGACAATTAAGAAAGAGGAGCTATCCGAAGAAAATCGTCAATGACACCTACAGACGAGCAAAAAACATACCCAGAGAAGTTACCCTATAACAACAACCCAAGACTGGCGACCGAGAAGAAATAACGGCAGTTCTGAGTTATTCTCCACTCTTCAGCTCCCTGAAGAAAGAAATATGGAAACTGTGGCCAATCCTGAATACAGGTGCAAGCAACCTTGCCCCACCATCCTTTGCAATCAAAAGGAGATAGAACACAAGAGACTGCTTGGTACACACCATGAAAGAAGTCGACATGAAGACCCCAGAAAGGATCATCTGTTGGACAAACAGACCCATGGGCCATTCCCCATGTGGAGGATGCACAATGCGTGCACAAACCACTCGAAGCACAAGCCTTGACATAAGGTGGAAAACCCCATGGGAATAAAGAAATTTCACAAATTGCAAGAGCAAAGGAGTCGTCTATCTAATTACATGCCCTTGTGAGCTACGATATGTGGGCATGACAGTAAGAGAAGTGAGAAAAAGACTTATCGAACACAAGTCTTGCATTATAAAAAAACAGACTCACAGCGCCTCTGGTGACCCATTTCCAAACCCAGGAACATTCCCAAGAGCAGTTCAAATGGACAATACTAGAAAAAATAAGACCACCATGAAGAGGAGGCAATTTGGCAGAACTATTGCTAAAAAGTGAACAACATTGGATATTTCAACTTAACACAGTCCAGAATGGCCTAAATGTAGATATTCATTGGCTCGAACTAGCACTTATGAAATAAATGTGCAAAACCACATTACATCTGCCATGACAAAACACGTTGGGTTAGCTCCTGTGTTCACCAATAATCACCAACTGAACTGGTGCCTAATGACATCATTGTGATGTAGAACATACAGCAGCCCCTGATGTTGGCTTAGATACACACCAGACCAATGCATTCAGTACCTATGCAGGGCACTTTTTCTGAAGAGAGGACTGCAATACATAATTACAACAGTTTGTGTGAAAATACTTAAGTTCCAAATAGAAGAATTTCTGCCTTAAATGTAATTCACCACTGGCAGACTGTGAATAACAACCACCATGCACAAAATATCACCTTGCGGCTGTCTGTGCTCATTTAAAGATGGCTCACAGGAAAACATTCAATCAAAACAGAAGACAGCCTTTATAAATAGATATTACATCGACTAGCAACAGCTTTGTTGCCAGTACGAGACCATGAGTGAGTATGCAGCGCCTTGGAGTGCGGTCCTCCCATACTTGCAGTAAGACAAAAACGCGTCCAACTACACAAGATATTATAATAGATCAAAATCGTGTAGCGCACCCGATCACGTATGTGCCAGGCAATCACAGAATGCCACGCTTAGAAAAGCGGCAACCCAAGTGATATGACATAATCCTGCTTGAACGGATATGTCACCGCAATGCAATAAGTACCTAACACGCTTGATCGCACATGCAATCAGATTAACTGCCTCATCACGAGTTTGGCAGTAACCTTTAAATGCGGCAGTAATGCTTTTACTGCCACATTTGTGGATCCGGCAAATCACAGGCTTGGCGGATTTGTCCCCAGCTTTTAGCTGGGGGCAAATCTGCTATGATTTTGCCAATTTTCAGTGCTATTTCCTTCGGCTATAATACTGCCAGCGATAATAGCGCCGAACATTCCCCATTGGGCCCAATGGGGAATGGAGAATTCATGAATGGGCCCAATGGGGAATGGGGACTTACTGTTCCGCCAAACCTGTGATCTGGCACTAATAGTGCCAGGGGGTTGGCGGTAACGCTTATGTCCCAGGTGGTAATACCCCCGGGGTTACCCTCCAACTCATGAAGAGGCACTAAGTCCTGCGTTACGAACATTGACATCTGAGAAACCTTATGATCCAGACGGAGAGTAAGTGAAAAGCTTTGTACATGTTCAGCGCAGAGTGAAAAGCGTTACCCAACGCTCACCTCCCGCCGTGAGACATAAGAATACGCCTACATACATACAGGGCAAAACTTGGACAATGTTCACATCCTTAGCTTAGAACCTATCTACAATACAATAAGACAACAACCAGGAGAAGGCGGGGGTATGGCAAAAGCGAGACCCACCTGAGAGCTAGATAAAAGCGACCTTGAGGATTGCCCTGAAATCTGCCACTGTTAGGGTGAAACGTTGAAATGAATATATGGGCGGAGCACATCGGGCACCACCATGCGGACCGCTGCAAACAGCATAGTGACACACAGGGCTCCACCTGTGATTGCCAATGATGCATTAGATGTTACAAAAACATAAATGGGTAATTCTAATTCCTCTCTTTAGGGGATCGGGCCACTGACCAACACATCCGTGAACTCTCATAACAAACAGAGACCCGGATCTCATCAATCAACACCACCCAGACAAAACATATGGACATCTGGGTTTAAGGTAACGCTCCACTACCATATTATGAATTTTTTGTGGTCTCTAAGTACTGCAATATGCATATATAACTGTCAATGTTCCTTAGTGGGGTTGGGGGTGCCCATGGACCCTCAACAGAACACGATGTAAATAGAAAAAGGAGATATTCCAAAGAACCAATTAATTAAACTCATGCAAAACAGCATATATAAAAGTAATATTACTCTATCTGACCTAAGCCAAAACATGTCCTAATATTTTCCCTAGGTGGATGTTGTAATCACTGCCATATCGTATGGAGAAGATGATCTAACCAGACATTGCAAATTAACGGTCCTGATGAAGATGACGAACAAGAGAAAGTCATTGAAACCGGTCGACCACCTGGATTGGTGATACCCCTGAAGAAGATACAGGATATGCAATAGAACCTACATCACTGCAGTGGAGAGCAGTTTTTTCCCTTTACCATTCATTTTTGATCCTAACAATAACCATACTGGGGTTGGAAACTTACGATTGTTTGCCAAGAATAGAATTAAACAACTGTCCACAATAGGATGCCAATCTGGTCTCCAAGAGAAAAAGAAAAAGTAAAGACACTCTTTTGGCCAATCAATTCCTTTCCCATATCCTGAATGACAACTTGTGTAATCCATGGAGGATTGCCTGAAGACTGTCTTCACAATCTAATTACAAAATTGTTTTAGAGTTGAGTTTAGAAAATATTGGGCTAACCAACAAATATTTCATTAGATGTTTAGAAATTGCATTGACTCACTTCCAGGTCAATAAATGAAACACGGGGCATGTGTACCCTGAGGAAACAGTTCCTCCATGAAATGTTTACGGAATGAAAATATACACGGGTTAGCCATTTCATTATAATCTGTCAACCAAGAAAACACACTTAAGGAGCGCACCTTGGAGACATAGGGACAGCTCTCCTCCTTCTTTCCTTATTAGATAGGTGGTCCATCACCTCTTACCTAGGGATAGGCACCCCACTTGCAAGAAACTGGTGTTCTTCCGGTTAGGGATTCCGATAGTTCACTCATTTACTGTACAAAGAACTAATACTCAAAGAAATGTTTTTTCCTGAAAGTGTTGTTGTGTGTTAAAATGAGTTCACTATTTAACATCTTATAATTGTAATTGCTGTGTTATAGGTCATTAACTCATAAACTGAAGCTCTTTGGGATGTCAATGTGCCATTGGGTTTCTCTAGAATGGCATGCTCTATGTAAAGGGTCATAGAGCAGCCCATGACAATACTTTTGGACGCCTCAATTGCAAAAACGGCATCTGCCAAAGATTGTTTGCAAAGGACGTATCCTCTCATAACTGGGTCTAAAGTCCCACTGTAACATGCCAAAGGTTTGTTCCCTAATGTGCTTCTTTGTATAAGCACTACGGTCATTACTGACCCATTTGTGTGTGACAACAAAATTCCTCGCCATAATTGGGAATTCCTAAAACTGGGGCAGTACAAATTGCTTTTTTCAATTCCTGAAATCCTTCTTCCATTTCTTCGGTCCATTCTAGTTTTGTTTTACCAACTTGTGCATTCTTTAATGCTTGCAGATGTGGCCTTGTGCACATGTGTCACTTTCTTTCTTTCATGCAAAACAAACTGACCTATGTATAACACATCTTCTTGACAGTACTGTAACGTCTCCTTGTCCACCTTATATATTTTACCTGCTAAAATAGTCATCAATTGGATAGAGTCCTGTCTACATTCATTGTCAGTTTTACTGCAACTCAATAGGTCATCTGCGTGCTGTATCACCACTTTTCTGAGGTCAATATTCCCTCGATCCATCTGTAGGACTCTGTTAAAGATTGATGGGGACTCACATTACCCTTGTGGCAAATGAGTCTGTTTTGGTCTCTTTTGGTGAAACATAAATGAAGTCAAGTATTGGGAGTCCTTATGCAACAAGATCGAGAAAAACGTGTTTTTTAAATCGATCACTGTGAAGTATTGAGCTTCTACTGGCATACTACACAATATTGTCACATGGATTAGGAACTAAAGGACACCCAGCATCTACAATCTGGTTAAGCGGTCTAGAATCTTGGATAAATCTCCACTTCCCTCCTTTAGATTTTTTTACTGGCTACAGGATTACATAATGACTCTGATGGCACCAGAATCCCCTGCTTCATCAGTGCTGAAATAGTCTGAAATATACCTTCATCAGCTTCTCGAGACATGGGATGCTGCTTTGCTCGGGTAAAATTGCTCCTGGCTTAAACTTTATTTTAACCTCTCCTATCCCCTTAAATAAACCTACATCATAGGGGCCTGTGGTCCATAGGGCACTCGGAACCTTTTCAAGATCCTCCTGAAAAAATGCTTGTCGCTGTTGCATTATCGCCATTCTTTGTGGCACTTCCCTTTTCTCTATCCTTATCCAGTATGTAATGCTCATGAAGAACACTACTTCATCTTCGCTTCGGTCTTCCCTGAACATATCGTCATCAGTTATATCTCAATAACTCAATAGGTCATCTGCGTGCTGTATCACCACTTTTCTGAGATCAATATTCACTCGATCCATGTGTAGGACTCTGTTAAAGATTGATGGGGACTCACAGTACCCTTGTGGCAAATGAGTCTGTTTTAGTCTCTTTTGGTGAAACATAAATGAAGTCAAGTATTGGGAGTCCTTATGCAACGAGATCGAGAAAAACATGTTTTTTAAATCGATCACTGTGAAGTATTGAGCTTCTACTGGCATACTACACAATATTGTCACATGGATTAGGAACTAAAGGACACCCAGCATCTACAATCTGGTTAAGCGGTCTAAAATCTTGGATAAATCTCCACGACCCTCCTTTAGATTTATTTAATGGCTACAGTATTACACAATGACTCTCATGGCACCAGAATCCCCTGCTTCATCAGTGCTGAAATAGTTTGAAATATACCTTTATCAGCTTCTCGAGACATGGGATACTGCTTTTCTCGGGTAAAATTTCTCCTGGCTTAAACTTTATTTTAACCTCTCCTATCCCCTTAAATAAACCTACATCATAGGGGCCTGTGGTCCATAGGGCACTCTGAACCTTTTCAAGATCCTCCTGAAAAAATGCTGGTCGCTGTTGCATTATCGCCATTCTTTGTGGCACTTCCCTTTTCTCTATCCTTATCCAGTATGTAATGCTAATGAAGAACACTACTTCTTCATTGCTTCGGTCTTCCCTGAACATATCGTCATCAGTTATATCAGTCAGTCTGTACCCCTCTTCAAGAGCTATCACTGCTCTCCAGGGTCTACCCTCATCGGCTATCCCTTCAAGCACTGCCACTTCTTTTCAAACTATAGCTGCTTCCAAGTCTATAGGAATAGTCTGTCCACCCTCCTCATCCATAGGCATTTGTGGTCTAAATAAAATCTCACCAGGTATCCTCACAATCTTTCCTACCAGGTGATGTAGCCATGTAAGTAAAACGGTTACCCCATATAGAAATATCTCTGGATCTACTGGAACTCCTCGTAGAGCCATTGCTGTGTGAACGCCAGTATGAACTCTCCCAAGTTTAAATAGTGTATTCCTGGAGTTGAGCACACTATTACTTGATCAGTAAATGAAATTGTCATGTTAAGTTTCATCATTAAATCTCTTCCTAAAATGTTAACCGGTGTCTGTCATGAATATAACAGAGGAACAGACATGTCACATTCTCCTATGGCGACTGGTAATTTATAAGTAAAAGGAACTCGACTTGTAGGTGCAGAGAACCCTTGAGCATTCATTGCAATACCTGACATTAGATATTTATAAACAAACAAGTCGCTCAAGTGTCTACAAGAAAAGAAAGGGATTTGCTCCTATTGTCACATCGACCCTTGGTTCTTCTTGGGGTTCTGGTGCCATTGATAGTACTGAACACATCAAGTCACCCTGTGAGCTGTCCTATTGTGGGTACAAGCTCATCTGTGTCCCTGTGAAAGGATTTCCTCCTACAACAGTGACACCTTCTATTCAAGGTGTTAATATTTGTCCTGTATTTGTGTACTGCTGTGTTTGCATAGGGGCTTGTTGTGACTGCCTCTGGGGTGGATTCATTTGTGCTTGTTCCTGCCATGGCACTTGCTGCATTTGTGGTGCTTGTGCCTGATAAGATGTGTGATCTTGTGGGAAGCCCTCTCTAGTTTGTGTACTGTATGGCGGAGGATAAGCTGTCCCCACTCTGGAAAATTGGCCATTTTGTACATTCCCTTGGCTCCCGCATACGCACGCAATATGTTCTGTCATTCCACAATTCCAGCATACTATGGGAACCCTTCTGTTAATCCCTCCTTGGTTATATCCCCCTAAGCACTCTGGTTCTCATTCTGTGTATTTTGAAATCCACTTTGGCTTTTCTGAAATTCGCCTCCTCTTCCCCTATAACCCTTACCTCTGCCTCATGGCTTAAACCCATACCCACTTTGGTCCATCAGGCGCAGATTAATTACCTGTGATGTACCCATTGTTTCCCATTCCTTCTCCGCTTGTCAATACCGCCCCTTCTATGGCAAATTTTGACAACTTTTTCTGAACTAACTTGGCTTCCTCAATCTTTCTATTCTCCCCTTTCTTCTTGTTCTTTCTTTTAAATACCGACAATGGGGTAATTTTGTCAACTGTATCTCAGCCCATGACTTTGCTTCCAGCCACACTTGTTTTTTCATCTGCCTCTGTACTGGCTCAGGCAACCCTTGGCATAAAATGTAGTAGAATAATGCCACTGTCTTTTCCCATAGCTCGCGAGTTTCAAATTGACATTTCTCCTGAATATCTTGAAAATAATCAATAGAGTCTTCATCTTCTTTCATTTTGCATGTCATAATTGCACCCCTATCCAATGTGTCAGGATATTGTACCCTGAGAGCCCTCCAAACATCTGCTCTACAATTATTAAATGGCGCTCCATCATGCGCCATATTTTGTGCAGTCACACTTGAATATACCACTCTCCTCCATATGACATAAGCCCTCTTTCTAAGAAGGGCCAATAATGGCTGCCAGGATACATTTTATGTCCCCTCTGAGCAGCGTATTTCCTCCTGTTATTTCCTACAATTTGTATATACATTTCCCAGCCCCCGAAGTCAGATTAGGGAGCTTGCATTTTAAGTTATCCTTGTCCATATGTGGCCATGGAAAGTATTTTGGTATTGCTCCCCCTTCTCTAACGAGGGCAACTGTGTGAACCCCATCCCTTAATCATATCCCACTATTAGTATATCCATAACAGGGATAATCGCCCCTGTCTGTCTCCTTGTCGGAAATGACCTTAACCTGCTTACATATGGTGGAGACTCTCCCTTCTCACTATGTGATCGTCCTCTGGGATGCTCAGTATATGCTATGGGATCTGGCATTCTATCTTTAGATTGTTCCAGATATGACCATCTCACTTCCTTATCCATATGCGGGCTTCCTTCAGGGGCGCACACACTCCCTCCTTCTGCCCCAAGACCGGACTCTCTTTCCTCGTCTGACATGTCTAGGCCCCAACTAGTGTGACTAACATCCTCTTCAACTTTGTCTAGGTTCCATCTGCTCAAAGACAATGCCTGACATTCATCACTGATCAGGTTTCCCACCTTGCTTCGTGATTGAGGTACTGGGGATTGATCATTGTTCCTCCGAGCTCCATACTCGCTATCTCTTCTTAACTGTTGATAGACCATATTGATCCTTTCTCCAATGCTTTCCGCATCAAATAATTCTTCTTCTAGCACTACTGTAGATGCTGCTGCCATTGATTCTTTTATCAGGAGGATCTCTTCCACTATATCCCATTGTATTTCTGGTCTCAGCCTCATTTGTTATTTTTGAATAAGACTAGTATCCGAATTTCGCTGTCTCCTCTTTTGGTCTATTTCTTCATCTAATTCCCTTTGCTTTCTTTCATCCATTCTAGTTCTTTCTTCCTCTTGCCTTTGTTCTTCTCCTCTCTTGTTCCTCCTGATATATCTGTTCTCATCGCTCCCTACTTTTCCTTCTGTGCTCATCCTCTTTCAATCTTTTTTCTCATTTTTCA